>NC_035435.2:63082362-64282362 GCF_002127325.2 Helianthus annuus
AAGGATATGGAAACTTGGCATGATTTAAGGGCGATAATTTAGGCTAGATTTACTTTTATTTCTAAAGGGGTAATGAGCTGATTATTAGTCTTTTTACCTAAAATAGGTCACCTACACTTGTATATATAACACTCTTCCCATTCGAAGAACACACAACAATTCTCACACGCTTAGACACTCGAAACTATAGTGATCCTTGTACCCAGCTCATTATCATCCGAAGTTGTAACTATTTTCTTATATTAAAGTTTGGTGATCGGTAGTTGCCATCACCCGAGGTTTTTTATGCCGGAGATCATACATTGATCAAGGGCTTTTTCCTTGTATAAATCATTGTGTCTTTGCATATTTCATAGTGAAAGTGATCCTTTACTTTTTCAACAAACCAAGCATCATACCCCGTTTACATAGAGTTTGGTTGCATTATCCTTTGTGTGATTTTTGACCAAAACAGTTTGGCGCCCACCGTGGGGCAATTGGTGCTTCATTCATAAGAAAACCTTTTGTTTGAGATCATTTAAAAGAATTACATGGCTTCATCATTGAAAAACATGTCCACGGCGATGTCTGCAGTCACCTCGTCTCAGAACACTCTGCCTCCTCCACCGGCAGGATCCCAGAAGAATGCTGAGAAGAGACAACTCCTACTAACTCTAAACCTCCATCTTCTTCTGCTATGAATTCTTATATCCCAGTACTAGTGATGTATTTACTTTGATTTTGCAGATGAAGGATCGTATGCAGCGGCAGGATGAAACTAATGAAGGATCCTCAGGGAAATTGGAGATCTCAAAAGACAAAAGAAAACGGCAGAGGATCATTCCCCACTATGCCCAAATCCTTGAGCTTTGATACTCCAATGATCACTTCTCAGCCATCGGAATTCCAGACGTGCAAATTATGGGAGAATCAAGAGGATTGCACCTCGGATCAACAGCAATGACTCAGGCATCAGGCTCACACTTTCAGCCGGCAGGATCCTATCCCCAGCATATGGGATCCTTCATGAATTCAGGAGCCTATCCGGGAGCACAGCAGTTTCAAGGATCCTACTTTGTTCCAGGATCATCCCAGGTTCAAGGATCTTTTGTTCCAGGATCGTCCCAGGTTCAAGGATCCTCCTTCGTTCCAGGATCATCCCAGATACCAGGATCCTTCAAGATGCCAGGATCCCTAAAAAGTTTGCAAACAGGAAGTCTAGATGTCCATCAAGGGGACTTCATTCCAATGCAGACCATTGCTTCCACTGGTCCCTCCGTTATCCCAGAATCCCAGCAATATGGATTCACGAACTTGAACTCAATGGGAGGTAACACTTTGAATAATTATCATACCACTAACCATGGATTCATGCAGGATACAGGTATCAATCATGCTATGGCCAGGGAGTTGCAGAAGCTAAAAGATATGATCTCAAGTGTTCCAGGGGTAGTCAAGCCTATCCCAGAGATTGCAGATGGAAGCCATAAGGTATCTCGCTTTGCACCACCAATTTGTGATGCAGAGGTACCCAAAAGGTTCCATATCCCTACTATTAAGCTGTATGATGGTACGACGGATCCAGAGGAACACGTAGCACAATACAGGGAGAGGATGGAGATCAATCCTATCCCCGAAAAGTTGAAGGAAGCATGCCTATGTAAAGGATTTGGATCCACTCTTACTGGATCAGCTCTTAAATGGCTGCTAAGTCTTCCCCCTTACTCTATTACTTCATTTGCTAATTTAGTTAATTTATTCAATAACCAATTCTCTTATAGTAGAAAATTTGAAAGATTAACTAGTGATTTATATAGGGTAACTCAAAGTCATAATGAATCATTAAGGGATTATATAACTAAATTCAGTAAAGAATCCTTGGACATTCCCAACTTGGATATGGCTACGGCTGTTGAAGCCTTCAAAATGGGACTGCTTAAGGATTCACTGTTCTATGATGATCTTGTTATGACACCATGCAGGAACCTAGATGAAGTAAGAACTCGGGCACTCAGGTTCATCCGGCTAGAGGATGACAAGAGGATCCAGGAGAGACAAGTAGGATCCTCAAAACAGGAGAAGCAAGGATCCTTCTTCAAGAGCAATAAGTTCAAGTCCTACCATAGAAATGACAACCAGAATGTGCATGCTGTTGACCAAGAAGAGGATGATGAAGATTATCCTCCAATCTCAGAATATTGTTTTTCCGTTGATAATCATGAACTAATCCTTGCAATGCAGAATCTAGGAGAAAAAGCTAGGTGGCCCAGGAAGAATGATAAACCATCCGGGACTAAAGACAAGTCAAAATGGTGTGCCTACCATGAGGATTTCGGGCATCTAACTGAAGAATGCATAGCTTTAAGAAAAGAAATTGGATATCTGTTAAGCAAGGGGCACCTAAAAGAATTGTTGGGAAGAAAAAAGCAAAGGACTCAGGATCCTGAAAGGATCCCTGAAAAGGCTCCAGCACCTCCGGCAAATGCACAAGTGATCAACTTTATTTCCGGAGGATCAGACATCTGTGGTACATCCTTCTCGGCGGCCAAAAGGCATGCAAAGGAATCAAAAATGGATAATGGAGAAAGACCAATTAGAACATCAAGTGTCTCAGAAGGGAAGATGATAACGTTTGATGAGGATGATCGCATTAACATTCAGGATCCTCATCATGATAGTTTAGTTATTACTCTCTTTATCTCTAACCATTTTGTCCGCAGGATCCTTATCGATGGAGGAAGCTCAGTGAACATTATCCAGCTTGATGTTCTGAAGAAAATGGATATCCCAGAATCAGACATCACACCAAGATCCTCTGTGCTTGTAGGATTCAGTGGAGAAACGAAGAAAACTCTGGGGGACATCAAACTTCCAATCTACGTGGAAGGATTACATAATTATCAGAAATTTTGTGTTATTGACTGCTTATCTTGTTGTAATGTTATCCTTGGCAGGCCTTGGATACATGATATGAAAGCAGTCCCATCCACCTACCATCAATGTGTGAAGCTCCCTAGCCCATGGGGAATAATTAAGATCGACAGTGATCAGCAGGAGGCTAAGGATTGTTATACCTCATCCATGAAGCCAACCTCGAAGCCAAGGGAGCAATAGCAATTACAGTATCCTCCGAGGAATGTCTTGGAGGCAAGGGAACAAGATGTGGATGAAATCCTCTTGGATCCTAGTGATCCTGAATCAAAAATCTATATCGGATCAGGGATCCTTGGCAAGATGAAAGAAGACATGATATCCTTCCTCAAAAGAAGAAAGTCTACCTTTGCATGGAAGCACGAAGATATGACAGGTATATCTAAGGATATCATAACTCATAAACTTGGCATTGACAGGTCTATCAAACCAATCCATCAAAAAAGGAGGAAGTTTGCACCAGAAAGGAATGCCATTATCCAAGAAGAAGTAGAGAGACTACTTCGAGCAGGTATGATCAGAGAGGTAAAATATCCAAAATGGTTAGCCAATGTGGTCGTTGTCCAAAAGAAAAACGGAAAGTGGAGGGTATGTGTCGATTTCACTGATCTGAATAAGGCATGTCCCAAGGATCCTTTCCCACTACCCCACATTGACTCCATGGTGGATGCAACAGCGGGGCATGAACTGTTGACCTTTATGGATGCATCATCTGGATTCCAACAAATTCAGATGGAACCATCTGACCAAGAGGATACAGCCTTTATGACCCCAACAGGTTTGTATTGTTATATTGCCATGCCTTTTGGATTAAGAAATGCAGGTGCAACATATCAAAGGCTGGTGAATATGATGTTCAAAGATCAAATTGGACAAACTATGGAAGTATACATAGATGATATGGTAGTCAAATCAAAGAAAGCTGAGGATCACCTAAGGGATTTGGAAGAAGCATTTGATATCCTTGATAAATATAACATGAAGCTTAATCCTTCAAAATGCCACTTTGGCGTTAAGGCAGGAAAATTCCTAGGATATATGGTAACTCAGAGAGGCATTGAAGCAAGTCCGGAGCAAATTAAAGCACTAGTGAACATCAAGTCCCCTGCCAATGCTAAGGATGTGCAAAGGCTAACAGGCAGGATAGCAGCTCTGAACAGGTTCATATCAAAATCCTCAGAAAAATGTAAAGAATTTTACGATATCCTAAGGAAGAACAAGAAGTTTGAATGGACTGAGAAACATGAGAATGCTTTACAAGCCCTTAAAGAATATATGTCCTCAGCACCAGCATTATCAAAGCCCGAAAAAGGAGATGTGTTATCCTTATATTTGGCGGTATCCTCAACCGCTGTAAGTGCTGTCCTTGTTAAGGATCATGAAGGTACACAATATCCTATCTACTATGTAAGTAAAAGTTTACTTGATGCCGAATCCAGGTACTCACACCTCGAAAAACTTATTCTTGCATTAATCATGGCATCAACTAAGTTAAGGCATTATTTTGAAACCCATACTATTGTTGTTAGAACTAATTTTCCAATCAAGAATGTCCTCAGGAAACCAGAGATGTCCGGAAGAATGGCTAAGTGGGCAGTAAAGCTTAGTGCCCATGATATAAGATATGAGCCAAGAACAGCCATTAAATCCCAAGCACTAGCTGACTTTGTGGCTGATTTCAGTAGTGATCTACAAAAAGAAGCAGAATTGGAGGTCCAGCAGCTGGATGAGACCAAGGATCCTTGGATACTACACACTAATGGATCCTCAAATGTCAAGGGCACAGGGCTCGGGATACTACTAAAATCGCCACAGGGGGACATAATACCCCACTCCATAGCCTGTGAGTTCCAAGCAACTAACAATGAGGCTGAATATGAAGCCTTAATTGCTGGCTTGCAAATTGCTAAGGATATGGGGGTGAAATATCTTAAAGTATATGTAGACTCATTATTGATCACCAATCACTTTAATGGATCCTATGCTGTTAAAGGTGAAAAACTAACCAAATATTTAGAGATAGTCAAAGAATTGGCACTCTCTTTTGTTTCTTTCAGCTTAACACAGGTACCAAGGGAGGATAACACGGAAGCTGATGCATTGGCCAACTTAGGATCATCCTTAAAGATTCCAGAAGATATAAGTATCCCTATCATCCATATCCTGGCTCCTGCTATTGAAAATCAGGTGGCCATGGAAATAGAAGAGGATACTGCAGTAATCCCTAGTGAAGAAGCTCAATCTTATGCAGGATCATGGATCTCACCAATCATGAGATACTTGCAATACGGGGAGATTCCGATGGGAGAAAATCCTAGAGCTTTCAGGATTAAGGTATCTCGATTTACAATCTTAAATAATGTGCTCTATAAACGATCTCTTGCAGGACCATATTTAAGATGTATCGAGGATCCTGAAATTGAAGAAGTGTTGAGAGACTTCCATGAAGGAGATTGTGGAAACCACACTGGGGGCAGGGCATTGTTCTCAAGGATCCTTAGAACAGGATACTACTGGCCAACCATGAAAAGGGATGCTGTAGAATATGCTAGGAAATGTGATCCTTGTCAAAGACACAGCAATATCCTTCATCAACCAGCTGAATTGCTACACCCTATACCATCCTCTTGGCCATTCATGAGATGGGGGATGGATATAGTTGGCAAGCTCCCTAAAGCACCTGGTGGAAAAGTATTTATGCTTGCCATGACTGACTACTTCTCTAAGTGGATAGAAGCTGAAGCCTTTGCTCAAGTCAGAGAAAAAGAAGTTATATCCTTTATCAAAAGAAACATTATAACTAGATTTGGCATTCCCTCCGAAATTGTATGTGATAATGGTTCCCAATTCATTGGAAGCAGAACCACTAACTTTTGTGACAGTTGGGGAATTAAGATGATAACATCAACACCAGTTCATCCACAAGCCAATGGCCAAGCAGAATCATCCAACAAGATCATCATCAACAATCTGAAGAAGAAGCTAGGATCCAAGAAGGGAAAATGGGCAGAGGAGTTACCTTATGTGCTATGGGCTGATAGGACAACTCCCAAGAATGCCACTGGTCAAACACCTTTCTCTTTAGTATTTGGGGCAGAAGCAGTGATCCCAACAGAGATGGTGATCCCAACTGCTAGAACAAGTGCTCGTGATCCTGAAGAGAATGCTACAATCCTGGCTCAGGATTTGGATACTATTGAGGAAATCAGGGATCTGGCTAGGATAAGGATGGCAAGCTACCAACAAAGAATGGCTGGTGCTTACAACAAAAATGTTAGGATAAGGAAGTTTCAAGTCGGAGATATGGTGTTGAGAAAAGCATTCCAAAACACTATTAATCCTGCTGACGGGAAGTTAGCACCAAAGTGGGAAGGCCCTTACTTGATTGAAGCTGAAGCAGGAAAGGGGGCATACAGATTGCTAACCATGGAAGGAAACCTGTTACCAAGAGCCTGGAATGCTGTTCACTTAAAGAGATACTTTATGTGAACATGATCCTTCAAGCAGGTGATCCTTACATTGAAGTATCCTCGAAGGATCCCGGTGATGTCAGTGATCCTTACTCTGGTAATGTCCTTATCCTAAAACTATTACATTTCCTTACTTTTTACCTAAAGATAAGGATCATGTATCCTTCATCCTCTTCTCACGAACCATTTGAGTTATGATAGTTCAGGTATCTTCAGCATATCGTTAAAGATCTTCAAAAGCACCACAGATCCTTGGGTTCAACCCCAGTTATCCTTGGGATTATCCCCAGTTTCCGCCAGCAGCGCACGATGATCCTGATATAGTTCACGTCTTTGGGACCAGTACCCACTTACGGGGCTGACAACCTCATCGTACTGGCTATACCCAGGATCCTCCGTATAATGGTAGACGTACCATACATCCGTTCCTAAGGTTTCTAACGTTTTCACGTTAGCTAAGGTTTTGACATTTTCATGTCACTAAGTTTGGATAGTCGCCAGTAAGGGCCATACTCCAGTTTACATACGATCCTTTGGGCTTGTCCCCAGTTATCCTTTGGGCTTGTCCCCAGTTATCCTTTGGACTTGTCCCCAGTTATCCTTTGGGCTTGTCCCCAGTGATCCTTTGGGATCATCCCCAGTTATCCTTTGGGCATGTCCCCAGCTACTAACTTATCTTTTACATTGGCTTAGTCCCAAGTTATGTTTCATTTTTCAGGTTTTTAAAGTTAGACACATAAGGATCCTTAATCCTTATTATCCATCAAAATCTCATCTACAGTTATCTTGATTAAAGGTTAGGATCCTAACTTGGATCCTCAGGTATGATCCTTGACTATTTTGATTATACTAAACAACCCTTACACTTTGACAACTAAACCTATGATCCTTGAAATTGATTGCTTCAGAAATTTTCAGTGTCAGGATATTTGATCTAGGATCATATCCTAAAATTATTAAACATGGTTTGCTCAACTCTTGTTACTCTAACAAATATATTTCTAAAACAACTGGAAAATAAAGAGGATAAATAAAGGATAACAACACGAGATAAGCCAGAAAGATTAAAGTTATTTTATTAACAAAAGGATCTTAAACCCTTTCAAAAAGTTGTCAAAATTGCCAACCCACGTTTCTACCAGCAAAACGTGGCCCGTCCACATGGGTTGGCAAAGGGTGTACATTGTTTATGCGGTCTTAGCAGGTGCAGGAAAGTAAAGGCGGCAGGATCACAAAGGCTTCATCCCCCAAACAGAGGATCCCTCCACCTTTTGTAATCCTTCCATAGTTTGTCCAATTTGATCTTTGAACATCATATTCACCAACCTTTGATATGTTGCACCTGCATTTCTTAATCCAAAAGGCATAGCAATATAACAATATAAACCGGTTGGGGTCATAAAAGCCGTATCCTCTTGGTCAGATGGTTCCATCTGAATTTGTTGGAATCCAGATGATGCATCCATAAAGGTTAACAGTTCATGACCCGCCGTTGCATCTACCATGGAGTCAATGTGGGGTAATGGGAAAGGATCCTTGGGACATGCCTTATTCAAATCAGTGAAATCGACACATACCCTCCACTTTCCATTTTTCTTTTGAACAACAACCACATTGGCCAGCCATTTTGGATACTTCACTTCTCTGATCATACCTGCTCGTAGTAATCTTTCTACCTCTTCCTGGATAATGGCATTTCTTTCTGGTGCAAACTTCCTCCTTTTTTGATTGATCGGTTTAACTGACCTGTCAATGCCAAGTTTATGAGTGATAATATCCTTAGATATACCTGTCATATCCTCATGTTTCCATGCAAAGGTAGATTTTCTTCTTTTGAGGAAGGATACTATGTCTTCTTTCATTTTATCAAGGATCCCTGATCCGATGTAGATCCTGGATTCAGGATCATCAGGATCCAAGAGGATTTCGTCCACATCCTGCTCTCTTGTCTCCAAGACACCCCTTGGAGGATACTTTAATTGCTATTGCTCCCTTGATTTTGAGGCTGGTTTCATTGATGAGGTGTAACAATCCTTAGCCTCCTGTGGGTCACTATCGATCTTGATTATTCCCCATGGGCTAGGAAGCTTCACACACTGATGGTAGGTGGACGGGACTGCCTTCATATCGTGTATCCAGGGCCTGCCAAGGATAACATTACAACAAGACAAACAGTCAATAACACAAAATTTTTGATAATTATGTAATCCTTCCACATAAATTGGGAGTTTAATGTCCCCCAGGGTTTTCTTAGTTTCGCCACTAAATCCTACAAGCACGGAGGATCTTGGTGTGATATCTGATTCAGGGATACCCATTTTCTTCAGAACATCAAGCTGGATAATGTTTACTGAGCTTCTTCCGTCAATAAGGATCCTGCGGACAAAATGGTTAGAAATAAAAAGAGTAATAACTAAACTATCATGATGAGGATCCTGGATGTTAATTCTATCATCCTCATCAAAGGTTATAATTTTTCCTTCCGAGACACTCGATGTTCGAATAGGTCTTTCTCCGTTATCCATTTTAGCTTCCTTTGCATGCCTTTTAGCTGCTGAGAAGGATGTACCACAGATGTCTGATCCTCCAGATATAAAGTTGATCACTTGTGCATCTACTGGAGGAGCTGGAGCTTTCTCAGGGATCCTTTCAGGATCCTGAGTCCTTTGCTTTTTTCTTCCCAACAATTCTTTCAAATGCCCCTTGCTCAGCAATATCCAATTTCCTTTCGTAATGCGATGCATTCCTCTGTCAAATGCCCAAAATCTTCATGGTATGCACACCACTTTGATTTATCTTTAGTTGCGGCTGTTTTGTCATTTTTTCTGGGCCATCTGGCCTTTTCTCCTAGATTCTGCATTGCAAGGATTAGTTCATGATTATCAACGGAAAAACAGTATTCAGAAATTGGAGGATAATCTTCATCATCCTCTTCTTGGTCTGCAGCATGCACATTCTGATTGTCAGTTCTGTTATAGGATTTGAATTTGTTGCTTTTGAAAGAGGATCCTTGTTTTTCTTGTTTTGAGGATCCTACTTGTCTCTCCTGGATCCTCTTGTCATCCTCTAGCCGGATGAACCTGAGTGCCCGAGTTCTTACTTCGTCTAGGTTCCTGCACGGCGTCATAACAAGATCATCATAGAACAATGAATCCTTAAGCAATCCCATCTTGAAGGCCTCAACAGCTGTGGCCACATCCAAGTTAGGAATGTCCAAGGATTCTTTACTAAACTTCGTTATATAATCCCTTAATGATTCATTATGACCCTGTGTTATCCTATATAAATCACTAGTCAATCGTTCAAATTTTCTGCTACAAGAAAATTGATTATTGAATAAGTTAACTAAATTAGCAAACGAAGTAATAGAGTAAGGGGGAAGACTTAGTAGCCATTTAAGAGCTGATCCAGTAAGAGTGGATCCAAATCCCTTGCACAGGCATGCTTCCTTTAGCCTTTCTGGAATAGGATTGATCTCCATCCTCTCCCTGTATTGTGCTATGTGTTCCTCAGGATCCGTTGTACCATCATACAGCTTCATAGTAGGGATATGGAATCTTTTGGGTATCTCAGCATCACAAATTGGTGGTGCAAAACGAGATACCTTATGGCTTCCATCTGCAATCTCCGGGATAGGTTTGACTACCCCTGGAACACTTGATATCATATCCTTCAATTTTTTTAGTTCTCTGGCCATAGCATGATTGATACCTGTATCCTGCATGAATCCATGGTTAGTAGTAAGAGAATTATTAAAAGTGTTACCTCCCATCGGGTTCAAGTTAGGAACATTGGATGTGAATCCATATTGCTGGGATTCTGGGATGATGGATGGACCAGTGGAAGCAATGGTCTGCATCGGAATAAAATCTCCTTGATGAACATCTGGACTTCCTGTTTGCAAATTCTTCAAGGATCCTGGCATCTGAAGGGATCCCTGAATATGGGATGATCCTGGAACTAAGGAGGATCCTTGAACCTGGGATAATCCTGGAACAAAGGAGGATCCTTGAACCTGGGATAATCCTGGAACGAAGAAGGATCCTTGAACCTGGGATGATCCTGGAACGAAGGAGGATCCTTGAACCTGGGATAATCCTGGAACGAAGGAGGATCCTGAGTTCATGAAGGATCCCATATGCTGAGTATAGGATCCTGCCGGTTGGAAATATGATCCTGATGCCTGAGTCACTACTGCTGGGCCGAAATGCACTCCTCTTGATCCACACATGTGTTGAACGTCTGGGACCTCTGATGGCTGAGAAGTAATCATCAGAGTATCAAAATTCAAAGATTTGGGCATTAGTGGGGAATGATCCTCTGTCGTTTCCTTTTGCCTTTTGAGATCTCCGATTTCCTTGAGGATCCTGTCATTAGTTTCATCCTGCTGCTGCATACGATCCCTCATCTGCAAAATCAAAGTAAATATATCACTAGTACTGGGAATAGAAGAAGTTAGAGCAGAAGATGATGGTTTAGAGGAGATAGGAGTTGGTCTCTTCTCGGCATTTTTCTGAGATCCAGCTGGTGGTGGAGGCAAAGGTGGAATGCCATTAGATGAATTGACTGCAGACATCGCTGTGGAAGTATTCTTCAACGATGAAGCCATGCAACACTTCCGGAATGATCACCAACAGAAAAACTTTCTTATGAATGAAGCACCAATTGCCCCACGGTGGGCGCCAAACTGTTTTGGTCAAAAATCACTTAAAGATAATGCAACCAAACTTTATGTAAACGGGGAATGATGCTTGGTATGATGAACAAAGTGAAGGATCACTCAAATGTAAATTGCACAAGTGACACAAGGATTTATACGAGGAAAAAGCCCTTGATCAATGAATGATCTCCGGCATAAAAAATCTCGGGTGATGGAAACTACCGATCACCAAACTTCAATATAACAAATAATGGTTACAACTTTGGATGGTAACGAGCTAGGTACAAGGATCACTATAGTATCGTATGCTAAAGCGTGTGAGAAGTGTGTTGTGTCTTCCGAATGTTCAAGGGTGCCATTTATACAAGTGTGTGTGGTTCTATTTTAGGCAAATCACCTAACTACTAGCTCGTTACCCCTTTAGAAATAGAAGTAAATTTAGCCTAATTAATTTCCCTTGAATTGTGCTAAGTTTCCATATTATCCATAACGTCCATCTTTGATTATGCATGTGCGAAATTAGCGTCACAGATTCCTTGTTTACGTTGCTAAGACCAGGTCCAACTCGTAATTCCTGCAAAACAACATTAAATCCAAAGAGAACAATCGTTAGTATGAGGATCCTTAGGATGATCCATGATCCTGATCCTGGAGCTCTTCTGAGGATCACTATCTGCCAAAGAAACAAGGATCACTTGTTAGGATACCAAGTAAGGATCATAGGTCATAAAAATCCAGCCCTAACAATAATTACTCCTTATATTTTGGGGAGAATTGTTAGGGCAGGATTTTTAATGACCTGTGATCCTTACATGATATCCTAACAGTGATCCTTGTTTCTGTGGCAGATAGTGATCCTCAGAAGAGCTTCAGGATCAGGATCATGGATCATCCTAAGGATCCTCATACTAACGATTGTTCTCTTTGAATTTAATGTTGTTTTGCAGGAATTACGAGTTGGACCTGGTCTTGGCAGCGTTATTAAGGAATCTTTCACGCTAATTTCGCACATGCATAACCAGAAATAGACGTTGTAGAGAATATGGAAACTTAGCACAAATTACGGGCAATTAGTTAGGCTAAATTTACTTCTGTTTCTAAAGGGGTAACGAGCTAGTAGTTAGGTGACTTACCTAAATTCAACCACACACACTTATATAAAGGGCACTCTCAAGCATTCGGAAGGGACAACACATTTCTTACACACTCTAGCGTACTACACCATAGTGATCCTTGTACCTAGCTCGTTACCATCCGAAGTTGTAAACATTGTTTGTTATATTGAAGTTTGGTGATCGGTAGTTTCCATCACCCGAGGTTTTTTATGCCGGAGATCATTTATTGATCAAGGGCTTTTTCCTCGTATAAATCTTTGTGTCACTTGTGCAGTTTTCATTTAAGTGATCCTTATCTTTGTTCATCATACCAAGCATCATTCCCCGTTTACAAAGAGTTTGGTTGTATTATCCTTGTGTGATTTTTGACCAAAACAATACCTGCTCGGAGTAGTTTATCTACCTCTTCCTGGATAATAGCATTCCTTTCAGGTGCAAACTTCCTCCTTTTTTGATGAACTGGCTTGAATGACCTGTCAATGCCAAGTTTATGAGTTATTACATCCTTAGATATACCTGTCATATCCTCATGTTTCCAGGCAAAGGTGGTCTTTCTTCTTTTAAGGAAGGATATCAGCTCTTGTTCAATGTCACTAAGGATCCCTGATCCTATGAAGATCTTGGATTCAGGATCATCAGGATCCATGAGGATTTCTTTCAAATCCTGTTCTCTTGCCTCCAAGACGTCTCTTGAAGGATACTTTAATTGCTATTGCTCCCTTGGTCTTGAGGCTGGCTTCATTGATGATGTGTAGCAGTTCTTAGTCTCTTGCTGATCACTCTCAATTTTTACCACCCCCCATGGACTAGGAAGCTTTACACACTGATGTAGGTAGATGGGACTGCCTTCATATCATGTATCCATGGCCTGCCAAGGATAACATTACAATAAGATAAGCAATCTATAACACAAAATTTTTTATAAGAATGTAATCCCTCAATATAGATTGGGAGTTTGATGTCCCCCAGAGTATTCTTAGTCTCGCCACTGAATCCCACAAGCACTGAGGATCTTGGTATGATATCGGATTCAGGAATATTCATCTTTTTAAGGACATCAAGCTGGATGATATTCACAGAGCTTCCTCCATCTATAAGGATCCTGCGAACAAAATGGTTAGAAATAAAAAGTGTAATAACAAGACCGTCATGATGAGGATTCTGAATGTCAACACGATCATCCTCATCAAAAGTTATGATTTTATCCTTGGTAACACTGGATGTTCGAATGGGTCTATCTCCATTATCCATCTTGGTTTCCTTGGCATGTCTTTTAGCTGCTGAAAAGGAAGTTCCACAGATGTCTGATCCTCCAGATATAAAGTTTATAACTTGTGCGTCTGCTGGAGGGGCTGGAGCTTTCTCTGGGATCCTTTCAGGATCCTGAGTTCTTGACTTTTTTCTTCCCAATAATTCCTTCAAGTGCCACTTGCTCAACAAGTATAAAATTTCTTTTCTTAATGCGATGCATTCTTCTGTGAGATGCCCAAAATCTTCGTGATATGCACACCATTTTGATTTGTCTTTAGTGGCAGCTGGTTTGTCACTTTTTCTCGGCCACCTGGCTTTATCACCTAGATTCTGCATTGCAAGAATTAGCTCATTGTTATCAACAGAAAAACAGTATTCAGAAATTGGAGGATAATCCTCATCATCCTCTTCTTGTTCTGCTGCATGCACATTCTGGTTATCAGACTTGTTGTAGGACCTGAACTTGTTGCTTTTGGAATAGGATCCCTGCTTTTCCTGTTTCGAGGATCCTGCTAACCTCTCCTTGATCCTCTTGTCATCCTCTAACCGGATGAACCTAAGGGCCCTGGTTCTTACCTCACCTAGATTCCTGCAAGGTGTCATAACAAGATTATCATAGAATAATGAATCCCTAAGCAATCCCATTTTAAAGGCTTCTACAACCGTTGCTATATCCAGGTTAGGGATATCCAAGGATTCTTTACTAAACTTAGTGATATAATCTCTCAATGATTCATTATGACCTTGGGTTATCCTATATAAATCACTAGTTAAATGCTCAAATTTTCTACTACAAGAAAATTGGTTGTTAAACAGGTTAACTAGATTAGCAAATGAGGTAATAGAGTAAGGGGGAAGACTTAGCAGCCATTTAAGAGCCGATCCAGTAAGTGTGGATCCAAATCCCTTGCATAGACATGCTTCCTTTAACCTTTATGGGATGGGGTTAATCTCCATCCTTTCCCTGTATTGAGCTATGTGTTCTTAAGGATCTGTGGAGCCATCATACAACTTCATGGTTGGTATCTGGAACTTCTTGGGTATCTCAGCATCACAAATAGGTGGTGCAAAATGAGATATCTTATAGCTCCCATCTGCAATCTCAGGGATAGGCTTGACTACTCCTGGAACACTTGATATCATATCCTTTAGCTTTTGCAATTCCCTGGCCATAGCATGATTGATACCTGTATCCTGCATAAGACCATGGTTAGTGGTATAAGAATTATTGAAAGTGTTACCTCCCATTGGATTCAAATTCGGAACGCCGGATGTGAATCCATATTGTTGAGATTCTGGAATGATTGAAGGACCAGTGGAAGCAATGGTCTGCATCGGAATGAAATCTCCTTGATGGATATCTGAACTCCCTGGTTGCAAACTCCTTAAGGATCCAGGAACCTGAAAGGATCCTTGAAACTGAGAGGATCCTTGAACCTGCGGGGATCCTTGAAACTGCGAGGATCCTTGAACTTGAGAGGATCCTTGAACCTGCGAGGATCCTTGAACTTGAGAGGATCCTTGAACCTGCGAGAATCCTTGAACCTGCGAGGATCCTTGAACCTGAGAGGATCCTTGAACCTGAGAGGATCCTTGAACCTGAGAGGATCCTTGAACCGGCCAGAATCCTTGAATCTGCTGCGTCCCCAAGTATCCCCCCGAGCTAACGAAGGATCCTATATGCTGAGGGAGAGATCCTGCTGGTTGAAAGTACGATCCTGAGGCCTGAGTCATTGCTGATGATCCGTAGTGCATTCCTTTTGGTCCTCCCACGTATTGAACATCTGGAACTGTCGAATGTTGAGAGGTTATGACCGGAGTATCGAAATTCAAAGATCTGGGCATCAATGGGGAATGATCCTCTGCCGATCTCTTCTGTTTCTTGATGTCTCCAATTTCTCTGAGAATCCTTTCGTTGGTCTTATCCTGCTGCTGTATGTGCTCCTTCATCTGCAAAATTAAAGTAAAAAGGTCACTAGTAGTAGGAGTATAAGAAGCAGAAGAAGTTGGAGGTTTTGAGAAAATGGGAGTCGGCTTCTTTTCAGCATTTTTCTGAGATCCAGAAGGTGGTGGAGGCAAAGGTGGAATGCCCTGGGATGAATTGACTGCAGACATCGCACTTGAAGTGTTCTTTGCTGAGGAAGCCATCTGCTTGGATGCAACTAACCAAAATGATCACAAAAACAAGAATTCCTTAGGAATGAAGCACCAATTGCCCCACGGTGGGCGCCAAACTGTTTTGGTCAAAAATCAAGCAATGATAATGCAACCAAACTCTCTGTTACGGGGATGATGCTTGAATTAATGAGCAAAAATAAGGATCACTCTGAAATGTAATGAACAAATGAGACAGAGATTTATACGAGGAAAAAGCCCTTGATCAATGAATGATCTCCGGCATAAAAAACCTCGGGTGATGGAAACTACCGATCACCAACTCAAATTAATCAAGAAATGTATTACAACTTTGGATGATAGCGAGCTAGTTACAAGGATCACTATAGTGTAGCGTGTATAAAAGTGTGTAATCGCCAAGTGAATGGTTACGAGCTGGTGAGAGCAGTTACTAGTGTGTGTTTAGCCAAAATTAGCCAAGTGTTACTATCTTAGCTCGCTATCCCATTTAAAAATAGAAAATATCTAAGCTAACAAACATTCCGCAAATGGTGTAAGTCCTCCACGATCTCCATAACGTCTATTTCAGTCATGCACGTGCGGAATAAACATGGAATATGCTCCAGGAATATCGCCAAGACTAAGTCCAAGCTTGTACTCCTGCAAAACAACATCATATTCAAAGTAGACAATTGTTAGAACAAGGATCCTTACTATGATCCATGATCCTGGTCCTGCAACACTTCTGAGGATCACTAGCTGAAACAGAAGCAAGGATCACTAAACCCAACAGTAACTGAGGATGACTTATCATTGGTAAATCCACCCCTAACAAAAATAATAAGACACATGAATAAACACTAAACGTAAAATGCAAGGAGACGAGATATAATTCGACTTGTGTTA
Source organism: Helianthus annuus (assembly GCF_002127325.2). Classification (NCBI taxonomy): domain Eukaryota; kingdom Viridiplantae; phylum Streptophyta; class Magnoliopsida; order Asterales; family Asteraceae; genus Helianthus; species Helianthus annuus. The sequence continues at coordinate 63,098,790 of NC_035435.2, forward strand.
AACGTATTCCGTATTACTTGTTGCATCCACTTATTTTAACTTGTCACCAGTGGCGAAGCTTGAGATTTCCGATGGGGGGTCGAAAATGTATATACCCAAAAATTTCTATAGAACCGGGGGGTCAAAAACGTATTTACCCAAAAATTTCTATATGAAAACTACATACTCTCTACTGCTGAGCGAAAAGTTCGGGGGGTCGGCCGCCCTACTTAAGCTGCGCCCCTGCTTGTCACATAAGTGATATTTATATAATATTAAAGAGCATGGTCGGTGCAACAGTGCACGACATAATTACAAAAATGACATGCTTGCAAATTACAATACTACCTCTGTTAAATTATTTTTTTTATACATACAGTCTTCACAAACAAAAGTTGTTGGATGGAACATAAACCCTGGAACCCTTCACTAAATGCTTGAAGTGGACTTAGAACCTCTCACCGATTCTTCTCAAGTTGAACATAAACCCTTGAGTTCATAGACATAATGTCGTCTTATTTGAGTTTTAGAGCTAATTTTCTAGACACTAGAAATAAATAAAAAAAATACATTCAAAAGTCTTCAACTCCTAAAAAAGGACAGTTGGCTGCGATGACAGTTGAGGTGTGGTGGTAGGTCGGTGGTGATTCTTGGCCAAACTCTTCAGCTAGCTGGTGGTTCTTGGCTAGAATTATCAGAGTAGTGGTAACGATGGTTGTTACGGTGGTGGTGTTATGGTTGGGTGAGAGGGAGAGTGTGTAGAAAGAGTGATGTATCTAGAAAGAGAAAATGATAAAGGTTTATGAGGAAGAAGATCATGATAAAAGGTAAAAACATGATAAATGAAATGGCAAAGTGGGTGTGTACTATAGTTTTATGAACGGTAACTTTTTTCATCACCAGTAAAAAAGGAACTAATAGTTTTAACATATTCATCTAAGATGTGAATTTGATATTGTGTTAATATATTATTAAATTATAAAAGACATTAAGAAAATTTTAAGATGAAGGTGAGTAACATTCACACGTATCTGTATTAAATAGCTTATGTAATACTTATATTTATATATTAGTATACAAAACCTACTATAAAAACTTATCATGAATCTCTAGAAGAAATTTGAAGTCAAAATTTATGCATTTATGGCGTCTAATGATAGGAAAATATATCATTCATATGTCTTATTTTTATTCTCATATAACCTGCTTGATAATATAACGCTATAAAGTTGCATTTTTCTTTTAAATTATGTATCTAACTACAATTTAATGAAAAAAATCAAACAAACAAAACAAAACTTAATAAAAAACTAAGGGACTGAATACATGTTCTATATTTTGTGTTTGTTTTAAGTAAATTACACATGCGCTTCTAATTTTTGTTAATCGACAATTTTGACCCGTCAATCTTTTCTACTTAATAATAACTTGACATCTCATTTTATTTGAATTGTTTTTACAACTTTACACCATAATGTGTGGCACACTATTATATTTTTTTGTTATCTATGCATAACCACGTTAATGTCTAAATTACTTTTACGACTTCACACCGCTCTCTAAATTTCTCTTATAACTTTATAATGCAACGTCCGAGACATTATACTTTTTTATCTATGTCTAATGACGTTAATATCACGAACGTAACATGTGTAACAAAGTAAAATACATGTAACGTGATGTTGCCACCGCAACGCGCGGCGCAGGGTAAAAATCTAGTATTACCTTATTTTCATTTCTTTCAGCCTCCTCTTCATGAGGCTACATGGTATGGGGATGATCCTCCCTTGGAGGATGATTCGCCACCTAGGCGCCACATCACCATCATTGGGAGGATGGTCCATCCTACAAAATTAGTGAAAATGGGAGGATGATCCTACCCCACCATATTATTATTTTTTTTAAATCTTCCACTTTTTTAACATTTAACAAATAAATTAGGAAAATACTATAAATTCTTGGACTGAACAATTATGTTTTTTATTTTTTTTTAAATCTCGCACACCACTATAAATTCTTGGACTGAACACACCACACACCCATTGAGGCCTAGCAGCAAAGGCCCAATCCTTAACTTGTTGCCCTAAGCAGGTCGCACAAATTGAAGGGTGAATTGATATAAGTGTGCGATTATTATTATTATTATTATTATTATTATTATTATTATTATTATTATTATTATTATTATTATTATTATTATTATTATTATTATTATTTTATTATTTTTGCAAAGGAAACAAAATTGAAAAGGGTGGATTTTGTCTTTTAGCGACCGTCGCCAACGTCCAACACTTGACGGTGAGGACGAGGACGGGGTGGGGCGGGATGGTGTGCGGTCCGTTGCCAGGGCTGGACGGGTGGGGGACGATCCCCATACCGTCTAGCCTGAAATGTGGGGGTTTTTTTTTCTTTTTTGAGACAAACACAAACGCAAAGCATTAACACTAAGATTATTAACGTACGAACCATGTTACAGATACTTATCTTACAAGGAAGTCAACTTAACGAGTCATGAAGAGAAACGTACTAGAGCATGCATGCATACATACATATGATATTATCACCTACTAAAGTGAAACACACATACATAAACTCAGATGATTATCCATCAAATCTCACAGCTCGTAAGGAGGACGACTGCTCCTAGTTCCGATTCCACTTGCCTTCTCGAAAGCATCGGATGCCGACTTCCTGCGAAACCTGAATGATTCTCCTGACTCACCATTTTCTTAATTATGTTAGTTCTACTTTCATTTAGTTACGGTTTTATTCTTTTCCAAACACAAAGAATATAAATGGGTTCAAGTGCGTTTAGCCGTTTAGCTAAACAGGCTGTGTTTTGTGTCAGCTCGACGTGTTTTGCAGGGTTCATCCCGAAGATCCATATATTTTGTTTTTCAAATGTGTTCATATAACAAGTTTAAATATTTGGTCAATAGATTTGATAGTTCAAAGAGATTTTGGCATCTTTTAAACATAATCGTTTTTTTTTTTTAAAAAAAAAAAGTTAAACTTGGTTTTTGTGTTTGAGGCACCAACCCGTCTAAATGTTGTGACTAGATAAAAAACAGCCCCAAACAACCGCAACTCGTGTGTGTTCCAAATGGACCCACGGTTATGTTTTTTAGTCCATTTTATTTAATATTACAAGTAATATTTTAATTTTATTGTTTAGGGTTTATTTCCAACAAACAGACAAAAACCGTCCCCACTGCACAATGACCATATTACCCTCGCTTCAATAATTGTCGATCCTTCCAGATCATCATCACCACCACCCTTGGAATTCAGCCATTTGTCACTCATCTAAAGCAACTCGGCAAAAAATAATATTAAAAAAATAAAACTTACCGGAGAATGGAGAGACCGGAGTAGTAGATCCGGCGGGTGACGCCGGAGGCGTTTCGCTAAGACTCCTCTCCGGTTTGACGATCATAATACTTCGTGTTACTCTGGTTGCAGGATGCTCTGCTCCTCCCGTAGTCCCGCCCGTTTCAGATTCTGTTTCACAAAACAATTCTTTATATATGTTTTTAATTCTTTCAATTTTAAAAAACCCTAGCTAGCTTCAAGGATCTAACAACCTATTAAATCGATCGACACAACTGCTGTTCCTTGTCAATAACGATCATCAAAGTGTTTATAGCTTATTCGTTACACGGTCAAAAGTTCCAGTCCTATATCAGTGTAGTAGATTTAATTAAAAGCAGGTTTATCTCTAAACTAAACTTAAATTAAAGTGGTTTCTTACCCTTTTCTGAATTGAATGATCGAAAACTAAGATTCGGTTTTCGCAGCTTTCCGAGACCTTTATCTGGTGGAGGACCGGCGATGGTGTCGTCCCAGAGTTTGTTGAGTAAGCTCATGGCTCAGTAGTCAGTCAGTCAAGCGCACGATTACGAATAACAGACATCACTGACTTATTATTTATGGAAATATCGAGGTGAAAAAGATCATCCTGCAACTTGTTTCGAATGAGGGTCGTTGATCTTGGATCGGGGTAATTATGTGATGGATGGACGGCGGATCTTTTAGCACGTAGATAAGACCAATGGTGACGAAGCAAAAATTTAGATTAGGTTGTCACGTGTACTATGTGGGTCCCTTCACGTGATGGCTGCCTCGTTTCTCTAGAACTACGTTTTTTGAGTGACCCATACCTTAAAATACAACTATATCATTTTCTTTTTTGCCTATAAAAACATTGATGTTTAGGGAGAAGTAAATATGAAAATTAATTAGATAAGTGTTACGAAACAACGTCCTAATAGCAATATCTAATATGTAAAATATAATATAGAGAATATAGAGAGAATAAGAGGTATAAAAAATGAGAGAATTCTTATTCATTGAGTGTGTAATACCAAATACATAAAACCTCTATTTATAGAGGCTTAATATTAATACAAAGGTAATCAATAGATGGAGATTACGTATGTGGAGAGTCACCACATTATGATGCATTCATAACACTCCCCCTTGACTATCCACATGATGAAATATAATAGTCTACTATTCTTTTAATACGCTAGGTGATGTTGACTCGTTAAAAACCTTGCTAGGAAAACCCAGTGGGATAAAATCATAGCTAAGGAAAAAAGAGTGCAGCTCGTATTTTCTCCCCCTGATATTTTTGGATCAGGTGTGTTGCCTCATTAAAACCTTACTTAGAAAACCCAATGGGACAAAACTTAGTCAAGGGAAAAAGAGTGCAACTTGAATAAGTCTCCCCCTCATTTTAACATGTATCATTTAAGTGATGTGTGTCCATCTTCCTTGAAAGTCGAACAAAGCTTTTGTAGTCAATGATTTGTCGCTTGATCCCTTAACGAGCAATCCTTTATGTTGAGCAATGTTATGTTTTATTACATTCTTGCATCTACAAGGCTAACCAAACTTGTTTTGATGAGTTAGTAATATATAATCAAATATCGTTTATAATTGAAATATTTCTTTGAACTCATTCCAATGTCTCTTCGCTTGACAAAGATTATATCATGACAATAAACTCAAATGAAAGATATTATAACCATACATTACTAGCAAAACACATTAATGAACTTATGCATTTAACGATGATACTTTTAGAATGAGAATCTCTACTTTGGTAGGAGATGATAATAGCCATTTCTTATAACAGATGATTTAACAACCTTTAACATACTTTAAGGTTCAACTATGTCTATACTAAAATATTCAAACATAATCTTCTAGATGTACTTGAGTGATTAGTAAAATATAATTACATATATACTTGAACTGCAGTTCGAGTAATAATTAGACCGTGCCAAGGTCATTCAAAAATTCTCCCTCTAAAAGCTCGACAATTTCTCTCGGTGATGTCTAGACATCATTACTGTAAGTTGCGATTATAGTGAACTTTAAAAGTAGAATGTTCATAGAACATGGCTAATTTAATCAAACTTATATCCCTCTTTATGCGAATATCTCGAATTGTACAACACTCGACCCAACTATTTTAGCCCATACGTATTTTGTCAACTTCATATAGTACGTTTTTGAGGTTTTTATATCAATGCTTCTGGCATTATCAATCCATGAGGGAATTATGCCCATCTTATCCAAATATACATGTGTATTTACTCTTCATGAGTTTTGCTACATAAACGTACTCATATAACATATAGATATCTATATCATATTGATGTGCACAAAATGCAACATATAAATTACATCAATTATGGCTTAGAACTAACCCTTTTATAGTACTAATGTTGGAAAAAGTGTGCTTTTATCTTCCTTTTGTATTTTCAGGATTAAATGAGCTCAAAATAACAAAAGAAGCAAAAAGACAGCAAAATCTAACATAAATACAAGAAAAGGAACAAAAGTGATATGCCCGACCCCCCAACAGCATCCTCCCAAGCAAAACAAAGAAGACATAAGACTGAACACGCCCCGTGCTCAGCGAGCACGGGGCCGTGCCCAAGAAGTAGCAGAAAAGACAAACCTATAGAAGCTTCTACTGCCTACCACGGGGCCGTGCCCAGCGGACACGGGGGGGCGTGGTCAACTTGCTGCAGGCGCATTTATTGTAATTGCGAATTACAATTAATGAAGAGAGAGAGTGTCAGATGGACACGGGGCCGTGCCCAGCGGGCACGGGGCCGTGCCCAAGCTTCTGTTCAGCCTATAAATAGGAGTGTTTGGAGCTCTTGCAACTTATCCCTTGACACACCACCTCTCTCACACTTCACCCACCACCCACCACCATCACAACACCATCATCCACCACCATCATCCGTTGTCCATCATAGAGTGTGTGAGTCGTCTCGGGATCCAAGATTGATCGTAAGAGTTCTTGACAATCAAAGGCCTTGTTTGCCTAAGTCTTTTACATCACTTGGTGAAGACAAGTGTTTAGTGTAGTACTTTTTATTTTTAATCTTTTGCACTTTTTAATTGGTTTTGTATTAATGACTTTAATTACTAGTTTCTTATGTTGAAGGTGATTCTTCCTTATCGTTTGTCCGTGGTGTCTTGGCATTATTTTACTGTCTATATAAAATAAAAGATTTTCACCATTCATATCTCCACAGTCTATATGGAGGTATGTTGGCTACCTGGTCGGGGGTTAAGGGAACGGTTTGGTAAGAGTCTTGCCATTGTTCAGTGTGTAGATTCTGCAAAGGACCTGGGTCAAATTTAGTAGGACCTCCTTTAATACCCAAAGGTATTGGATGGTGGGGGTCCAAACTCTTTGATCCCCTCATAAGTTAAACTACTATTAAAACTTTAACCCAGCTACTTAGGACTGTATCCCTGCTGACTCAGACTACTTAGCTAAGGGTAACGTCGCCTTCAAAAGAGGGGCTTACCACATTATGCATTAATAACTTAATTAATTATCTTTCAATAATCCGACGCTTTAGGATTGTTTCCTTGCTGACTCAAACTACTGGGTTGAGGGTAACATCACCTTCAAAAGAGGGGCCTACTACAATAACTAAGATAATCTCTTAAACAAGTGCAAAAGTGCGAAAATAATCAAAGGTTATACTACACATGAGTCGGATCCAAGTGATTCATCTTGTCTATCTGTTTTATTTTTATTTTATTTTTCAGCATTTTAGTTAGTTTTATTTTCTTAGTTTAAAAATCGTTTTCTAACATTTTGATTTGATTAGACGTTGAGGATAAACCGGTACTAAAAGCTCTTGTGTCCTTGGACAACCTCGGTATCTTACCAACACTATACTACGTCCACGATGGGTGCACTTGCCCATATGTGTGTTTAGTGTTAGTAAATATCGTGTTTTATAAATTTAAAACTTGGCTAAAAAAGTGTAAAAAGGGCTTAAAATATATACCTAAAATATATCGCACTACACACGCATCAAGTTTTTGGCGTCGTTTCCGGGGACACAAGGATTTTAAGAAAGCTTAAAATCGATGGCCTAATCTGTTTTTCAAAACCTTTTTAAACCGCGTGCACATTTTTCTGCATTTTAGTTTAGTTTGCATTTACAGTAGCCTGAACACGGGGCCGTGTTCACCGAACACGGGGCCGTGCTGCATATTTTTCATCAAACGCCCAGATACAGAGTCTAAACACGGGGCCGTGTCCACTGAACACGGGGCCGTGTCCAGCCTCTGTTTCTGTCTTTATTTTCTGTTTTCTAGTCCTGAGACTCAGTTGTGGTCTGTTGAGTGATCCCCATGGATCAATACTCAGGAGGCTACAACTACACCTATGAGGAGGATGATTATATGAGAGACTATTGCACTAATTGTGGAAACCCGCACTCGGTACAATATTGTAACTTATTTCAGCCATCCAATTCATACAACTATTATGAGGAGCCCAGGTACGAGCCATCGACTTCATACACATCCTATGAAGACCAAAGGTATGAACCTTCTCCCTCATACTCATATTTTGATGAACCAAGGTATGAGCCTTCATACTCATACTTTGAGGAGTCAATGTATGAGCCACCACCTTCATACACTTATTATGAGGAACCATGGCGTGAACAACCCACCTCATATGAGTACTATGAAGAACAAAATTACGACCCTTATCCATCATATACTTACAATGAAGAACAATGGTGTGAACCATCTACTTCATATGGGTACTATGTGGAGCCAAGGATCGAACAACCGGATTCGAGCTTTGAGGATCCCAATCCTTTCTCTATCACCGAAGTGACCGATAGGATATTAGAACACATTAAAACTATCGAACGTTGCATAAAAGAATCTCGCGCAAGGGAAGAGGAGTCCCGCGCAAGAGAAGAATTAAATAAAGAAACGATAGTTGAAGAGTTAAAAATGGAAGAACAAAAAAGTGAAAAACCGACACATGATCTAAACAACGAAAAAGGTGAGGCCGCTAATGTTAAAATTCAAGAAGAGTCTAATTTTGAAGAAATTAATCTCTTGTCACCTTCTTTCGAAAATCATTGTTTAGTACCAACTCATGCTAAGTTTTTAAAAGAGTTAAACACTAATACTAAAATTGAAGAAATGGTAAGTGTTAAGTTAACTAATGATCAAACTTCGCTAATAAAAGAAGACCCTTTTGAAATAAACATTACACTGGTTCCATGTTTTTTTCAAAATTCATTTATTAGTAATGTCACCATTGATAAAGATCTTTGTGTTAACATAATGCCTAATTACATTTTCGAAAATTAAGTATTAGTGATTTTGCTCCACTTCAAATACCCATTTTTCTATCCAATCGGAAAGTAATAAAATCAATCGGTGTAGTTGAGGACATCTTGGTTCAAACAAATCAAATGGTTATTCCAACCGACTTTGTCATCCTCGATGACGCTCCTCTAGTGTTGGGAAGACCTTTTGTAAAAACTCATGAAGCTTTGAAAAACCGGAAGTTTAATAATCTACCTCTTCAATTAGGGGCATTCAAAAGGAGCATAGATCTTGAACGTTCAATGAAAAATCCTTTTGGCAATAATGATCCCCTAATTGAAGATGAAGATGAGCCACCCGATATAAGTGAAAAGATTGACCACTTTCTTGAAGAAGAGGTCGTCATAGAACAAACCTTTAAAGTTCTTGACCTAGATGAGCCCCAAAATAAGGAGTCTCCTAAAGACCCACCCCTTGAGCTCAAAGAACTCCCAAAAGGTTTGGAATATGATTTTCTAGACAAAGATGGTAATTCACCTGTAATTATTTCGTCTAAATTAAATAGTGTAGAAAAAGAAAAATTAATTAGACTTTTGAAAAAACATAAAAACGCGATCGCTTGGAAGCTTGTAGATATAAAAGGAATAAGCCCTTCCATGTGCACGCACACAATTCTGATGAACGATGACTACAAATCAGTAATACAACCACAAAGAAGAGTAAATCCAAATGTCCAAGAAGTGGTTAAAAATGAGGTCATCAAATTACTTGACGCAGGACTTATTTATCCTATCTCCGATAGTCCATGGGTAAGTCCCGTCCAAGTAGTCCCAAAGAAAGGAGGTATGACGGTAATAACTAATGAAAATAATGAATTAATACCAACGAGAACTGTCACAGGATGGAGAGTTTGTATAGACTATAGACGATTAAATGAAGCAACAAGGAAAGATCACTTTCCTTTGCCCTTCATTGATCAAATGTTAGAACGACTATCCGGTCATAAATTTTACTGTTTCTTAGATGGTTTTTCAGGTTACTTTCAAATTCAAATAGCACCTGAAGACCAAGAAAAGACAACTTTCACATGCCCCTACGGAACTTTTGCTTATCGACGCATGCCATTTGGTCTATGTAATGCACCTGCAACATTCCAACGTTGCATGGTGGCCATTTTCCATAAAATGATAGAAAAGACAATGGAAGTCTTCATGGACGACTTTTCTATCTTTGGAGATTCATACGACCAATGCCTCGATAACCTCGAACGAATGCTATCCCGATGTGAGGAATCTAACCTCGCCCTTAACTGGGAAAAATGCCATTACATGGTAACAGATGGAATAGTACTCGGTCACAAAATCTCGAGCGAAGGAATGGAAGTTGATCGAGCAAAAATAGACACAATTTCTCGATTACCTCCCCCCTCCTCCGTTAGAGCAATCAAAAGTTTCTTAGGGCATGCCGGATTTTATAGACGGTTTGTCAAAGACTTTTCAAAAATTTCAAGACCTCTAACAAAATTACTTGAAAAAGATGCGCCTTTCATTTTTGACAAGGATTGCAATCAAACATTTCTAACCCTCAAGGAAATGCTAGTCAATGCACCTATCATGATAGCGCCCGATTGGAAATTACCTTTCGAAATCATGTGTGATGCAAGTGACTTTGCCGTTGGAGCAGTCTTGGGACAAAGAAAAGAAAAGCATTTCCACCCAATTTATTATGCTAGTAAAACACTTAATGATGCACAAGAAAATTACACAACCACTGAAAAAGAATTACTAGCTGTGGTATTTGCTTTTGATAAATTTCGTTCTTACCTTGTTCTTTCTAAAGCTGTAGTTTATACAGATCATGCAGCCATCCGATACCTCTTCAAGAAACAAGACGCAAAACCCCGTTTGATCAGGTGGATTCTACTCCTCCAAGAATTTGATATTGAAATCAAAGACAAAAGGGGAGCATAAAATACTGCAGCAGATCATCTTTCACGCCTAGAAGACCCAGCTTTGGAGGCAACTAGGACGAGCAAATCAACGAAAAATTCCCAACAGAGTCCCTGGAAATGGTGGAATGTAGACAAGAACCATGGTATGCCGACTACGCTAACTACTTAGCTAGCGGTATAGTCACCAAAGGATGGCCACATCACCAAAGAAAGAAATTCTTTGCTGATGTAAAGCATTACTTTTGGGAAGACCCTTATCTTTTCAAAATGTGTGCCGACCAACTCATCCGAAGGTGTGTACATGGCAGCGAAGCACGAAGAATTCTCCGCCATTGTCATGAAGGTCCATATGGAGGACATCATGGTGCCGCCAGTACCGCACGAAAGGTATTTGATTCAGGATTTTATTGGCCGACCATTTACAAAGATGCGCAAAATCTTGTCAAGACATGTGATGCTTGCTAAAGATCAGGTAATATTTATTTCAAAAACGAAATGCCACAAAATGGCATTCTCGTTTGTGAAATTTTTGATGTGTGGGGACTCGATTTCATGGGACCTTTCCCGCCGTCAAAAGGAAACAAATATATACTTGTGGCAGTCGATTACTTGTCTAAATGGGCCGAGGCCGAGGCACTTCCAATAAACGATGGAAGACTAGTGGTAAGATTTCTGAAAAAATTATTCTCTCGTTTTGGAGCACCTAAAGCATTAATAAGTGATAGAGGTACCCATTTTTGCAATCATCAACTCGAAAAAATCTTAACAAGATATGGGGTCTATCACCGGGTCTCAACAGCTTATCACCCTCAAACAAACGGACAAGCCGAAGTGACTAATAGAGGTCTAAAACGAATAATTGAAAAAACCGTAGGTTTAAATAAAAAAGAATGGGCCGATAAATTAGATGATGCTTTATGGGCCTTTCGAACTGCTTATAAAACCACTATAGGCACAACCCCATATAAGCTCGTCTATGGAAAAAGTTGTCATTTGCCAGTAGAAATAGCTCACAAAGCCTACTGGGCAATAAAAAAAATGTGAACTTAGATTTAGAAATTGCAGGAAAAAATCGATTTTGCCAAATAAATGAATTAGACGAACTAAGGAATTATGCATACTCTAACTCGGAAATTTATAAGGAAAGAATGAAAAATTTACATGACAAATACATTAAACCTAATGAATTTCGAGTGGGAGATCTGGTTCTATTGTTTAATTCACGACTTCGATTATTTCCGGGTAAACTAAAATCTAGGTGGTCAGGACCTTTTTCCATCACCCATATTTTTCCTCACGGTGCAGTAGAAATTAAATCTCGGAATGGAATTCCATTCAAAGTCAATGGCCAACGGCTGAAACTCTATCGAGGATCCATTGAGGATGAAGAGGAAGAGATCTCGCTTCAAACGGTCGACGAGTAAAAGGCATCCACATCATACCTGGTATGTTACGAACAAGTGGGTAAACATCGAAATCGGTAATTCTTCTAACCAAGTTTTTGGGAAAACCGGGCACTCACACGAGCACTAAAAGAAATTTCAAAAACTTTGCTCGGCACGGGGCCGTGTCCGCTGGACACGGGGCCGTGTCCGCGCAACTGTCGGGATAAAACCCTCTTTTCACAACAGTTACACCATTCCACACGCCCCGTTTCCCCGAAAAACGCTCTGGTCCGGGCGATTTTCCGCAGATTTCCGACGCCTCCTCTCATTCTAACAACATCAAGGTATGATTCTATCATTATTAGTAGTTAGATTAGTTACTTGCATGTAGTTAAAACATCAAAAATTTGGGGAAAAATCTAGGGTTCTTGAAGTTCATCCAGATCAAACCTCAAATTTTTGCAATAATCTGTTAGCATTAGTTTAGATTAGTGTAATGGGAAGTAAATACACTTGTATTGTTGATAGATTTGCCCGATTTCTCACAAAAACCCCAAACCCTTGTTTTTGAACTGAAAAATATAAAATTGAAGGGGTAAACGGTTTGTTTTGGGAAAAACGGCACTTGGGGTTTCATTTTCGGGGGAAAACCGCACCTACTTGGCCAAAAATTTTCAGATTTTCGGGACCAGGACGAAAATGCAATATTTGAGTAACAGACGCCTGGACACGGGGTCGTGCCCGCTGAGCACGGCGCCGTGTCCAGCTCACTGTTTGCAGTTTCTTTCGAAAATCTCATTGTTTCGTGCTAACTTTTGGTGTATTCTTTCAGTTGTCGCAGAAGTTCACAAGATTCAACGCAAATGAGCTCGATGCTAGGGCTAGATATGACATACTTCAAACAAGACCTGAAGAATACCCAAGGCAAGCATGCACGGACCTCTTAGCCATGGTGAACCAACTTGACCGATTCAACAACCTCGTTACCGGACCACTAAAGGTTGCCCTAACCACTCGACTTTGATCGGTACACGAGTGCACTTTGGAGTTCTACAGTACCTTCACCTTCACTTCAAGGTGTAACCCGTTCAACAATGAGGGGGTTGCATTTCGGTGTGGTGGAACTAGGTACTCGATCTCTATGGCGTAATTTGGGGCAATAGTGGGGCTATATTCAGAAGAGGATTCGGGAAGTGAAGAAAACACCGGGGGAATGCGAGAGTTGGATGAGAATGAACGCCAAGCCGCATGGGCTCAGATTGGTGATGGGTTCTACAATTCGAGCAGCACTAAGAGTACTAAGCTGAGGGATCCGCTTTATCGCTACATTCATAGGCTCCTCACTTACTCTCTTAGTCAAATACATGACAACAGTGGCGTTGTTGGGTTGAGAGATTTGGTAGTCCTCCACTGCATTCACACCCGAAGACCCCTCGATGTTCCATTCCTCCTACTCCGGAACATGCATCTGAACCGGCTTGCTCATGCACCAACCCCTATCTTCTATGGGGGATGGGTGTACCGCATCTTCAAACACTTCACGCGCATACCTAGGTCTTTCAAAAGGAGCCCATGGTCAGGGCGGGTTGATGTGCACATCTGTCGCGCCATGAACCTAATCTATGAGGCGGAAGACAGGTCGGTAAGCTTTCAGAGGATGCAAGGCCATGCATGGAACCCGCAAGAGGCGCTAGTCCTTCACGCTCCACCTCCCCAATACCAGTACCAAACCCACGGTGAACCGGGCCAGTCCTCCTCACAAGGGGGTGGTTTTCCTAACTTTCAGAGTTTACATGATCTTTTACAGGAAAACCTTATGTGCACCAGGAACACCTACAACCTCGCCAACAACACATACCACCGGGTCGGAGCCATTGAAAGAAACATCACCGATATCCAAGATGACATCGGAAGCATCCGGGAGTATATGGCGGGGCATGGGGGAGGAGGTGATGACAGTGATGAAGACATGGACTAGGCGGGTGGAGTAGGAGTAGGAGTGGCTGGTTGGTGATCCCACAGGTTAGATTCCCTTTCTATCGAACAATTTCCGGCCTACGTGCCGAAGTGTTGAACAATTTACTTTTCCTAACTTATTTTTATTTTCATCTTTTGTTTTTACCTTTAACTTGTTGGTTTGGATGTTTAACTTGGTAATTTAGGACGTTTGGTATTGTTTGGTGTGGTATTTACTGATAAAACAGGTACAAAAGAGGCTTAGAGTGCTACACATTAGTACTACTAAAGCCAGGACAGGAAAACCGGAGAAAGAAACCTGTTTTTCAGCCTTGCAGACTGTCCACACGGGGTCGTGTCCGGCCGACATGCCCCCGTGCCCACCTCCCAGACCTGCTGTTTGTTTAATTTCTGCACATTTTTGCCAGACACGGGGTCGTGCCCAGCCAACACGCCCCCGTGTCCATCTTCTGTAAGTTTTCGTTACTGGCAGTTGAACACGGGGTCGTGTCCAACCGACACGGGGCCGTGTCCAGGATGCCAGTAACATAAAATTTTGCTTTTAACACCATTTTACACATTCAATCAACCTAAAAATTTATTTTTGGGACACATTGAGGACAATGTGTAATTTAAGTGTGGGGGGGATGCTAAAACCTTGAATCTTGCAAGTCCTAATAACAAGCCTTACACAAAACTCTATTGTAACCGCTAATCACCCCAAATTTTTTCAAAAATTTTCATTTTTTTTACTTGTCTAAATTTAAGTTGGGAATTCAAGTTCTAACAAGGTTATATTTTTACAAGTTTACAACCAATAGCGTCGTGATAAAAAGAACCAACATAAGAAAATTACGAAAAGGCATGACAAACTTAGTTAAAATTTGATTATATATACTTGATCACATAAAAACCCCTTTCCCACAAAAGTGAGTTTTGAGCCTTTAACGAGCATACAAATATATATATATCTTTACACTAAATGCTCATTTTACGTTTCTTGTGTGAATAGCCACTTGGTTCATACGACTCTAGAACTTGCCACAACAATACATTCCCGGTCCTTACCAACTTAAACCCGAGTAAGTAAATGATGGAGGTATTAGGACTAACCATTTTTCTTTCTACACCATTATTTTTCATTTTTTTACCACCTACCCAAAATCCCCCTAGTTAACCCCTTTGAGCCTAAACCTTTTCATTTCTTAACCCAAAACCATCACCCTTTTTACCCACCTAAACCTTTTTTATTTTTAACCCTTTATTTTAGTAACAACGTTCGGTTTTCTGATGACTCTACCTTATCGAATATTTATATATATATATATATATATTGATGAAGCCAAACAAACAAACAAGTTCATCAAAAATAACTTTGTTTGAAACAAGTGGTTCATCAAAATAAAATAAAAAATGCGAAAAATAAAAAGTCTTTCAAAAAAACCGATGTTTGTTACGCTTTTCGCCATTTTTACTAACCACTAACCCAACCACCCACCTTTAGCCCAAGCCTAACCCTTCACCCAAAAAGTCCTCTTGATATTTACAAAGGTATAAAGTTAAAAAAGGAGGAGGATTGATTGCTTGGCAAGCTTATGGTAGGAGTAAGTTCCATGCCACTCTCGAGTGATTCACTAAAAAAAATACACCTTCGGCCGAGTGTTGAGTGATTCCCCGTGAGGTATGTGAACTTGTATATAAATGGAATTTTAAAAAGGTATGCTATGCCCTAATAAATAATTTATCTTATGAAACGTTTTTAATAAATCATGACGAATAGGATTGTAATAAATAAAAATAAAACCTAAATAATCTTGGAATTCCCGACACTCTATGACAAGCCCAAAAACCTTCTCTTCTACCCATTCCATTTGGGAGTGAATAAAGCCACATTATAAAGAGTTTTGCTTGAGGACAAGCAAAGATTCAAGTGTGGGGGTATTTGATGTGCACAAAATGCAACATATAAATTACATCAATTATGGCTTAGAACTAACCCTTTTTTAGTACTAATGTTGGAAAAAGTGTGCTTTTGTCTTCCTTTTGTATTTTCAGGATTAAATGAGCTCAAAATAACAAAAGAAGCAAAAAGACATCAAAATCTAACATAAATACAAGAAAAGGAACAAAAGTGATATGCCCGACCCCCCGACATCATCCTCCCAAGCAAAACAAAGAAGAAAGAAGACTGAACACGCCCCGTGCTCAGCGAGCACGGGGCCGTGCCCAAGAAGCAGCAGAAAAGACAAACCTATAGAAGCTTCTACTGCCTACCACGGGGCCGTGCCCAGCGGACACGGGGGGCGTGGTCAACTTGCTGCAGGCGCATTTATTGTAATTGTGAATTACAATTAATGAAGAGAGAGAGTGTCAGATGGATACGGGGCCGTGCCCAGCAGACACGGGGCCGTGCCCAGCGGGCACGGGGCCGTGCCCAGCAGACACGGGGCCGTGCCCAGCGGGCACGGGGCCGTGCCCAAGCTTCTGTTCAGCCTATAAATAGGAGTGTTTGGAGCTCTTGCAAATTATCCCTTGGCACACCACCTCTCTCACACTTCACCCTCCACCCACCACCATCACAACACCATCATCCACCACCATCATCCATTGTCCATCATAGAGTGTGTGAGTCGTCTCGGGATCCAAGATTGATCGTAAGAGTTCTTGACAATCAAAGGCCATGTTTGCCTAAGTCTCTTACATCACTTGGTGAAGACAAGTGTTTAGTGTAATACTTTTTATTTTTAATCTTTTGCACTTTTTAATTGGTTTTGTATTAATGACTTTAATTACTAGTTTCTTATGTTGAAGGAGATTCTTCCTTATCGTTTGTCCGTGGTGTCTTGGCATTATTTTACTGTCTATATAAAATAAAAGATTTTCACCATTCATATCTCCATGGTCTATATGGAGGTATGTTGGCTACCTGGTCGGGGGTTAAGGGAACGGTTTGGTAAGAGTCTTGCCATTGTTCAGTGTATAGATCCTGCAAAGGACCTGGGTCAAATTTAGTAGGACCTCCTTCAATACCCAAAGGTATTGGATGGTGGGGGTCCAAACTCTTTGATCCCCTCATAAGTTAAACTACTATTTGTTGGTGCACTTGTGTCTGTACTTTGTCTGTATTCGGTCTGTATATAAACGATGTCCTCGGTAGTCTGTAAGTTGACCAAGTCAACCATCCTCCGGATTGACTTGGCCAACAGTTAACATATGTTTGATATGTTAGTCAGTCTCGAAGGATAGCCTCGAAGGATAGACTCGAAGGATACTATTGATCCTTCGAGATGGTCGATAGATATGGTTCGACTGTTAGACCTCGAAGGATCATCCTTCGAGGTCCCTGCTCATCCTTCGAATGGCTTGTCCTCGATAGATGATCCTTCGGACCATCTATCGAATCCTTCGGGATAGACAACCTGTGCTGGGTATATATATACCCATGCAGTGTAGTGTGAAAGGCAGATGCACACAGACAAGAGATAGAGAGCTTGAGAGCATTCTGCTGGAAACACACACACACACTTGAGAGTTTACATCTTTGGTTTTGTAAACATTGTGCTTGTAACCGTAACCTTCATACGTATTAATACAGTGGTGTTAATCGGTGAACTTTGTGTGTTCTTGTGTTTGTTCTTGCTTCATCCCGGTTTGCCTACTAGCTTGGATTCCGCACTCGCTAGTGGGTTAGTATAACAAGGTTTAGGTTGTTCTCGATCCTCCGAGAAAAGGGACCTACAAGTGGTATCAGAGCCTCGCTCTTTACCTTGTTTAAAACCGGTTTGTTCGAGTTCTTTGGTGTGTTTGGACACTTGGTTTAGCACTCGTTTTTGGTAGTTTCCTTGCATTTTGAAACTGAAAAACGGATACTAAACCTATCGGGAGTGTTCGGGGTCGGTTTGGGTAACATAAAAATCGTTTTTGTGAAACTTTGAACTTTCCGGCCATACTTCCGGTTTGTCTCCGGTGACTGAACTTGAAGATAAGGTTGCCTATTTTGGTAAAATTTTTGAAAGTCAAATTGTTTGGTGAAAAGTTGGTGGCAGAACATCCTTTCTGCCGAAAGTTGGTACACCAACCTATCACCTTTCTCACCAACCTGTCCTTTCGTGTCAGTGTGTCAGTAAGCTTTCGAAGGATATCTTTCGATTTCGAAAGATCACCTTTCGATTGGAGACAGCTCGAAAGATTAGCATCCTTCGAGTAGTCTTTCGAAGTCTAAGGGTTATCCTTCGTAGTTGGAATCTTTTCGAAAGTTGGTTGTCCGAAAGATAAGGATTCATCTCGAAAGATAAGGATCTTTCATTGTGAATCTTTCGAGATCAGTATTCGAAAGATATAGATCTTTCGAACTGTGAATCTTTCGTGATAATCAGTCGAAAGATAAGGATCTTTCATTGAGAATCTTTCGAAGACTTTGCTCGAAACTCAACAGTAATCTTTCGATCACTGTTGATCCTTCGAACAAGTCTTGATCTTTCGATCAGATTGTATCTTTCAATTGTTGTCTGTTTGTTGTTAACAGTTTGTGGTGTGTAGGTTATTTGTTAATCTTTGATCAAAATGAGTTGCACAAGTCCTTGGGATTGGAGTACGGATCCACAACCAGATCTGAAACAGATGTCGATGGCTGAATATATGACGAGTGCCATTCCAAAACAACAACAATCAATAAGTTCATGTCAATGGGCTTTGGTATCCAATCAAAGTCAAAGTCTTCAGAACCTTCTGATTAGTGAGAGTGAAACAGGCAGTAACAATCGTCCACCAAAGCTGAACCACATGAACGACTTTCCGTCATGGAAAACCCGCTTTCACACATATGTTCAAGGACAAAGCACCGACCTTTGGATGTGTTTTGTCAATGCATTCAATGAAAGTCTTGAAAGTAGAGCATCCACTTCAGAAGGTTACGCCAACATGCTTGAAAATGACAAGAAGGCTTATGAATTGGAGAAAAAGGCCTATGCCACACTTACTCAAGCACTCAACAAAGACATCTACCATCAGTTTTCATATTGCAAGACCACGAAAGCATTGTGGGATGCCTTAGTTGCTAGAGGAGAAGGCAATGCAGCTGCTCGAAAGTCTAGGCATGATTTGTTGAAGAAAGAATTTGAATCTTTTCAGTTTTTGGAAAACGAGACTCTAAATGATATGACCACACGTTTCTATCATTTGATTAGTGAAATGTGTGCTTATGGGGTGGCAGCTACTCAACAAGACATGGTAAATAGGTTTGCTGACGCCCTACCCCCAAAATGGAGTTCGTTTATTGAGTTGTTGAAGCATACTAAAGCTCTAGATGAAATCAACATCTACGAGTTCATTCAGAAGCTGGAACATAAAAATGATGAAGAAATTAGGAAAGCAAGGCGTGCTCCAGCTCCTCAGAATACAGAAATGTATCTTCCAGGATTCGATGCTTTGGCAAGATCCGCTGCAGCTCAGCAACAGCAACCTAAGCTGCAGACTGCATTTGTGTCCAATACAAGTTCAAGTTCCTTTCCATTTCCTCAATCAACAGCTGCTCCACCACAACCTCAATTCGATCCGAGGTCTTACATTCCTGTTCCAACACAGCCACAACCACAACCTCAACAACAACAGCAAGCTCACTATACAAGCAATCCTCAACCTCAATCCCAAAGTCATCACACGATCCGAGTCGACAACTCAAATCTTTCACACCTTAGCATTGAAGTTGCTAAGGAACATATGGAAATTATCAACACCATGGTCAGTGCTTACTGTGGTTTGGTAGCTGGTCAGCTTGGAAACATCAACATGACCAATGAAGATTATGATCAGATCGACAAGGAAGAAATGGAGTTGATGGATATTAAATGGGCTTTTGCTAGTGCGGTTAGAAGGGCAAAAGATTTCATGGCACGAACTGGAAGAACTTCGTTGGAAGGAAAGAAAAACACGAAGTATGGGTTTGATATTAATGCCGTCACGTGCTTTAATTGTGGCGAGAAAGGGCACTTTAAACGTGAGTGCACTCGACCAACAAAACACGGCAATCACAACCCGTTCAGAAACCAGACTAATGTGAATGCCCAACAAGAAAACCGTGAAAGGAGGATGGTGGCAGTGAATAACAATCAGGGACAGCCTGGAGCTACCAATCACAATCGGGCTTTGGCTGTTCAAGCTGATGAAGGATGTGACTGGTCAGTGCAGTTTGGTGAAGGTGATCAAGGAAGTGGAACTGCATTGTATGCTAAAGTCATCGAGCATGTTCAAAAAGAAGAATCTTCTGGGAGCGATGACAGTTCTGGTTATTCGGGCAGTTCGGATGAAGAAGGCTCTGTTTCTGGGGATAATCACTCAGAGCCTGATGAGGAGGAAGAAGGTGAAGATATTCAGGATCTTCTGAATGAAGCTGATGAGCTTAAATGTCAGAAATCAATTCTGATTAGGAAGGCTGCTGCTACATCAACGGAAATGGAAAAGCTATTTTCTGAAGATGGAGCTTTTTCTTTTCAAACTGCCTTTATGGCAAATGGTTCAGCCTCTACTAGTCAGGTAACTTCTGAACCTCCTGCTCCTAGTATTTGTAAATCATGTGCAGATATGAAGCTTGAATCAGAAAAGCTTCATAGTCATAATCAGAATTTGGTTATTGAACTGTCAAAATGCCAAGAGGCAAACATGGCTTTAACCCGGAATGAAAAAGAATTTAAATCTGTAATAGAAACATTAAAGAAAAATGTGTCCGAGGTTAACAAAGTAGTTTACCACAAACAAGTAAGTATAAACGAATACATTAACCTTGTGGAAGAAACTAAGAAGCAATTAGCCATTGCCCAATGCAAGCATGATGCGATCAAACAGAAATTGGATAGTTATTCTAACTCCCAATTTGTGCTTGATCACATAATTGACGTTCAACAACTGAAAGGGAACGTGAAAGGAGTTGGGTATAAGGCATGTCCACCTCCTTTGATGAGCAACTATACCAAGATGCCTGATGAAGAAGAAATGCCTCGGTATGAACCCAGTGTGCCTTTGAACTTTGAGGAATTTTCTACTGGCCTAGGGTTCAAACCGGACAGTTCTTCAAACACAGCCCCTAAGGAACAAGAAACTTCACCATCCATGAAACAAAGTCCTCCAATTATCGAGGACTATGAGACATCGGATGATGAATCAGAAGTGGCTGCAAGTGATCAGGATAAATCACTTAGCAAGATGAAAGGAGTAGATATTCCACGAGAGAATCACATCCTTTGTGATCCTGATACTCCTGAGATTCCATCTGTTGAGAAGCAAGTGATTGATCCTGTCAAGGTTGATAAGGCAGATGTGTCTACTGTTAAAAGCAGTAATGTGTTGTACACTTTGGTTGGAGATAATAAAATCTACTCAGATCATGTTTTTCCAATTAAAAATGTAGATAAATCTTTGATTGACAAAGTCTTTGAAGACAATACAAACAAATTTTTGGGAAAAACACTTCCGGGAATTGTGGTAACACAATGTGATCCAATTCCTAAGGCTGAGGTTAGAAAACAGTTTGGTAATCAAAAATCTCCAACCACTCAACAACCGACTGCTTCTAAGGGTAAACAACCACAACGAGCTCCAAAGCCAAAGGCTAAAGTTGAATCAAAAGGAGCTCGTTACATGAAGAAAGGAAAAGATGTTAAGTTTGTAGCATCAAAAGGTACAGATAAAATTGAGACTTTTGAAAACAAATCAAACACTGATTTTGTACAACAAGTCAAAATTTTGAAACGAAACAGTGATAACAATTACACCCAACACACAAACGGGTGTGATGAAAGAGCAAGTACCTCAGGTTCTACAGGCTCAACATCTGGTAGTCGATCAAGTTCTCCTAAGTCTGTTGAAAGGAGAACTTGTTTCAAATGTGGAGAAATTGGGCACATTATCAGAAATTGCCCAAATGCTCCAAAGAAGAAATTTGTTGAGAAAACTCCACCTGAAACAGTTCACCCTCAACGTCGGTCAGTTTCGCCTAAACAAGATAAACGAACTGTAAAAGAACAAGAAACTAAACAACGACGTAAGAACATAAAAACTGTTGAAAAAGCTTTAAAATCTGAAGTTAAAACAGTACAAAAGGAACCAAGTGTGTCACAACCTGGAAAACCAGAATCTTCAAAAACTGGTAGGCACAGACAAACTTGGTTACCTAAGTCGGGTGACAATTCAGGGGGAGCAGTTGTTCTTGAAAACCATCAAGAGATAGAGCTTACGTATCGTGATGCCAAGGGACGACCCAAGACCACTAAGGCTTGGGTCCCCATTCTCAACTGATGTGTTTAATTGACATGTGCAGGATGTTCTAGGAGGAACTATTAATAGTCATTGGATTGTTGATAGTGGAGCATCCAGGCACATGACTGGCGACTTACGGCTCCTGTATGACGTGAGAAATATCAGAGGAGGGTATGTTGCTTTTGCGGGTGATAAAGGAGGGTACATCACTGGAGAAGGAAGTATCTCCAATGGTATCGTGTGCTTTGACAAGATCAATTATGTGAAGCAGATTGATCACAATCTTCTGAGTGTGTCGCAAATCTGCGATAAAAAGTTCTCAGTGATTTTTGATGACGCTGGCTGCTATGTGCTGAAACCTGGATTCAAAATTCCACAAGAATGGGTTCTCTTATCGGCTCCGAGAGTTAATGATCTTTATATTCTCGACATGAGCCAGGCGATTACAACATCTGCACAAGTTACTTGTTTTGTCTCAAAAGCCACGGAAAAGGAGTCTATATCTTGGCACAGAAGAATGGGACACATTCACTTGAGAAAGATGAACCATTTGGTGAAAAATAATCTTGTGAATGGTGTGCCCGTGAGAAGTTTTCATCTGCAAGATATCTGTGTCTCGTGCCAAAAGGGGAAGCAAACAAAGAAGTCTCACCCCTTGAAGAAAATCAACACTGTCAGCATGCCTCTCGAACGTCTTCATATGGACCTTTTTGGACCTATGAAGCACAAGACAACGTTTGGTGATGCTTATTGTTTAGTAGTTACTGATGACTACTCTAGATTTTCTTGGGTATCTTTTATGGCACACAAAAGTGAAACTCCTGGCATCCTCAAGGATCTTCTTACAATGTTGGAGAATCTCTATACGTTGAAAGTGAAAAGGATCCGAAGCGACAATGGAACTGAATTCAAGAATCAAGTTATGGATGAGTTTTGTACTTCTAAAGGCATTCTTCATGAGTACAGTTCTCGTTATACTCCACAACAAAATGGTGTCGCTGAGAGGAAGAATCGGACTATTATTGAAACTGCAAGAACAATGTTAGTAGAGTCGGAACTCCCTATTCAATTCTGGGGAGAGGCTGTATCGGCTGCTTGCTACACGTTGAACAGAGTTCTTACAGTTAAGAGACATGGCAAGACTTGCTTCGAACTCCTTCAGAGAAGGAAACCGGATCTTTCTTACCTTGAACCGTTTGGTGCTCCATGTACTATGATTGAGCCAGATGGAAAGTTTGGTGCAAGAGCTATCGAGGGTTTCTTCCTTGGATATGCTACTCCGAATTTTCGTGTTTGGAATCTAGCTACCAAGAAGATTGAGCTATGGAGCGAAGTTAGGGTTCAAAGGTACACGAGTCCTGTTAGGGCTCCGGGTGATCCGTGGATGTTCGATTATGATGGACTATTTGACTCCTTTAATCTGCCAACCTTTGACGAAGAATCAGCAGCGGCTCGAATGTTGTTGGAAAGTGACAACGCTGCTGTCTCGCCTTTGGTTAGACCAATTGTTGTTGATCCTCAAGCTTCTACGTCTGTCAACAATATGGTTCAAAATGAGGTTTATGAAGATGCTGCTGATTATAATGACTCTTCTGAAGATGATGAATATCATGATGCAGCCGAAGGATCTTCAGCTCCAGCTGCTCCTGTTCAAGGTGCCTCTGGTGATACACCTCATACGCAGAATGTCGATACTGCTGAAGGGAATGCATCCACTTCTAACCACATTCCTGGTGTGGAGTTGGTTGTCGATCTTAATCTGAATAATTTGGGTATCAATGCTCGTGTACCGGATAATCCTGAAATGAGGATTCACGATACCCATCCCCAGCAGAATATCATAGGAGATGTCCATCGCGGTGTGCAGACGCGTAATCAGCTGAGAAACAACCGGAATGCTGGTTTGTATTCAGCTATAAGAGAATCTGGTCAACAAAATGACTGGTCCTTCGCGTGTTACGTGTCACAAGAAGAACCAAAGTCGTGGAAAGAAGCATTGAAAGACAGTGCTTGGGTTGAAGCCATGCAAGAAGAATTGCAGCAATTTCACAAGCTGGGTGTTTGGAAGCTTGTTGAAAAGCCTGAGAATTACAAGAAGATTGGCACACGATGGGTCTTCAAATGCAAGAAAGACGACCGTGGAGTGGTTATTCGAAACAAAGCTCGTTTAGTCGTTCAAGGTTTTCGTCAGATAGAAGGGATCGACTACAACGAAGTCTATGCACCAGTTGCACGTCTGGAAGCTATTCGGATCTTTCTGGCTTATGCCTCATTCAAAGGATTCAAGGTTTACCAGATGGACGTCAAAAGTGCATTTTTACATGGTGTGGTTGAAGAAGAGGTATATGTCGAACAGCCTCCAGGTTTTGAAGATCCTGTTCATCCTGATCGGGTTTGGTTGCTCAACAAAGCTCTGTATGGTCTTCATCAAGCGCCACGAGCTTGGTATGCAACCTTATCTACATATCTGCTGGAGAACGGTTTTCGAAGAGGTCTTATCGATTGTACTCTCTTCATCAAAGAACAGGATGGAGATCTTCTTCTGGTTCAGGTATATGTTGATGATATTATTTTTGGTTCTACTAATGATGTTTTGTGTAGGAATTTCGAGCGCATCATGCAGGATAAGTTCGAGATGAGTGCTATGGGGGAAATGAATTTCTTTTTGGGCCTACAAGTGCAACAAACGGAGTCTGGGATATTCATCCATCAGACTAAATATGTTGGAGACATCTTGAGCCGGTTCCAGATGTCCGATGCAACGCCCATTGGTACCCCATTGCCAACTAATCACGGAATAACTCCTGACTTGAAGGGTGAACCTGTTAGCCCTTCATACTATCGCGCGATGATTGGATCCCTTATGTACCTCACAGCATCAAGGCCAGATATAATGTACCCAACGTGCCTACTTGCCAGATATCAAGTTAATCCGAAGGCCTCACATCTTGCAGCTGTCAAAAGGATTTTTCGTTATTTGAAGGCTTACCCCGACACCGGTCTGTGGTATCCTAGGGATAATAACTTTGACTTGATCGCATTCAGTGATTCTGATTTTGGCGGATGTAAAATCGACGGCAAATCCACAACGGCTGGATGTCAGTTTTTAGGAAATCGCCTAGTCACATGGCAGTGCAAGAAGCAGACGTGTGTCGCTACATCAACATGCGAAGCTGAATACATTGCTGCCTCAAGTTGTTGTTCACAAGTTCTTTGGATCCAACAACAATTGCGGGACTACGGTTTTGAATTCCTAACTACTCCTATATACGTTGATAATTCTGCTGCTTTAGATATCACTAGAAATCCTGTGCAGCATTCAAAGACCAAACACATCGAAATCAAATATCACTTCATACGTGATTGCTTTGAGAAAAGGCTAATCGATGTTGTTAAGGTCCACACCGATGACCAACGTGCCGACTTATTTACCAAAGCTTTTGACAAATCTAGATTTGACTTTTTATTATTGGTAAACGGCATTAAGGTCAAGCAAGAGTAAAACCAACATCGGAAAATCATTTTTGTAAATATCTTTGTGAGTTTTTTTAAATTTATCTTAGTTTGTTGATTTTAGGGGGAGTAAATCCAAAAATCGGAAAATACAAAAACATCGAAAAATTTCAAAAACACAAAAACAATAGAAAAACAAAAATGAGTTTCCTGGCGAGCAAAAGAGAAAATGATAGTACATCAGTGGTCTATCCTAACCTCTTTAAACTTTAAATGAAAAACGATAAGCAGCTCTATATAAGATGTATCGGTAGGCTCACAATCATTTTAAAGTGTGCAGGGTGATATAAATCTTAATCGACTGAAAACCAGGTGGGAACCATTCATTGGCATATGGTCTTAGTACCGAAATTTCGTTTGATAGATTGTCGAGGTTCTGAGATATTCGGTCTTTATGCTGATTATCATCTGGGTATCATGGTTGTATCTTTTACCGAAAAATAACGGGGACGCAAGTCTAGATCTTCCATGATACTATACATACGTGTACATATTGCATACTGCATTCGGCCTCAATAAGTGATAAACAATCACATGTCCAAAACAAATAAGTGATAATATATCACATTTATCCGGGTGTCAAGTTCGTCTCTCTGCTGTACGGAAGTACTGACCTGTTCACGGACTTGCACCTGTGCCCTCATGCATACGAAAATCAAGTTCCTCATCAACAAGTGATTATATCACAAAGGGCTTGTTTTCAATTCAAAATAAGTGAGTATCTCACAATTTATACGATCAAACAGATGATAATCGGTATACTCACCGGTAAGATGAACTCTCGTGCATACCTTGATACGGGAATGTGTCGTGATGTGGATGAACACCGGTCGGTAAGTATAAATCATACCTTAACGTATCCCCTCGCCATGATTACATCTGATAAGTTGAGCTTAAGTGGACAACAATACCGATAATTATTATAGGATGCTTATCTTAATGTTAACTAACTGAACAACAAGAGTGTTTTGGCATGACCGTACACTGATATGATTCTCTTACCCTCGAAACTCGCAAAAAGAATGTCTGAATATATTTATTTACTGCTTAACTTTTATTGTTTTTCTTTTAAACAGTTTCGTCGTTTGGTGCATATCAGCACGACATTAGCGGTGATGTCGTTTGATAACACTCAAAGGATTTTAAATTGTTGTCTTTTACTTTCAAAAATACCAAAAAGATTTTAGGCGTGTTTTAATATAAACTTTATAAAAACCCAAAAAGATTTTATTTCTGCTTTATTTTCGATCGTACGATGTTGGAGCTCGAGTCTTCGTTACCTGAAACCTGACTGAAAACCGAACTGACTAAATCTTCATAAACGGTCGAAATTTGCATGTTTTGAAAGTTAAAGACTAAAATTGACAAATTTTATTAAACTTTCAAACTGTCGGACGGTGTTTGATTGTGACATGGTCATACGTGTGTCATTTGTTTATACTATATTCCAAGCAGTTGTTCTCATTACGCGTTTAGATTTCTTGCATGTGCAGATTCTAAAGGCAAGGAGAACATGGTCGATGACAAGCTTTGGAATGAAGACACGACGAGAAGGCGCTCAAAAGATGAAGATGATCGAGTTGCCGCTGGCCATCATCAACACCACCAGGATCTCACTTCATAAAGTTAAAGTATTTCACGAGCATAACTCAAGAGGGAGCTTATGTTAAGGGGGAGTTTGTCAACACACTTCCTACATGATACGGGTAGTTTGTTGATACACTCTCTGCTTTCAAGACGTGAAGACTTTGAAGATCCTCCGACATTGAAGACTTGAAAGGACATCAGAGTTTTGGTAACTCGAAGACCAAAGACCGTCGAAGTTCGAGACGAGTCTACAACTATAGAAGATAAAGACAAAGCTACAGCCAAGGGGGAGTTTGTTGGTGCACTTGTGTCTGTACTTTGTCTGTATTCGGTCTGTATATAAACGATGTCCTCGGTAGTCTGTAAGTTGACCAAGTCAACCATCCTCCGGATTGACTTGGCCAACATTTAACATATGTTTGATATGTTAGTCAGTCTCGAAGGATAGCCTCGAAGGATAGACTCGAAGGATACTATTGATCCTTCGAGATGGTCGATAGATATGGTTCGACTGTTAGACCTCGAAGGATCATCCTTCGAGGTCCCTGCTCATCCTTCGAATGGCTTGTCCTCGATAGATGATCCTTCGGACCATCTATCGAATCCTTCGGGATAGACAACCTGTGCTGGGTATATATATACCCATGCAGTGTAGTGTGAAAGGCAGATGCACACAGACAAGAGATAGAGAGCTTGAGAGCATTCTGCTGGAAACACACACACACACTTGAGAGTTTACATCTTTGGTTTTGTAAACATTGTGCTTGTAACCGTAACCTTCATACGTATTAATACAGTGGTGTTAATCGGTGAACTTTGTGTGTTCTTGTGTTTGTTCTTGCTTCATCCCGGTTTGCCTACTAGCTTGGATTCCGCACTCGCTAGTGGGTTAGTATAACAAGGTTTAGGTTGTTCTCGATCCTCCGAGAAAAGGGACCTACACTATTAAAACTTTAACTCAGCTACTTAGGACTGTATCCCTGCTGACTCAGACTACTTAGCTGAGGGTAACCGCCTTCAAAAGAGGGGCCTACCACATTATGCATTAATAACTTAATTAATTATCTTTCAATAATCCGACCCTTTAGGATTGTATCCTTGCTCACTCAAACTACTGGGTTGAGGGTAACGTCACCTTCAAAAGAGGGGCCTACTACAATAACTAAGATAATCTCTTAAACAAGTGCAAAAGTGCGAAAATAATCAAAGGTTACACTACACATGAGTCGGATCCAAGTGATTCATCTTGTCTATCTGTTTTATTTTTATTTTATTTTTCAGCATTTTAGTTAGTTTTATTTTCTTAGTTTAAAAATCTTTTTCTAACATTTTGATTTGATTAGACGTTGAGGATAAACCGGTACTAAAAGCTCTTGTGTCCTTGGACGACCTCGGTATCTTACCAACACTATACTACGTCCACGATGGGTGCACTTGCCCATATGTGTGTTTAGTGTTAGTAAATATCGTGTTTTATAAATTTAAAACTTGGCTAAAAAGTGTAAAAAGGGCTTAAAATATATACCTAAAATATATCGCACTACACACGCATCACATATGCAAAAATGTCATGAACACTTGCTTTTATCTTCAAAATCCATATTGTACCATGCTTGTACACTATTTATTGAGATATCACAATCAGTGGGTACAAGTTTCTATGTACGTTTCTTGGTGCACAAGTATTACATCGTTAAGATGTTTCAATTAACCTTTTAAGCACCCAATTGCTTTAGAAACTCATCAGGAGTTTCAATTATATCCAACATGTAAAAAATCATAACCTGTTCAAAATCCAAATATGTATACAATGATCGCATTGTTCTCGAGAACTTACTTTACATGACCTACATAATTTAATCCTTCGGGACTTTCATGTAAACTCTCAGTATCAAATGATACATAACATTCATAAGACGAATATCAATTCTCTCTATATTACCAGACTAATAAAATATTGGAAAGTCAATGCATCCACCACTGGAGAAAACGTCTCCTTATAATCAATCATAGGTCTTTGGAAAAATTATTGTGCCAGCAATTTTTCTTTATATCACTCAATTTGATTTTCACATAATTCGCATAAAAGACCCGTTTATGTCCAACATATTTTACAACTTCAGTTGTATGTACTTGGGTCCAGATACTTTCCATGTCATTAGAGAATTCAGCTTTGCCTTATTTGCGTCTTTCCATTTTTGGACAATCATTTCTTAATATTCGTTCATAGGCAGATCTTAAATCTTGATCCTCATCATTAATCATTTTTAGCGCTACATTATATACAAAAGTATAACGACATCGATTTTTATTTCGATTCCATACATATCATAGACATGATACAACTTAGCGAGATCTCTTTATTTTCAGGTACCTGAGGTTCTTCTTGAACCATCATGTCTAATGTCTCTACAGGAGATCCTATTACTATAACCTTGACTTGACCATCTTAATTACTTGCTCCAATTTTCAAGGAATTTTATTATTGGAATCGACTAGTCTACCACGCTTCAAGCGTGTAATAAACTTATTACAAAATATGTGTTTGTCCTCTTGGGACACAAATATAACTGGAGCATAAGCAGTTGATTATGTGACTTACTTAGTCACTCTATTTAGGTCAATGAACTTGTCTGGTAATTTGTTTTTTAATATTGGTAAATGAATTATACTTAAACTTCTAGTTCATAGTTTATAATCTGAGGATCAAGATGACATGATAATTCATTTCACTTTTCACTTTCCAACTGCTTGTTATCTCCCCCTAGTGTTGGGAACATTCATTCACTAAAGTGAAAACCAATGAGCCATAAACAAATTTCTCACTAAGGGTTTTAAGTATTCAATCATAGACGATTATTTATACCAAACATATTCTCAAACTTTTTAGAAGTCCCATCTTTGTGCGGTGTGGTGGATGAGTTTCAATATATATCGCACAACCAAAACCTTTGATGAGACATCTTTGGTTCCTGACCAAATGTCACACCCCAACCGATGGCGGAATCATCGGGGCATGGCACTGAGCGAAACAAATTGTTCAGAAGTTTCCATAACAACTGTCTATATAATCCAGTTAAAGATACGTCCCATACCGTATCCCGAATAAACAAATACATTATTATAGATAACATCCAAACAAGTAGTTCTGTTCCGACAACTCAGATTTAAGTTATTACAAACATAAATATTGTTCAAATGCTCCTAAAGACCCAGCCTGACAAGATCTACAAACAACTATGCCCTAGTTGCTTGTTCCTGACAGACAACTATTTGTTGGGGGCCTCTAAAGCTTTATTCTAGCTTCACTTCCCTAGCTAGCAAATATATTAAACACCTGTCACATACGTTAAAATAAAGTCAATACATAAAATGTAAAGGTGAGTATACAAGTTTAATAATAGCATATAGAGTTCGAGTAGTTTACGCATAACCAGCACGTACACAGAGGGAAATGATGCATGTTAATTATCGACATGGACCTATCGATACCAACGACTGCGGGTTGACTGTCCGAGACAGTTCGCAATACATGATTACCACCGTAATCCATGCAAGTAATTGTCCTTAACAACCCCCGAGTGAACGGGTGCTGAGTCCAAACTATAGTACTACGTTGCTAAGGCAGGTAGACAGCATTCCACGTGTAAACATAACAACAAGCATACATTTAGTCACGTAATACATGCAATCGGTTAGCGTTCAAATAGCTTGAATAGTGTGTTCGATTGTGATTTTGATAAGTAACGTATTGTCACACCCCCAAAATCCACACGCGGAGTACCACCGCTTGGGGGCGTGACATGACCAGGATCAAGCCACCAATCATATTGTACATGTAACTAATAAGTAAAAGTAAATGTAATTCAACCCAACCAATATGAAAGGTGTTTAAAACATAAGTGCAATATCACTGTTTAGCGGAAGCATAAATATAAACCCAACATAAGTATGAATATGTAATGTCAAAATGTTTAATCAAAGCATTCACGATCCTTGTCCACAACGACCGCGCCTCCCAGTGCAAGCTCCATGTATACCTAACGACCTGCAAGGCATGTAACAGAGAGTCAACAACTAGTTGAGCGAGTTCAGTGGGTTGTTTAGTAATAATGTTCATTTCATAAACTGTTTGTTTGTTTAGTAACCCATGTATCGTTTATAATTACATCGCGGCCCTCCAGGCATGTTTGCGAAGTTTAGTGTCAGTATCACGGCCATTCCAGGCATGTGTGCGAAGATCAGTATCAGTATCGCGGCCATTACACGCATGTGTGCGAAGATCACTATCAGTATCGCAGCCATTACAGGCATGTGTGCGAAGAGTAGTGGGGGCTTCCCCATGTATTACTAGTCTAGCAGTATCGATAAGTGACCTTTCCCAAATGAGGTCAGTAGTACGTAATTCTCGTAACCATGTAAGTACAACCAATCAATCAAACCCATCCCCTACCCCGGGAATCCAATGCCTTAGTAAGAGTGTGAACTCACCTTGGTTTGCTCGGTTTGTTATTGTGCTTCTAGTGTTAATTAATGGTTAGGTCCGTTACACGCGACCTAAGGTACATTGCACATAACTCAATGTAAGTGTTTACGTTCAAATAAGGTTTACAATTCCTTGGTGTCCATACAACTGTTTTCCGTGTGATAATTGTTTACAGATTGACATGACATAGATTGCACATACATACAGTAACACACAGTAACATACAGTAACACACAGTGGCATGCAAGGTGTTCCTTATACATGGTTTTGAACTTAGCATTATAAGTATAAGTAAACTCGGATCCAACAATAACTAAAACTCAGACCAAACATCTTCTAATAAAGTCGGACCAACACCCCTTTACAAAACTCGGACCTAACATCCCTTCACAAAACTCGGACCATACATCATCTAGGTGAAACTCGGACCTCACAACCAAGCAAAACTCGGACCATACATCCTTTATAAACTCGGACCCAAGGAGTCCTTACAAAATTCGGACCCAAGGAGTCCTTACAAAATTCGGACCAACTTCAATCTAAAAACTCGGATCAAGATCAATCTAAAACTCGGATCTAGCATGGCAAAACTCAGACCCCATATAAGGTTTAAAAACCCTGACTCTCATAATCACATTCATCGGACTTTGTGACTTCACAATGCCCGGACTGTTAACTCCAAATAACAACACACCGAATCAACAAAGCCAAATTATGGTTTCTGATGCAACAGTTACAATAAATCAGTACGATCAAAACCCTATTCTTCCATACGAATCAACCAAAAGTTTAACTATTCTAGCATGTGGATTGATCCTAATCACAGGCAAATCATCAGACAATTACAAATCATCTTACAAACAATCTAAAAGATCAACTAATCACAAAATCATTGTTTGAATAACTAGGGTTTGCATGAGATCAATTGAATAAGAATAACAACGTATGATGTAAACAGTACCTTAGATTTGACGTGGGGTTTGCTCTGGAAAGATTGAGAGATCAAAGATCAAGAGTTTAGAGGTTGGTGAAACCCTAAATGATTAGAGAATTTGCAACTGCCATATGATTGGAATTGGTGAGAATGATTAGGGTTGAGAGGTTTTGTTTTATTTTTCATTATTAACACTAAACACCCCTAAGCATCATCTTTTACATAAAACACACACACCACATATAATTTACAGTCAAGGCACAAAGTTCTCATGTAAGTCAAATAATGCATAGTTCCATGCAATGTTAAAGATTGTGTGACCAACTTAATTGTGTTAAGTAAAAGCATTAACCTGAAGTTACGGGTTGTCACATTATCCCCAACTTGAAAGAAATTTCGTCTCGAATATTAGCATGCGGTTACTGAGGAAGCTAGTTGTGTTGTGTCGTTTACTGGTTTTCCTAGGGTGTCACATCATCCCCCCGTTGATTTGGAATTTCATCCCGAAATTCTGTAGTAGCTTCAGCCTCAGCAGTAGTTGCATTATTCTGAAATAACTGGGGATATTTGAGTTCCATTTGGTCTTCTCGTTCCCAGGTATACTCTGGGCCACGACGTGAGTTCCAACGAACTCGAACAAGAGGTATTCTGGTGTTCTTGAGGACCTTAACATCCCGGTCTGTGATTTCAACAGGTTCCTCGACGAAATGTAACTGTTCGTAGCCAGTGAGTTCCTTCAAAGGAACTATGAGGGTCTCATCTGACAGACACTTCTTCAGATTCGACACGTGGAAAACGTTATGAACTGCACCGAGTTCTGCTGGTAAGTTCAGTTTGTAGGCCACCTTGCCTATTCTTTCAATGATTTTGAACGGTCCAACATACCGTGGATTGAGCTTGCCTCGTTTACCAAAACGAACCACACCCTTCCATGGTGAGACTTTGAGTAGCACTCGATCCCCAACTTGGAACTCGAGCGGTTTCCTACGTTTATCAGCGTAACTTTTCTGAGGTCACGAGCTGCCGCCATGCGTTATCGTATCTGTGCAATCCGTTAAGTAGCATCAACTACCATTTCTGGACCTGTGATCTGACTATCACCCATCTCTGCCCAACAAAGAGGTGATCGGCATTTACGTCCGTATAATGCCTCGAATGGAGCGGCTTGTATGCTGGTGTGGTAACTGTTGTTGTACGAAAACTCCACTAACGGGAGATGGTTTTCCCAACTGTTGCCGAAATCGATAACACACGCCCGAAGCATGTCTTCTAGAGTCTGGATAGTGCGCTCAGACTGCCCATCCGTCTGAGGGTGATAAGCCGTGCTCATGTCTAATCGGGAGCCAAAAGATTTGTGCATCGCTTGCCATAGTTTTGAAGTGAATCGTGCATCACGATCTGAGATAATAGAGGTTGGCACTCCATGCCTCGAAACAACTTCTTTCAAGTAAATGTATGCTAATGTAGAGAACTTGTCAGTTTCCTTGATAGCCAAGAAGTGAGCAGACTTTGTGAGTCGATCCACGATCACCCAAATAGTATCGTTCCTACGCTGAGATCTAGGCAGGCCAGTAACAAAATCCATGGAAATTTCCTCCCATTTCCATTGTGGTATCTTTGGTTGCTGAAGTAGGCCTGATGGTTTCTGGTATTCCGTCTTGACCCTCGCGCAGGTCAAACACTTGCCGACGTAAGTTGCTATGTGGGCCTTCATGCTAGGCCACCAGTACGTAGTTCTAAGATTGTGGTACATTTTATCCGAACCTGGATGTACCGAGTAGCGAAACTTATGAGCTTCATCCATTACCAGCTCGCGTAAGTTGCCATAATGTGGAACCCAAATGCATCCTGTTACGTAGTAGGCGCCGTCTTCCCTTTGTTCTAACCGTTGCCTTGAGCCGCGTAGGGCTTCAGCCCTGACGTTTTCTGGTTTCAATGCTTCTACCTGAGCATCTCGTATCTGTGCAGGAAGACTAGACTGAATAGTAAGTTGTAATGCTCGCACGCGTCTAGGCGTAGTGTCTTTCTGACTGAGGGCGTCAGCCACAACATTGGCTTTGCCTGGATGGTATTTGATAGCGCATTCGTAATCATTAAGTAGCTCGACCCATCTACATTGTCGCATGTTCAATTCCTTCTGCTTGAAGATATGCTCGAGACTCCTGTGATCGGTGTAGATAGTGCACTTGGTACCGTACAGGTAGTGTCTCCATATCTTAAGTGCGAAAACAACAGCTCCCAGCTCTAAATCGTGTGTAGTGTAATTCCGTTCGTGAACTTTAAGTTGCCGTCAAGCGTAGGCAATGACTTTATCCCTTTGTATCAATACACAACCAAGACCCTGAATCGACGCGTCGCAGTAGACCACAAAATCGCCTGTGCCTTCTGGCAATGAAAGAATAGGTGCGCTGCATAATCTATCCTTTAAGTGTTGAAAAGCCGTTTCTTGTGTATTACCCCAATGATAGGTAACACCTTTCTGTGTCAGTAATGTAAGCGGCTGTGCGATCTTTGAGAAGTATTTGATGAACCGTCTGTAATAACCCGCCAAACCCAAGAATTGGCGTATTTCCGTTGGTGTACGCGGTGCAGGCCAGTTCCTGATCGAATCTACCTTGGATGGATCAACATGAATCCCATCCTTGTTTACCACATGGCCCAAAAAGTGAACTTCACGAAGCCAGAAGTCGCATTTTGAAAACTTGGCGTACAGTTGTTCCTTTCGAAGAAGTTCCAAGATAAGCCGTAAGTGCTGCTCGTGTTCCTCCTGACTCTTGGAGTAGATCAGGATGTCGTCGATGAAAACAATTACAAACTTGTCAAGGTAAGGCTTACATACCCTGTTCATTAGATCCATGAAAACTGCAGGCGCGTTCGTTAGCCCGAATGGCATGAATAGAAACTCGTAGTGGCCATAGCGAGTTCTGAATGCTGTCTTGGAGACGTCCTCATCCCGGACTCTCAGTTGATGGTATCCTGACCTCAGATCAATCTTTGAGTAGTAGCTCAACCCTTGCAACTGGTCGAACAAATCATCTATACGTGGTAGAGGATAGCGGTTCTTCACTGTCACCTTATTTAGTTCACGGTAATCTATGCACATCCTGAAAGTTCCATCTTTCTTCTTCACAAATAGTACTGGAGCTCCCCAGGGCGAAGAGCTAGGACGTATAAAACCCTTATCCAAGAGTTCTTGTAGTTGTTTAGATAGTTCTTCCAGTTCAGTTGGAGCTAAACGATACAGTGCGCGAGCTATTGGTGCTGCTCCAGGAGCTAATTCGATTTGAAACTCGACCTGGCGGTGAGGCGGTAGACCAGGTAAGTCTTCAGGAAACACTTGAGGAAAATCACGTACAACAGGGATATCCTCTAATCTCTTCTCTTTCATTGACGCATCTGTAACAAGTGCTAGAATGGCAGTGTGACCCTTTCGTAAACATTTCTGAGCCTTCAAAAAGGAGATGATGCCAACCACAGCACCACTCTTATCGCCTTGAACTTCGAGAGGTTCTTTATCAGAACGGGGAATACGAACTATCTTCTCCTTGCATAAGATCTCTGCTTGCTGTTGGGACAACCAATCCATTCCAATGACGATGTCGAAACTACCCAGAACTATAGGAATGAGATCGATGGAGAAAGTCTGACCGGCTAAGACGATGTTACAACCTTTGACTACATGTGTGGTCTCTAAACTTTTGCCGTTGGCTAACTCTACGACATGTTTGGTGTTTAAGGGTGTTGGTGTACGTTTTAACATTTGACTAACTTTTAGAGACACATAACTGGTATCCGCACCCGAATCAAACAATACAAAAACATAAAAGTCATCAAGAAGAAACTTACCCATAACCACGTTAGGATCATTCCTTGCGTCACCCTGCCCCAGCACGAACACACGACCCCTAGCATCGTTGCCATTATTATTCCCCCCATTGTTGTTCCCGTTGCCCTGATTGTTGTTATTGTTGTTGTTCTGGTTCTAGTTTAACTGGGGGCAGTCACGTTTGAAGTGGCCTTCAGCACCACATTGACAACATCCTCTGTTGCCTCGCTGTTGTTGCTGCTGTTGGTTTCGTGGAGCAGGTGGTTGTTGTTGCTGATTCTGGTTCGCAGGTCGTGAGCTCCTGCAATCTTTAGCCTCATGACCAAACTTGAGACACCGCTGACAACGACCCTTGTTGCACTGGCCATTGTGGTGCTTGTTGCAAATATTGCACCTTGGGAGATTTCCTCGATATCCACCCTGTCTTTGATTACCCGAAGCTTGCTGACCAGGGCTCTGGTAGTTATCAGTCTTGCGCTGCTGAACCTGAGACTGAGTTGTAGCTGAACCTTTGCTGGAATCCCCATCCCATTTCCGCTTGTTATCACCGAGAGTAGCGGAAGTAGTAGCACCGGTAGCACTGATATGTTTAGGCAGCCTGTTCTGTTCCACTGCCTGATCTGTGAGGCGATGAGCAAGACGTTGAATATCCTGGATGTTAGCAAGGTTGGCCGATGTCACGTGGCTTTGAATTTCTGGTGTCAGCCCTTTGAGATACAACTCAATACGCATGATAGGAGGGTCCACCATAGTTGGACACAGAACGGCCAGCTCGTTTGACCTTTTCGTATAAGCTTCAATTTCCGACCCTGTCATTTTCAAATGAAAGAACTCCACTTCTAACTTGTGGATGTCATCACGTGTGCAATATTCCTGCTTGATCAGCTCCTTGAAATCATTCGAAGGAGTGGCGTTAGCAGCTGCCAATCCTAAAAGTTGAACTTGCGCATTCCACCAAGTCAGCGCGATTCCTTCTAGAGTACCGGTGGCGTATTTCACCCTGCGAGCCTCAGGGCATTCACACATCTCAAACACCGACTTGAGCTTTTCAAACCAATGGAGGAGTCCCACTGCTCCCTCCGTGCCACTGAACGTGCTAGGACGACAGTCCATGAAATTCTTGAAAGTGCAAACAGGTGGCTGAGCGTGTTGACCTGTTGTGTATATAAGAACAGGACAAGGTTAAACACAAGAGTTGGTTTAGGAGTGTAGGATCTAAAGATCCTAGTGTGAGTTACGACTGCAGGGTATACCTCCTGCTTGTGCGGCTGCAAGTGCCGCAGCAACTTGTTCGTTAATGAGAGCCGTCAACTGGGCTTGTGTCAAGTTAATGCGTCCAGCCATGATCTTCATAGCAAATGTAACATAAGTGAGAGAGCGTTCGCGAATAGTGCGATGACAGAAGAGAGTAAGCACACAAGTGTTCTCAAGCAATAACGAATAGTAGGCAATGTAATCTAAACATACTACGAGCAAAGTGCTATGTAATTCTAGCAAGTAGGTAAAGTAAACATGAATAGTAGTACCTATGATGTTGAGCCTTGCACGTGGAGCGAAGCGTCGTTGTGGATCGTTGAGCACTGTACTGGTTATAGTCTGGTTTTAATAAAAACGTTTTCCCCATATTAAAACCAAGTTCTCTATAACCAATGACTCTGATACCAATCTGTCACACCCCCAAAATCCACACGCGGAGTACCACCGCTTGGGGGCGTGACATGACCAGGATCAAGCCACCAATCATATTGAACATGTAACTAATAAGTAAAAGTAAATGTAATTCAACCCAACCAATATGAAAGGTGTTTAAAACATAAGTGCAATATCACTGTTTAGCGGAAGCATAAAAATAAACCCAACATAAGTATGAATATGTAATGTCAAAATGTTTAATCAAAGCATTCACGATCCTTGTCCACAACGACCACGCCTCCCAGTGCAAGCTCCATGTATACCTAACAACCTGCAAGGCATGTAACAGAGAGTCAACAACTAGTTGAGCGAGTTCACAGTGGGTTGTTTAGTAATAATGTTCATTTCATAAACTGTTTGTTTGTTTAGTAACCCATGTATCGTTTATAATTACATCGCGGCCCTCCAGGCATGTTTGCGAAGTTTAGTGTCAGTATCACGGCCATTCCAGGCATGTGTGCGAAGATCAGTATCAGTATCGCGGCCATTACAGGCATGTGTGCGAAGATCATTATCAGTATCGCAGCCATTACAGGCATGTGTGCAAAGAGTAGTGGGGGCTTCCCCATGTATTACTAGTCTAGCAGTATCGATAAGTGACCTTTCCCAAATGAGGTTAGTAGTACGTAATTCTCGTAACCATGTAAGTACAACCAATCAATCAAACCCATCCCCTACCCCGGGAATCCCATGCCTTAGTAAGAGTGTGAACTCACCTTGGTTTGCTCGGTTTGTTATTGTGCTTCTAGTGTTAATTAATGGTTAGGTCCGTTACACGCGACCTAAGGTACATTGCACATAACTCAATGTAAGTGTTTACGTTTAAATAAGGTTTACAATTCCTTGGTGTCCAAACAACTGTGTTCCGTGTGATAATTGTTTACAGATTGACATGACATAGATT
This sequence comes from Helianthus annuus, assembly GCF_002127325.2. NCBI lineage: Eukaryota > Viridiplantae > Streptophyta > Magnoliopsida > Asterales > Asteraceae > Helianthus > Helianthus annuus. The sequence goes on from NC_035435.2 coordinate 63,137,875, forward strand.
GCACATACATACAGTAACACACAGTAACTTACAATAACACACAGTGGCATGCAAGGTGTTCCTCATACAGGGTTTTGAACTTAGCATTATAAGTATAAGTAAACGCGGATCCAACAATAACTAAAACTCAGACCACACATCTTCTAATAAAGTCGGACCAACACCCCTTTACAAAACTCGGACCTAACATCCCTTCACAAAACTCGGACCATACATCATCTAGGTGAAACTCGGACCTCACAACCAAGCAAAACTCGGACCATACATCCTTTACAAACTCGGACCTAAGGAGTCCTTATAAAATTCGGACCCAAGGAGTCCTTACAAAATTCGGACCAACTTCAATCTAAAAACTCGGATCAAGATCAATCTAAAACTCGGATCTAGCATGGCAAAACTCAGACCCCATATAAGGTTTAAAAACCCTGACTCTCATAATCACATTCTGTGACACCTGTGTCACCACGAACACCAAACAAATGCCAAACCTATGAAACATTGTGTTTCATACCTGGGATTTGTATAAATATGTGTATCCTTTGCACATATCAATTCTTGTTCAATTTCGAGCTTTAAATCGCTTTCTGGAAAGTTATACGCGCACTGGTGCGTAAACGTAATCAGTTTAGCGCGACAAACACTCCGGAATAGTGAAATAGGCTTAACATACTTTAAATGACCTTTACATAACTTAGAAATAAGTTTTGGAAGGTTTGGTATGGCAAAAACAAGTTTATTCGATCGTAGGGACTATTTGCGTCAAACTGCGAAACTATACCGATTCGTAAGGTAACGAATAGTCCGGAACTTGATCATAAGCTAAACATACCATATATAACCTAAACATAGCTTAGAAATAAGCTTTGATAGGTTCGGTGTGCGAAAACATGCTTATATGATCTTACAGGGACTAAAAGTGTCAAAAATGGCATATGTTTGCATTTTCGCACATATCTTATGTTCTGGACACATCTGGACATCCAGAATTTTTGTACACACTAAAATATTTTTATTTTAGTGATCGGCATGCAAAAATTCCATTCGTCGCTTAATTTGGATCGATTTTGCGTTCGTTACGACTTCCGTCGTAATTAACCGAACAACGCGATTGTACGATCAAACGAACCGACATCCGAGATATTTTTGAGCATGTTTTGAGTCCCCTATACTTTAACTTCATTTTAGAGCCTTGAAATGAGGTTAAAGGGGTTTAAATGCATCGAAAAAGGCTTTAAACACGTGCAGGGACCATTTCTGCCAAACTTTGAAAGTTCAGCCTACACCGTCGCGTAGCGCGACGACCATAAGGCTTTATGGTCGCGCTACGCGACCATCACATCTGGGCAGAAACATTGTTTTCAGCATCAGTTTGATAATTCAGGGACCTTTCTTGCAATTCCTTTGTGTGGTGACCAAGTTAGCACCTCTCCAAGCAAAGTATAGCTGTCAATTACACTTGTATGGTTGTGATTCATTGTTTAATGGCTAAACAAACCACTTGTCATGATCTTGTTGATCACCAACAAGTATAAATAGGCCACTCCATTCACTTGTTCATTGCTCATTCCTTCTTTCTCTCCTTCACATCTGCTTTGGAGCTCTCCTAAGCTGAATTGGGACTTTGTCTTCTTGTTGAAAAGATAGCAAGGACCCTTAGTGAGCTTCTTTCATTCTTTTATTGGCTTTTTCCTTAATTTGTGCAGAAAGTCAAACGTTTGGCCGACAGTTTGACTTTCGGTTTTGACCATCAATTGGTCAAGTCAAAGTTCAATTGAACTTTGAAACGTGATTGTAATCACGATAGTTATAATCCTTCGTGATTATAGCCGCTGATTACCACGTTAACTAGTTGTAGTGTCGAGTCAAAGTTTCGGTCAAAATGCGTTTTAACACGCATTTTGCAACGGAACTACTTTAGGGTATCAAAACGCTTTGTTTTGATACCAAATCAGTAGGTTAAACATGTTTTGACATGTTTAACTCGACACTATTAGTTTAGTGCTTGTTTAGGGTCGCAAGGTAAGCGGTCTAAACAACCGCTTAGCCTTTCGAACCCGACCCATTTGGTCGATCTTTAAGATCCGACCAAGCTTAGTTAGTGATCATAGTTGCATAGGGAATAACCACTGAGGTTATACCTTATGATCACATAGGATTGGTTAGTCGTATGCTAGTTAGCTTGTATGCCCATAGGAAATGACCAAAATGCCCTTTTGAAGCTAAAATCCATATTTTGATTATGTGAACATATTTTTGACATATAATCTGAATTAGTAACATGTTTAGGGATAATTGGGCATGTAAGACTTGACATAGCACATAGTTAACCATCTGAACATAAGTTTTACGCAAACGACGCATTATAGTGGCTTATACTACCATAATGGGTCGAAACGGGTCAAAAGCACTTAGGTAAACTTCCAAATCAGAATGTTAGGTCTATTAAATCATGCCATATGAGTTGCAATACTCATTTGATTTATAGAACTTCATTCTATCCTATCTTCCGATTTAGGATCCGATTGTTTAACATAGTGATCCATACTAGGTGCCACTTGATTCCTTGATTTCCCGAGCTTTGTTAGGACACTTAATCAAGGATACTTGCAATCTCAAGTGAGTACATAGTCCCCTCTTTTACTGTTTTCAATTGTTTTGGGGTGAAACATATATGCCTATCTGTTATTTTCCTGATTTTAAACTATATGATTACACATGCTTAATACATGTTCTTTTGACAAATTAAACAATTACCTATGGTTTAAACACTGATTTTCCAAAACTTAATAAACAAATTGTTGGATTGCACCATTTTTACACATTCACCCAGCCGATTGGTAGTATGATATAGCGCTATAGGACTAGACACCCCATTCCTGTTGTATGGAATGTCAGAAACCAAATTTTAACCAAATAGAAATTGCCTTCGTGGTATTTCTATAGTCTCCAAAGTGTAGTTTGATACACTAAGGCTTGAATGAATACCAAATCACACTCTCTTTGTATATGTTGATATACTACAAAAGTACAGTTTAATGTGCTCTCAAATGTGATCTACCAAAGTATATTTTGATATACTAAGTACAAAATCCAACATATGTTTTAACATACTACTTTGTTATTTACCAAAGCATAGTTTGATATGCTACTGTTTACAAAAGTATAGTTTGATATACTACCAACTTTGTTATTTTTAAACTAAAGTATATTTTGATATACTATCTAAAGCATAGTTGATATGCTACTTTTAACCAAAGCATAGTTGATATGCTATTTACAAACCAAAGTATAATTTGATATACTACCAATACTTTTATTCTTAAACCAAAGTATACTTGAGATATACTACCGAAACTATTATTTTAATTACTAAAGTATATTTTGATATACTATCCATTTAACTATTTCAAAACTAAAGTATACTATGATATACTATTTGTACAAACTTTTCAAAACCAAAGTATATTTTTGTCTATACTATAAACCCGTTTTCCAAAACGACACATTTTCAGAAACAAAACTTTTACATTAGATTCATGGCTATTTTGAAAAACATAAAACCTTTTCTCATATTATCTAAAGCCATGAATCTAATACACAAAATCCTATGTTACTCACAGGCATTTTTATGCTGACGTACCATATTTTCATATATGTTTCAGGTACTGCTATGTGATGATTGTTGATGCACGCTACATATAGGATGGACTTGTGCCTTAGTGACTTAAAACTGAGAAACAATTATTTGTTTTATTATAAATTGTACCAAAACATTGAATTCAATAATTCAATAAAACAAAACTATTTAATCCATGGTTGTGAAACAATGATTCTGTTACAACACTCCCCGACGTTTCCGCCACGTTTTGTTGTTTTACGTGGTCGGGGTGTGACACATTCATCGGACTTTGTGACTTCACAATGCCCGGACTGTTAACTCCAAATAACAACACACCGAATCAACAAAGCCAAATTATGGTTTTTGATGCAACAGTTACAATAAATCAGTACGATCAAAACCCTATTCTTCCATATGAATCAACCAAAAGTTTAACTATTCTAGCATGTGGATTGATCCTAATCACAGGCAAATCATCAGACAATTACAAATCATCTTACAAACAATCTAAAAGATCAACTAATCACAAAATCATTGTTTGAATAACTAGGGTTTGCATGAGATCAATTGAATAAGAATAACAATGTATGATGTAAACAGTACCTTAGATTTGACGTGGGGTTTGCTCTGGAAAGATTGAGAGATCAAAGATCAAGAGTTTAGAGGTTGGTGAAACCCTAAATGATTAGAGAATTTGCAACTGCCGTATGATTGGAATTGGTGAGAATGATTAGGGTTGAGAGGTTTTGTTTTACTTTTCATTATTAACACTAAACACCCTAAGCATCATCTTTTACATAAAACACACACATCAGATATAATTTACAATCAAGGCACAAAGTTCTCATGTAAGTCAAATAATGCGTAAAATAATGCATAGTTCCATGCAATGCTAAAGATTGTGTGACCAACTTAATTGTGTTAAGTAAAAGCATTAACCTGAAGTTACGGGTTGTCACACGTATGTAACACCCAAAAGTGCTAAAGCAAAAAGGGATTCGAGTATACTCACAGTGATTGATTATGGATTGAAGGGAGCGCTGAGAGTAGGGTTAGCCTGAATAGTTCGATAGCATAATGATGAGTAACGCGGAAATGTAAACAAGTGTGAATGGATCGAATAGCCTGGTCGATCGAACGACAGGTTCGATCGAACGGGCTGTTCGATCGGCTTGAAAGTCCGTTTGAACAGTCCTGTTCGATCGGCCGGTAGGATCGAACGGCTGGGCCATTCGAGTGGATTGTTTCTTCCTCTGATGTGTTTGTGTATGATGGTTTGAACTTTTGAAGTTTTCGTTGTGGTATTTGAGAACACTGAAGTGTTCTTACCCTTCAGGTCGATCGATCGAACGGTCTGTTTGATCGGCCGGCTTAACCGATCGGCTAGGAACTTCAGAAGTAGTTCTCAGCAGGATGTCACTCGATCAAACAGCCTGTTCGATCGGCTGGCACTCCATACTACGAACGAGTTGCAAAATCGATTAAGTGCTGAAGCATAGTATCTCATGATCCGAAGAGTAATGTTTACCAATCGATTAGCATATTCGATCGAACATCACCTCGTCAATAGCATACTTCATGAAGTTTGAAAAGTGAAAAGTGTGGAACCATGTGCTAGCCGATCGGCTGGCCCGGCCGATCGGCTGGTATGTCCGATCGGCTGGGCTGTTCATTCGAACAGCCTAGTCGTTCGGCCAGCAATTCTGACCTGGTCAGCCTTTCGTCTAACACTTGGCTATTTGATTATTTGTCATGATTTTAAGGTATTTTGACAGCGAGTTAAACCGTAGAACGTGGGTTCTTACTTGCTTCACTGGTTCGGACAGGAATCACCCAAGTCCGGCCGGTGAACTGTTCGGAATGATAGTTTGATGTTTAACCCGAAATCGGTGAACCTCGTAGATAGAATCCGAATCTTGAACCTCTTGACTGTTAGAATGATTAGTTGGTTGGTTCAAGCTTTGTTTCTATCGATTTTAAGGTTTTGAGTGTAAAAGAGTTGAAAGAAAGTTGGAAATCCTTCCATGAAAATGTTAAGATTCTTACAAATCCTAGTTTGTTTATGTGGAAATCGGTCAGATCTAAGCTATTCACGGTTAAATGAGGCCAAAGTATGATGTTCTTCAAGAACACCATGATGATATCACCCAAGAACACTTAGATCTTGATGATTTCATGGTTAGAAATCAAGTTTTGAAAGATAGGAAGGTGTAGAATCGTGTAATGATAAAAAACGTACAAGAATTAGAGTGAAAACTTACCGGAGTTGAGAGAATCTGAGAAAAGGTGAAGAACAAGGGCTGGTTCGGTCAGAGCTTTCCAAAAGTAGAAAGAGTGACAATGACATGGCTATTTATAGGCTCTAAAAGAGGAAAGTGGTAGCCGATCGGCCAGGATCTCCGATCGGCTGGGCTGCTCGATCGAACAACATGTTAGATCGGCTAGCCTGTTCGATCAGTGATTCCTGTTCGATTAGTGATTCCTGTTCGATCAGGAACCCTTTTTCGCGACGATTTTCGATATTTCGATTTCAATGGACGATGATATGAATACGATAGAGTTCCTAGTCAAATTACTTTCAGTCCCAACTACTATATCTAACATACAATCATCTATAAGTCACGTTTCGATGTCGGTTTCGATTGAGTTTGATTGCTTTTCGAGTTTCGATTCGAGTTTTGATTGATTCGATTGAATTCCACACAAAACATAAAGTAAACATGCACAAGTAACACATAAGGCACACACACACATATAGCAATACCAAAATTCGCATAATTCGAGGTTCGAGTTCGATGATTGATTTGATTACTTGATTATCGATTGATTAACTTTATCGCATTATTACTTCCAACTATTCACAGTCGTAAATCGGTCACATTGATTAAACATTCGGTCATTTTACTTAGACAACACTTACTCCACATAATACAAAAATAAGAAAAGACCATTAACAGTCAAAGAAGTCAAAGTTTACTTGGACTTTGACTTTGACTTTGACATTCGAAAACACGGGGTGTTACAGCCTCCCCTTGTTTAGGGAATTTCGTCCCAAAATTATGCTCGAAGCTGCACATCACCGTGAGTCGTTTACCAATTTGACGTTTCAAATCTTTATTTAAACAGTTGCGGGTACTTGGCCTTCATGTCGCTTTTGAGTTCCCAAGTGAACTCCGCGCCTCGCTTGCCTTCCCATCGGACCTTCACGATAGGGATGCGCGAGCGCCTGAGTTGCTTGGTTTGGCGATCCATGATTTCTACAGGCTTTTCCACGAAGTGTAAGGTTTCGTTGACCTGAAGATCGTCGAGTGGTACGATTAGATCATGACCAGCAAGGCATTTTCGGAGGTTAGACACATGGAAAGTCGGGTGGACGTTACTGAGTTCTTCCGGTAGTTCGAGTCTGTAGGCGACTTTTCCGATCCTTTCCAGAATCTTAAAAGGTCCAACATATCGAGGCGCTAGTTTCCCTTTCTTGCCGAATCTGACTACACCCTTCCAAGGTGATACCTTTAGGAGTACGTAGTCGCCAACGTCAAATTCAAGGGGCTTGCGTCTTCTATCGGCATAACTTTTCTGTCTGTTCCGAGCTTTCACCAAGTTGTCTCGAATTTGGTGGATCTTGTCATCGTTTCTTGTAGAATCTCGGGACCGGTTAGTTGCGAGTGACCGATCTCGTGCCACACAATAGGCGATCGACATCTCCTTCCATACAAAGCCTCGAATGGTGCCATCTGGATGCTGGCATGATAGCTGTTATTATACGAGAATTCGACTAGCGGCAGGTGTTTGTTCCAACTACCACCAAAATCTATGACACACGCCCGGAGCATGTCTTCAAGAGTACGGATCATTCTCTCAGTCTGTCCGTCGGTTTGTGGATGAAATGCAGTACTCAGATTAAGCGACGTACCAAGAGCCGCTTGAAAAGTTTCCCACAATCGAGAAGTAAACCGAGCATCACGGTCAGAGATGATGTCGCGAGGCGTACCATGATTACAAATGATCTCGTCGGTGTAGATCTGGGCTAGTCGTTCCACCTTATAGTCTTCTCGTATCGGCAAAAAGTGGGCGGATTTTGTTAGACGATCAACTATAACCCAAATACTGTCGTGACCTGATGGCGTGGGCGGGAGTTTCGTTATAAAATCCATAGCTATACTCTCCCACTTCCATATAGGTATCGGCGGTTGTTCGAGTAAGCCAGAAGGTCTTTGATGTTCAGCCTTGACTCTTGCGCAAGTTAAGCAACTTCCAACGTAAAGAGCGATATCACGTTTCATACCCGGCCACCAGTACTTGTAACGAAGATCCTGGTACATTTTATCGTCACCGGGATGAATGGAATATCAGGATTTGTGGGCTTCATTCATGATAATCTTTCGCAAATCGGTCCGCTTAGGGATCCAAATTCGGTCCTGATAGTAGAATATCCCGTCAGCTTGCTTACTAACTGAGCTCCATCGTGATAGATCCTCTCTTTCTTCAATGTACGCTCGTTAAAGCAAGCATGTTGAGCTTCGCGAATGAGGGTTTAGAGGTTATGCTGGGCTTGAACGTTTCGGATACTAAGCACATAACTCTTTCTGCTGAGCGTGTCGGCAACCACATTTGCCTTGCCTGGGTGATAAGGAATCTCACAGTCGTAATCGTTGAGGAGTTCTATCCATTGGCGTTGACGCATATTAAGTTCCCTCTGATTAAAGATATGTTGTAAACTCCTGTGATCAGTGTAGATTGTACACTTAGTGCCATACAGGTAGTGTCGCCAAATCTTCAATGCAAAGACAACCGCGCCTAGCTCGAGGTCATGGGTTGTATAGTTCTTCTCGTGGATCTTGAGCTGTTGAGATGCGTAAGCTATAACCTTGTCTCGCTGCATGAGAACACAACCAAGACCAAGGTTGGAAGCATCACAGTAGACAATGAAATCGTTGCTTCCGTCGGGCATCGTAAGAATCGGTGCGTTGCACAGCATGTGCTTGAGGGTTTGAAAGGCAGACTCTTGTGCGGTTCCCCATACAAAAGGCTTGTCTTTATGAGTAAGAGCGGTAAGCAGCACAGCGATTTTGGAGAATCCTTCAATAAATCGTCGATAATAGCCCGCTAGTCCGAGGAAAAACGAACTTCAGACGGGTTCTTAGGCGTAATCCAACTTTTGACGGCTTCAATCTTCGCGGGATCGAGGTGTATTCCCTGACTATTCACGATGTGACCCAGAAATTGAACCCCCTCTAACCAGAATTCACACTTGGAGAACTTGGCATAGAGTTGGTTCCCTGAAGTAACTCGAGAACCAAACGTAGATGTTGCGCGTGTTCGGTCTTCGATTTGGAATAGATCAAGATATCGTCAATGAACACGATGATGAAACGGTCTAAGAAAGGCTTACACACGCGATTCATCAGATCCATAAAGACCGCGGGTGCATTAGTTAAACCAAAAGGCATAATAACGAATTCATAATGGCCATATCGGGTTCGAAAAGCGATTTTGGGGATGTCTTCCTCTTGAATGCGCAACTGATGATAGCCTGAACGCAGATCGATCTTCGAGAAACATTGGGCACCTTGCAGCTAATCAAATAAGTCATCGATTCGGGGCAAAGGGTATCTGTTCTTGATTGTCAGCTTATTCAACTCCTGGTAATCGATGCACATCCGGAACGATCCGTCCTTCTTTTTGACGAAAAGGACCGGCGCGCCCCAAGGAGAGGTGATTGGGCGAATAAAGCCTTTTTCAAGCAATCCCTGGAGTTGATTTGAGAGTTCCCGCATTTCGGATGGAGCGAGTCGATAAGGAGCTTTGGCAACGGGGTTAGCTCCAGGAATAAGGTCAATACGAAAATCGATATCACGACTTGGAGGTAGTCCAGGAAGATCATCAGGGAACACCTGAGGAAATTCACGAACCACTGGAACGTCTTTGACTTCAACCTTCTTTTTCTTTTCCTTCTCCGCTACTACAATGTTGGCCAAGAAGGCTCGGTATTCCTTGCGGAGATACTTGCGGGCTTGGACGCATGACATGAGCTTGAGACCTTTCGACGCTGTTTCACCGTATACACATAGAAGATCACCATTTGCGAGCGAGAATCGAATCATCTTTTCAAAGCACACAACTTCAGCATGGTTTTCACGAAGAAAGTCCATGCCTACTATGACGTCGAAACTTCCGAGTCATCGGAATAAGGTCGATTGGAAAGATGTGATTGTTGAGCTCGAGAGTACAATCATGGAGAATAGAGTTAACGGCGACAGTTCTTCCAGTAGCGACTTCAACTTCGAATGACGAGGACAGATAAGAGCGCTTACGACTAAGGAGCTTCTCGAATTCAAACGACATAAAGCAGTTATCGGCTCCAGTATCAAACAAACATGATGCATAAATACCATTCACAAGGAACGTACCATTAACCACGTTGTTATCCGCCTGAGCCTGGCGGGCATTGATGTTGAAGGTTCGAGCGTGGGCTGCTTGCTGCTGTTGCTGAGGCGGCTGTTGTTTGCTGTTGGGGCTGCTGCTTAACCACCCTGTTCGGGCACCTGTTTGCAAAGTGGTTAGGATCGCCACATGCAAAGCAGACTCGAGCATTGACTGCAGGTGCTTGAGCTGCTTGTTGGCCTTGAGGGGCGAGGAGTAGAGCTTGGTTGATAGTAGCTTGCACTAGGGCTTGACGGGGACCAAAACGACAGTTCGCAGTGAAATGACCGTAAAGGTTGCAGTGAGCGCAAAAACGATAGGCTAGACCCACTGGATGATGATACGAGCATGTCGGGCAGAGCGGGTGAGGGCCTGTTTATGCACGCTTCGCTGGCGGTGCATTGATCACTGGAGCTGAGCGGTGGTGCTGTTGCTGCTGTGCTGGTACAGCTTGTAGAGGAGCAGCAGTTGTTGCGGCAGCACAGCTCTTGTTACTGGAGCAGTTGTTGGTGTGCTTCTTCTTTCTTCTTGATGACTTGGAGGATTGAGCAGTGGCGGTGTTGGTGGATGCTGTTGCGGTGGCTTGGTGCAGAGACTTGGTTTGCTTATCCCAAAAGCCAGATTTCACTCGCTTGTCATTGATCTCAGCGGCGAGTAGGTAAGTCTCTTCAATCGTTGCGGGCTTGGCGGCGTGAACAAAGTCGGCTACACAATCAGGCAGAGCTCGAATGTACTTCTTGATGGTTTGATCTGGGGTCTTGACCTGGTCGGGACATATGATGCTAAGCTGCTTGAAACTAGCAGTGAGAGCAGCGTTGTCTCCATCCTTCTGCTTGATGGTCCAAAACTCGTCCTCCAGCTTTTGGCGTTCATGAGGCGGGCAGAATTCGTCGATCATAATTGCCTTCAACTCCTCCCATGTTAGCTCGTAAACTGCATCATTTCCGCGCTTGTTTCGTTCGGCCATCCACCAGTCTAGAGCACGGGACTGGAAGACGCCTGTAGCATTGAGAGTGCGGAGATTTTCAAGACATCCGCTTTGTCGCAGAGTGACTTCGACTGAGTCGAACCAGTGAAACATGGCTGTAGGGCCATCTTCTCCAGTGAACTCTTTGGGTCCGCATGCTTTGAACTGCTTGAAACTGAAAGCAGCCTTGTGGGCATCTTTGGGAGCGTCTGTTCGCGATTCTTCAGACGACTTGCTGGCGTTTTCATAAACGTTGCTCACAGCCTTTGCTACGCTTTTGGCGATGATAGCGGCGAGACGCTTGTGTCTCTTCTCTTGACGAGTCAGGTGGTGTCGGGATCCAGATGACGACATGGTCTGCAACAGACATCGTCACAGGACTCAACGCAACGAAATCGAATCTCACCTCACACATCTAGATTACTAAAGCTTAGGAACACGTCGGAACGCATATCACATAAACACATAGGCACAAAACACGAAATCCACGTAAACACAGAAGCACATAAGCAATCAAGGCATAGAAACACAGAAGCACATACACTAATTCACATTTAAGCATAGAAGCAGTTAGAAAACAGAAACCTATCCTTCCAAGTCGAGTGTCGTTTGTATATATTGGTCGCGTATAGTATATCGAATAGCATCGTATAATATAGTCTATCTTAGTCATATAGCATAGCATAGTATGATATCGTCTAGGTTGCAGCAACTGGAGATCGAATTGAGACAAAATGGCAATGCGAGTCGTGTGTGTTGATCGAAATGGCAGTAAAATCGAATAATATCCAAAATATAAACACATAAACAGATAAAATCAACGAGTCATCAGAGTACATGGTTGCGGTTCTCAGAATCAAAACACATAAAATTGAGAGGTAGATTGTCTGCGGCTACTAGACATCGACTACCCAAGGCAATCCGACTATTCACAGTAGACTTGTCGTCACTTTCGACTTTAAGGGTCGTGTTTCTGCCTCGATTCTTGGGCATTCCACATGCATCCCCTAGGTCATACTTGTGAGTTCAGGTCGTTGGAGTCCGTCAAAGCTTTGGTGAGATGGAACATGTCCAGAATAAATTGCCAAGGTTAGGGTTTCACCCCTGGCTTAGCAATTTCTTCCTTGTTTTTAGGAAAATCTAAGAAGAATTTTCATCAAAATGGGGATTTCACTCCTGATTTGGTATAATTCTCCTTGTAAAATATCCGGATAAGCATGAGTAAATGGATAAAATCATCGTAAGTCAGGCAATTCAGTCGGGAGTTTGCGGTTTTCACACCTATTCATGACTGAATCGCTTGGCCTTAAACTGGAAATTCGGGTGCAGTGATAGCAAAGAATTGCAGAATAGAGCACATAAGCTTGGTCTGTTGGTTCCTAACTATAGCCTAGGTCTCTATGACAGCGACCCGGACTAGGTCGTGTCTAGCCTAATTCCCTATAGTTATGGCTCTGATACCAATCTGTCACACCCTAACCGATGGCGGAATCATCGGGGCATGGCACTGAGCGAAACAGATTGTTCTGAAGTTTCCATAACAACTATCTATATAATCCAGTTAAAGATACGTCCTATACCGTATCCCGAATAAACAAATACATTATTACAGATAACATCCAAACAAGTAGTTCTGTTCCGACAACTCAGATTTAAGTTATTACAAAAATAAATATTGTTCAAATGCTCCTAAAGACCCAGCCTGACAAGATCTACAGACAACTATGCCCTAGTTGCTTGTTCCTGACAGACAACTATTTGTTGGGGGCCTCTAAAGCTTTATTCTAGCTTCACTTCCCTAGCAAGCAAATATATTAAACACCTGTCACATAAGTTAAAATAAAGTCAATACATAAAATGTAAAGGTGAGCATACAAGTTTAATAATAGCATATAGAGTTCGAGTAGTTTACGCATAACCAGCACGTACACAGAGGGAAATGATGCATGTTAATTATCGACATGGACCTATCGATAACAATGACTGCGGGTTGACTGTCCGAGACAGTTCGCAATACATGATTACCACCGTAATCCATGCAAGTAATTGTCCTTAACAACCCCCGAGTGAACGGGTGCTGAGTCCAAACTATAGTACTACGTTGCTAAGGCAGGTAGACAACATTCCACGTGTAAACATAACAACAAGCATACATTTAGTCACGTAATATATGCAATCGGTTAGCGTTCAAATAGTTTGAATAGTGTGTTCGATTGTGATTTTGATAAGTAACGTATGTAACACCCAAAAGTGCTAAAGCAAAAAGGGATTCGAGTATACTCACAATGATTGATTATGGATTGAAGGGAGCGCTGAGAGTAGGGTTAGCCTGAATAGTTTGATAGCATAATGATGAGTAACGCGGAAATGTAAAAAAGTGTGAATGGATCGAATAACCTGGTCGATCGAACGGCAGGTTCGATCGAACGGGCTGTTCGATCGGCTTGAAAGTCCGTTTGAACAGTCCTGTTCGATCGGCCGGTAGGCTCGATCGGCTGGGCCATTCGAGTGGATTGTTTCTTCCTCTAATGTGTTTGTGTATGATGGTTTGAACTTTTGAAGTTTTCGTTGTAGTATTTGAGAACAGTGAAGTGTTCTTACCCTTCAGGTCGATCGATCGAACGGTCTGTTCGATCGGCCGACTTAACCGATCGGCTAGGAACTTCAGAAGTAGTTCTCAGCAGGATGTCACTCGATCGAACAGCCTGTTCGATCGGCTGGCACTCCATACTACGAACGAGTTGCAAAATCGATTAAGTGCTGAAGCATAGTATCTCATGATCCGAAGAGTAATGTTTACCAATCGATTAGCATATTCGATCGAACATCACCTCGTCAATAGCATACTTCATGAAGTTTGAAGAGTAATGGTTGGTTCGAGCTCCGTTTCTATCGATTTTAAGGTTTTGAGTGTAAAAGAGTTGAAAGAAAGTTAGAAATCCTTCCATGAAAATGTTAAGATTCTTACAAATCCTAGTTTGTTTATGTGGAAATCGGTCAGATCTAAGCTGTTCACGGTTGAATGAGGCCAAAGTATGATGTTCTTCAAGAACACCATGATGACATCACCCAAGAACACTTAGATCTTGATGATTTCACGGTTAGAAATCAAGTTTTGAAAGATAGAAAGGTGTAGAATCGTGTAATGATGAAAAACGTAAAAGAATTAGAGTGAAAACTTACCGGAGTTGAGAGAAATCTGAGAAAAGGTGAAGAACAAGGGCTGGTTCGGTCAGAGCTTTCCAAAAGTAGAAAGAGTGACAATGACAAGGCTATTTATAGGCTCTAAAAGAGGAAAGTGGTAGCCGATCGACCAGGATCTCCGATCGGCTGGGCTGCTCGATCGAACAGCATGTTCGATCGGCTAGCCTGTTCGATCAGTGATTCCTGTTCGATCAGGAACCCCTTTTCGAGTGTTTCGCGACGATTTTCGATATTTCGATTTCGATGGACGATGATACGAATACGATAGAGTTCCTAGTCAAATTACTTTCAATCCCAACTACTAGATCTAACATACAATCATCTATAAGTCACGTTTCGATGTCGGTTTCGATTGAGTTTGATTACTTTTCGAGTTTCGATTGATTCGATTGAATTCCACACAAAACATAAAGTAAACATGCACAAGTAACACATAAGGCACACACACACATATAGCAATACCAAAATTCGCATAATTCGAGGTTCGAGTTTGATGATTGATTTGATTACTTGATTATCGATTGATTAACTTTATCGCATTATTACTTCCTACTATTCACAGTCGTAAATCGGTCGCATTGATTAAACATTCAGTTATTTTACTTAGACAACACTTACTCCACATAATACAAAAATAAGAAAAGACCATTAACAGTCAAAGAAGTCAAAGTTGACTTGGACTTTGACTTTGACTTTGACATTCGAAAACACGGGGTGTTACACCAAAAACCAAATGTATGGGGAGAATTATAACTTATTGGCTTGATGTGAATTGATGGTACTATATATAAAATTACATGTACCTAAATGAACTTTTGCTCATCTCATGATCATTGGGTTTGTAACCAATAGTAGACGTTTAGTGATCATCTCAACAATAATACTTATTCCCACGATCGTTAATAACTTGGGAATCAAATTCACTATTATCAAATAAATATACCAATGTTTTGAAAACCGGTAAATACTGGCCGGTTATACCGGTATTACCGTTTCCAGATGTAAATCCGGTACGAAACACCCCGGTAAATAAGTGAAACGGCATAAGGTTTGTACCGGCGGTAAAATCCGGTATACCGGTTTGAAACGTAATACTGGTACCAACCCAGGGTTATTTGGTTGTTACTTATTTTTATTATATATGTTACTTATCTTACATAATTTTTATATATTATGATTATTCGTAACTAAAAGTTCTTATTTAATATTGTATGGAACGAAAATAGTTATCCTCTAGTTAACGAGGATGACGATAATAGTGAATTTCATCTTTTATGCGATCGTGAACTTGATGTATTTAACACCCAAATGGCTTAAACATATTGTACACTTTTATTTAAAAGAGCTTGTTGATATTGAATGATTTTCGATTATCTTTTGGATTATTTTTATTATGGATTTACTTTTGGATCATCTTTTAACATGTAATCATGCATTTTTTGATTAACTTTTGAGTTGATGTTGTAATTTATGAAATTAGAGTTAGCTAGTCAACCCAGTTGAACCGCTTGGTACAACCTGATTCAACCGGTTGAACCATTTTTTAGCCTAATTCGGTTTGATTTAAAAACCGGTTTTTAAAACATTGAAATATACTAATCTTGATTAGTATGCTTGTTATCACATTAGCTAAGCCACAATCACACAAGCTTCAGGTTGTGGATTTGATAACCATTTAGACGATGCATCAATTTAAAACACTAAATGGTATCATGTTGGGATATGCATATCCTTCAATCACTTCCAAAATATTTAGGGATACACACCCTCCTCTATTTGGAAAAAAAATAAAATTTCCCTTGAGAGCAAACAATACATGCTAATTATCAGCTTGAAGAATCTTCTAGTTCTTCATTATGGTTCACATCACCATTGACTCGGTTTGGTCTAACTGGTCATGCCAACTAATTAAATAATTATGATCCATAAACTTCTGGTTTATGATCGTATGTGTATTACTTGCTCGTATGTAATACAAAACATATGATACGAGAGAATATATTATAACTTCAACGTTAAAACCATCACGTTACGCAATCACTCCTTAGTTTGCCACTTTTGGTCGTCCATCTCATTATTAAAATGACCATCATTATATTTCTTATAGTTAATCTCATCATTACAAGTGTCTCAATTAGGTCCATCATTACATTTAGAATGATTAATATATAATCACATTCACTTTTCAGAATATAATAGAACCAAAACAAGCTTCATAGCTTTTCATTATTTACTCGGTCACATGAGTATAAAATTATTTCATTTTTTCATAACTCTTATAATGATATTACTAATTTAGGAGCATATGTCTCAAATGTGACAAATGAAAAGAATTTAATCTATTTTTCCTTGTAATTGATGTTCTCTTTGCTTACTATCAATTGAGAAGTAGTTGTCGTATAAGATTTATAAATCTTATATCTTACGACCTTTATAACGATCATTGTATAGTCATCACATTATTAACATGGTTGATCTCATTACATGAGCATCATAACAATTTCCTCAATTACCATGATTTCGAACTTTACACCAATTATTATATCATCACATTCAGTTCAAGGAATGGATTATAACCAAACAACTATCAAGGTGACATCATTACAATTTTCTTAGTTGTGCACATGATCTTCACCTTTACACTGGTTATTATATCATCACATTCACTTCATGGATTAGATTCACAGAACTTTCACATGTGGTTGTTTTAAAACTTATATATTCTTTAATGATCTTACTACTCCAGAATGGAAATTCTTTTTATTCAAACTTTTCTTATAAATAATCTTCTCATCACATGATATAAATTGAGAAGTGGTTATATGACCGAGTCATTTAGATTGATCGGTTTTAAAATCTTACAAGCTCTATAACTTTATAATAAACTTTATGGAGTCTCACACTGTGTGACTAAGCATGCTCATAAGCTTTCATGAAAATGATAACAAACCACAATTTTAATGCAATTGCTCTATTCAATATTGTCTATATGTATAAGCGATAGCATATTAAATATACTGTCAAATTATACAATATATAATTGAGAAGACGCCTTCTTATCAAGTATAATAAAATACATATAATTAATTTGCCTTACTGTCATGATTGAATATTAAAATATATCAAGAACACTATTAAAAAGGTTTATGGTAATATGTAAAGGTGATGATTATACATTGCGTCACTTTATATTATGTCACTATGAGAAATAACTTATGACACAACCTTATGATATAACATGTGTTCATCAGTTTTATGAAATATGTATTTTTAAAGTGTCATGACATAACCAATCATATGCATATCTTAGATAAAGAGATTTGTCACTCTACCATGAAACAAAAGGAAGACACAAACATATATCAAACATATTGATTTGCAATAAAGACTTATTATGTGATAATATTATGCTCAATTATCTTCTCTTCACATTGTTAAATCATGCAATTCAATAGACACCCATGTTAAAAAAGAGTGTTGAGTTCATGAATCAACAAATTAAATAATGCACTTTAAGTGACTTAGTAATAAAGCTCATATTGACCCGAATATGCTACGTTGGTTTGATCATTCATATCATTTGAAGTATATGTTACAACATTACAAACAAAACAAATAGACTATAAACAATTTTCATAAACTATCATCTTAAAATCAGCATTTATACAATAGTCACTTAATTTAAATTTAACTCAATATATATTTAATTGTTGAAATTTTGAATAGAAACAATAACAAAAAATGAATCACACATGATATTATGCATAACTGTTTTATCTTAAGTATTTTCAGTAAAAGAAAAATATTTTTAGTAGAGAATTTCAAAACAAATGAATTATATCAAAATATTCTGATGTGACTTGCAAGTTTATTATCAACATTCACCAAAGATAATTATCTTATATTGTACTTATGGACTAAGGTCTATTAATTCCATAACTACTTGTTTTCAAATTAAATAATATACCAAAACCAATGCTTTAATCTATTGATGTAATATATCTCATAAAATTATGCATTCAGCTTATTCTAAATGATTATGAAAGGTTTATATGTTTGTGTTGTATTCCATAGCCATTTAATTATTTAATTAAATAAAACAAAGTAATACCGTTCAAAAAAAATAAAACAAAGTAATAATAAAAAACTAATTATTGTGATATATATCAACAACTTCCTAAACTTTAAATAAACATACATGTTGTATTTATTGGGACTGTGTATAAAAGCTTTGATCTGTGTCAATTAATTTATTTAATTGATAAAAGAGACGTACACTGGAGAGGCAAGAAAATTGTTTCAACAAAGCTTTCATATCGCAAGTGTTCAGTATATAAAAAATATCATGTAATCAATAAGAGAAAGTAAAGTTTTACGGTCTTCAAAAACCATTGCTTTTCTCGTTTATGATTATTTTGATTAGTCTTTCGTTTTTTTTTTCAGAAACACTATTTGAAAAACTTAAATAAAATCTCATTGATTTCAACTTTCAAGTTCGATCTAAAAAGTGTCACTTCACAATATTTGAAAATTCCTTTTCAGTCAGAATACATTATTTCAAAACGATAAATGGTGATATCTACGACAGTTTCAGGATGATATCAATAAAAGAATTTAACTAGTCATCTGATGTGTGTAAAATGCAACATATAAATTACATCAAATGAGCCATAAAACTAACCCTTTTTAAGTACTAATGTTGGAAAAAGTGTATTTTTGTCTTCCTTTTGTATTTTCAGGATTAAATGAGCTCAAATTTACAAAAGAAGCAAAAAGACAGCTAAATCTAACATAAATACAAGAAAAGGAACAAAAGTGGATTGCCCGACCCCTCGACAGCATCCTCCCAAGCAAAACAGAGAAGGCAGAAGACTGAACACGCCCCGTGCTCAGCGAGCACGGGGCCGTGCCCAAGAAGCAGCAGAAAAGACAAACCTGTAGAAGCTTCTATTGCTCACCACAGGGCCGTGCCCAGTGAACACGGGGGCGTGCCCAAAGTACTGCAGGCGCATTAATTGTAATTGCGAATTACAATTAATGAGGAGAGATAGTGTCAGACGGGCACGGGGCCGTGCCCAGCGGACACGGGGCCGTGCCCATGTCACACCCTGGCTTTGCGGAAGCGTGGTTAATTTGGTGTGACTTCTTAATACCATAGCTTAATCATAACCAAGCTATATGAATTAAAAATATGCAAGATCATCCATTAAAATAAAAATACCATAACATTGTCTTAACGGGATAACACCCTAACAACCATAAACTTGTTCACTAAACATTACAAATTCAATCTTAATATAAACATGATTCAAGGACTGTGACTTGTCCAGGAAAGAGTCACATTCCCCGAACCCTGGATGACCTCGGTGACTAATGCAGCGGGAAAAACATGCCATACCGTGCCAGATCTTTAATTTCCTGAAATACATGTAAGTTGAAAAATCAACAATAATGTTGAGCGAGTTCATGTGTCAGTGAGTAAGTAAACCTTTGTATTTATCAAAAATCCTGGTATGTAGCAAATACGGAAAAAGAGATCACCAATGGTTTGCAAGGCCATTGATATGTGTGAAATGCAAGTAGGAAGGCTCAAACCTAGCAGATTTATGCGTCGGGTACAAAGTCATCCCAAGGTCCGTTATGCTGGGCCTGGGACTGGGCTCGCTACACCCAAATAGATCTATCGCTCCTGCCCCTCGGTCCTACTCTGAGGATTAATGACCTCAAGTTTCTGCCTACCCATTCACATGATCTAAAAAGTA
This sequence comes from Helianthus annuus, assembly GCF_002127325.2. Lineage (NCBI taxonomy): Eukaryota > Viridiplantae > Streptophyta > Magnoliopsida > Asterales > Asteraceae > Helianthus > Helianthus annuus. Next base: position 63,157,850 of record NC_035435.2, read on the forward strand.
ACCCTCCTTACGCTAACCATACCATGTATAAAGTAATCATAAACATTGTAACATGTATTTCACCCCCGCAGTTTAGAAAACTGGAAACAGTTAAGAGAAAAAGGGGGACATGAACTCACAGTCAGTGCGTCGCTATACCAAGTACTCCGAATGTCAGGCAGCTGTGCAACGACCTACATGTGCTAATTCTATTAGACGGATGGCCGTGCCTTAGCTTTATAGTTTAAGTTTTTGGGAAATAGTTAGACAACTATTTCGTGTTTATATTTTGCATGTACTTGGTAGTTAATCTCCTTCCCAAGGATGGGGGATTTAATACATGTGCGTTCGAATTATATCATTAAGTCTCACTTAATATATATTTATTTCTAATTCCAAAATATAAATATTTTTCTCAAAAATATTATATTTTTATCTCACATAATTTTCCCCAAAAATAATACGTCGATAAAATGCGCGTTCATAAATATTTCCGTATAATGCGTAAATTACGTTTTATCATTCGTGTGGTAATAGTAATTACCGGTGTAACTTATATGATTATCGTGAAAGCGTTTGTATTATTTTGGATTTGTCAACGCTTGCAAATATTATTTTTACTCTAAAAATAATATTTGTGTATTTTCACAAAATAATCATAAACAGTGTTGTGAAAAATTATATTTACCACATATATATTTATCACGTTTAGTTTTGTGAAAATCCCACCTCCGAATATTTGTAAATAAAGTCGTGGCGAAGTACATTTTGAAAACATATCAGAAATAATTCTAACACTTGTAAATAATTCTAAGTGTTAGATTTTAGAAAACTTTCGCCAGAGTTTCCCCTGTAACTGGAGGTGGCCACGCTTTCAAGCGTATCATTTTCTTTTACAAAATCACTTCAACAACTTCTTGATTCAATCAAACAATTTCCGACACATCAAACTAGTCGACAAGTATGTAAATCGCATGTTCACATGAACTTGTAGTTTTTCTGAAAACTATAGTGTAGATCCCGTTATATTTGGTGGATCTTTGTATAAAACAGTTTAATCCCGTAAAAACCTCGTTTTTAGAATAAATCATCCTTTACAACTTCCCGTCATCTTTCTCAAAGATTGTTGTTTTGTCGAAACTTTTCATTTCACAAGTGTTTATACACTTGTGGTTTGTAAAAATCATATTTGTTAGTGTGTCATCCGACTTTTATAAAACATGATTTTCTCGACACTTGGTTCTACGAAAATACCACTTGTACATACGTAGATCCGCTAGTTTTAAATACTATTTTACAAGTAAAAATACTTTTACACAAGTTCATGTTTCTCGTGTGGTAGAGTTTCACCTTTTAACCCTTCTACCGTCCGAAACAAGCTTATGTCAAGATCCATGATCTTAACAAAGTCGGGTTAAACGATGATCCGAGCTACCACTACGTAGATCGGGCCTAAATAATCACCACTTTCAAATACTACAACTTTTACACAAGTATTAAGCTTTTATCCAACAATATTCATGTTTTAGTAGACTTTAAAGATTCAAAATGCAAGTTTCCGCAATTTAACAGTTACAAATCTTATTAACCACCTTAGATTAGTTCGAGAACGAGTTTTAAGTGTTATACCTCTAGCTCGGGGCTAGCGAAGATTCTAGGCGAAAAGGTGGTGGATAAAAGCAAGATAACGAGGTCCTTCGCCTTCCGTTAGCTCCAAGACTCCTTATGCGTGACCCGAAAGACTTGTGTAACCTTGGAATGGAATGAACAAAAGCCGAAAATGGATGTAGAGGGGGAGGGGGTTCGGCCGAGAGTTGGGAGCAAGAGAGGAGAGAAAGTCTTGGGTGATTTGTGGTGTGAATAATCTAATGTGTTGATGATGATACTTATAGGCAAAGCTTAACATGGTTAACCAATGGTTTGTATGTCATCAAGATATGAGACAAGAGCCAATATTATAATGAAAAATGGTACATGTCAAGGTCACAAGGTGACCGATCGGCCCAAGGGGGGGGGGGTTTCTAGTTCGATTTCAATCACATGGTTAGAGTTTAGTTATGTTAAACCAAGTTAGATTTAGGGTTAACTCGGTTAGTGGTGTGATGCGTTCTATAGCGGGTGTTAGGGTAATCAGGGACCCTAACTGGCTCAGAAGAAGACCAATAATATTTTTGTCAATATTTTTATGTTCCGGGTATAGTCCGGTTGTTCGGTTGGATAGTAATCCGTTAAAGTGCTTAAGTAAGCTTTTAAGTGTCGTAAATAATATTTTTAGTGACACAACTCATTCTGCAAAGTGTCAGGAATATTTTCCTCATGTTTTGGCACTTTATTAGTTAGCCAGAAGCTAGTATGTTAATAAAAGTGCTGTGTTTCGTGCTTAGAGTACGTTTTAGGCACATCCAGTCATTATATCTTATTCCTGGAGACGCAATTCTACAACCCTTGTATCCCTACACTCACTATGGGTGTAGTAAAATATTTCTGGCTCATACAGGCCTTAGAGGCAGTGTCTGCCTGATGCTGGCTTTGTCAGCATGTTCAATAGGTTATCCGTTCTAATGCTACTGTGCTTTTGTGCATCATGTTTGTCACTAAGGTTCAACATGTAAATAGTGTAGTGACAGTATGTGAAGTATGATGCAGGTATATACAAGTACTAGAAATCAAGTAGCAGTTCATCAGCAATTTCAGTTAAGCACAGTAATTAAGCAGCAATTAATTATTATTTAAATCGTACGGATACCTGGTTTAGTGAGGGTTGTCACATTCTCCCCCCGTTAAAGAAATTTCGTCCCGAAATTTTAAGTTCTGCTTGTAGAAGCAGGGTCCTTAGGAAATAGGTGGGGGTATTTCTCTTTCATTCGGTCCTCACGCTCCAACGTGAATTTAGGACCATGTCTAGCATTCCAACGAACTTTGACGAGCTTGACACTGCTCCGGCAGGTCTTGTTTACTTTCCAATCCGTGACCTCAACAGGTTCTTCAACGAAATGGAGCGTGTCGTCAACATGAATTTCGTCGGTGGGAATGGCAACGGTAACTTGAGTTGGACTCTTCTTCAGATTGGATACATGGAATGTATCGTGAACACCATTTAGTTCAGCAGGTAAATCCAACTTGTATGCTACGGTCCCAATTCTTTCCAAGATCTTGAACGGTCCAATATACCTCGGGTTCAACTTTCCACGTTTCCCAAAGCGTGCCACACCCTTCCAGGGTGATACCTTCAACAAAACCATCTCACCAACCTCAAACTCTAGAGGTTTCCTACTTCGATCCGCGTAGGCTTTCTGCCTGTCACGAGCCGCACTGATGCGATCTCGGATTTGTGCGATCTTGTCGGTGGTTTCCTGGACTACTTCAGGACCAACCAATTGTCTATCACCTGCGTCAGCCCAACAAAGCGGTGATCTGCACTTGCGCCCATATAAAGCTTCGAATGGCGCGGCACCAATACTGGTGTGGTAGCTGTTATTGTATGAGAACTCAACCAAAGGCAAATGTTTATCCCAGCTACCGCCCAAATCCATAACACATGCTCTCAGCATGTCCTCCAATGTCTGAATCGTCCGCTCGCTTTGGCCGTCGGTCTGCGGGTGAAAAGTAGTGCTCAGATTCAACTTTGAGCCAAAAGCTTCCTGGAAGGATTGCCATATCCTTGACACAAACCTTCCGTCTCTATCAGAGATAATCGAGAGGGGTACTCCATGGCGTGTAACAATCTCTCTCATGTAAATTTCGGCCAGTTTGCTCGTATTATCCTTCTCTTGGATAGGTAGGAAGTGTGCTGACTTCGTTAAGCGATCCACTATCACCCAGATAGTGTCATGGCCTCTTGGCGTTCTTGGCAACTTTGTAACAAAATCCATGGAGATTTGTTCCCACTTCCACTTGGGAATCTCTGGTTGTTGCAGAAGTCCTGAAGGCTTCTGGTATTCCGCCTTAACCTTGGCGGCCTTAACCTTGGCGCATGTTAAACACTTGCTCACATAAACAGCAACATCGCCTTTCATCCTAGGCCACCAATAATAATCTTTAAGATCCTGGTACATCTTATCCGCTCCAGGGTGGATAGAGTACCGCGACTTGTGAGCTTCATCGAAAATAACCTTCCTTAAACCACCAAACAGAGGAACCCAAATCCTTTTCTCAAAACACAACGTTCCTTCCCTGTTTGGTACCAATAACTTCTCCATCCCACGGAGATACTCTTCTTCAAGGTTTTTCTCCTTGAGGGCTTCCTTCTGCGCGGCACGAATGCGCAGAGGAAAGTTGGTTCGAATAACCATCTCCAAAGCCCTAACCCTTATGGGCTTGATTCTCTCTTTTCGACTTAGGGCATCGGCGACCACATTCGCCTTCCCTGGATGATACTTTATCTCGCAGTCGTAGTCGTTCAACAACTCGACCCATCGTCTTTGCCTCATATTCAACTCCTTCTAGTTGAATATATGCTGTAGGCTCTTGTGATCTGTAAAGATTGTACACTTCGTACCATAAAGGTAGTGTCTCTAGATCTTCAAGGCAAAAACCACTGCGCCAAGCTCCAAATCATGCGTGGTATAGTTCTTTTCGTGCACTTTCAGCTGTCGCGATGCGTAGGCAATAACCTTTTGGCGTTGCATCAACACACAACCCAATCCTTGACGCGAGGCGTCGCAGTATACCACAAAATCATCTGTACCTTCCGGTAGAGCTAAGATTGGCGTGTTGCAAAGCTTATCCTTCAATATCTGAAATGCTTCCTCCTGTTTGATTCCCCAATCAAACTTCTTGTCCTTCTGCGTGAGGAGCGTTAATGGTTGGGCTATCTTTGAAAAGTTCTCAATGAACCTTCGATAATAGCCAGCCAAACCCAGGAATTGCCGAATCTCGGTTGGCGTTTTTGGCGTTTCCCAATCCTTGATCGCCTCGATCTTGGTTGGATCCACGTGGATTCCATCTCCGTTTACCACGTGCCCAAGGAATTGCACCTCTCGTAGCCAAAACTCACACTTAGAGAACTTGGCGTACAACTGTTCTTTCTTCAGCAGCTCCAGAATGGCTCTAAGATGCTGCTCGTGCTCAGCCTTCGTCTTTGAATAAATCAAAATATCATCGATGAATACAATCACGAACTTATCCAGGTACGGCTTGCAAACTCGATTCATCAAATCCATGAACACTGCAGGTGCGTTTGTCAGACCAAACGGCATAACGAGAAACTCGTAGTGTCCATATCGGGTTCTGAAGGCTGTCTTTGGGATACTCTCTTCCTGTATCCGTAACTGATGGTATCCAGATCGAAGATCGATCTTTGAATAAAAGCTTGAACCTTGAAGTTGGTCAAACAAATCATCGATTCTTGGCAGGGGATACCTATTCTTGATCGTCAGCTTGTTCAACTCTCTGTAGTCAATGCACATACGGAAACTACCGTCCTTCTTCTTGACAAACAAAACTGGAGCTCCCCAAGGCGAGAAGCTCGGTCGGATAAATCCCTTGTCTAACAACTCTTGAAGTTGTGTCGAGAGTTCCTGCATCTCAGACAGAGCAAGTCTGTAAGGTGCCTTAGCCACAGGCGCGGCGCCTGGAAGTAAGTCTATGCGGAACTCCACTTGTCTTGGAGGCGGCAATCCAGGCAAGTCTTCTGGAAAGACTTCTGGATATTCCCTCACGACAGGGATGTCTTCGATCTTCGGCTCAGCAGCCTTTTTATCCACAATGTGTGCCAGAAAAGCAACACATCCTTTCTGCAAACACTTCCTTGCCTTTAGGCAGCTAATAATCCTCAACGGCGTCTCACGTTTCTCTCCATGAACAACAATGGTCTCACCATCATCGGTCGGGATACGAATAATCTTCTCGTGACAAACTATCTCTGCCTTGTTGCCCGATAACCAATCTATCCATACTACCACGTCAAAGCTTCCCAACTGAACTGGTAGTAGATCGAGAGCAAACTCACGCTCTCCCAATTCGATTACGCACCCTCGAATCACTTCATTAGCTTCTACTAACTTCCCATTTGCTAATTCGATCGAGTATGGAATATTTAACTTACTAGCGGCTAAACCAAGCATGTTCTTAAATTCTAACGACACGAAGCTATAATCGGCGCCAGTATCAAATAAAACGGATGCATAGCGTTGGTTTACAAGGAACGTACCAGTGACAACATTGGGATCCTGGCGCGCTTCCCTTGCTTCTATGTTGAAAACCCTTCCGCGGGCTTGGTTCAATTCCGGGCAATTCCTCTTGTAATGCCCAATATCACCGCAGTTGAAACATCCGGGCCTCTGCCCATTTCCACCAACGTTTCCAGCTTGATTGTTTCCCTGATTTCGATTCATGGCGCCCGCTTGGTTTGCATGATTGACCCGATTCCCATCACCTCCATGGTTTCCTTGGGGGTGGTTCCCATTACCACCATGATTATTCCTATTCCCAGATCCTCCTTGGCCTCCCCGGCCAGCACTAACCCAACAAGTCTCCTTCAGGTGGCCAGTCTTTCCACATGCTTCACAAACCTTCAACCCACAACGGCCAGAATGATGGCGCTGGCAGTTATTACACTTGGGCTGGGCGCCCATGTATCCCTTTCCTTTCTTCCTACTGCTAGTTGTATCTTGTGCTGGCGCATTTGATTCCCCTTTCTTAACCACCACCCCGGTGCTCTGCTTGAAGTTTGAAAACTTCCTCTTGTTTCCTCCAGAGGACTCCACATGAGTCTCCTTCTTCTTAGGCTCCACTTCATCAAACTTGTTCAAACGAATTGCCTCCTCTGTAAGAGCCACACTTAAATCAATGGCTTCAGTGATAGTTGCAGGTTTGGAGGAGGTCACCATGCTGATGATTTGAGGAGCTAATCCCCAAATGAAGCGTTCAATTCTCTTGAACTCAGGTGTGACCATGTAGGGTACCACATGCGACAAGTCGTGGAATCTTTGGACGTACTCAGCTATCTTTGAACCTTCCATTTTTAGATGCCAGAACTCGATCTCCAATCTCTGGATCTCAGCGCGAGAACAGTACTTTTTGCGCATGAGTTCTTTCAATTCGGTCCAAGTCAGCGCGTAAGCAGCTGCTTCGCCAAGTGTTTGAACTTGGAGATTCCACCAGGATAGGGCTCCATCCAAGAATAGCCCTGAGATATAAGTGACTTGTTGATCCAGCGCGCATTTGCTCATGCGAAGTACGGATTCGGTTTTCTCAGCCCAGCGGACGAAGGAGACAGCACCACCTGTGCCATCGAAGTTCATGGGCTTGCAGTCTAAGAACTGCTTGTAGGTGCACCCTGCACATACATTATAACATATGATTGGCATTAGCATTTCTGCTAAGGAAATCCATTTAGGTCATGGTATGTCTTAATGACTTAGGGTTACCATGAGGTGGATTGTTGTTGTTGCCCGTGTTGCCAGAGTTGCTTCCACTCATTCCTCCTTGAGAGGCAGCATATTGAGCAATGGCAGCAGCAATGACTTGCTGTAGTTCGTCTTGAGTAGTAGGCATCTGCTGGGGTTGACGTCTTGGCGGCATCTTCTAAAGATGTGTATGTCGGTCAGGCCATAGTAAAGCGTACGTATATAGTAATAGTAATAGTACATAACATCTCATGTTATCAATATATCACAAATACCAATCACACAACATCCCATGTCACAAAAATATAAATAAGCAATCAAGTGAATCAGATATGATGAGAATACTGCGATTGCCATATATATATCGAGACCACAACGTAGTAAGTGTACCAGTTCATCACTGTGTCATACAATCATCAATCAAATAGGGGCTACATCACCCCTGTCCAAAAGCTATATCAAATCAGTGTCAAATACATCAAATACATCAAGTATGTGTCAAAAGTCAGTATCATCATGTAGTCTCCAAAATGCTATGCAACCAAAAGCAATCGCGGTCCTCTCACCAACGTCTACACAAGCAGTACTGATGAGCTCTATACAGATGGCGGCGGAGGAGGGGGAAAGTAAGTGTAAAGCAAGCGACGTAACTGGAGCCAGTCCTCCTCCATAGCTTGCTGAGTACGGATGACAGAAGCAACCTGCTGCTCTAGTGTAAAGAGGCGAGCAGCATAATCTGGGGGTAATGATCGACATGGCTGAAGAGGAGAATGTATCTGTCCATGGCATGAACATGGTGGCAGCTGAGCTCTCTCAAGCTCCTGGAGACGCTGCGTGTGTGACTCGTGTTGATGAACGAAGGACATCAAAACGTCCTCTATAGTGTGTCCCACATGAAACGGATGGTATGGATCAGTCGGTGGCATGACGGGCGGTGTCGACCAGAGTAAAGGCTCACTGGTGGGGTCAAATGGTGCCACATGAAACGGTGAAGTAGAGGGTGGAACAGATGACATCTGGGGCATGAAGGGGCTAGACATCGGTACGTGCCCAAAAGGATGGGCTGAAGAACCCTCTCCAGGCCTCGCTGGAGGTACAAACTGAGGAACCTGAAAAGTGAAATCAACAGGTCGTGTAACAGGGATCTGAGGGGGCAAAGGTGGAACGTCCTCATCAGCAGGTATCCAACCGTGCTGTGCATGCTCATCCGGTGGATCCATGTGGTCCGCAAACAGTGCGTGCCCAGGCTCAAGTGGAACAGGATCAAATGGGGGAGCAACGACAGGGTGAACCGGTGCAACGTGATCAACAGGATGGTCAACTGGTATATCAGCAACAAAAGGTGGAGGAACAACAGGATCGACAGCAACAATGACATGATCGCCCTCCAAATGATCATCAACGGGCGGGTCAGCTAGAACAGGCTCAGCTGGGATGCCAGCATGTACGGGGTCATGCTCGGGCATAGGATCTAGAGCAGCTGCCTGCTCAGGAGCCAAGGCAGGCTCATGGTCATCAAAAGCCATCTCGAAATCAAAATCGGGATCAATAGGATCAACTGGATCAGTGGGATCCTCCATGGGCTGGTCCATCGGGATAAACTCAATATCATGATCCGGGTCGAATCCCGGAGGAAAGATGGGATCAGAATCCTCTATATCATCATGGTCAAATGCGAAGCTAGGAATAGGTGCGGCAGAGGATGCCTGGTCAGGATCCGAATCGTGTGCAAAGTGCTGTGCGCTCACCTCGTGAGAAGGTGCGGATGCCATGGACTCAAAGGAGTCTGGGACCGGTGAATGTGCGGGTGAGTCCTCGGCAGGGGCATCAGCGATCATCAGAAGATCGCCAGCGGGAAGTAGGGCTGCGTCCGGGATCTCATCCTCGATAGGCTCATCCTCAAACAGATCGATATCGCCGTCAGCCTCGGCGTCAAGTAGTAAGTCATATGCGGGATAAACGGCTAAAGGTATAGGAGCCGGAATCACTACTAGGGGTAAGTACTCAGCAGGAGGGGCCATCCGCAAGCTCATCAGCACCCTCGGGTAGTGCGAAGGGCTGGAAATCATCGTCGTCCGTGCTGGTGGAATCAGATGTATGCACCTCATGCTCCGAAGATGGGAGGTCATCAGATACGATAGGTAGGGGTCCGGTGGTGTCCGAGTCACCTGTGCCTGGTGAGTCCATGTGTCTGTAACACCAACACAAATATGCACAAATAATCAGTCATACAATCAGGTAATCACATAAGTCACCAAGTAAAAATCACATAATTCTCCTAGTCCCACTAGCCTCCCAGCCTCCCAGACTGTTCTTCCTAGTCCCACTAGCCAATTCTTCCAGCCTCCCAGACTGACTCCCTAGTCCCGCTAGCCAATTCTCCCAGCCTCCCAGACTGACTCCCTAGTCCCACTAGCCAAATCTCCCAGCCTCCCAGACTGACTTCCTAGTCCCACTAGCCAATTTTCCCAGCCTCCCAGACTGACTCCCTAGTCCCACTAGACAACTACCTCGATCCATTGGATCGAGCCTCGGCCTCCCAAACCGAGCCTCAGCCTCCCAGACTGAGCCTAAAATAATAAATAAAATGCGCTCAACATTTGTTTATAAAAACGTTTTGGGTCTGGACTTAAGTGGTATGCAGTTAAAATGTTTTCGTGAGAGCCCTAGTGATCATAGTCTAGACTTGAGAAGGAATCCTAGTTCGCTATGATCAGAGCTCTCATACCAAGCTGTCACACCCTGGCTTTGCGGAAGCGTGGTTAATTTGGTGTGACTTCTTAATACCATAGCTTAATCATAACCAAGCTATATGAATTAAAAATATGCAAGATCATCCATTAAAATAAAAATACCATAACATTGTCTTAACGGGATAACACCCTAACAACCATAAACTTGTTCACCAAACATTACAAATTCAATCTTAACATAAACATGATTCAAGGACTGTGACTTGTCCAGGAAAGAGTCACATTCCCCGAACCCTGGATGACCTCGGTGACTATTGCAGCGGGAAAAACATGCCATACCGTGCCAGATCTTTAATTTCCTGAAATACATGTAAGTTGAAAAATCAACAATAATGTTGAGCGAGTTCATGTGTCAGTGAGTAAGTAAACCTTTGTATTTATCGAAAATCCTGGTATGTAGCAAATAAGGAAAAAGAGATCACCAATGGTTTGCAAGGACATTGATATGTGTGAAATGCAAGTAGGAAGGCTCAAACCTAGCAGATTTATGCGTCGGGTACAAAGTCATCCCAAGGTCCGTTATGCTGGGCCTGGGACTGGGCTCGCTACACCCAAATAGATCTATCGCTCCTGCCCCTCGGTCCTACTCTGAGGATTAATGACCTCAAGTTTCCGCCTACCCATTCACATGATCTAAAAAGTAACCCTCCTTACGCTAACCATACCATGTATAAAGTAATCATAAACATTGTAACATGTATTTCACCCCCGCAGTTTAGAAAACTGGAAACAGTTAAGAGAAAAAGGGGGACATGAACTCACAGTCAGTGCGTCGCTATACCAAGTACTCCGAATGTCAGGCAGCTGTGCAACGACCTACATGTGCTAATTCTATTAGACGGATGGCCGTGCCTTAGCTTTATAGTTTAAGTTTTTGGGAAATAGTTAGACAGCTATTTCGTGTTTATATTTTGCATGTACTTGGTAGTTAATCTCCTTCCCAATGATGAGGGATTTAATACATGTGCGTTCGAATTATATCATTAAGTCTCACTTAATATATATTTATTTCTAATTCCAAAATATAAATGTTTTTCTCAAAAATATTATATTTTTATCTCACATAATGTTCCCCAAAAATAATACGTCGATAAAATGCGCGTTCATAAATATTTCCGTATAATGCGTAAGTTACGTTTTATCATTCGTGTGGTAATAGTAATTACCGGTGTAACTTATATGATTATCGTGAAAGCGTTTGTATTATTTGGGATTTGTCAACGTTTGCAAATATTATTTTTACTTTAAAAATAATATTTGTGTATTTTCACAAAATAATCATAAACAGTGTTGTGAAAAATTATATTTACCACATATATATTTATCACGTTTAGTTTTGTGAAAATCCCACCTCCGAATATTTGTAAATAAAGTCGTGGCGAAGTACATTTTGAAAACATATCAGAAATAATTCTAACACTTGTAAATAATTCTAAGTGTTAGATTTTAGAAAAATTTCGCCAGAGTTTCCCCTGTAACTGGAGGTGGCCACGCTTTCAAGCGTATCATTTTCTTTTACAAAATCACTTCAACAACTTCTTGATTCAATCAAACAATTTCCGACACATCAAACTAGTCGACAAGTATGTAAATCGCATGTTCGCATGAACTTGTAGTTTTTCTGAAAACTATAGTGTAGATCCCGTTATATTTGGTGGATCTTTGTATAAAATAGTTTAATCCCGTAAAAACCTCGTTTTTAGAATAAATCATCCTTTACAACTTCCCGTCATCTTTCTCAAAGATTGTTATTTTGTCGAAACTTTTCATTTCACAAGTGTTTATACACTTGTGGTTTGTAAAAATCATATTTGTTAGTGTGTCATCCGACTTTTATAAAACATGATTTTCTCGACACTTGGTTCTACGAAAATACCACTTGTACATACGTAGATCCGCTAGTTTTAAATACTATTTTACAAGTAAAAATACTTTTACACAAGTTCATGTTTCTCGTGTGGTAGAGTTTCACCTTTTAATCCTTGTACCGTCCGAAACAACCTTATGTCAAGATCCATGATCTTAACAAAGTCGGGTTAAACGATGATCCGAGCTACCACTACGTAGATCGGGCCTAAATAATCACCACTTTCAAATACTACAACTTTTACACAAGTATTAAGCTTTTATCCAACAATATTCATGTTTTAGTAGACTTTAAAGATTCAAAATGCAAGTTTCCGCAATTTAACCGTTACAAATCTTATTAACCACCTTAGATTAGTTCGAGAATGAGTTTTAAGTGTTATACCTCTAGCTCGGGGCTAGGGAAGATTCTAGGCGAAAAGGTGGTGGATAAAAGCAAGATAACGAGGTCCTTCGCCTTCCGTTAGCTCCAAGACTCCTTATGCGTGACCCGAAAGACTTGTGTAACCTTGGAATGGAATGAACAAAAGCCGAAAATGGATGTAGAGGGGGGAGGGGGTTCGGCCGAGAGTTGGGAGCAAGAGAGGAGAGAAAGTCTTGGGTGATTTGTGGTGTGAATAATCTAATGTGTTGATGATGATACTTATAGGCAAAGCTTAACATGGTTAACCAATGGTTTGTATGTCATCAAGATATGAGACAAGAGCCAATATTATAATGAAAAATGGTACATGTCAAGGTCACAAGGTGACCGATCGGCCCAAGGGGGGGGGGTTTCTAGTTCGATTTCAATCACATGGTTAGAGTTTAGTTATGTTAAACCAAGTTAGATTTAGGGTTAACTCGGTTAGTGGTGTGATGCGTTCTATAGCGGGTGTTAGGGTAATCAGGGACCCTAACTGGCTCAGAAAAAGACCAATAATATTTTTGTCAATATTTTTATGTTCCGGGTATAGTCCGTTGTTCGGTTGGATAGTAATCCATTAAAGTGCTTAAGTAAGCTTTTAAGTGTCGTAAATAATATTTTTAGTGACACAACTCATTCTGCAAAGTGTCAGGAATATTTTCCTCATGTTTTGGCACTTTATTAGTTAGCCAGAAGCTAGTATGTTAATAAAAGTGCTGTGTTTCGTGCTTAGAGTACGTTTTAGGCACATCCAGTCATTATATCTTATTCCTGGAGACGCAATTCTACAACCCTTGTATCCCTACACTAACTATGGGTGCAGTAAAATATTTCTGGCTAAAACAGGCCTTAGAGGCAGTGTCTGCCTGATGCTGGCTTTGTCAGCATGTTCAATAGGTTATCCGTTCTAATGCTACTGTGCTTTTGTGCATCATGTTTGTCACTAAGGTTCAACATGTAAATAGTGTAGTGACAGTATGTGAAGTATGATGCAGGTATATACAAGTACTAGAAATCAAGTAGCAGTTCATCAGCAATTTCAGTTAAGCACAGTAATTAAGCAGCAATTAATTATTATTTAAATCGTACGGATACCTGGTTTAGTGAGGGTTGTCACAGCCCAGGCTTCTGTTCAGCCTATAAATAGGAGTGCTTGGAGCCATTGCAACTCATCCCTTGGCACACCACCTCTCTCACACTTCATCCACCACCCACCACCATCACAACACCATCATCCACCACCATCATCCATTGTCCATCATAGAGTGTGTGAGTCGTCTCGGGATCCAAGATTGATCGTAAGAGTTCTTGACAATCAAGGCCATGTTTGGCTAAGTCTCTTACATCACTTGGTGAAGACAAGTGCTTAGTATAATACTTTTTATTTTTAATCTTTTGCACTTCTTAATTGGTTTTGTATTAATGACTTTAATAACTAGTTACTTATGTTGAAGGTGATTCTTCCTTATCGTTTGTCCGTGGTGTCTTGGCATTATTTTACTGTCTATATAAAATAAAATATTTTCACCATTCATATCTCCACGGTCTATATGGAGGTATGTTGGCTACCTGGTCGGGGGTTAAGAGAACGGTTTGGTAAGGGTCTTGCCCTTGTTCAGCGTTTAGAGGTCCTGCAAGGGACCTGGGTCAAATTTAGTAGGACCTCCTTCAATACCCAAAGGTATTGGATGGCGGGGGTCCAAACTCTTTGATCCCCTCATAAGTTAACTACTATTAATACTATAACCCGGCTATTTAGGACTGTATCCCTGCTGACTCAGACTACTTAGTCGAGGGTAACGTCACCTTCAAAAGAGGGGCCTACCTTAATTTGCATTAATAACTTAATTAATTATCTTTCAATAATCCGACCCTTTAGGATTGTATCCTTGCTGACTCAAACTACTGGGTTGAGGGTAACGTCGCCTTCAAAAGAGGGGCCTACTACAATAACTAAGATAATCTCTTAAACAAGTGCAAAAGTGCGAAAATAATCAAAGGTTATACTAACACACGAGTCGGATCCAAGTGATTCATCTTGTCTATCTGTTTTTATTTTTATTTTATTTTTGCAGCATTTAGTTAATTTTATTTTCTTAGTTTAAAAATCTTTTTCTTACATTTTTATTTGATTAGACGTTGAGGATAAACCGGTACTAAAAGCTCTTGTGTCCTTGGACAACCTCGGTATCTTACCAACACTATACTACGTCAACGATGGGTGCACTTGCCCATATGTGTGTTTAGTGTTAGTAAATATCGTGTTTTATAAATTTAAAACTTGGCTAAAGTGTAAAAAAGGCTTAAAATATATACCTAAAACATATACACACTTACGCACATCATCATCCAAAAAAAAATGAATAGCAATAAGTAATACAAGAATAATAAACAATTCAAAGAACCAAAATAAAACTTACGTTAATAGTTTGATTGAACACCCATGTTATTGTGCAATCCAACTTCAAAAGCAAGTCGTGTTGATAATGTGTTGTGAAACAACGACCTAATAGCAACATCTGATATGTAAAGGATAATATAGAGAATATAGAGAGAATGAGAGGTATAGAAAATGAGAGAATTCTTATTCATTGAGTGAGTAATACCAAATACATAAAACCTCTATTTATAGAGGCTTAACATTAATACAAAGGTAATCAATAGATGGAGGTTATGTATGTGGAGAGTCACCACATTATGATGCATTCATAACAATAAGTAAATAGAAAGTAGGTTTGTCCAAAAAGCTCGCGGCTCGTAGTTCGTTTGAAGCTCGCTCGTATTTAGTTCGGAAAAAGCTCGCTCGATATGGCTTGGTTTGAAAGTAAGCCGAGCCAGTTTGGCTCGGTTAGAAAGTGAGCCTAGCTCGGCTCGGCTCGTGACGAGCCAAATTGGCTCGGTTTGGTTCGCTTGGTAGCTCGGCTTAGCTCGAATTATTTTACTTATAATATATTTTATTTTTATATACATATAATATATTGCAAAAAATGATTATTATTTACATGTATTTAGGCTTGTAGTTTGATATCTATGACATATTCAAAGATTGATTGCCGTGCTAATGAACAAATATTGTATTTACTTAGAATATAAAACTTATTTTGCGTTGTTGAACGTGATTTTGGCTTGTAATGTATTAGGTTGAACTTATTTTGAATATGTTCTTTTTAAGTATTGAATAATATTTTAGAATACTGATTTTTGAGAGCTATGTATTAATTTTTATTTTTAAAATCGAGCCAAACCAAGCCGAGCCGAGGCGAGCCAGCTCGGTTTAAAACCAAGCCGAGCCGAGCCAGAAAACCAAGCCGAGCCCGAGCTTAGATTTTCAGCTCGGTTTCAAATCTGAGTCGAGCCGAGCCGGCTCGGTTATCGAGCCGAGCCTAAGCTTGCCCTAGCCCGGCTCGGCTCGGCTCATGAACAACCCTATATGAAAGAGTAAATTGTCATTTTAGTCATTGAAGTTTGTCTCAAATTATCATTTTAGTCCAAATAGTTTTTTTCTTCTCTGTGTCCCTGAGTTTTTCATTTTATTGCCATTTTGATCACATTGCCTAATGTTGGATCTGAGTTTGATTTTGATTGTATTTTATGTTTGAAAATAAGATGAAGATGGATGAGTGTGCAGCGGAAATTATGGTGAAAACAAACTTTGCATACAATCAAACGAGAGTAATACTTTTATCAAACATCTTTACACAGAGAACCGAAAGATTGAATTTATTTCAACTACGATTACAATGATTGATGTGAGAATGCAAACTCCCCCTCAGCCAGAGCTCAGTAGTTTGTTCATGCAAAGAATACGAATGATGCAAAGAGCTGATAGAACAGTACCAAGTACTGAACTATTTATAGGCACTAGCAAACTACTGAGCATCTTTGCTGACATCACCATGAAAGTGACATCTAACCTCCTAACAAACTCTAACCTCTGATCTATACATACACTGCTTGTGTTAACTACTGCTAATACATTCTATTACAAAACAGACTTTAGAACAGCTGCTGCAACCTTCTACTGCTGTGAACCCAGCAGCACTTGTCCGGATCAGCAGTGCTTGACTCAAGGCAGTAGATTGAATCAGCAGGACTTTAGTCTTCCATCAGATCTTTAGTTGAGCAGCAGTTATGGGTCAGCAATTTAGCAAGATCAGCAGATAGGAGGTCATCAGTAGTTGTAATCACTTTCAAGGGGAGAGATTTGTATATCAGCATCTACTTATTCAGAATCCACTACTCTGATCCAGTTTTGGCTTTAATTATCTGTTCCTCTAATAGGGTTCAATCCCAACAATCTCCCCCTGGAACAGATAATGCCAAAACCCTTCATTATTTGTGGATATTTTATTGCGTCATTAACAACTCCCTTATCTGACCTTTAAATTGTAATTCAAAGTCAAGGGCATCTGTATCTTCATCATCCCTGCTAAGTGGAAGATCAAGGAGATCCTGCAAATCTTCAAGACTCAGGCCAAGAGCTTGTTCCCTTGATATTTTCTCCACTTCTCCACCAGACCTGAGCAAAGTCAATACGCAGGTCTGTTTGTCAGTTGCCCACTTTTGTATTTTTGAGCCTGGTGGGTTTCTTGGGAGATGCTTATTTGCAGAAGTATTTGGTGAGGCTGGCCTGTTCATCACTGGCTGAGCAGTGGTAGCAGAGTTTTCCTGTTCAAGTTCTTCTTTTAACGTTCTTATCAAACCTTCTTTTACAACAGCATTTCCAGTAAGAATTTCTTGAACAGTTTCAGCTCCTAACTGGCTTTGTTTCCTTCTTTTGTAGATGGCATTACCAGTTGGAGCAGTGGCTCTCCTGTTTTGCAGCTTTGATGGTCTTTTTGAAACCGCTGCTTCAGGGTAGTCAGGTTTTTGAGGAATTTTTGGATCTTTCTTTCTTAATTCCTCCAACCTTTTGTAGGTTGACCTGACCACATCTTCTTTCCATCTAGCAATTTGTCTTTTTGTACCAAAATCAGCAACAACCAGTTCTTCTTTCATTCTCTTTAGTTCCATTTGCTTATCAGGTACATTCTTTCTGAACTTTGCCCAATCAGGAGGAGTGTGAGTGACTTTCCTTTTTATCATGTCTTGAATTCTTGCAGCTTCAACTTCAAGTTCAGGAACAGTCCACTCTTTGTACATGTGTCTCTCTCCTTTGTATCTTTTGTGAAACATAAAGCTTTCAATGTAGTCTTTCTTCAGAGTTTCAGCTGCTCTTTTTGAAATTTGTTGACTGACATTCTTTGCAAAACGTTCTAGGGAACTGACTTGTGTGAGCAGATATTGGTAGTATCTTGATACTTCTTTGTCAGATTTCCCTTGTGTGTTTCTTTTCGAGACATCCTCTGCTTGCTTGGCCTTTATCTTCAAATATTCTTCAATGTTTTTGGGCCAGGGATATCCTTTGATTGAAGGCAAACTCCTTTTGGCAGGGTCATCCTCAGTATAGAAAGATTTTATTTCTTCTCTAACAGCTTCTAGTTCAAGAGGAAATTGAACACCTGCAGGAGGTAAGGGCTTGTGCATTGGAACAGAAGAGAGTGGGACTGGTTTTGGTATTTTGACAAGAGCTAAAGGTTTTGAAGATGTTTGGGATGGTGCAGTGACATCATCTTTAGGAATTAGCCTTCTCCTCTTTATTTGAGGAGGGACTGATGATGTTTTGGATGGAAAGGTGGTCGTAGTGGCAGTTGTGACAACTCGAACTTCCAAGATTCTATTTCGCATTTATTGCACGTTCATGTATTATTTAGTTGTCTGATCTCACAGTTAGTTGTTATGAAATTGTATATGTTTTGATACAATGAGGTGTGTTGTGTGACTTTGCATGGTTGTTTGTTAATTGGGATAGACTTGTCAAATATGTGAACTTGGTGGTGAAACTGTGCAATTGATTGAGATGGTGTACCTTTGTAAAATAGAATAATTGAGGGTGTGAAGAGTTATTAGTGAAAACTTAATTATACTTAACCCTAGTCCCCTCCTCCCTAATCATTCTCTCAAAATCAAAGCACGTACTTGTAACTCTCTAATCCCCTAGCAAGCAATCATCACCATCATTATTGGCAAGCTAATCATCACTCTTGATTCCACATTTCTCTAGAATCATCACGAGGTAATTGTTAATGATTGTTTATTGATTGCTATCAATGCATGATTCTTGTAATTCTTGAAAACCCTAGTTTATAATATGAGGGTTCTGTGTTTTCAATTGATGTTGATAATTATGATTATGATGATGATTAGTGCATACTCGGTAGATTATTCTTGTGACAATTGTTGTTGTTGATTTGCATTTGGTGATTTGCTATGCTTCTGCCGTCAACACATATGAATTAGGGTTTTGAAATTGCTTGATCAATAGGAAACGTAACTGATTAGATGCAAAGAACGAGCGATTGAATTGTTTCCCTGAGTTATGTGAAGCCATTGTTTGTCTGAGTTTAATTATGTGTTTGGACCGAGTTTATTAGATGAAAACAAGGTCCGAGTTTAATATGATGCAACATGTCTGAGTTTAATATCATGTTCATGTCTGAGTTAATATGATGAATCATGTCCGACTTTATTGCCTCCACAAGTGACCGAGTTTAATCCTTTAATGCTTGACCGAGTTTACTTGTCAATTGATGGCCGAGTTTGAGAAACCCCATAGTCCGAGTTTATTCACAACCCTTGTCCGAGTTTATTATAGATATTAGTTGATGTCCGACTTTGTGTAAATATAAGATGGTCCGAGTTTAACCCCATCATGTTGTCCGAGTATAATTCACTCCCCATGTCCGAGATTAATGAAATTGATTCGGTCCGAGCTTAATGAAGGTACATTGGTCCGAGTTTAATGTTGTGGACCGAGTTTAATATAGAATGTATATTGGTCCGACTTTAATGATGATATATGGTCCGAGGTTAATGGATTATATATATTGTCCGAGTTTAAATGGACTATCTGTTGGACCGAGTTTAACATGATCATATATGTCCGAGTTTCAAACAGGGGAACCCCCCCCCCCACACTTGTCTGATGTGTAATTGTCTGATGTTGTGTGATTGTTCTGAGGATCGAATACTGAATGATATGTATACATATAGATATACGATTTCATGATATGCATGCAATAAACGATTGTAATAAACTGCTAATAATCAATAACGAATTTGATGATGATGAACACACGATTAGAATAATGTTGTCTGAACTTTATAAGTGACGTGTAACCTGAGTTTAGAACAAACAGTTAAAGCTTACTGCATGTACAATATGTGACTATATGCTATTGAATGGTACTACATGATCTTATATGTGCAAACAATTCTTATCATCTCATCCTGTACACAACCCTCACACAGATCACAACAGTTTAGACATAAGTAACATGTAAACCCTACTTGAATGTAACACTTACATTGAATCACGTGCAATGCATCCTAGGTCGTGTGTAGCGGACCTATACATTTAACTAACTCTAGAAGCAATAACATACCGAGCAAACCAAGGTGAGTTCACACAGCCAAGGCATGGGGTTCCCAGGGTGGGAATGGGATTTGATTATTTACTGGTACTTGTCTATAATGGAACGTAGTGATGTTATGGGATGAACTATGGTACATACTCCACTGTTAGAACTACTGCTAGACTAGTAACACTTATTGAACTGATCTTCGCACACCTGCCAAGGGTTGGCCGCGATATTATGACTGACTTCGCACACCTGCCTTTGGAAGGCCGCGAACTGTAATTTACTAATCTTCGCACACCTGCCTGGTAGGCCGCGATATAGGTAAACCTAGTCTAGAATACTCGGGATGAACATTCCCCTAATATCTTCGCATACCTGCCTGGGAGGCCGCGATGGAAACCAATACGATACATGACATAACGAACGAACATACTACTTCTCACACTATATTATTACTTAACTATTAACTGTGAACTCGCTCAACTAGTTGTTGACTCTCTGCTGCATGCCTTGCAGGATATTAGGTACATATGGAGCTTGCACCGGGAGGAGCAGGTCGTTGTGGAGCTTGGATCGTGGATGTTATGTTATACTTACAACACTTGAACTATTTACATACATTGGATTTCATTATTACGCTTCCGCTACTTAAATTATGTTTTGTTGGAACATCAATCGTATTGAATAATTGGTTTACATTTATTATACTTGACATTAACTACATGTTCGATATGATTGGTGGCTTGATCCTGGTCAGTCACGCTCCCAAGCGGTGATACTCCGCAGGTGGATTTTGGGGGTGTGACAGATTGGTATCAGAGCCATTGGTTATAGAGAACTTGGTTTTAATATGGGAAAACGTTTTTATTAAAACCAGACTATAACCAGAACAGTGCTCTCAACGATCCACAACGACGCTTCGCTCCACGTGCAAGACTCGACATCCTAGGTAATAAGGTTCATGTTTATTACCTGCTCGCTAGAACTGCATAGAACTTTGCTCGTAGTATGCTTACATTACTTTGCTCACTACTTGTTATTGCTTGAGAACACCTACGTGCTTACACTTTTCTGTCATCGCACTACTCGCGAACCACTCTCACTTACATTACTTTTACTATGAAGATCATGTCTGGAAGAATTAGCATGACACAAGCCCAGCTAGAGGCTTTCGTTCAAACTCAAGTTGCTGCGGCACTTGCAGCTGCTCAAGCAGGTCAACACGCGCAGCAGCCTGTCTGCACATTCAAGAACTTCATGGACTGTCGTCCAAGCTCATTCAGTGGCACCGAGGGGGCAGTGGGACTCCTCCATTGGTTTGAAAAGCTAGAGTCAGTATTCGAAATGTGCGAGTGCCCTGAGGCTCGCAAGGTCAAGTACGCCACTGGCACTTTGGAAGGAATCGCGTTGACTTGGTGGAACGCGCAAGTACAGATCTTAGGGTTGGCAGCTGCTAACGCCACACCCTGGAACGATTTCAAGGAACTTATCAAAAGGGAATATTGCACGCGTGAAGATATTCACAAGTTGGAAGACGAGCTGTACAATTTGAAAATGGTTGGATCTGAGATCGAAGCGTATACTAAACGGTCAAACGAGCTGGCCGTGCTATGTCCAACTATGGTAGACCCTCCGTACAAGCGCATTGAGATGTATCTCAAGGGATTGGCGCCAGAGATCCAGAGCCATGTGACATCGGCCAATCTTGACAACATTCAGGCTATTCAGCGCCTCGCTCACCGTATTACAGATCAGGCAGTGGATCAGAACAAACTGCCAAAACGTGTCAAGGCTACCACTACTGCTGTCACCACTTCTACTACTCCCAGTGATAACAAGAGGAAATGGGAGGGGGATTCCAGCAAGGGATCGGTTTCTATTCAGTCTCAGCAGCGCAAGACAAATGACTATCAGAACTCGAGTCAGCAATCATCTGGCAGTCAGGGGCAGGGTGGATATCGGGGA
The DNA here is from genome assembly GCF_002127325.2 of Helianthus annuus. Classification (NCBI taxonomy): domain Eukaryota; kingdom Viridiplantae; phylum Streptophyta; class Magnoliopsida; order Asterales; family Asteraceae; genus Helianthus; species Helianthus annuus. The sequence goes on from NC_035435.2 coordinate 63,179,628, forward strand.
ATTCACCCATTGTGTAATAAGTGCAACCGACACCACAGCGGAAGATGTCGCAGGGAACAATGTCAAAGATGCCTCAAGATGGGTCATGAGGCTAAGGATTGTAGAAGCTCTCGGCCAGCAAATCAGAACCAGCAACTTCCGCCACCAGTTCCTCAAAACCCGCAGCAGCAGCAACCACAGCATGGAAACCGGGGATGTTTCCAGTGTGGGGCAGAAGGTCATTACAAACGCGATTGTCCTCAGTTGAACCAGAACCAGAACCGCAACAATAATCAGGGCAACGGGAACAACAACAACAACAACAACGGGGGAAACAACAACAACAATGGCAACGAGGCAAGAGGTCGAGTTTTCATGTTAGGAGGAGGAGACGCAATGAATGATATTTGAACTTATAACTTATTTTGGGTTTTCATTGTTATGTTTTCGCTACTCAAACAAAGTTTGGTTTGAACATTAATCGTGTTGGGTTTTATGAATTATTTTACCTATTATATTTTATGGTTGGTATGATGGATGGTTTGATATTATTGAGCGCACCTGCCGTATTTATGGACCGTATGAACAGGGTGTGCAAACCCTATTTTGACAAGTTAGTTATCGTTTTCATCGACGACATTTTGATTTACTCCAAGAGTCAGGAGGAGCACGAGCAGCATTTGCGTCTTATTTTGGAACTTCTTCGAAAGGAGCAACTGTACGCCAAGTTTTCTAGATGCGACTTCTGGCTACGTGAAGTCCACTCCTTAGGCCATGTAGTGAACAGGGATGCGATCCATGTCGACCCATCCAAGATAGATTCGATCAGGAACAGACCAGCACCGCGTACACCAACGGAAATACGCCAATTCTTGGGTTTGGTGGGGTATTACAGACGATTCATTAAAGACTTTTCGAAGATCGCGCAGCCGTTTACTATGCTGACACAGAAAGGTGTCACCTACCGTTGGGGAGATTCCCAAGAGACCGCTTTTCAGTACTTAAAGGATAGGCTGTGCAGCGCACCTATTCTCTCACTGCCGGAGGGCACAGATGACTTCGTGGCTTATGGTGATACATCAATACAGGGTCTCGGTTGTGTATTGATACAACGGGATAAGGTTATTGCTTGCGTTTCGCGGCAACTCAAGATTTGTGAACGGAACTACACGACGCACGATTTAGAGCTGGGAGCTGTTGTTTTCGTGCTTGGGATATGGCGACACTACCTGTACGGTACCAGGTGCACGATTTACACCGATCACAGGAGTCTCGAGCATATTCTTAAGCAAAAGGATTTGAACATGCGTCAATGAAGATGGGTTGAACTTCTGAACGATTACAAATGCGCCATCAAGTCTCATCCAGGCAAGGCCAATGTTGTGGCCGACGCCCTCAGTCGAAAGGACACCCTACCTAAGCGCGTGCGAGCGCTACAGCTTACTATTCAGTCCGGTCTTCCTGCACAGATACGAGCTGCTCAGATAGAAGCACTGAAACCCGAAAACGTCAAGGCTGAAGCCTTGCGTGACTCACGACAACGAATGGAACAAAAGGAAGACGGCGCCTACTTTGTATCGGGGCGTATTTGGGTCCCACTATATGGCGGCTTACGAGAACTTGTGATGGATGAAGCTCACAAGTCTCGCTACACGGTACATCCAGGGTCGGATAAAATGTATCACGACATCAGAACTACATATTGGTGGCCTAGTATGAAGGCCCACATTGCAAATGTTTGACTTGTGCGAGAGTCAAGACAGAGTACCAGAAACCCTCAGACTTACTTCAGCAACCCATGATACCACAGTGGAAATGGGAAGAGATTTCCATGGATTTTGTTACGGGCTTACCTAGATCTCAGCGTGGGAATGATACTATATGGGTGATCGTGGATCGACTCACCAAGTCTGCACACTTCCTGGCTATTAAGGAGACGGATAAGTTCTCCACTTTCGCATACACCTATCTTGAAGAAGTTGTTTCGAGGCACGGGGTGCCCATCTCCATTATCTCGGATCGGGATGCACGATTCACGACAGAGCTATGGCAAGCGAGGCACAAATCTTTCGGCTCACGGTTGGACATGAGCACGGCGTATCATCCTCAGACGGATGGGCAGTCTGAGCGAACGATCTAGACTCTTGAAGACATGCTTCGGGCATGTGTTATTGATTTCGGCAACGGCTGGGAAAAGCATCTCCCTTGGTGAAGTTTTCGTATAATAACAGTTATCACACCAGCATTCAAGCCGCTCCATTCGAGGCATTGTACGGACGTAAATGCCGGTCACCTCTCTGTTGGGCAGAGGTGGGGGATAGTCAGATTACGGGTCCAGAGATTGTAATGGACGCCACAGAAAAGATTGCACAGATACGACAACGCATGGCGGCAGCTCGTGACCGTCAGAAAGCCTACGCGGATAAGCGTAGCAAGCCTTTGGAATTTCAGGTCGGGGACCGGGTTTTATTAAAAGTCTCACCCTGGAAGGGTGTGGTTCGATTTGGTAAACGAGGCAAACTCAATCCACGGTATGTTCGACCGTTTGAAATCACTGAAAGAATAGGCCCAGTAGCCTACATACTGAATCTACCAGCTGAACTCGGTGCAGTTCACAATGTGTTTCACGTGTCAAATCTGAAGAAGTGCCTGTCAGATGAGACCCTCATAGTTCCTTTTAAGGAACTCACTATCGACGAGCGGTTGCAGTTCGTCGAGGAACCTGTAGAAATCACGGACCGGGATGTTAAGGTCCTCAAACCCAAGAGAATCCCTCTTGTCCGAGTTCGTTGGAACTCCAAACGTGGCCCAGAGTACACCTGGGAACGCGAAGACCAGATGACAGAAAAGTATCCCCAGTTATTCGAAAACCGTGCAACCACTACTGAGGCTGAAGCTACTACTACAGAATTTCGGGACGAAATTCCAAATCAACGGGGGGATGATGTGACACCCCAGGAAAACCAGTGAACGATATAACTTACCTAGCTTCCTCAGTGAGTGCGTACCAAATTTCGGGACGAAATTTCTTTTAAGTTGGGGATAATGTGACAACTCGAACTTCCAAGATTCTATTTCGCATTTATTGCACGTTCATGTATTATTTAGTTGTCTGATCTCACAGTTAGTTGTTATGAAATTGTATATGTTTTGATACAATGAGGTGTGTTGTGTGACTTTGCATGGTTGTTTGTTAATTGGGATAGACTTGTCAAATATGTGAACTTGGTGGTGAAACTGTGCAATTGATTGAGATGGTGTACCTTTGTAAAATAGAATAATTGAGGGTGTGAAGAGTTATTAGTGAAAACTTAATTATACTTAACCCTAATCCCCTCCTCCCTAATCATTCTCTCAAAATCAAAGCACGTACTTGTAACTCTCTAATCCCCTAGCAAGCAATCATCACCATCATCATTGGCAAGCTAATCATCACTCTTGATTCCACATTTCTCTAGAATCATCACGAGGTAATTGTTAATGATTGTTTATTGATTGCTATCAATGCATGATTCTTGTAATTCTTGAAAACCCTAGTTTATAATATGAGGGTTCTGTGTTTTCAATTGATGTTGATAATTATGATTATGATGATGATTAGTGCATACTCGGTAGATTATTCTTGTGACAATTGTTGTTGTTGATTTGCATTTGGTGATTTGCTATGCTTCTGCCGTCAACACATATGAATTAGGGTTTTGAAATTGCTTGATCAATAGGAAACGTAACTGATTAGATGCAAAGAACGAGCGATTGAATTGTTTCCCTGAGTTATGTGAAGCCATTGTTTGTCTGAGTTTAATTATGTGTTTGGACCGAGTTTATTAGATGAAAACAAGGTCCGAGTTTAATATGATGCAACATGTCTGAGTTTAATATCATGTTCATGTCTGAGTTAATATGATGAATCATGTCCGACTTTATTGCCTCCACAAGTGACCGAGTTTAATCCTTTAATGCTTGACCGAGTTTACTTGTCAATTGATGGCCGAGTTTGAGAAACCCCATAGTCCGAGTTTATTCACAACCCTTGTCCGAGTTTATTATAGATATTAGTTGATGTCCGACTTTGTGTAAATATAAGATGGTCCGAGTTTAACCCCATCATGTTGTCCGAGTATAATTCACTCCCCATGTCCGAGATTAATGAAATTGATTCGGTCCGAGCTTAATGAAGGTACATTGGTCCGAGTTTAATGTTGTGGACCGAGTTTAATATAGAATGTATATTGGTCCGACTTTAATGATGATATATGGTCCGAGGTTAATGGATTATATATATTGTCCGAGTTTAAATGGACTATCTGTTGGACCGAGTTTAACATGATCATATATGTCCGAGTTTCAAACAGGGGAAACCCCCCCCACACTTGTCTGATGTGTAATTGTCTGATGTTGTGTGATTGTTCTGAGGATCGAATACTGAATGATATGTATACATATAGATATACGATTTCATGATATGCATGCAATAAACGATTGTAATAAACTGCTAATAATCAATAACGAATTTGATGATGATGAACACACGATTAGAATAATGTTGTCTGAACTTTATAAGTGACGTGTAACCTGAGTTTAGAACAAACAGTTAAAGCTTACTGCATGTACAATATGTGACTATATGCTATTGAATGGTACTACATGATCTTATATGTGCAAACAATTCTTATCATCTCATCCTGTACACAACCCTCACACAGATCACAACAGTTTAGACATAAGTAACATGTAAACCCTACTTGAATGTAACACTTACATTGAATCACGTGCAATGCATCCTAGGTCGTGTGTAGCGGACCTATACATTTAACTAACTCTAGAAGCAATAACATACCGAGCAAACCAAGGTGAGTTCACACAGCCAAGGCATGGGGTTCCCAGGGTGGGAATGGGATTTGATTATTTACTGGTACTTGTCTATAATGGAACGTAGTGATGTTATGGGATGAACTATGGTACATACTCCACTGTTAGAACTACTGCTAGACTAGTAACACTTATTGAACTGATCTTCGCACACCTGCCAAGGGTTGGCCGCGATATTATGACTGACTTCGCACACCTGCCTTTGGAAGGCCGCGAACTGTAATTTACTAATCTTCGCACACCTGCCTGGTAGGCCGCGATACAGGTAAACCTAGTCTAGAATACTCGGGATGAACATTCCCCTAATATCTTCGCATACCTGCCTGGGAGGCCGCGATGGAAACCAATACGATACATGACATAACGAACGAACATACTACTTCTCACACTATATTATTACTTAACTATTAACTGTGAACTCGCTCAACTAGTTGTTGACTCTCTGCTGCATGCCTTGCAGGATATTAGGTACATATGGAGCTTGCACCGGGAGGAGCAGGTCGTTGTGGAGCTTGGATCGTGGATGTTATGTTATACTTACAACACTTGAACTATTTACATACATTGGATTTCATTATTACGCTTCCGCTACTTAAATTATGTTTTGTTGGAACATCAATCGTATTGAATAATTGGTTTACATTTATTATACTTGACATTAACTACATGTTCGATATGATTGGTGGCTTGATCCTGGTCAGTCACGCTCCCAAGCGGTGATACTCCGCAGGTGGATTTTGGGGGTGTGACAGCAGTGGTTTGTGATAGACTAACAGTTGTTGAAACAACTGGTGTTCCAACCACTGTTGTCTTTACAGCAGAAGTTATAACAACTGTTGTCTTCTGCCTTTTGACAGGAGGTGATTTTGATTTTGGTGGTGATGGTGGTAAGACAGTGGATGTAGTGTGTGTTGAGATGGTGTGTGTTGAAGTGGGAGCAGATGATGAAACTACTGAAGTACCAACAGCAGCTGATACACCAGGAGTTACAACAGCTGTTTTAGGTGGTGGTTTTTTAGCAGACTTTGAACGTCTGACCGGAATGGATTTGGGTAGCCTTACTTTTCTAGTAGGCTTCTTCTTTTCATCAATAAGATTTTCATCATCTCTTGACCCTGAAGTACCCTGATTCGGATAATCCACCCTGGCTTTCTTTTTGGCCTCTCTATCCCTTTTCACACATGCAAGTGCTTCTGCAAGTGCATTTGTGGTCACATCAATTTTCTTACTCCCATCTGGCAAAGGAATCTTTTTGGTCATATTTGAATTTTCTGGTGCAAGGTAGAGACCATCTGTTATTCCTTTCCTCCTCCACTCCTGAATTTTCTCCCCCTTTTTGGCATTATCTTCGGGGAGTTGATCAATGAAGAAGACTGGTGGAGGAGCAGTGCCAGAGTTGTGCAGGATCTGAGTTTTGAGAGCCTTTAGATCAGCCTGAGTGTCTTTGAACCTAGACTCCATAGCATTTCTTAGCTTTTGAACATGTTTTTCATGTTGCTGATCTGCTACTTGTGCTTGATGATGGAGAAAAGGTTGAAAAAGATTCCAGAGCTCATTTGTAGCAGGTGCCTGTTGGAGAGCAGGTGCTTGAGGTGGAACAGCAGTGGATTGTACCTTTTGTACCTGTAACAACTGTTGGAGCATATCTTTGAGCTCAGCAACAGAGTTATCAAGTTTTTCAACACGAGCCGTCAATTTCTGGTACTTTAAATCATCACCCAATTTAATGGGATCATCTGATTTCCCACTAACAGTGGTTATATCAGTGGTTGAAGTAGGGAGTTTACTCCAAATATTAACCACTGATGCCCCTTTTTCTTGGTACTGGGGTCTTCTTCCTTCAACACTTGACAACCTTTTGATGTTGCCAGTAGGATAAATAAATCCACTGGTGGTTGGCAGAGGTTCTATAAAAGGAATTGCCTCCAAGGAAGTCCTATTGACGTAACCACTGTCCAACTGTAACCCAGTGGGTTCAACAGTTGTAGTGGTTGCTTCACTTGGATTACCACAAAGAGTTACTTGTAACTCAATGGGTGTAACCTCCTCAGGTTGTGTTGGTGGGTTAGCAAAAATGATACAGCAGGCTCAGTCATTTGTTGAGGTATATTCTCATTGACAGGTGATTGAGAAGGACTAAGTAATGCCTGGTTCAAATCAATTGCATCCAACAGTAATTGTGTTTTTGGTGGAATTGAGGATGTGATGGTGGGTGCAGAAAGTGGATTTGCTCTGGGCATTGAGCTGTGGATGATGGAAACGAGTGTATCCAGAGCATCATAATGTGGTGGCCCTTTGTGTACAACCTATTCTTTTTGTGAAGAAGCAGGAGGAGTTATGGTTATGGGTTGAGATATTTGTACCAACTGCTGTGAGGAAGAAGCAGCAGTGGTTTCTTGTGACATTTGTGTTGTCACAGGCATTAACTCTGGTATCTCATCCTCCAGAGTTGCCGTTTTGATTGGTTTGGGGGGTTTTTGATTTTTCTTTTTGTAAAGTTGTTTGGGTTTTGTAGGTGTGGGTTTCAAAACAGTTGGTCTGCTTCTTTGATCACCTAGAGCAGTAGGCTCAGCAGCAGATACCTGAGGAGCAGTGGTAGCTGCTAAATTCTGCTCAGGTACCCCTGCTTATGTTTTGCAAGGTGCTAACATCCGTGAAAAAGTTTCAGATGTTAGGCAGTTTATTATAGTTATTTCACCTTGGTTTATTAAAGCTAAATCATCCTTACTGAATTTCTTTTCAAAATAGTAACTTAAAAACCTTGGAAACAGTAAGAATGATTTGGTTTCAACATTATTAACCAAATCTTTAAAGATTTCCCGAGAATAATTATAATTTTCTTCTTGAAGAATTGCATATCCCAGATTTTGAATCTTTATAGGGATCTCATTAAAAGAAGTGGTTTTGTTTGAAACACATAGTAGGAGGGTATGAAATAGGAATCTGGGTGCAGGAGGAAAATAACCTTTTTCTAAGGTCAGTTTCTTCATCATGGTGGCTTCATACCCTCTTTCAATGAAGTCAATGTGCAACTCGTTTTTAGTGAAGGAAGTTTTACCTGCCTGGTCATCGAGTTGAAAGACTTCGGAGATGGATTGTGGCGTGATTTGGACAGTTTTACCCTTTATAGAAGAGTGAATGGTGGTTGCAATGTCTCCTTGTTTTTCAAGGGTTGCATTTTTCCAAAACTCTCTTTGGTCGCCAAATAGATTGGTGCATCGGTGGTGAGCAAAGTTTTGTACTTTGACTTTGCCATGATGGTAATAATGGAATCGAAAACATCCTATGGTTCCTGGTTTTGTGAGAAGACCCAGGAGATTGTGAGTTTTTTTGAATGGAATTTCAGTGGAGGTTGCCTTTTGAGAGGCTGTTTTCGATGATTTTGATGTGGGTTTTGCAGATGACTTCGATTTTGTCATTTTTGAAACGAACGATCGAAGGAATTTTGTGAGAGATGAGAAGAAAAACTGCTTTGAGAAGAGAATTTTTAAGAATTCAATTCGACAGTAAAACCCTGTTTTGGTGGTGAGTGGGGAATTTGATAGGAAAGAGAATGAATGCTGACGTGGCAGCCGTTACAAAAGGTCTGACTGCTATGTACTGCCCACGTGACAACCACTGGTGAAAATGAAGGACAGTACTTTTGATGAAAGCAACTGATGAAAGCAGTGGAAAGGGGGCAGTGGATGATTTTCACTATCAGTGGATAAGACACTGCTTTTGAACAACAGAGGTTATCAAGAAATGAGAGAACAGAGGTTACCTTTCAGCAGTGGGCAGACTTTTGAAGTAGAGCAGACTTTTGAACAATCAGTGGTTATGGCAGGCTTTTAAGGATTTCAATGAAATTTTCATTTTTAGCTATTTTTAAGGATGGATTTTTGATTTTCTGAAAACATTTTGTTGCTTTTATTCATAGAAAAACAAGATGTTGCTTGTTATTCCATGTTTAGCATCCCAATCCTAGAGACCAAGCTTTCAAAAGTGGTTGTATCAAGTGCTTTTGTGAGCACATCTGCCAGCTGGTCTTTAGTTGGGACATGATGCAGAGAAATCAAACCTTTTTCATAGCAATCCCTCACAAAGTGATGTCTGATGTCGATGCGCTTTGTGGTAGAGTGGGAAACTGGATTTTTTATGATATTTTCTGCTGCCTGGCTGTCCAACATGAGTGGTGTCTTTAAGGCAGTGATACCAAAATCCAGCAACTGATTTTGAAGCCACAAGAGTTGGGCTGTACAGCTTGCAGCAGCAATGTATTCAGCCTCAGCAGTGGATGTTGAAACTGCTGCTTGCTTTTTGCTTTGCCAGGAGACTAAGCAATCACCTAGAAACTGGCACCCTCCTGAAGTGGACTTCCTTGTGGTGTGACATCCAGCAAAGTCACTGTCTGAAAAACCTGAAAGCTTGATATTCCCATTAGCTGGATACCAAATACCAAGTGTGGGAGCACCTTTTATGTATCTGAGAATCCTTTTTACAGCAATGAGATTTGATTTTCTGGGAGCTGATTGACTTCTTGCACAGACACATGTTGCAAACATGATGTCTGGTCTAGATGCAGTTAGGTACAATAAAGACCCAATCATGCTTCTATAAAGTGTTTGGTCAATCAGCTCATCCTTTTCATCAGACATGACCAGCTTATTTGTGGCCATGGGTGTGCTGCATGGTTTACAATCATTCATATCAAATTTGGTTAAAAGTTCTTTAGCATATTTGCTTTGATGAATGAAGGTTCCATTTTGCAATTGCTGTACTTGGAGACCAAGAAAGCATTGCAGCTCACCCATTGCACTCATTTCAAACTCAGCTGTCATGAGTTCTCTAAACTCTTCACACATTTTGGTACATGTGCTTCCAAAAATAATGTCATCCACATAAATTTGGACAATCATAAAATCTTTCCCTCTCCATTTAAGAAACAGTATTTTATCAATGGTACCTCTTTTGAAACCATTTGAGAGTAGAAAGTTGGAAAGAGTTTCATACCAGGCTCTTGGTGCTTGTTTCAGGCCATACAAGGCTTTGTTTAGCCTGTAGACATGATCAGGATAAAATGGATCCTCGAAGCCTGGAGGTTGACATACATACACCTCTTCTTGCAATGTACCATAGAGGAAAGCACTTTTGATATCCATCTGAAACACCTTCATGTTGTGGTTGACAGCAAAGGCCAGGAACAGTCTGATAGCTTCCAGTCTTGCAACAGGGGCGAATGTTTCATCATAATCAATCCCCTCTTCCTGTCTGTAACCTTGAACCACAAGCCTGGCTTTGTTCTTGACAACAATGCCCCTTTCATCTGTTTTGGTCTTGAAGACCCACTTTGTGCCAATGGGACTAACCTCTTTTGGCAGTGGTACAAGCTCCCTTACTTGTTGTCTTTTAAACTGTTGGAGCTCCTCTTGCATGGCTTCTACCCAGCTGTTGTCTTTTAGTGCCTCTTGGTACTTGACTGGCTGATGGAGTGATAGAAAACCAGCAAAAAGACAAATGTTTTGGGTTTGGCTTCTTATGAGCACCCCTTTATTGATGTTGCCAATGATTTGATCAGGTGGATGAGATCTCAAGAAGATTAAATCTCCTTGGTATGGTATGATGGCATTTGTTGGTGAAGGCTGCAAATGTGTATCATCTGAGCTAACCACTGCTGGAGACTTTGATGACCCAGCAGTGGCTTCAAAAGGCGGTGGAATGGGTGGTAATGGAGTGGACCACTGCTGACTTTTATCCACTATTTGAGGACTTTTGTCAGCAGTGTTTGAGGATGTGGAAGCAGTGGTAGATGGGCTACTTTGGTCAACAACTGTTGAGGTAGCAGTGGTTGAGCTTTGGCAGCTGTTTTGAACAACTGGTGCTTTTCCCTTTGTGGCAGACCTTTGAGGAATGATAATTTCATACCCATAGTCTGGTGATGTATCCTCTGATGGACCTGCACTGTTAGTCTTGATAGCAGTATTTTCAAAGGTGAATTTTTCAAGATCAAACAGATCAGCAGGATTTGCTGGGATTTTCATTGATGAAAGTTCATTGAACTTTACATCCAAAGTCTCCTCCACTACCTTGGTCCGTGCATTGAACACTTTGTAGGCCTTGGCAGTGGTTGAGTATCCTAGAAAATAACCACAATCAATTTTGGCTGCAAATTTTGAAATGGAATCTTTTAAATTCAAAATAAAGCATGGGCAGCCAAACACTTTGAAGTATGAGATCAGTGGTTTGATTTTATACAGAATTTCATAGGCAGTCTTTTTGTGCCTGGGGTTTATTAAAACTCTGTTCTGGACATAGCAAGCAGTGTTTACTGCCTCTGCCCAGAAAGTTAATGGCAAACCTGAATCTGCAAGCATAGTTCTGGCAGCCTCAATCAAGGTTCTATTCTTTCTTTCAACTACCCCATTTTGCTCTGGTGTTCTTGGGATACTGTACTGCCTTACAATCCCTTTCTTCACACAGAAGGCATCTAACTTCTTATTTTTAAATTCTGTGCCATTGTCACTTCTAAAGCTTTTCACTGGAAGGTCAAATTGCTTTTCAACCTGTGTCACAAAGTCTTGCAAAATGCCTGCAGTTTCATCATTAGAGTGCAAAAAGAAAGTCCATGTAAACCTAGAAAAGTCATCAACTATAACCAAACAATATCTTTTCTTTTTAAGGCTTATGACTTGAACTGGGCCAAACAAATCCATGTGTAGCATTTGCAAACACTGGGTTGTTTTGGACTCTTCAATGGACTTGTAAGAACTTTTATGCTGTTTTCCTTTTAAGCAGGAAATGCAATGTTCAGGACATGAAAACAATTTTTGTGGTGGGCCTCTCACCAAACCATTTTTTGAAATTTATGTTATTGTCTTAAGATTTGTGTGCCCCAGTCTTTTGTGCCAAAGTTCTGTCTCTTTGTTAGAGGCAGCTGAGAACAGACAGGCATCAGCTCTGGGACACTCTTTTGACATGTCAGCAACATAAACATTGCCACTTCTTTGAGCAACAAGTTTAGTTTGACCATTTTTGATTATTGCTTCAATCTTTTTGACCATTTCTGGTCCAACAATCCTACAACAATCTTTTGTGAAGAATGACCCAAACCCTTTGTCACTCATTTGTGATACACTCAGAAGGTTGAATTTTAGATTGTCTATTAGATTGACATTTTCAAATTTTACATTTCCAGATTGCACTGTTCCAGACCCCAGAACTTTCCCTTTACTATTATTTCCAAAGGATATATCACCCCCTCCATGGATTTTAAAGTCTTTGAGGAGGGCTTTACATCCTGTCATGTGCCTGGAGCCTCCACTATCTACATACCACAGACTATCAAAGCATGCAGAAGCTCCCTGCACATGAAGTAAAAGGATTAGTTCATTAAGGACTTCAAAGCCAACATGGCTTTGGATGGGGATTCAGCAGTGTCTGGTATGGATGCAGTGTGATGAGCAGTGGTTAAGTCAGGGGTTTGGACAGTTTTAGTACTGTTTCTTGCTAACCACTGTTGAGGGTCTTGCCCAATCACCTGCTGATACCCAAAAGGATGCCTATTCACTCTGGGTTTAGATGGCTTTTTGTAGACCTCATAAACGTGTGGAATCCTTTGGTAAGACTGTTTTTCCTTGCCTTTTCTTAACTGATTGGCAGAAGGTGCATCAGTAACCTGAACATCTCTTTTGACAGATGTTTGGTTCAGCTGTTTTGTGACAGCTATTTGAACTGGCACAAACAGTGGTTGTTTCTTAGTGAATTTGACCGATGGTGATGCTGGTGGACTCAAGGATGTTTTAGCAAGGTACTCATTCTTTTTGATATCAAAGTTTTTGAGATACACACACGCTTGAGTTTTGTGGTTTGTTTTACCACAGACAATGCAACTTTCAGCTGAAACTATGACACTTGTTTTGTTTATATCATAAGCTTTTAAGTGGAAACAATCTTTTGTTAGATGGTTCCTTTTCTCACAGAATTCACAAAACAAGTTATCAATTTTTTCTTTCTTCTTCCTCTTTTCAGACTCCTTTGCAGCAGAGGTTTTAACCACTGCTGGGATGTCCTTAAGAGGAATGACTTTAGCTTTTGGAGCTTTAACACCATCAGTTGATGTAAAGTCCATTGGCTTGAAATTTTCAAGAATATCACACTCATCAGACCATTTTGGTTTAAATTGATGATTTTCAATCTCCTCAAAAGCAGAGGGACCCATTGGTCTGTCAAGTGTGATTTTGTTACCAAGTTTGTCAGTGATTTTCACTTCTTGGCCATTCTTGTTTGTGGGGATGAACTCAGTAGTTACATCAGTGGTTGAAACAGATTTTTCAAAAGCAGTGTTTTCATCATCATGTTTTCTATAACCAACCCCAAATTTCACATTGCTTTTTATCTGTTTCTCAAGCATAACCTCGTACCCTTTGCATGATTCCACCCATCTCTCACATGTGATCTGGGTGGACTCTAACTCCTTTTTGCAACCTTGGTATTTTTCTATCAAGGTTTGGAGTTGAGTTTTGGTTATGCTTTGCTCTTCTTTCATGCTGCAAATCTCTTTCTCTTTTTCAGCCAATTTGTTTTTAAGTTCTTTTAGAGACCTTTCAAATATGACTTCATCAGATAAGATTTTATCACGAAGGTTTTTATTCACCTCTTTGATGTTAGCAAAAGCAATAATGCAATTGTCAGAACACAGTTTTTCAAGAACTTGAGGTGATACCTTTGCAGCAGCCATCATTGCACAATCACATTTAGGATTTTCCTCATCTTCAGCTCTCTCTTCTATCTCACATGTCTTTTCTTCTTCGGACCATGGATCTGTCAGTGGTTCAATCAGGGTGCCTGAACTTTCTTCCAACAGTACTTCATTTGCCACAGCAGTGACCACTTCTTCAATCACCTCATCCACTGTTTCAGAGGCCAGCTGTTCCTCTTCAGATTCAACCTCCTCCTGAATTGACTCTAATGCCATCAAACAAATTTCATCATGAGTAGAAACATTAGAAGCATTGAGTGCAAAATTTTCATCATTGAGGTCTTCAGGCATACTGCTCCAGTCAACAAATTCTTGAGTAAAGAAACTTTGTTGATCTGGTTGTTTTGCAACTGGAGCAGTGGTTTGTGGTGCAGGTTGCACTTGTGCCTGGGGAGCAGGGGTTTGAACATATTGAATCTGTGGAGCAGCTGTTTGGACATAATGCACTGGCACAGGAGCAACAGCATAGTGAGCAGTATTCACATGTGCTGCTGGGGCATATTGGGCATAGTGCACAGTGTTTTGATTTTGAGGTCTAGGATTTGAACTAGGGTGAGTGATTATGGGACCAGTTGTTTGACTCGTACACTCTCTAGCAAAATGTCCTAACCTGGGAATTTTCGCCCTGTTCTTTTATAAAACTTGCTAGTTCTAACACTTAGCAAGGCCAGTTGATGCAAGATGTCCATTTCCTCTAGATCAGTGGGGTCGAAATGTTGTAGATCATTGAGTTCAAAGCTCAAATTGTCTGACATCTGGTTTTCATTAGCAGTGAATGCATAACCTGTAGAGTGAGGATCAAGGTTGTTAAAATTTGCACCAGCAGTTATGTCAATGAAGTGATCATAACCCTGATCCTGACCACTACCACCAGATTCTTCTTGACCCAGAAGAGCAGTGTTACCGAATGAATAATCATCAACGGTTTTCCCTGACTCTTGTAACTTCCTTTTCTGGTTCAACTCCCTTTCGTAGGTCAGGAGTCGACCATGGAGTTGGGTTAAGGTCAGATCCTTGAACTCAGGTGAATTTCGGGTGACAAAAGCTATTGTGTCCCATTTGTCTGGCAGTGACCTGAGGAACCTGCTGTTTTGAGTTGAGTTTGTAAAAGTGGTTTTAACAAGCCTCAGTTCACTGATGAGACAACTGAAACGCTCAAATTGTTGCGTTAGTGATTCACCTTTAACATGACAAAATGTTTCATACTGTTGGTTCAGGATTGTCACACCCCCAAGATCCACCTGCGGAGTATCACCACTTGGGAGCGTGACTGACCAGGATCAAGCCACCAATCATATCGAACATGTAACTAATGTCAAGTATAATAAATGTAAACAAATCATTTAATACGATTGATATTCCAACAAAACATAATTTAAGTTGCGGAAGCGTAACAATGAGAATCCAATGTATGTAAATAGTTCCAGTGTTGTAAGTTTATCAAAACATCCACGATCCATGCACCACAACGACCTGCTCCTCCCTGTGCAAGCTCCATATGTACCTAATGTCCTGCAAGGCATGCAGCAGAAAGTCAACAACTAGTTGAGCGAGTTCACAGTTAACAGTTCAGTAATAGTATAGCGTGAGTAGTAGTATGTTCGTTCGTTATGTCATGTATCGTGTTAGTTTCCATCGCGGCCTCCCAGGCAGGTATGCGAAGATATTAGGGGATGGTCATCCCAAGTATTCTAGACTAGGTTTATCTGTATCGCGGCCTACCAGGCAGGTGTGCGAAGATTAGTAAATTACAGTTCGCGGCCTTCCAAAGGCAGGTGTGCGAAGTCAGTCATAATATCGCGGCCAACCCTTGGCAGGTGTGCGAAGATCAGTTCAATAAGTGTTACTAGTCTAGTCGTAGTTCAATCAGCTGAGTATGTACCATAGTTCATCAATTCACATCACTACGTTCCAGTATAAATAAGTACCAGTAAGTAATCAATCCCATTCCCACCCTGGGAACCCCATGCCTTGGCTGTGTGAACTCACCTTGGTTTGCTCGGTATGTTATTGCTTCTAGGGTTTATAAATCTCTAAGTCCGTAACACACGACCTAGGATGTGTTGCACATGATACGAGGTAAGTGTTTGCATCAAATAGGGTTTGCAAATCGTTGTCATTCAAGCAGTTGTGTCTTGTGTGTTTATTGTGTACATGATGATATTATATAGAATGTTCACGCATGTAAAATCATACAATTATACATATACAGAATCATCCCTCACACAAACGGTTAATCATATTCACATAATTCATGTGTCACGTCTTTGTTTTCATAGTTTAGTCTAACGTGTATAACAATTTAAGGATCACCGTTATCATACTTAACAGATTAACATCAACTAACTTCACAAGTTTAACGTAGTCAGGGAATCAAGGTGTCATACACAGCTTAACAGAATCAGCATAATATATCATGCAGCTACTTGTTTCAAATTAATCATTATACAATATCAGGCAGCTACACATCATCAGGTAATTACACAGCATCAGACATAGCACAACATCAGACAAGTGTGGGGGGGCTTCCCCTGTTTGAAAGTCGGACATTACTTGGTCTCTTATACTACAACTCGATCCATATGTTTATCGAATAACTCGGTCCATAACACTTGTATATAACTCGGACTGAACTCTATTTACTTAAACTCAGACATAAGACTTTAATACATAAAGTTCGGACCAAACAAGGGCTGCTAAACTCGGACCATATGCATTAGCAATTAAACTCGGACATAGGGGCTTTGGGGAGTTAAACTCGGACTAGGGGGGGTTTTCTTAAACTCGGGCAGCCTTTAAGATGTTTAAACTCGGACAAAGGATTCCCCCTCAATATCTTCGGACATGATCAATTAAACAAAGTCGGACCTCCTTGATTCCACATTAAACTCGGACAAAGTGTTAAAAATATACTCGGACCATATGTTGCTTATTATACTCGGACCATATGTTGTTTATTATACTCGGTCCAAGCAATTGACATCAAACTCGGATCAAACACTCACATTAAACTCGGATATGCTAGTCCTCATTAAACTCGGACATGAACCCTCATTAAACTCGGACATGCATAATGGAAGGAAACTCGGGCAACTTTTCATTAACATACTCGGACCCAATGACATTTTAATAAACTCGGTCCACATCAAGTATAAACTCAGGCAACATTCAAGCATTAAACTCGGGTAACATTCAAGTAATAAACTCAGACTCTTATACACATCAAGGTTACAAACTCAGACATTAACAATACGTTTCACAGGATCAAGAATATCAAATCAGTTACGTTCTATATTATCAAAACCCTAATATCATACACAGTGACGGCAGAATCAAAATCAACTGATCGATATCAAGCAACAGTAATCGTCTCAAGACAATCTACCAATTATGCAGTTAATCTTCATCATAATCACAATTATCCATCACCAAACCAAAATCACAGAGTATAATATGAGGAACTAAGGTTTTCATGCACCAATCAATCAACAATTAATCACCGACAATGATCAAACACTTACCTTGATTTGATTCTAGATGGATTGATAATCAAACTTGATGCCAAAGAATTTGTGAATCCAAGAATGATGAGAAGGTGTTGCAGAGAGGATTAGAGGAGGTGAAAGTACGTGTTTTTGATTCTTTGTGAATGATTAGGGAATGATTAGGGAAAAGAATTAGGATTAAGTATTATTTATGTTTCACTAATGACTCTTTACACCCTCTATTGTTATATTTTACACAAGTACACATAGTTTCACACTTTCACCACCAAGTTTATACATTTGACAAGTCTATCACAATTAACAAACAACCATGCAAAGTCACACAACACACTTCATTGTATCAAAACATATACAATTTCATAACAACTAACTGTGCAATAAATGCGAAATAGAATCTTGGAATTTCGAATTGTCACATTATCCCCAACTTAAAAGAAATTTCGTCCCGAAATTTGGTACGCACTCACTGAGGAAGCTAGGTAAGTTATATCGTTCACTGATTTTCCTGGGGTGTCACATTATCCCCCCGTTGATTTGGAATTTCGTCCCGAAATTCAGTAGTAGTAGCTTCAGCCTCAGTAGTGGTTGCATTGGTTTCGAATAACTGGGGTACTTTTCTTTCATTTGGTCTTCGCGTTCCCAGGTGTACTCTGGGCCACGTTGGCAGTTCCAACGAACTCGAACAAGAGGGATTCTCTTGTGTTTGAGGACCTTAACATCCCGGTCCGTGATTTCAACTGGTTCCTCGACGAACTGCAACCGCTCATCGATAGTGAGTTCCTTAAAAGGAACTATAAGGGTCTCATCTGACAGGCACTTCTTCAGATTCGACACATGAAATACATTGTGAACTGCACCGAGTTCAGGAGGTAGGTTTAATCTGTAGGCTACTTTGCCAATTTTCTCAATGATCTCGAACGGTCCGACGTACCGCGGATTGAGTTTGCCTCGTTTACCAAATCGAACCACACCCTTCCAGGGTGAGACTTTAAGTAAAACCCGGTCCCCGACCTGAAATTCCAAAGGCTTTCTACGCTTGCCCGCGTAGGCTTTCTGACGGTCGCGTGCTGCCGCCATGCGTTGTCGTATCTGTGCAATCTTTTCTGTGGCGTCCACTACAATCTCTGGACCCGTAATCTGACTATCCCCCACCTCTACCCAACAGAGAGGTGACCGGCATTTACGTCCGTACAATGCCTCGAATGGGGCGGTTGGAATGCTGGTATGGTAACTGTTATAGCTCTGTCGTGAATCGTGCATCCCGATCGGAGGATATGGAGATGGGCACCCCGTGCCTAGAAACAACTTCTTTAAGATGGATGTCTGCGGGAGTGGAGAACTTATCCGTTTCCTTTACAGCCAGGAAATGTGCAGACTTGGTGAGTCGATCCACGATCACCCATATAGTATCATCCCCACGCTGGGATCTAGGTAAGCCCGTAACAAAATCCATGGAAATCTCTTCCTGTTTCCACTGTGGTATCCTGGGTTGCTGAAGTAAGTCTGAGGGTTTCTGGTACTCTGTCTTGACTCTCGCACAAGCCAATCAATTGTAATGTGGGCCTTCATGCTAGGCCACCAATATGTAGTTCTAATGTCGTGGTACATTTTATCCGACTCTGGATGTACCGAGTAGCGAGACTTGTGTGCTTCATCCATCACAAGTTCGCGTAGATCGCCATAGGGTAGGACCCAATACATCCTGTTACATAGTAGGCGTCGTCTTCCTTTTGTTCTAACCGTTGCCTCGAGCCGCGTAAGGCTTCAGCCTTGACGTTTTCTGGTTTCAATGCTTCTACCTGAGCATTTCGTATCCGTGCAGGAAGATCAGACTGAATATTAGGCTGTAGCGCTCGCACGCGCTTCGGTAGGGTGTCTTTCCGACTAAGGGCGTCAGCCACAACATTGGCCTTGCCTGGATGATACTTGATAGCGCATTCGTAGTCATTAAGCAGTTCGACCCATCGCCGTTGACGCATATTCAATTCCTTCTGCTTGAAGATATGCTCGAGACTCCTGTGATCGGTGTAGATTGTGCACTTGGTATCGTACAGGTAGTGTCGCCATATCTTAAGCGCAAAAACAACAGCTCCCAGCTCTAAATCGTGCGTCGTGTAGTTCCGTTCATGAATCTTTAGTTGTCGCGAGCGTAAGCAACAATCTTATCCCGTGTGTCAATACATAATCGAGACCCTGTATCGATGCATCACTATAAGCCACGAAGTCATCTGTGCCCTCCGGCAGTGAGAGAATAGGTGTGCTGCAAAGCCTATCCTTAAGGTACTGAAAAGCGGTCTCTTGGGAATCTCCCCAACGGTAGGTGACACCTTTCTGTGTCAGCATAGAGAGCGGTTGCGCGATCTTCGAAAAGTCTTTGATAAACCGCCTGTGGTATCCCGCCAAACCCAAGAGTTGGCGTATTTCTGTTGGTGTACGCGGTGCTGGTCTGTTCCTGATCGAAGCTATCTTGGATGGGTCGACATGGATCGCATCCCTGTTCACTACATGGCCTAAGGAGTGGACTTCACGTATCCAGAAGTCGTATTTTGAAAACTTTGCGTACAGTTGCTCCTTTCGTAGAAGTTCCAAGATAAGATGTAGGTGCTGCACGTGTTCCTCCTGTCTCTTGGAATAGATCAGAATGTCGTCGATGAAAACAATGACGAATCTTGTCAAAATAGAGTTTGCACACCCTGTTCATAAGGTCCATAAATACGGCAGGTGCGTTCAATAGTATCAAACCATCCATCATATCAAACATAAAGTATAATAGGTAAAATAATTCATAAAACCCAACACGATTAATGTTCAAACCAAACTTTGTTTGAGTAGCGTAAACATAATAATGAAAACCCAAGATAAGTTATAAGTTCAATTATCGTTCATTGCATCTCCTCGTCCTAACACGAAAGCTTGACCTCTTGCCTCGTTGCCATTGTGGTTGTTGTTTCCCCTGTTGTTGTTGTTGTTGTTCCCGTTGCCCTGGTTATTGTTGTGGTTCTGATTCTGGTTCAACTGAGGACAATCGCGTTTGTAATGACCTTCTGCCCCACACTGGAAACATCCCCGATTTCCACGCTGTGGCTGCTGCTGCTGGTTCTGTGGAGTTGGCGGTGGGGGTTGCTGGTTCTGATTTGCTGGCCGAGAGCTTCTACAATCCTTAGCCTCATGACCCATCTTGAGGCATCTTTGACATTGTTCCCTACGACATCTTCCACTGTGGTGTTTGTTGCACTTATTACACAGTGGGTGAATTCCCCGATATCCACCCTGCCCCTGACTGCCGGATGATTGCTGACTCGAATTCTGGTAGTCATTTGTCTTGCGCTGCTGAGACTGAACAGTAACCGATCCCTTGCTGGAATCCCCCTCCCATTTCCTCTTGTTGTCACTGGGAGTAGCAGAAGTGGTGACAGCAGTAGTGGTAGCCTTGACACGTTTTGGCAGTTTGTTCTGATCCACTGCCTGATCTGTAATACGGTGAGCGAGGCGCTGAATAGCCTGAATGTTGTCAAGATTGGCCGATGTCACATGGCTCTGGATCTCTGGCGCCAAACCCTTGAGATACATCTCAATACGCTTGTATGGTGGGTCTACCATAGTTGGGCATAGCACGGCCAGCTCATTCGACCGTTTAGTATATGCTTCGATCTCCGATCCAACCATTTTCAAATTATACAGCTCGTCCTCCAACTTGTGAATATCTTCACGTGTGCAGTACTCCCTCTTGATAAGTTCCTTAAAATCATTCCAGGGTGTGGCGTTAGCAGCTGCCAACCCTAAGATCTGGACTTGGGCATTCCACCAAGTCAGTGCTATTCCTTCCAAGGTGCCAGTTGCATACTTAACCTTGCGAGCCTCAGGGCACTCGCACATTTCGAATACCGACTCTAGCTTTTCGAACCAATGGAGGAGTCCCACTGCCCCCTCGGTGCCACTGAAGGAATTTGGACGACAGTCCATGAAGTTCTTGAAGGTACACACAGGCTGCTGCGCGTGTTGACCTGCTTGAGCGGCTGCAACTGCCGTAGCAATGAGAGCCTCTAGCTGGGCTTGAGTCATGTTAATTCGTGCGGCCATTGATCTTCACATCAAAGGCAACGTAAGTGAGAAAAGTTCGCGAATAGTGCGATGACAGAAGAGTGTAAGCACGTAAGTGTTCTCAAGCAATAACAAGTAGTGAGCAAAGTAATGTAAGCATACTACGAGCAAAGTTCTATGCAGTTCTAGCTAGCAGGTAATAAACAGAAACCTTATTACCTAGGATGTCGAGTCTTGCACGTGGAGCGAAGCGTCGTTGTGGATCGTTGAGAGCACTGTTCTGGTTATAGTCTGGTTTTAATAAAAACGTTTTCCCATATTAAAACCAAGTTCTCTATAACCAATGGCTCTGATACCAATCTGTCACACCCCCAAGATCCACCTGCGGAGTATCACCGCTTGGGAGCGTGACTGACCAGGATCAAGCCACCAATCATATCGAACATGTAACTAATGTCAAGTATAATAAATGTAAACAAATCATTTAATACGATTGATATTCCAACAAAACATAATTTAAGTTGCGGAAGCGTAACAATGAGAATCCAATGTATGTAAATAGTTCCAGTGTTGTAAGTTTATCAAAACATCCACGATCCATGCACCACAACGACCTGCTCCTCCCTGTGCAGGCTCCATATGTACCTAATGTCCTGCAAGGCATGCAGCAGAAAGTCAACAACTAGTTGAGCGAGTTCACAGTTAACAGTTCAGTAATAGTATAGCGTGAGTAGTAGTATGTTCGTTCGTTATGTCATGTATCGTGTTAGTTTCCATCGCGGCCTCCCAGGCAGGTATGCGAAGATATTAGGGATGGTCATCCCAAGTATTCTAGACTAGGTTTATCTGTATCGCGGCCTACCAGGCAGGTGTGCGAAGATTAGTAAATTACAGTTCGCGGCCTTCCAAAGGCAGGTGTGCGAAGTCAGTCATAATATCGCGGCCAACCCTTGGCAGGTGTGCGAAGATCAGTTCAATAAGTGTTACTAGTCTAGTCGTAGTTCAATCAGCTGAGTATGTACCATAGTTCATCAATTCACATCACTACGTTCCAGTATAAATAAGTACCAGTAAGTAATCAATCCCATTCCCACCCTGGGAACCCCATGCCTTGGCTGTGTGAACTCACCTTGGTTTGCTCGGTATGTTATTGCTTCTAGGGTTTATAAATCTCTAAGTCCGTAACACACGACCTAGGATGTGTTGCACATGATACGAGGTAAGTGTTTGCATCAAATAGGGTTTGCAAATCGTTGTCATTCAAGCAGTTGTGTCTTGTGTGTTTATTGTGTACATGATGATATTATATAGAATGTTCACGCATGTAAAATCATACAATTATACATATACAGAATCATCCCTCACACAAACGGTTAATCATATTCACATAATTCATGTGTCACGTCTTTGTTTTCATAGTTTAGTCTAACGTGTATAACAATTTAAGGATCACCGTTATCATACTTAACAGATTAACATCAACTAACTTCACAAGTTTAACGTAGTCAGGGAATCAAGGTGTCATACACAGCTTAACAGAATCAGCATAATATATCATGCAGCTACTTGTTTCAAATTAATCATTATACAATATCAGGCAGCTACACATCATCAGGTAATTACACAGCATCAGACATAGCACAACATCAGACAAGTGTGGGGGGGCTTCCCCTGTTTGAAAGTCGGACATTACTTGGTCTCTTATACTACAACTCGATCCATATGTTTATCGAATAACTCGGTCCATAACACTTGTATATAACTCGGACTGAACTCTATTTACTTAAACTCAGACATAAGACTTTAATACATAAAGTTCGGACCAAACAAGGGCTGCTAAACTCGGACCATATGCATTAGCAATTAAACTCGGACATAGGGGCTTTGGGGAGTTAAACTCGGACTAGGGGGGTTTTCTTAAACTCGGGCAGCCTTTAAGATGTTTAAACTCGGACAAAGGATTCCCCCTCAATATCTTCGGACATGATCAATTAAACAAAGTCGGACCTCCTTGATTCCACATTAAACTCGGACAAAGTGTTAAAAATATACTCGGACCATATGTTGCTTATTATACTCGGACCATATGTTGTTTATTATACTCGGTCCAAGCAATTGACATCAAACTCGGATCAAACACTCACATTAAACTCGGATATGCTAGTCCCCATTAAACTCGGACATGAACCCTCATTAAACTCGGACATGCATAATGGAAGGAAACTCGGGCAACTTTTCATTAACATACTCGGACCCAATGACATTTTAATAAACTCGGTCCACATCAAGTATAAACTCAGGCAACATTCAAGCATTAAACTCGGGTAACATTCAAGTAATAAACTCAGACTCTTATACACATCAAGGTTACAAACTCAGACATTAACAATACGTTTCACAGGATCAAGAATATCAAATCAGTTACGTTCTATATTATCAAAACCCTAATATCATACACAGTGACGGCAGAATCAAAATCAACTGATCGATATCAAGCAACAGTAATCGTCTCAAGACAATCTACCAATTATGCAGTTAATCTTCATCATAATCACAATTATCCATCACCAAACCAAAATCACAGAGTATAATATGAGGAACTAGGGTTTTCATGCACCAATCAATCAACAATTAATCACCGACAATGATCAAACACTTACCTTGATTTGATTCTAGATGGATTGATAATCAAACTTGATGCCAAAGAATTTGTGAATCCAAGAATGATGAGAAGGTGTTGCAGAGAGGATTAGAGGAGGTGAAAGTACGTGTTTTTGATTCTTTGTGAATGATTAGGGAATGATTAGGGAAAAGAATTAGGATTAAGTATTATTTATGTTTCACTAATGACTCTTTACACCCTCTATTGTTATATTTTACACAAGTACACATAGTTTCACACTTTCACCACCAAGTTTATACATTTGACAAGTCTATCACAATTAACAAACAACCATGCAAAGTCACACAACACACTTCATTGTATCAAAACATATACAATTTCATAACAACTAACTGTGCAATAAATGCGAAATAGAATCTTGGAATTTCGAATTGTCACAAGGATTTCCCTATTGTTTTCAATGACTTCTTCGGTACCTCCAAACTGTTCCTTAAGCGCGTCCCACAACTCTTTGGCATTGTCACAATGTAAGAATCCAGCATATATTTCGTTGGGCAGCGCTGATGCTATGATACTAAATGCTTTAGCATCTAGTTCAAATTTTTGATAATCCGTTTCAGTATAATTTTCAACAGGTTTTGGAACTTGTTTCTTAGCATCTTCAGCGCTTGGCACTGTAGGAACATGAGGACCAAAGATGACAGACTTCCAACAACCTGTGCTTTGTTGAGCGAGGATGTGACCCATCCTCCTCTGCCAGATGCTGTACTCATTTCTTTTTAGCATAGGTGGTTTAAAGAGAGAACCAATGTTGTTTTTATCGTCCTGAGATTGTGACGTCATTCTTGTTGTTTTACAGGTACTGAGAAATCAACTTTAGTGGTGATTAATCCTTACTCTATTTTTCAACGACGAAAAAACAATCAGTATCAACTATTTTGAGCTGAACTCTTTACGTCAAAATGATTGTTAAATCAAATTTGACTGTCCAGGCTCTGATACCAATTGTTGGATCTGAGTTTGATTTTGATTGTATTTTATGTTTGAAAATAAGATGAAGATGGATGAGTGTGCAGCGGAAATTATGGTGAAAACAAACTTTGCATACAATCAAACGAGAGTAATACTTTTATCAAACATCTTTACACAGAGAACCGAAAGATTGAATTTATTTCAACTACGATTACAATGATTGATGTGAGAATGCAAACTCCCCCTCAGCTAGAGCTCAGTAGTTTGTTCGTGCAAAGAAGACGAATGATGCAAAGAGCTGATAGAACAGTACCAAGTACTGAACTATTTATAGGCACTAGCAAACTACTGAGCATCTTTGCTGACATCACCATGAAAGTGACATCTAACCTCCTAACAAACTCTAACCTCTGATCTATACAGACACTGCTTGTGTTAACTACTGCTAATACATTCTATTACAAAACAGACTTTAGAACAGCTGCTGCAACCTTCTACTGCTGTGAACCCAGCAGCACTTGTCTGGATCAGCAGTGCTTGACTCAAGGCAGTAGATTGAATCAGCAGGACTTTAGTCTTCCATCAGATCTTTAGTTGAGCAGCAGTTATGGGTCAGCAGTTTAGCAAGATCAGCAGATAGGAGGTCATCAGTAGTTGTAATCACTTTCAAGGGGAGAGATTTGTATATCAGCTTCTGCTTATTCAGAATCCACTGCTCTGATCCAGTTTTGGCTTTAATTATCTGTTCCTCTGATAGGGTTCAATCCCAACACCTAACTCCGTCTAAAAACCCCAGTTAAGTAAAGGACATTTTTGTCACTTACATATTTTTTCATTTTTCTAATTGTAAATTTAAAAACCCACTAATTAAAAAACATAAAACATAAAACAATCTACATATACAGACATGTCATTTACTTTCCCCCTCTATCTCTCTACACCACCAACCCACCACTATCAACAACTACCATTGCCACGATCCACCGCATGCCAACTCTCTTTCTCTCTCTCTCTCTCTCTCTCTCTCTCTATATATATATATATATATATATATATATATATATATATATATACAACGCCTACAAAACCACCACCTGTTAACCGCCTGGTTCTGTCACTTGTGTGGTACCCTACCATGACGATCCTTGTGTAGTACCCCACCACAACCACAACCACCACCATTCCCCACCACATCTGTCGGAAATAAATCACGAAAATCCGATGGTGGCATAAAGGTTCAATTTCCAGTCAAATCACAACTTCACTAACGAAATTGATTCAATCAAACAAATAACTAAACAAAACCTAATCAATCAAACTAAAATCAACAAATAATAAACAATGATTACCGTGAGAAGGAAGGTAGAAATTGACATAACCGTAGCCTAGGGATTTGTGCGAGAACCGGTCTCTGCAAACACGAATTGAACTCACCAATCCGATCATGGAGAGAAGTTGAAGGAGGTCGTTGTCGGTGATGTGAATGAATCGGCCGTAGGAGTCGGTCAGGCTTGGTACAATGGATGTCACACCCCCATAATCCACACGCTGAGTATCACCGCTTAGAGGCGTGACTGACCAGGATCAAGCCACCAATCATATCAAACAGATAAGTAAATAGTAAATGTAAATCAACCAAACCAATATGGAAGGTGTTCAAAACATAAGTCTAGTTTCATTGTTTAGCGGAGGCACAAAAGTAAACCCAATCATATGTATAAGTTTTGAAATGTTATAAATGTTTAAACAACGCATCCATGATCCATGTCCACAACGACTGCGCCTCCCTGTGCAAGCTCCAAGTGTACCTAACGTCCTGCAAGGCATGTAACAACGAGTCAACAAACTAGTTGAGCGAGTTCACAGTTGGTAGTCTAGTTATAGTATTCGTTTTGTATATCGTTTGTTTGTTTAGTAAACCATGTATCGTTTATATTAGTACCGCGGCCCTCCAGACATGTTTGCGAAGATTAGTGGGAGTTTCCCATGTATTCTAGACTAGTTATATTTGTATCGCGGCCCTCCAGGCATGTTTGCGAAGATTAGTATATGTATCGCGGCCATTCCAAGCATGTGTGCGAAGCTTAGTATTTGTATCGCGGACATTCCAGGCATGTGTGCGAAGAGTAGTGGGGGCTTCCCCATGTATCACTAGTCTAGAAGTAACAATGTAAGTACGAGTAATCATTCTACCCCATTCCCAACCCCCGGGAATCCCATGCCTTGGTAAGAGTATGAACTCACCTTGGTTTGCTCGGTATGCTAGGGTATGTGCTCACAGTAAATCAATCAAGTCCTAAAGTGCGCACGTATACGTAATCAGTTTGTATTCACGAAGTTCGCATATAAGTACATTCAAAGTGGATAATGCATCAATGATCACTGAGTAGCACAATGTACGTATTCATAATCATACAAGTCATGCACAACACTTAACGACAGTTAACTAACCAAGTTAACTTTTAACGGACTTAAACTAAGTTAGGTGTGCTGTTTACTCATTCGGCGAAACACCCCCCCCTGTTTCGTCGTGTAATCCTTCGACGAAACACTTCTGTTTCGTCCCGTTTGTTTCATCGTAAAGGTCTCGGCGAAACACTTTGTGTTTCGTCTGGTTCGTTTCGTCGTCCGGTCAAATCATCAGTTACGCCGTGACAGTTACAAAATTACAGAAATCCTAATCATCAGTTCATCATACAGCAATCATACAAAATCATTCGGCACAAAATCATCATCAAAACATCATAACATAATCATCATAACACTAACGTCCATCATGATCCCTAGTTTATGCGTATAATAAGCTGATTAACATAATACATCACCTCATCGAACCTTATTAGCATGCTATCGAGCATTCAGATCACACTAGCAACATTCATGGTCAAGCATTCGATCGTATAAATCCTGGTTTCGTATAGAGTTAATACACAACTGTTTATTAGAACCCTAAGCCGACTAAATCATGCATACGAAATCAAGATCACACTCACATATTCACATCCATTCCAGAAATCAGACAAGCATATACACAAACATATATCGAGTAATCGAAGCATCAATGAAACCGAACTAACCGAGATGAAAGGAACGATGGATTGAAGGCTAAGGAAGGCTTCGAGAGTTTCAGGTTGCCGTCACACAGAAAGGGCTCTAGGGTTTTTGATTTTGATAAAAGTATCACGAATGAAGCCATTCCGTGTGACTTATACGCAAACTAATGTACTGGGCCGTAATGGGCTTCGGCGAAATGAGGGGCCGGCGAAACACTTGGTTTCGTCGAGAAGGTTGTGACGAGACAACCTCTGTTTCGTCGGTATGAGTTATGGCGAAACACCCGTGTTTCGTTGGGTGTGGGTTATGGCGAATCACTTGTTTCGACGGGTCCTTTCATATGTTAAATAGTTTAACAGTTTAACAGTTATGCAGTATTAGAAGTTCATGTTCATGGAATCAAAACACTTCACATAAAACACATAGTATATCAACAATCATCTCGAATTATATTCCTGTGTATAGTTACAAGGAAATAAATCAAACAACTAAACGGTCAACGTGCAATAAATGCGAATAAGGAAATCTTGGAAACTCGAGTTGTCACATTATCCCCAACTTGAAATAAATTTCGTCCTGAAATTTAGCATGCGGTTACTGAGGAAGCTAGGTAAGTTGTATCGTTTACTGGTTTTCCTGGGGTATCACATCATCCCCCCGTTGATTTGGAATTTATTCCCGAAATTCTGTAGTAGCTTCAACCTTAGTAGTAGTTGCATTATTCTGGAATAACTGGGGATACTTGAGTTCCATTTGGTCTTCTTGTTCCCAGGTATACTCTGGGCCACGACGGGAGTTCCAACGAACTCGAACAAGAGGTATTCTAGTGTTTTTGAGGACCTTAACATCCCGGTCCGTGATTTCAACTGGTTCCTCGACGAAATGTAACTGTTCGTCGATAGTGAGTTCCTTCAAAGGAACTATGAGGGTCTCATCTGACAGACACTTCTTCAGATTCGACATGTGGAAAACGTTGTGAACTGCACCGAGTTCTGCTGGTAGGTTCAGTTTGTAGGCCACTTTGCCTATTCTTTCTATGATTTCGAACGGTCCGACATACCGTGGATTGAGCTTGCCTCGTTTGCCAAAACGAACTACACCCTTCCAGGGTGAGACTTTGAGTAGTACTCGATCCCCAACTTGGAACTAGAGCGGTTTCCTACGCTTATCAGCGTAACTTTTCTGACGGTCACGAGCTGCCGCCATGCTTTGTCGTATCTGTGCAATTCGTTCAGTAGCATCCACTACAAGTTCTGGACCTGTGATCTGACTATCGCCCACCTCTGCCCAACAGAGAGGTGATCGGCATTTACGTCCGTATAATGCCTCGAATGGAGCGGCTTGAATACTGGTGTGGTAGCTGTTATTGTACGAGAACTCCACTAACGGGAGATGTTTTTCCCAGCTGTTGCCGAAGTCGATAACACATGCCCGAAGCATGTCTTCTAGAGTCTGAATAGTGCGCTCAGACTGCCCATCTGTCTGAGGGTGATAAGCTGTGCTCATGTCTAATCGTGAGCCGAAAGATTTGTGCACTGCTTGCCACAGTTCTGAAGTAAAGCGTGCGTCACGATCAGAAATAATGGAGGTTGGCACTCTGTGCCTCGAAACAACTTCTTTCAGGTATATGTCTGCTAAAGTAGAGAACTTGTCTGTCTCTTTGATAGCCAAAAAGTGAGCAGACTTTGTGAGTCGATCCACGATCACCCAAATAGTATCGTTCTCACGCTGGGATCTAGGTAGGCCAGTAACAAAATCCATAGAAATTTCCTCCCATTTCCATTGTGGTATCTTGGGTTGCTGAAGTAGGCCTGATGGTTTCTGATATTATGTCTTGACCCTTGCACAGGTCAAACATTTGTTAACGTACGTTGCTATGTGGGCTTTCATGCTAGGCCACCAATATGTAGTTCTGAGATCGTGGTACATTTTATCCAAACCTGGATGTACCGAGTAGCGAGACTTATGTGCTTCATCCATTACAAGCCCGCGTAAGTTACCATAAAGTGGGACCCAAATGCGTCCTGTTACGTAGTAGGCGCCGTCTTCCTTTTGTTCTAATCGTTGCCTTGAGCCGCGTAGGGCTTCAGCCCTGACGTTTTCTGGTTTCAATGCTTCTACCTGAGCATCTCGTATCTGTGCAGGAAGACTAGACTGAATAGTAAGTTGTAATGCTCGTACGCGCCTAGGCGTAGTATCCTTTCGACTGAGGGCGTCAGCCACAACATTGGCTTTGCCTGGATGGTACTTGATCGCGCATTCGTAATCGTTAAGTAGCTCGACCCATCGACGTTGTCGCTTGTTCAATTCCTTCTGCTTGAAGATATGCTCGAGACTCCTGTGATCGGTGTAGATAGTGCACTTGGTACCGTACAGGTAATGTCGCCATATCTTAAGCGCGAAAACAACAGCTCCCAGTTCTAAATCGTGTGTAGTGTAGTTCCGTTCATGAACCTTAAGTTGGCGCGAAGCGTAGGCAATGACTTTATCCCGTTGCATCAATACACAACCAAGACCCTGTATTGATGCGTCACAATAAACCACGAAATCGTCTGTGCCCTCTGGCAATGAGAGGATAGGCAATGACTTTATCAGGTTGCCGTCACACAGAAAGGGCTCTAGGGTTTTTGATTCTGATAAAAGTATCACGAATGAAGCCATTCCGTGTGACTTATACGCAAACTAATGTACTGGGCCGTAATGGGCTTCGGCGAAATGATGGGCCGGCGAAACACTTGGTTTCGTCGAGAAGGTTGTGACGAGACAACCTCTGTTTCGTCGGTATGAGTTATGGCGAAACACCCGTGTTTCGTCGGGTGTGGGTTATGGCGAATCACTTGTTTCGACGGGTCCTTTCATGTGTTAAATAATTTAACAGTTTAACAGTTATGCATTATTACAAGTTCATGTTCATGGAATCAAAACACTTCACATAAAACACATAGCATATCAACAATCATCTCGAATTATATTCCCGATTACAGTTACAAGGAAATAAATCAAACAGCTAAACAGTCAACATGCAATAAATGCGAATAAGGAAATCTTGGAAACTCGAGTTGTCACAATGGAGGTCTTGGATTGTGATTTGGGGTGAGGTCTAGGATGGAAATGGTTTGTTCGTGATGTAGGTGATGGAAATGGGGTGAGGTCTTGGTGGAGATAGATGTTGAAATGATTTTGGGGATGGTGATGCAGGTGTGTTATAATAATAATAATAATAATAATAATAATAATAATAATAATAATAATAATAATAATAATAATAATAATAATAATAATAATAATAATAATAATTATTATTATTATTATTATTATTATTATAACAAAATTAAATTGTTTTCTTTTATTTTTTAATATAAAATAAGATTTGGACTAAAATGACAAGTTGAAAAGTTTAAAACGAAAATGCCAAAAATACCCTTGGTTAAAACTGAGTTTTTAGACAGAGTTAGTCAATGTGGTCAAAATGGCAAAGAAATGGAAAACTCAGAGGAGAAAAAAAAGCTATTTGGACTAAAATGACAATTTGGAACAAACCTTAGAGACTAAAATGGCAATTTATTCAAATATGAAAATTAATTTGTTTAAAACATCAAATAGATAAGTAAATAAATAACACGGTAAATGAAAATTACTTAGGGAGAAGTAATACTTACATCAACAAGAGTACACACATTGGCGGACTCAGGATTTTTGAACAATGGGCTCCCATTTTTCCGGTGTTCAAATTTTTTGGATCGGTCGTTGTTCGGGTCGGATCGAGAAACATAATAGAAAACAATATCATAATTGAAATAGGAAAAAAATAGATTGATTAATTTAAAATCAGGTTTAAAAAAAAATACAAAAAAATGAAACAATCAGGTATTGAACCCATGACCTTTTGTGTGCAAACAAGAGGTTTTACCACTACACCAGGCTCACTCTCATTGTTATGGGGTCCAACTAAATCATTTTATGGTGTCTATAGAAAATTTTATATACCACTTGTACTACTTTTTAAAAAAAAATAGAGTCTGAGTACCACGTTTCACTTAACATGGGTCCGCCCCTAAGTACACACCCATATAAATATAAGGGGGTGTTCTGGAACTATACGGTCATATATCAAGGCTACACACATATACCAAATCTATGCATCCATATTTCAATAGAATAATTCTTTTAACGAAAAAGCTTGCCTTTTTTGTACACACAGAAAACAAACTGGACAATTTAATCAACTATTACATGCGTTCCAGCCATCCACCATCCGTCCCATGGGATTATTGTACTCATATTTGCTCTGCATTTTAGCCATAAATAGGTGTTCTTGATTTCTTTGATTATCTTTTGAGTTGATTTGTTTCCAGTGGCGAAGCTTGAAAATTTTCACCGGAGGGTCGGAAGTCACCGGACCTAAAAATTTTATATAAGTAAATTTTTTTTATAATACCCGGGGGTCGAAAACGTGTATACCTAAAAAATTCTATACGAAACGTACATACATAACACTACTGAGCAAAAAGTTCGAAGGTCAGGCGCCCCTCCCAGCCCCTTGAAAGCTACGTCCCTGTTTGTTTCCCCCCTAAGACCTCGTCGATTCTATTTATCCATAACAACCAAAATACACCCATTATTACACATCTTAAGGCATTTTTCCTCCTTTTCACTGCTACTATGACGCCACTTTTCTGAAGTACATCATGGACGGATGAAGCAGACATCAGAGTCGTCATGTCCAACCAGTTGCTTATCCCTGACCAAACCGCCTTTACGTATACGCAATAAACTAAGGCATGTTCGACTATCTCATGTGCGCCACCAAATAAAAGACATGATGGTTCATACGCCAACACACCTCTTTTGAATAGCTTGTGTCCAATTGGTAGTCTTCCCGCCTCAGCTTTCCACACTAGTGTGTTAAAAAAGGATTAGTACATTTAGTACATAAGCCTTTGGGAAAGAGGTGAGCAGACAACCGAAATAAATGAACCGTAATCGTAAAAACCGAAACAAAAACCGATGATTCGATTTCGGATTTTTAATAACCGCAAATTTCGGTTCAGTTTTTGGATAACCATTTTTAATAACCGAAAAAAACCGAACTGATAAGTTAGAAAAGTAAGCCTAGTTCATATATTTTTATGTTTAAGTCGTTTAAATGTTTAAATCATGTTAGTAAAATTATTAATTTTATTTTATTATATTAATTATAATTGAAATGATTTATTTATTTCCTACAAGAAATAACTAAATTTAATATAAAAATTAAATAATCTTTGAAATATTATAAAAGAAAATGTCTTGAAAAAAGTTTGGAGAAACATAAAAATATATTAGAAGGTTAGGTTTATGTGAACAATATTAATTAAAAAAAAATATTAGATTTTAATAATCGCAACTATTTTTCGTTAGCTGCCAACAGTCTCAACTACAAAAATAACCACTGGCAGGCCCTGCTATTAACAAATTGTCCTTCAATGGACCTTAGCTAACAGAACCCTAACGACGTTAGTCTCTGATCACCGGAAAACTCATTTTTGGCTAGAAAACTCACATTTTCGTCTCAAACCTCTTTGTAACCTTATTACGGGCCTTTAAGAACCTTTTTCTTGCAAAAAGCCCCAATTATTGTGTGATAATTGTCAAATTTGCATGCATCCGTACAATAATTAGACAATGATTAGTGCTTAATGACTGTGCTGATTTAACATTTATGACATGAATGTTTCTGATTTTTGTTATCATACATACATGTGCATCATATATTGCATAATGTCATATCATTATTGCATGCAACATTTATTGATTCAATTGATGCACGAAACAAAGATAGCACAGTTATCAAATAAATCAGAAAAATGCTGACGAGTTCAGTACATAGACAGACATTGTATTGAGACACAGAATGTGCCAGAAACCAAGAGTTACACTAGTATAGTGTGTAGGAAAGTAAGGATCATAAAACTGCCTTCCTAGTGATAGTTTAAGTGCCGGAAAGTGCCTAAAACTCATATAAACTGCAGAATTCAGCATTTAAACAACTTAATATTATGCACAAATATGGTTAAATGGTCCAGAATGCTTTCCTAAGTGTCGGGAATCAAAATTGTCACAAAAGGTAACATAAAGCACACTAGACTGCATAGTTTAGCACCTTAACGAACCAGTAACCAACCGAACAACCGGACACTACCCGAAACACCAAATTTTCACTAGAAGCATTGTTTTATCATTTCCGAGCTAGTTATGGTCCCTGGACATCATAACACACTATATAACATCCTAATAACTAAACACCTAACTAAAACACTTAGATTTTAACTAGTTAACAAACTTAACATTGAAACTCAACTAAACACCCCCCCCCCCATCTTACTGTCATGAAGTGGGCCCCCACCCTTGATTTTATTTGATTATTAAAATAGATTATGTCTTGAACTTTAGAGGACACATGAACCATGGGATAAACTTATGTTGGAGAATCATAAGAATAACCATTAGAACATAAACCTTCATTCTCATCATTCACCAACACTTCACAACTCTCTCCTCCTCTCCCTCTTGTCTTCGGTCGAGAACCCACACACACACAACCACCATCATCATTCAATCTTCATCCATTCTCTACTCATACAAAGGTGTAAGAAGCATCACAAGGAAGCTAGGAGCTCTTGGAAGTGGAAGGACCTCTTGCAAGTGCTATTAACCACCAAGAATATCATCTTCATCTTGTGTTCATCCCTAGCCTTGAGCTAGTAGTAAGATCATCTACATCTCATTTTACATCTTATTTAGTTGGTTAAAAGATGTTACAAGTAAATAAACATGAAGAACACTAATGATCAAGAACATTAAACTTAAACATAAGACTAAAAATCATAAGAATACATGTTGTTAAGTGTATATGTGAGTGTTGATTGATGATTGTTTGTGTTAATGATGTTAAACATCATATGAACTTGCTAGATGGTGATTAAAGACATAATCTAGCAAGATGAGAGGATGATTATGTTGTAGATCAAAGTGATCATCCTTATGTAAAAGCATGAACTTGAAGTATTAAATGTTTTTCTTGAATAAAGATGATCAAAGTGAATATAAGTCTTATAAACATGTGATTTTAAGAATGATTTTCTCAAGAAACTAAGTTAAAATACAAGATTTATATAAACTTGGTTCTTAAAGAAATTAATCACATTTCTAGTGGTTAATCAAGTGTAGAAACATATATGTAACAAGAAAAACTCAAGAAGAAATATTTTTAGAAAAATATTTTACAAGTTGTAAACATCCAAATTCTTCAAGAATGAAGTTTTTAAATAAACAACCACACTTTAAAGGGTAACCAGGCTTACTAACCACACTACCGAGTTACTACAAATTTTTATAAATTTTCAAGTTCATAAAGTAGTGATTATAGCTTGATTTTGGCACTTGGTAAGTATTGTTTGATTTGTTGTTGATTGTGATGATTTATAAAAGAAATGATATGCTTTGAAAGCATGGAAACCTTCATTTTTAAGGGGAAACTATGACAAAATTTTTCTAGAAATTAAACACTGAGAAAAATATTTTTAAACAAATATTTACAAGTATATTCTAAACCATGAATTCTCATATAAAGTTTGCAATAATTTTTGTTACAAAAATTATAAATATTGGAGGTTGGTTTTTGATAATAAAAGTGACTAAATATGTATTTAGGAGAATATATATTTAGATGTCACCTTGTGTGTGATTATTTGTATATTATGTGTAATAGTTATATTATTTTAGGACTTGAAATAATATAACTCACCAAAATACCAAGAAATTACAATATAAAATATTACCAAAATTCCAAGAGAATGAATATATAATTTATACCTAAAATATTGGAGAAACCGAACAAGGAATATAACTTACAAAAATGTTCTGGATTTTAATTCATGAGTATATTTTGATAAATGATATTTTGGACACCAAGAGAACAAAAATATGATTGTTACAATTATTACAAAATTATATCATATTTTTGACAAGAAGAAAATATATTATTTTTGGGTAAAGAAAAATATATATGTTTTCTTGAATTACTAGAAAATATATTATTTTTAGAGAAATATATATTTTCTTAAATAAACTGAGAATATATTATTTTTGGGTGAAAAACGGATTTATAAATATTTTCTAAAGATAATCTTGAAAATATATTATTTTTGAGATTTATATGAAAATACAATTATTTTTGCCAAGGGAAAAATTATAAATAATTTTTCTATGTAAGTTTCCTTAAAATATATGTTATTTTAAGAATATATATTGGTGAATTTTATTAGAAATATTATTCCGGAAAAATCAATACAAAAATAAAGTATAAGAATACTTTTTTTTTGGTAAAAAGTATAAGAATACTTAATAAACACAAGAAAAATACGTATTCTCGTACGTATAAATATACACCGGAATACGCCACCGATACTTGGCAAAAATACACAAGGTTAATAATACGAGTTTAAATACACCCATCCTTGGGAAAGTTATACATAAATGTGTCAAGTTAAAATATATTATTTTAACAAATATTCCAAAATTTAATAAATATAATTTAAGTTAAAATATTTATTATTTTAACAAATAATTATATTACTTGGAATAATATTGATGACAAAGAAACGTAACTCAAAGACACTAATTAAGACTAAGGTTAAGGCACGACCCACCCGTCTAAGAAACCGTAGTACGTTTGTAGGTAGTCGTGCACACTAGGAGAAGCTTTGAGTTACATCGGATTCAAGACGCAAGACTGTGAGTTCATGTCCCCCTTTTCTTTTAACTGTTTTCAGTTTTATAA
Source organism: Helianthus annuus (assembly GCF_002127325.2). Lineage (NCBI taxonomy): Eukaryota > Viridiplantae > Streptophyta > Magnoliopsida > Asterales > Asteraceae > Helianthus > Helianthus annuus. Next base: position 63,216,230 of record NC_035435.2, read on the forward strand.
CTTCGGGGGTGAAATGCATGTTACAAATGTTTACAAACGTTTATAAATGGTATGGTTAGCTAAGGAATGAACTGTTAGATCATGTGAATGGGTAGGCGCACACTTAAGACCATTAATCCTCGTATGAGGACCGAGGGACATGAGTGATAGATCTATTTGGGTGTTGCGAGCCACACCCATGAGGACTGGGATTTGGCCCATGAGGTGGCTATGTCTTCCAGCCGGAAGCCCGGTACAAAATCTACTAGGTTTGAGCCTTCCTACGCCGTTGCACACATGTTAATGGCCTTGCAAACCATTAATTGATCTGTTTCCTTGTTGCTTTCATACCGGGTTTACAAATACATACATACTTACAATGATTACAAGGTTTATTCATGCACACAAATAAAACACATGAACTCGCTCAACTTTTGTTGATGTTTTCAAACTACATGTATTTCAGGAAACTAAATGTGGATCTGGCGGGCGCTGAAGTTTTCAAGTCGTGTCATTAATAAAAGATGTCATCCGAAGTCGAAGGGTTTGAGTTATGTATTTTATCTTGGATAAGATACATGGCTCAAAACCTAGTTTGTTAGTGTCTTTTGTGAAGTCCTATATGGAACTTAAAACTTTGTTTGTGATATATTCGAAACTTGAAGTCTGTGTTTGGGATTTAAAACAATGTTGTTTGTAATGTTTGAAACTATCTAATGGATGAACATCTTGGTTTTATCATATAGTTGTTTGTTATGGTTGAATGCAATGATATTAAGCAAGTCACACATAATCACGATTCCGCAAAAGTCAGGGTGTGACAGTTTGGTATTAGAGCTTTGATTGTAACGAACTAGGATTCTTTCTCGAGTCTAGACTACAATCATTAGGGCTCTCATGAAAATATTTTTACAACATGTTTTCATTGCATACACAAGACTCCCACATCCATGGAACAAACGTTTTACAAAAGGTAAGACAAGAAACACAATGCAAGGTCACATTAGTGGTTTAGTATGGGGTAGACTAGGAAAGATAGAAAGGTTTCATGAAGGATAATGTGGATACATGATTGAGTGATAACTGTCTTGATTGCATACTAAGTGATAGTGGTTAATATTTGTGCACATGTTATGATTGTTATGTTACAGGCATTATGTCTTCTTCAGAGAGCGGATTATCAGACGTTGATAACCCTATGGCCATCGTCTCAGATGATGAGATTGCACCTGAGCCAGAGATACTTACGTCAGACACTGAGAGTGATCCTGACATGCTATCCGACGACGAGGATGACTTCTAGCCATTCGCGTTGCCCGACTTTGGCGATGATTTACCCCTTGCTGATGGTTTCCCTAACGAGGATCCTTTTGTCATTCCTGTTCCAGTCCATGATCACCTCATCATTGGTCATCCCGATGGTGAGCACATTGTGGCTCCGATCCTCGATCCTATTCCTCTCGTGGTCATTCCTCCCGAGGATTGGCCATTCGAAGATTTGTTTGATGATGATCTCGATTTGTTTGTAGACGGTCCTCCTGTTGACGCCCAGGGTGGAGATAGATGAGGATGATGTAGCTGTCCCACCTCCTAAGATTCCTGTTGTTGAGATATCCTCTGATTCCAGCTTGCACTCGGTCTCAGACTCCTTTGAGTCTGTGACGTCCTCAGCTTTGCAGGCGGTCGGATTACAGCGTTATGCTACCGATTCTGACAATGACACTGCTATGTCTGCTGCACCATCTCCTCCACACGACCCCGAGCCAGATCTTGATCCTCATGGTCAGCCTGATGTTGCACCTGCTGATCCTGAGCCGATTCCCGATCCTGACCATGTCCCATTTGGTTTACCAGACATTGCACCTCTTATTCCTGACCCAGTTCCTGCATCTGTTGACCCTCCAGTTGTTGAGCCATTTATTCCTCCACCCGCATCCGCTGATGTTGCTCCTCTCCTTCCTGTAAAGTCCGATGTCCATCTCACCGACTTACTTATCGTTTTCTTATAGGACATCCTTGCACCCCGTCCAGGAGAAGGTACTTCAGGCCAGCACCCTAGTTACGATCCTTTTGCTTCAGCAGCATTTCATCCGACCTCACAGGCTGCACTGTTTGCTCCCTTCACTTCTTCACCGCTTCATGAGCCATTCCGATGGTTCCCACCATACTCTATGCCGATTTCAGATCCCTATCATCCCTCCCATTTTGTTGGTTACACACGGGATGAGTTGCTTTTATCACTTCAGCTTCAGTTTGAGATTATGTGTCACACCCTGACTTTTGCGGAAGCGTGGTTATTTGGTGTGACCTCTTAATACCATAGCAACAATCATAACAATGCTATATGATAAAAACACAAGATGTTCACCCATTAATATAGTTTAGAAAATACCATTACATGCTTGTCTTGAAACATCAACCCAAAATAAGCTACAATCCATAACTTGTTTAAAACATGTTCATAAGACACAACAAAAGACTTTAAATAAAACGAGGTTTAAAGACATGTAACCCGTCCAGGAATAGGTTACACCTCTCAAACCCCACAACCTTGGATGACATCTTTTATTCAATGCAGCTAGACACATGCATACCCCGCCAGATCCGCTAGTTCCCTGAAATACATGTAGTTTGAAAAATCAACAAAAAGTTGAGCGAGTTCATGTGTATGTGAGTATGTATAAACCTTTAAAGTATGTCCGTATGTATAAAAGTCCCCGGTATGTAGCAATTAAGGAAAAAGAGATCACCAACCGGTTGCAAAGCCACTGGTATGTGTGAAACGGTGCAGGAAGTACTCAAACCTAGCAAATTTGTACCGGGCCTCGGCTGTAAGACACAGTCACCACTATGGGCCGCCCCGGCCTCATGGGTGTGGGCTCGCTACACCCAAATAGATCTATCACTCATGTCCCTCGGTCCTACGATGAGGATTAATGGCCTTAAGTGTTATACCCACCTTTCACATGATCTAAGTAGTAAACCCTCCTTAAGCTAACCATACCATGTATAAAAAGTCTGTAATAATTGTAACATGTATCCCCCCCCCCCCCCGAAGTATAAAACTGAAAACAGTTAAAAGAAAAGGGGGACATGAACTCACTGTAGTGCGTCTCCTATGCTCGTACTCAAAACTTATCAACTACACGATAATCTACACCGTACTAATGTCTATTAGATGAACGGTTCGTGCCTTGCTTTCGTATTTACGGGTTTGAGTTACGTTACTTTGTTATTATTCCAAGTTATAACTTCCTGTTAAAATAATAATTATTATTTTAACTTAAGTTTTGTTTTTAGGGTTTTGGAATAATAGTTAGGCAACTATTTCGTATCCATACTTCTCAGGTATTTTATATGCGTATTTCCTTCCCAAGGATGGGGGTATTTATACATGTAAATTTGTAGTTTCGAAAAATATATTTTAAGTTTCACTTAGAAAGATATATTTAACTTATTTTTCCAACAATAACGTATTCCCAAAATATATGTATTTTTCCAAAAATAATATATTTTTACTTCTTTAGTTTTCAAAATAATATTTTACCAAAAATATGTGTGTAAGAGTCTTTTCTGGAATGTTACATAAGTTACGTTTTAGCGTTCAGTTTCACAGTAACAAATGCGTAATATAAATATTTATTCCGTGAGAGTTTTGGTATTAATTTGGAGTTGTAATTTCCACATTAACTTGTAAGTTATATTATTTTACCCTAATATAACTACTTCACAAAATATACAAACACTCACACAATGACTTAATATAAAATATATATTCTAAATACACATTTACCCATTTTACTTGTAAAAATCAACCTCTAATACTTTGTATTTTTGTAACAAAACCTATGGCAAAGTTTATTTTGGAAAACAAAGTTAAAACATGTTTGTAAACACTTATTAGAAAAATAATTTCTAAGTGTTGAAATTTTAGAAAATTTCGCCAGAGTTTTCTCTGTAAACGGAGGTGTCCATGCTATTTAGCATATCATTTTCTTTTCAAAAATTCACTCAAACAATCATCAACAAGTCACTAAACAATATTACATCTTTCAAGTGCAAGAACAATGCGTTTTATATAATAACATGAACTTGGTTTTTCATAAAATCGCGTTGTAACTTAGTGGGGGTGTTTAGTGGGTTTAGTTACCCTCCTAAGTGTGTTTACTTTCGTTAAAATCTCATTCTCGGGATTTTTAGATGTTCACTACTTGTGAACATGTTTTACAAAAATATTTATTTACAACATTTTCATGTCTTACTAGGATCCATATACTAATTTCTTTCCAAAAATAGTGTAAGAATCACGACCTTTCAAAATCCGTCTTTTTAACTTGGTTTGTTTAGAAAAATCATTCGTAAACTTCGGATCTATACGATCATTAACTCACTTTGTTTACATATTTTTCAAGAAATCATCTTGTTACCAAGTCCATGTCTAAATATGGAGGTGATTCTTTTAAGTAAACCCCTAATCACCTCCTAACTTGTTAACTTAAGTTTTTAGTCTTACTTTAACAAGTTCAATCATGATGATCAACATCAAATTAACAAGCAATCATCAAGTAATCAACAACATAATCAAAACAACTTTATTTCATCAAGATTTCATCTTATTTCATCATTATGTTAGCTTTATGTTCAAGTTTTAAGTTCATGATCTTTTAGTGTTCATAAGATTTGGTCATAAAATAATCTTTAACCACTACAAACATGTAGTAAACAAGGATCAAGAAGTCTTACAACTAGCTTAAAGCTAGGGATGATCAATGGGAAAAAAAATGAGTGGATAAAAGCTTGTGGTAGAGGTCCTTGATGATCCGTGAGTTCCACACTTCGTTATTCACCTTTGTGCACCTTGTAGTAACCTTGGAACACTTGAAGGAAAATCGAAAAATGGTGAGTGGTGAGGGGGTGTTCTCGGCCGAGCTTTGTAGAGGGGAGAAGGGAAGAGTTGTAATGTTGAAATGTGAAGAAGATAAGTGCTTATAACACTCTCATCCCTTAATATCCAATGGTTCTTGTGTCCAAATAAGTACAAGCATAATCACATCATAATCTCACTAAATCCAATGAAAGATTGTTGAATATAAGAAGATTAGGAGATCTTGGTGAGTGGGGTCTCTTGGGGCCGGTTATAGCAAGGGGGGGGGGGTAAGTTGTAAAATATTGTGGTAAAGGGTGATTAATTAGGGGTTAAGTGGTAAAAGTTTAGTGTTTAGTATGTACCATGTATTATATAGTGTGTTTAAGTGTTCGGGAACCAAGACTAGCTCAGAAAAAGTGAAACAATGTTTCTGATAATATTTTAGTGTTCCGGGTAGTGTCCGGTTGTTCGGTTAAATACCGTTCCGTTAAAGTGCTAAGTTATTCCGTATAGTGTCTTTTATGTAACTTTTTCGTGACACTTTTAATTCACAGCACTTAGGAAAGCATACAGGACCATTTTGTCATATTTTTGCAAGTGACTAGCATGTTTAAATGCTGAATTTTGTTAATAAATGCAGAATTTTGCATTTAAAGCGGGTTTTAGGCACTTTCCGACACCTAAACTATCACCTAGTGACGCAGTTTTACGGTTCTTACTTCCCTACACTCCCTACTAGTGTAGTACCTTGTCTCTGGCTCATACTGGGCCTCAATATATTGTCTGCCTATGTGCTGGCATTGTCAGCATGTTTCTGAGTTATCCGCTCACTGTGCTAACTGTGCTTTGTGCATCAAGTTTGTCACTAAAGGTTGTATGTAATAAATGGAGTGACAGTATGAATGTGATGCATATGTATGTATGTAACAGAAATCAGAAAGCAGTTTAATCATCAGTTGTAATTCAAGCACAGTCATTAAGCACAAATTTATTATTAATTAATTGTGCGGATACCTGTAATTGTGAGGGTTGTCACATTATCCTCCTGTTAGAGAAATTTCGTCCCGAAATTTTAGCTTTGCTACTAGATGCAGGGGTCTTGGGGAATAAATGTGGGTATTTCTCTTTCATGCGATCCTCACGTTCCCACATGAATTCTGGCCCGTGTCGTGCGTTCCATCGAACTTTGACGAGGTTGGCACTACTCCGGCGTGTCTTGTTAATCTTCCAATCCGTAACCTCAACGGGTTCTTCAGTAAAGTGGAGTGTGTCGTTGATATGAACCTCGTCGGCAGGAATGACCACTATTTCTTGAGTTGGACTCTTTTTCAGATTGGATACATGAAATGTATCATGAACGCCATTAAGTTCAGCAGGTAGGTCCAACTTGTATGCTACCAAACCAACCCTCTTCAGAATTCTGAATGGACCAATGTACCGCAGATTCAACTTCCCACGCTTTCCAAAGCGTGCTACACCCTTCCAGGGTGAAACCTTCAACAAAACCATATCTCCCACCTCAAATTCGAGAGGTTTCCTTCTTTGGTCCGCGTAACACTTTTGTCGATCACGAGCCGCTTTGATGCGCTCTCGGATCTGAAAAATCTTGTCTGTCGTCTCTTGAACCAAATCCGGACCAACTAACTGTCTATCACCTGCGTCAGCCCAACAAACCGATGATCGACACTTGCGTCCATAGAGAGCTTCGAACGGTGCGGCTTGAGTGCTTGCATGATAACTGTTATTGTATAAAAATTCAACCAATGGTAGGTGAGTGTCCCAACTACCACCCAAATCCATTATGCAAGCTCGCAGCATGTCTTCCAATGTTTGAATCGTTCGTTCACTCTGTTCGTCTGTTTGCGGGTGAAATGCAGTACTCAGATTTAACTGAGAACCAAATGCTTCCTGAAAGGATTGCCAAATCCTTGACACGAATCTTCCATCTCTGTCGGAAATGATTGAGAGAGGCACTCCATGTCGTGCAACAATCTCCCTCATGTATATCTCAGCAAGTTTACTCGTGTTGTCTTTTTCCTTGATGGGCAAAAAGTGCGCAGATTTCGTTAAACGGTCTACTATTACCCAAATCGTATCATGGCCCTTGGGCGTCCTTGGCAATTTCATTATGAAGTCCATTGAAATCTGCTCCCAGTTCCATTGAGGTATTTCAGGTTGTTGCAAAAGACCTGAAGAATTCTGGTATTCAACCTTTACCTTGGCGCAAGTTAAACATTTGCCGACATATATCACAACATCGCCTTTCATCCTTGGCCACCAATAGAAATCCTTAAGATCTTGGTACATTTTATCCACTCCCGGGTGGATCGAGTACCGTGACTTGTGAGCTTCATCGAAAACAACATTTCTCAAACCACCAAACAAGGGAACCCAAATTCGTTTCATGAAGCACAAAGTCCCTTCCCCGTTTGGTACCAACTGTTTCTCCATCCCACGGAGATACTCATTCTCAATATTCCTTTCCTTGAGTGCTTCTCTCTGTGCGGCACGAATGCGCAATGAGAGGTCCGTTTGTATGATCATTTCCAAAGCCCTAACCCTTATGGGCTTGAGCCTTTCCTTTCGACTCAGGGCATCGGGGACCACATTCGCCTTCCCTGGGTGATACTTGATCTCACAATCATAGTCGTTCAATAGTTCAACCCAACGTCTTTGCCTCATGTTAAGCTCCTTTTGATCAAAAATATGCTGCAGGCTCTTGTGATCAGTATAGATTGTACATCGCGTGCCATATAAGTAATGTTGCCATATCTACAAAGCAAACACCACCGCGCCTAATTCCAAATCATGCCTGGTGTAATTTTTCTCGTGAACTTTCAACTGGCGAGAAGCATATGCTATAACCTTCTGACGCTGCAATTAGCACACAACCTAAGCCCTGATGCGAGGCGTCGCAATATACAAAGAAGTCGTCCATGCCTTCGGGCAGTGATAAAATTGGTGCGTCGCAAAGTTTGTTCTTCAACAACTGAAATGCTTCTTCTTGTTTGTCTCCCCAATCAAACTTCTTGTCTTTCTGTGTAAGGGAGGTCAAAGGTTGAGTGATTTTCGAGAAATCCTCAATGATTCTGCGAAAATAGCCAGCCAAACCTAGGAACTGTCGAATCTCGGTTGGCGACTTAGGAGTCTCCCAGTTCTTGATTGCCTCGATCTTTGTGGGATCCACATGAATTCCATTTCCATTAACTATATGACAAAGAAACTGAACTTCGCGTAACCAGAACTCGCACTTCGAGAACTTCGCATACAACTTCTCCTTCTTAAGAAGCTCTAAAATAGCTCTTAAGTGTTGCTCATGTTCTTCTTTCGTCTTTGAGTAGATCAAAATCTCATCAATAAACACAATCACGAACTTATCGAGGTATGGCTTATAAACTCTGTTCATCAAATCCATGAAAACTGCCAGCGCATTTGTCAACCCAAACGGCATGACCAGGAACTCGTAATGTCCATATCGAGTCCTAAAGGCCGTCTTTGGAGCACTTTCCTCTTGTATCCTTAACTGATGGTAACCTGATCATAGATCTATCTTTGAGTAAAAACTTGAACCTTGTAATTGATCGAACAGGTCATCGATCCTTGGTAAAGGATACCTGTTCTTGATTGTCAACTTGTTCAGCTTCTGGTAGTCGATACACATGCGAAAACTACCATCTTTCTTCTTAACAAACAAAACTAGAGCTCCCCAAGGCGAGAAGCTTGGTCTGATAAATCCCTTGTCTAACAACTCCTGGAGTTGCGTGGACAGCTCTTGCATCTCTGAAGGTACAAGTCGATAAGGTGCCTTAGCTACAGGCATGGTGCCTGGAACTAAGTCAATATGAAACTCGACTTGCCTTTGCGGCGGCAATCCTGGCAAGTCTTCTGGAAAGACTTCAGGATATTCCTTCACGACTGGAATATCTTCTAACTTCGGCTCAGCGGCTTCCTTATCAACGATGTGTGCCAAGAAGGCAACACATTCCTTCTTCAAACACTTTCGAGCTTTCAGACAGCTAATGATCCTCAAAGGCGTATCACGCTTCTCTCCGTGTACCATAATCGTTTCTCCATCCGCCATTGGGATGCGAATGGTCTTCTCGTGACATACAATCTCGGCTCTGTTACTTGACAACCAATCCATCCCTACTACCACATCCAAGCTTCCCAACTCGACTGGCAGTAGGTCCAGTGTAAACTCGTGTTCTCCCAGCTCTATTACGCAACCTCTGATAACTTCACTTGTTTCAACTAGCTTTCCATTAGCCAGTTCAATTGAGTACGGAATGTCTAATTTACTAGCAGATAACCCAAGCATTTTCTTAAATTCTAGCAACACAAAACTATAGTCGGCACCAGTATCAAATAGCACAGATGCAAAGCGTTGATTAATGGGGAACGTACCAGTAACGACATTTGGATCTTGGCGTGCTTCCCTTGCACCGATATTGAATACTCTTCCTTGGGCTTGATTAAGTTTTGGGCATTCACGCTTGAAGTGCCCCACGTCTCCACAGTTAAAACATCCTTGTCCTCGACCGTTTCCGTTCCCATTACCATTACCAGCTCGATTATTGACTGCTCCTCGGTTACCAGCTTGATTCCCAGCATTTCCACGATTTCCATTCCCGCCATTTCCTCCCTGTTGGCGGTTTCCATTCCCATTACCATATCCTCGTTTACCACCACGACCAACACCAGTACCAACCCAGCATGTATTCTTCGAATGTCCCTCTTTCCCACAAGACTCACATCTCCTCAATCTGTACTGGCCGGAATGATGGTACTGGCATGTATCACATTTGGGCAGAGCGCCCATGTACCCTCTTCCTTTGACTTCAGCACCAGTTTTAGCTTCAACTGGTGGGTTTGTCTCCTTCTTCATGTTGGCGCTGCTGGTACCCTTTTTAAAATTGGAGAACTTCCGTTTGTTCTCTTCCGAGGATTCCACATGTGTTTCTTTCTTTTTCGGATCAGAATTTGAAAACTTGTTTAACCGGATAGCTTCCTCAGTCAGAGACACGCTCAGGTCTATAGCTTCAGTAATCGTTACCGGTTTTGACGATGTAACCATGCTCATAATCTGAGGTGCCAACCCCCAGATGAAACGCTCCAAGCGTTTGAATTTAGGCATAACCATGTATGGTACCACATGTGACAGATCGTGAAACCTCTGAACATACTCGGCGATCTTCGGGCCATCCATTTTAAGATTCCAAAACTCAGTTTCCAGCTTCTGTATCTTGGCCCTGGAGCAATACTTTTTACGCATGAGCTCTTTCAGCTCGGTCCAAGTCATAGTGTATGCTGCTGCCTCTCCTAGAGTTTGGACTTGGAGATTCCACCATGAGAGTGCTTCATCAGTAAACAACCCGGAAATGTAGGTAACTTGCTGCTCGGGTGTGCATTTGCTCATTCGCAACACTGAGTCGGTCTTTTCCGTCCATCGAACATACGCCACTGCACCTCCGGTGCCGTCAAAGTTAAGCGGTTTACAGTCTAGAAATTGTTTGTAGGTGCAGCCTGTCCAAGCAATGTTATTCATAGAAAACATTAGCAATTGCACATGAAATGTCCAAATGTAGTGTAATGTGTCTCAAGTGACTTAAACAATACCATTTTGGTGGGTTGTTGTTTCTTGAGGAACCTCCGCTAGTCTCAGCGCGGGAGGCCTCGTAATCAGCTATGGCTTGCGAAATTCTTGCTTGCAATTCGGCCTCCGTAGTGGGCAGACGGTTTTCCCTCCGTGGTGGCATCTTCTATAAGAAGATTGTATTAGTCAAGTCATATTATATATAATGAGTACGTAACATGCGCATGTAATAACATCCATCAACCTCATAACACATAACATCCCATGTTATAATATAAAACAAATAATTCAACAACGCATATAATGAGAATACTGCGATTGAGCTGTCATATAATCAAGACCACAAATACAATGTTTACAAGTTTCACAAATGTATCGTACATCAAAAGAGACTAAGGGTCACATGGTCACATCGCCCTTGTCTGAATCGTCTAACCATATACAACAACTAAAAATCAAATGTCAAAAGTCATAATGTCAAAATGGGGTCTTCAAAATGCTGTGTAGTCAGGCTCAATCGCTGTCTTCTCATCAAAAGTAGTGCTACCTGTAACAGACCAAAAATCCTTAAGCTGATGGGGGAGGAGGAGGAGGTGGAGGGAAGAAAAGCAAACGGTGCAAATGCACCAAATCCTCCTCAAGAGCGTGGACAACACGCAGCAGGTAAGCAATCTGCTGCTCCGGAGTGAGGAAGCGGACATCAAAATTCGGGTGAAGTCGGAGAGGAGCTGGTGGTGTAGCAAAAGGAGACTGGCAATGACAAGGGGGAGGACGCGGAGTCCTCTCCAGCTCCTAGACTCGTCGGCTCAACGCATCCTGCTGTAACTGCAAGGATATAAATATGTCACCCGTGGTATATCCAACATGAAAAGGATGGTATGGGTCTGACAAAGGCATGACATTGGGCGAAGACCACATAAATGGCTCGCCCGTGGGTGCTGACGAAGGAAAAGCAGCATATGCAGCAGGTGCAAAAGAAGGCATAAATGGAAGGGCTGCTGACATAGGTGGCATGTGATCGTGCTACTGTGTAGAAGGTCCTTCCCCTGGACGGGGAGGAGGAATGTCCTGGAAAAAAGTGATGGGTAAGTCTGTGCGGTGGGCATCAGATACGTGCGGGTGAAACTGGGGAACATCAAGAGGGGCAAAAACAGTCGTAGCAGGGGGTGTGACTGGTATAACAAAAGGAGGATAATCGTCGTCCTCAATCCACCCATTACGGGTGTCCGCATATCTAGGATCGACATGTGTGGCAAATGGTGCACGGTCAACAAACACAGGGGCTGGGTCGGGCAGTGGTGCAACAACAACAGGAACGCCAGTAACTGGTGGTGCAATGACTGGTGTATCAACAACGAGTGGTGCCACGACTGTTATATCAACGTGATCAGGCTCTGGTAAAGGATCAGTGCAAAAGTGCAACAGCTGGAACATCAATACGGTCGTGAGCAATGACAGGCTCTGGAGCTATCACAGGCTCTGGACCAACTGGAGCAGGCTCAGCAGGTATAAACTTGACCTCAGGATCCGGGTCAAACTCATGGGGAACAACGGGTGCAGCAGACATCGCCATGCCTGAATATGTGTCGGTGGAGTAGTGTTGCGCGCCCCGGACGTGAAGGGTAGCAGACGCTACAGACTCAAACGAGTCTGGACCAGACGAATCAGAAGGAGCCTCCATGCTAGGAAGCTCAATGACAGGGACAACAGGGTCAGCAACTGGAATATTAGCAGGTGGCATATCGTCATCCGACACATCGTCGAGAGGCAAATCCTCCAAAGGAAATGCAGCGAGGGGTAGATCCCCATCAAGAATACCATCAGCAAGCTGAACATCGTCTCCGAAATCCGGCAAAGCAAAGGGCTAGAAATCATCATCATCACTGCTGTCAGTATCAGATGTATAAATCTTGGGATCCGTGGGCATCGGATCATCTGGGTCTACTGCTATGGGGTCTAGTGTGCCGGAAGCTCCACTCGAAGAAGACATGACGTCTGTAACAAAACAATCACGACAATTGCACATATATTAACAATTATCAAATAAGCATGTGAGTCACAACAATGTAAGCAAGTAATCATCCTAGTCTTCCCCAGACTATCCCACCCAGTCTCTTAGGCTGAACTCCCTAGTCTCTCGGACTAACTCCCTGGCCTCTAAGACCAAACCTTCCCAGTCTCTAAGACTAACTCCCTGGTCTCTAAGACCAACTCCTAGTCTCTAAGACTAATTCCCTGGTCTCTAAGACCAACTCCTAGTCTCTAAGACTAATTCCCTGGTCTCTAAGACCAACTCCCTGGTCTCTAAGACCAAAACCTCCCAGTCTCTAAGACTAATTATAAACATAAATTTTGAAATGTGTATTTGTGCCTTTTGTTTGTAAAAAATGTTTATTCCCTGGATCTGGACGTTTTGTGTATGCAATGTAAAAATGTTTTCGTGAGAGCCCTGAAGATCATAGTCTAGACTCGAGAAAGAATCCTAGTTCGCTATGATCAAGGCTCTGATACCAAGCTGTCACACCCGGACTTTTGCGGAAGCGTGGTTATTTGGTGTGACCTCTTAATACCATAGCAACAATCATAACAATGTTATATGATAAAAGCACAAGATGTTCACCCATTAATATAGTTTAGAAAATACCATAACATGCTTGTCTTGAAACATCAACCCAAAATAAGTTACAATCCATAACTTGTTTAAAACGTGTTCATAAGTCACAACAAAAGACTTTAAATAAAACGAGGTTTAAAGACATGTAACCCGTCCAGGAATAGGTTACACCTCTCAAACCCCACAACCCTGGATGACATCTTTTATTCAACGCAGCTAGACACATGCATACCCCGCCAGATCCGCTAGTTCCCTGAAATACATGTAGTTTGAAAAATCAACAAAAAGTTGAGCGAGTTCATGTGTATGTGAGTATGTATAAACCTTTAAAGTATGTCCGTATGTATAAAAGTCCCTGGTATGTAGCAATTAAGGAAAAAGAGATCACCAACGGGTTGCAAAGCCACTGGTATGTGTGAAACGGTGCAGGAAGTACTCAAACCTAGCAAATTTGTACCGGGCCTCGGCTGTAAGACACATTCACCACTATGGGCCGCCCCGGCCTCATGGGTGTGGGCTCGCTACACCCAAATAGATCTATCAGTCATGTCCCTCGGTCATACGATGAGGATTAATGGCCTTAAGTGTTATACCCACCTTTCACATGATCTAAGTAGTAAACCCTCCTTAAGCTAACCATACCATGTATAAAAAGTCTGTAATAATTGTAACATGTATTTCACCCCCGAAGTATAAAACTTAAAATAGTTAAAAGAAAAGGGGGACATGAACTCACTGTAGTGCGTCTCCTGTGCTCGTACTCAAACCTTGTCAGCTACACGATAACCTACACCGTACTAATGTCTATTAGACGAACGGGCCGTGCCTTGCTTTCGTATTTACGGGTCTGAGTTACGTTACTTTGTTATTATTCCAAGTTATAACTTCTTGTTAAAATAATAATAACTATTTTAACTTAAGTTTTGTTTTTAGTGTTTTGGAATAATAGTTAGGCAACTATTTCGTATCCATACTTCTCAGGTATTTTATATGCGTATTTCCTTCCCAAGGATGGGGGTATTTATACAAGTAAATTTGTAGTTTCGAAAAATATATTTTAAGTCTCACTTAGAAAGATATATTTAACTTATTTTTCCAACAATAACGTATTCCCAAAATATATGTATTTTTCCAAAAATAATATATTTTTACTTCTTTAGTTTTCAAAATAATATTTTACCAAAAATATGTGTGTAAGAGTCTTTTCTGGAATGTTACATAAGTTACGTTTTAGCGTTCACTTTCGCAGTAACAAATACGTAACTTAAATATTTATTTCGTGAGAGTTTTGGTATTAATTTGGAGTTGTAATTTCCACGTTAACTTGTAAGTTATATTATTTTACCCTAATATAACTACTTCACAAAATATACAAATACTCACACAAGTGACTTAATATAAAATATATATTCTAATTATACATTTACCCATTTCACTTGTAAAAATCAACCTCCGATACTTTGTATTTTTGTAACAAAACCTATGGCGAAATTTATTTTGAAAAACAAAGTTAAAACATGTTTGTAAACACTTATTAGAAAAATACTTTCTAAGTGTTGAAATTTTAGAAAATTTCGCCAGAGTTTCCTTTGTAAACGGAGGTGTCCATGCTATTTAGCATATCATTTTCTTTTCAAAAATTCACCCAAACAATCATCAACAAGTCACTAAACAATATTACATCTTTCAAGTGCAAGAACAATGCGTTTTAGATAATAACATGAACTTGGTCTTTCATAAAGTCGCATAGTAACTTAGTGGGGTGTTTAGTGGGTTTAACTACCCTCCAAAGTGTGTTTACTTTCGTTAAAATCTCATTCTCGGGATTTTTAGATGTTCACAACTTGTGAACATGTTTTACAAAAATATCTATTTACAACATTTTCATGTCTTACTAGGATCCATATACTTATTTCTTTCAAAAAATAGTGTAAGAATCACGACCTTTCAAAGTCCGTCTTTTTAACTTGGTCTGTTTAGAAAAATCATTCGTAAACCTCGGATCCATACGATCATTAACTCACTTTGTTTACATATTTTTCAAGAAATCATCTTGTTACGAAGTCCATGTCTAAATATGGAGGTGATTCTTTTAAGTAAACCCCTAATCACCTCCTAACTTGTTAACTTAAGTTTTTAATCTTACTTTAACAAGTTCAATCATGATGATCAACATCAAATTAACAAGCAATCATCAAGTAATCAACAACATAATCAAAACAACTTTATTTCATCAAGATTTCATCTTATTTCATCATTATGTTAGCTTTATGTTCAAGTTTTAAGTTCATGATCTTTTAGCGTTCATAAGATTTGATCATAAAATAATCTTTAACCACTACAAACATGAAGTAAACAAGGATCAAGAAGTCTTACAACTAGCTTAAAGCTAGAGAAGATCAATGGGAAAAAATGAGTGGATAAAAGCTTGTGGTAGAGGTCCTTGATGAACCGTGAGTTCCACACATCGTTATTGTCACACCCCGACCACGTAGAACATACAAAACGTGGCGGAAATGTCGGGGAGTGTTGTAACAGAATTAATTGTTTCAAATCCATGGCAATTGAAGTTTCGTTTTATTGATCAAACATGAAAGTTTACATTGTTTAAACAAGAACCAAATAGTACATAACATAAATTAACTAGTTCTTGTCTCGTTTTAAGTCACTAAGGCACAGGTCCGCCTAAGTATATCTTGATAAGTCCTATGCATCATCTCCTGAAAACACATGTGAAAATAGGTACGTCAGCATAAAAATGCCTGTGAGATACATTGGTTTTGTGAAAATGGAATTCATGACTTATGTTTGAGAAAATGTTTAGTCATGAACCTTGTAATTTGCTTTGTCTTGTAAATCATTTGAAGAAACGATAAGATCAGATGGTATATATAAATAAGAGAACACTGTATGGTTAAACGGATAACCATGTAAAATGTGTTTGTATAAGATAAGTCGTTTGTAAAACAATGTCTCGTGAAAAGTGTGTTATTTGCATAAAATGTCATACGTCTCAAATTGAAATGATTCAAATAACGCTACGATATGTAATACCATACAAACACTTATATATAGGAAGTACCAACGGCGTATCCACCATGTTTGTATCATATTACATACGCCACGTTACTCCACCCATTTACCCAAACTAACCACCATGTAAATTGTTCATGTATAAATCAATTGTCAATTGTTATTGTGTAAACCATATCAAAATGTCAATGTTCAATGTAAACCACCAAATATGTATATCAATGTCAAAATGTTTATGTTTAATGTAGATCATGTAATGTGTACCCAAAATATATCTTGTATGGTAAGTGAGATGTATCAACTAAACCATATCGAAATGTCTATGTTCAATGTAAACCACCAAATATGTATATCAATGTCCAAATGTTTATGTGTAATGTAGATCATGTAATGTGTACCCAAAATATATCTTGTATTGTAAGTGAGATGTATCAACTAAACCATATGTAAAATGCACAAAACAAGGTGTTGAAGTAAAACATGGTTTAAATCAATGTTATGTTTTGTGGAACAATGCATGCTCTACTGATATTAACATTTATGCGGTATTGTGAAAATGCATACATCCAAGCCTTGAGACTGTGGCGATAAACCCTTAAATGATTTAAAGGTTTATCTAAGTTATGTATATCGAATTCGGTCATTCCTTCCAATCCAAATAAACCCAGGATTTCAGGAACGGGAGTTGTCAATTCCTATGGTACCACTACCTACTAACGAACGGCGTAGCTAATGTTAATGAATGTATTGTTCCATGTTAAAAAAACCAAATGTTATACCAAAATGAAGGCATGTGATGTAAGCAATTGTACTAAGTATGCACACAATGGGCATAAATAGCATGAAATGTAATGTGAACCAATATACTAAGTACGCACACAATGGGCATACATAGCATAAAATGTACTGTAAAGCAATGTACTAAGTACGCACACAATGGGCATACATAGTATGAAATGTAATGTAAAGCAATGTACTAAGTACGCACACAATGGGCATACATAGCATGAAATGTAATGTAAAGCAATGTACTAAGTACGCACACAATGGGCATACATAGCATGAAATGTAATGTAAAGCAATGTACTAAGTACGCACACAATGGGCATACATAGCATGAAATGTGATGTAAAGCAATGCACTAAGTACGCACACAATGGGCATACATAGCATGAAATGTAATGAAAACATGTACTATAATGTACTAACGATCATAGCAGGCATATGATGTGAAAACAGGGAAAGCATGAAAGTAACAAGTAGGCACATGTGTTTCACCCCAAAACAGTTTGGAAAACAATAAAAGAGGGGTTCAATGTACTCACCTGAGATTGCTTTGAATTCCTTGCGTAATAATCACACAATGCTAGAGATCACGAGATATCAAAGGGCACCTAATAGGTAGCTATATTAATATACCGGACCAAAATCGGAAGGATCGGATAGTATGCGGGTTCGTAAACTAAACGAGTATGGAGACTCATGTAATATGGTCTAACAAAGCCTATATACTAAAATGAAGCCTAACCTAAGTGCTCGCGACCCATTACGACCCGTTTAGGTAGCTTATGCTACCTTAACGCGTCGTTCGCGTATAACGCGTTTGGAACGCCTAACATCGTGACCACAAGGTATAACCTCGGAAGGTTATAGCTATGGTCACCTAATATGTTTGGTCGGATCCTAATGATCGACCAAATGGGTAGGGTTCGAAAGTATAAGCGATGGTTTAGATCGCTTACCTTACGACCCTATATAAGCACTAAACTAAAAGTGACGAGCTAAGCATGTTAAAACATGCTTAACTAAGTTTAGAAAACAGGTTTGGCATCAAAACAAACGGCTTTGATGCTCACGAGTAGTTTGGTTACAAAATACGCAAGAATGCGCATTTTGGCCGAAACTACGGCTCGTCACTGAGCCTAGATAACGTGGTAATCAGTAGGTATAGTCACTACGGACTATGACCATCGTGATCACGCTCACGTTATGAAGTTCCAACGAACTTCGTGTTGACCATAGGCTGGTCAATGCAGAAAGTCAACAAAACGTTGACTTTCGGACTCGAAAAGCGAATAAAAGAACGAAAGAATACTTACGGAGGGTCCCCGAATGCTAATCTAGATCAAAATGGCTCAGGTATGAAACAAAGGTTCCAACTTAGAGCTCTTGATCAGATTTTTGTGGGTTTTACTCAAAAGGGGGGGGGTGTATTTATAGGAAAAGTAAAGCCGTTAGGATCGTTTCTTGAATTTCGTGCCACGATCTTAAGCGTACACTTGTCACAAAGTTGTGGTGGCTCAAAATGACCCTTAGCTCCTGAAATGGTGAAAGGGCATTGCCCTTTGGTGTGTTTGAAAGGCCAAATTTGCAAGAAAGACAAAATTTTTATTACTGAAGGGGCCATGCGGCCCGCATCAGGATCAGACAAAACTCAGGCGGGCCGCCTGGCTATGTCTGATCTGCACAAAGTTTCAGAATTGGCAGTTTTGGTCCCTGTTGCATGTTTAAGCCATTTCCGACACTTCTAAGGCCCGTAAAGCCAACTTTAAGGCTCTAAAATGATGCCTAAACATTGTGGACATGAAACATGCTCAGAAATATGTCGGATGTTGGTTCGTTTGGCCGTACGATCGCGATGTTCGGTTAATTACGACGGAATGCGCATAAGCGCGAAAAATGATCCAAATGACGCGACGAATGGATTTTTCTCATGCCAAACACTAAGGCATAATATTAGGATGCTTAGATAAATTTTTGGACATCCGGATGTATTCAGAACGTAAGTTATGTGCGAAAGTGCAAACTTATGCACTTTTTGACACTTTTAGTTCCTGAATGATCCAAAAGTTTGTTTTAGCATACCAAACCCCTCAAAGCCTATTTCTAAGCTATGTAAAGGATATTTATGGTATGTTTAACTTATGGACATGTTCCGGAATGTTTGTTACAGTTCAAATTGGCATACTTTCGCAGTTTGTCAAGTTTAGTCCCTGTAAGCGAATTAACTTGTTTTTGCCATACCAAAGCCTTCAAAACTTATTTCTAAGTTATGTAAAGGTTATTTAAGGTATGTTGAGTATATGTTGATGTTCCGGAGTATGTGTCGCATTAAACTGAGTACGTTTACGCACCAGTTTGCATATAATTCCCCAGAAAGCGATGTAGAGTTTGAAATTGAACAAGACTTGATATGTGCAAATGATACACATATTTGTACAAATCCCAAATATGAAATACAATATCTCATTGGTTTGGTATTTGTTTGATGGTCGCAGTGACCCAGGTGTCACAGTCTCCCCTACTTTAGGAAATTTTGTCCCGAAATTTATTCAGAGGAAACTTGTGAGAGTTTAAAACATGAAGTTTGAAAAGATCGAACATTGGTTAGGGTTCTGAGCTTCTAGTAACTTTAATAACATCATGCTTGCAATGTAAGAAGGATACATATATACAAGTATATGAAGCGTCATTGGTGCGTCCACCGTACCTCCATCACATCGTTCTCATTTTGTTATTGTTGTTACTATCGGCTCTTACACATAATAAATCTTACTGGGTTTCTGTGCACCAAATTTCATAATTATGTACGCGTCCATAACTACACCATTCCTTGCATAGTTCACTTAGTCTATTTTATAATGTGTAGGGGAAAACCAAATGAACAATCCTGTGATGAGTGTGACTAGACCGCCATAGAGTCCTTTTAATTAAATCAATAAATGATCTAAATAGACTATCAAGGAGTCTGTTCAGCTATATCACTAGATGTCATTCTTTAACCAAATTGTGAATCAATCTTTTTGACTAGACCACTTAAGGGTCTCTTATGAATCATGGAATAGTACTATATAATCCAAGGGTCTTAACTATTACACAGAAGCCCATTCAGGATTTAAGGTAGTACCTTTTTGAATATCCTACTACGAATCCCTCATATAAAGATATGAAAGATTCTACGAAGATTTGGATAACTAATACCCAGAGTATAAAAACACAAAATGTATAAAAGAAAACACAAGATGCATAAACACATAGTCATATAACCACAAGGATTGTTTATCTAGATCTTTAATTTGTTAATTTGTTTTGCTACAGAGCGCATGTATTTAAAGCACACTAGGAATCCATCTCGTGGATTTCATTTGGTACTTTAATCATTATCAAGAATCTAACTATAAAGATAGAAAGACTTTTAAAAGAAAAATTCGATTTCGATTATAAGGAACCGAAATGTTTGAATTTAGGTACATAAGGAATCCAATCAAGGACTCTGGTTTGAAAGATAATCATCCATAAGGGTCTAAATGTGAAGATAAAAAGATCCCATATGGATTTTAGAAGTTAAAGATGTTTTGAAACCTGTTTTGAAACCTTGCATTGGACGTGCTTAATTCAAAACATGAAGTAAAATGCTTATGAAGTTGAGATGCTAGCTATGTCAAGGCGACATATGAAGCGGAATTTGAAGGCTAAGTCAATGTATGAGGAAAATATTTTTGAAAACTATGCATGAGGTTCTAAAAAAAATGTGTTCAATGTTTTTGAAACCTTATATATAATACATTTGAAATTATAAAGTAGGTGTACTAGGTAAGTATATTTATAAAAATGTTTTAAAATCATGCGAGATGAATTTTGAAATTATGTATAAGGTTTTTTTTTTTTTTTTTTGAAAGACATGAATGATGCTTTTCGAAATCATGCACTTGATAAGAAAATGTACTGTGTTAATTATTGTTTTTAGACTATATGAAATGTTTTGAGATCATGAAGATTGTTTTTGAAATACTTGTACTGTGTATGTTGAAAAATCAAAACGTAATGGGTATGAGATTTGAAAATACCCTTAGTTATCTAACCAAGGATTCAAAGGTACGCAGAAACATGATTATTCATAATGTCACTTTATTTTCTGTACTTTGTTTCTTAGAGTGAAACGAGTACTTAAAATTTTCGAGGGAATCATGAGCGATCATTTGAAAGAGAGAATCACAAGAGTAGTTTGTAAGGAACATAGTTCCTTAATACAGGTATTATAGGGAAATGCCATAAACACATGTAATTATACTTGTATATCAGGATTGCGAACAACAACTTTTATTTATAAACGAGACATATTGTTTCACAATACACGAAAACAAAAGAAACAAGGGCATAAGACAACATCATCCTTTGTTTAGCCGAATGCTCATCCAAGGGTTGGATTTGCATTAGCACGCTTTGGGCATTTGTTCCTGAAATGGCTTGTCTCGCCACAGTTGTAGCACGTTCCTGGTGGAAAGCGAGCTTGAGTAGGGTTGACTTGGAGTTGGGTAGCAGCAAGGTTTATAGCAGCTTTGTTTTGGATAGCAAAGCGGCATGTGTTGACCAAATGTCCCCTCCGTCCACAGTAGGTATATTTGGAGCAGGGTTTGAGGTTTGAATGATGACGGTTGCATCGTTTGCACAAAGGGGCAGTTCCTATGTATGGCTTCCTAGCTGGTGGCCTTGCCACATGGCTAGGTCCTGCTTGATTAGGTGTAACCACTGCGGGTTTCCTTGAAGCCTTACGCTTCCTCGATTTTGGTGCTGGCTTGTGTGACAACTCGAATTTCCAAGATTTCATTTGCGCATTTATTGCACGTTCATTGCTTGTTTAGTATTTAATTGCACAATTAGTTTGCCGTGAAACTGTAACCTCTTGGATGCAATGAAGTGTATTGTGTGATTTTGCATGATTATGTGTTAATTGTGAAAGACTTGTCAAATGCATAAACTTGGTGGTGAAGCTGTGAAATTGTTTGAGATGGTGTACTATTGTAAAATCTATTAATTAAGGGTGTAAAGAGTTACTAGTGAAATGTGAATCATACTTAACCCTAATCTCATTCCCTAATCATTCACTAATCATCACAAGAATCAAAACACGTACCCTCACATTCCCTAATCCTCTCTACAACCATCTTCTCATCATTCTTGGATTCACAAGTTCTTTTGCATCAAGTTTGATTACCAATCCATCTAGAAGCAAATCAAGGTAATTGTTTAATCATTGTTTGTGATTGATTATTGATTGATTGATGCATGTAAACCCTAGTTTCTGTATGTGATGTCCTGTGCTTTTTGATTCTGTTTATAGAGAACTGAATATGACAAGTTGTATGCCGATAGATGATTCATGAAAGGATTGTTTGTTGTTGATCAATCGAGTGATTAAATATGAATTCTGCGATGCAAGTATATGTGCCAGGGTTTTTCTGATCGCGTTAGAAACCAAAATGTAACTGATACTCATGAAACTAAAGTTTTGCTCGATGATTATTGTTTCACATAGCCCGAATTTTGGCAAACAAGAGATGGGGTCCGACTTTTAACCCCAAGACCACCATGTCCGACCTTTTAAGGGACCAAGGGTCCGAACTTTTTGACTCCAAAGCCCTAGTCCGACTTTTAATCCACACACCCTTGGTCCGAGTTTCCTTGTCATGTGATGTCCGAGTTTTAGTGAACAAGGGGGGTGGTCCGAATTCTTTATAATGTAACAAAGGGTCCGAGTTTTGATTTAAGTAGTCTTGGTCCGACTTTGTACATATATATGTCCGAATTTTATACTTGTAATGTTGTCCGATCTTTTACATGAGAGTGCATAGCGTCCGAGTTTTAAAGCATACAAGGTTGGTCCGAACTTTGTTATCACCAAAGGTCCGAACTTTGTTTAACACAAAGGGGTGTCCGACCTTTTCAACATATGCGCATTCCGTCTTCTTTTAACTCATGCGCAAGCCCGACTTCTTAATGCATGCGCCATGCCCAAACTTTATAATGCAAACACACATAGTCTGAGTTTCACTAGGGATTGCTTGTCTGAGTTATGCTTGGTGCCTTTGGTCAGAAGTTATATGCTTTTACATGATGTCTGAGTTTAATGAATGTATGCAAGATTCGACTTTCAATATTGAACTGTCTGAGTTTTGATTGAGTATATGATCTGAAGTATAGTGATGATACATGTCCTGAATTCAAATAATACTTGAAGAGACAGAATGAATTAGGATGCCAAGATCAGAATCCTGTATGATAATATGTGGTTATATGTTAAGTACGTTAACAGTGGCAATTAGGTTAATATTCGCGTTAGATTAAACTGTGTGATCAAAGACGCGACGCATGAATTATGTGAATACGAATAACTGTTGACTTGATGTATGATTCTGTATATAATCGTATGATACTGAATGCAACTGTATGATCTTGCATGTATGAATCGGTCTATGTGATATCATCCTGTACACAATAAGCACACAAAACACAGTTGCTTGATTTCCAATGACTTACAAACCCTAATTGGATGCAAACACTTACATCGTATCATGTGCAACATATCCTAGGTCGTGTGTAACGGACTTAGACATTTGATAAACCCTAGAGCATAGCATACCGAGCAAACCAAGGTGAATTCACACAGCCAAGGCATGGGGTTCCCAGGGTGGGAATGGGATTGATTTATTTATTTGTACTTCTCTAGATAATGGAATGTAATGATATGATCCTCGGGTGAGGAAGGTGATTGGTTAAGATACTGCTAGACTAGTGATGCTTATAGAACTGATCTTCGCACACACGCCAGGGTTGGCTGCGATAATGTGACTAATCTTCGCACACATGCCCAGGAAGGCTACGAACTATACATTAAAACTTCGCACAGGTGCCGGGTGGCCGCGATGCAAACATACCTAGTCTAGAATACTTGAGAACTTTCCTTAATCTTCGCATACATGCCTAGAGGGCCGCGATACGAACTATTACGATACATGACTTAATGAACGAACACAAGGCTTACCATACTATAACAATTACTGAACTATAAACTGTGAACTCGCTCAACTAGTTGTTGATCCTCTGTTACATGCCTTGCAGGTCGTTAGATATATGGAGCTTGCACAGGGAGGAGCAGGTCGTTGTGGAGCATGGATCGTGGATGCCATGTTAAAACATTTAAACATATGAACTTATGTTACACATTGGGTTTTCATACTTATGCTTCCGCTACACTTTGAAACTATAATTATGTTTTGAACACCTATCGTATTGAATGACTGGTTTACATTAATTTTACTTGATATTAATTACATGTTCAATATGATTGGTGGCTTGATCCTGGTCAGTCACGCTCCCAAGCGGTGATACTCCGCGTGTGGATTTTGGGGGTGTGACAGATTGGTATCAGAGCCATTGGTTATAGAGAACTTGGTTTTAATATGGTGAAAACGTTTTTATTAAAACCAGACTATAACCAGAACAGTGCTCTCAACGATCCACAACGACGCTTCGCTCCACGTGCTAGACCCGACATCCTAGGTAATAAGGTTTATGTTTATTGCCTACATGCTAGAATTGCATAGAACTTTGCTCGTAGTATGCTTACATTACTTTGCTCACTACTTGTTACTGCTTGAGAACACCTATGTGCCTACACTTTTCTGTCATCGCACTACTCGCGAACCATTCATACTTATGCTACCTTTACTGTTCGATCATGTCTGGACGTGTTAACATGACTCAAGCCCAGTTGACGGCTCTCATTAACGAACAAGTTGTTGCGGCACTTGCAGCCGCACAAGCAGGAGGTATAACCTGTTATTCCAGACCTATCCTAGGATGTTAGATCCTACTCTCGTGACCCAACTCTCGCGCTTAACCTTGACCTATCTTTCTCGCGCAACGGGTCAGAACGCATAGCAACCTGTCTGCACATTCAAGAACTTCATGGACTGTCGCCCAAGCACATTCAGTGGCACAGAAGGAGCAGTGGGACTACTCCATTGGTTTGGGAAGCTCGAGTCGGTATTCGAGATGTGTGAAAGCCCTGAGGCTCACAGGGTCAAGTACGCCACTGTTACGTTGGAAGGAATCGCGCTAACCTGGTGGAACGCGAAAGTTCAGATATTAGGGCTGGCAACTGCTAACGCCACCCCTTGGAACGATTTTAAGGAACTCATTAAAAAGGGAATACTACACGCGTGATGACATCCATAAGTTGGACGTGGAGCTTTACCATTTGAAAATGACGGGGTCAGAAATTGAAGCTTATACGAAACGGTCGAACGAACTGGCCATCTTGTGTCCAACCATGGTGGACCCTCCAAGCAAGCGTATCGAATTGTACCTCAAGGGTCTAGCCTCAGAGATTCAGAGCCATGCTACATCGGCTAACCTCGACAATATCCAAGACATTCAGTGTCTTGCTCATCGCCTCACGGATCAGGCAGTGGAACAGAACAGGCTGCCTAGTTGTATCAGCGCTATTACTACCGCTACCACTTCTGCTACTCCCGCTACTCCTAGTGACAACAAGCGGAAATGGGATGGGTATTCCAGCAAGGGTTCCGCTACCGTTCAGTCTCAAGCACAGCAGCAGCACAAGCATAGTGATCACCAGAGCCCGAGTCAGCCAACTTCTGGTGGTTAGGGGCAGGGTGGATATCGGGGAATTCACCCAATGTGTAACGAATGCAACAGACACCACGAGGGTTAGTGCAACAAGGGACGTTGCCAGAGGTACCTCAAGATGGGCCATGAAGCTAAGGATTCAGGAGCCCACGTCCTGCAAATCGGAATCGCCAGCAGCAACAGCAAGCAGAAATCCTATGCAAAGAAAAGATTTTTCGCATTCCTCGTTCTGGTCAAGAACCTCTCGAAGTTCAAGGCGACAAGAGTGGTGCTGTGGTTGGCATCACCTCTTTCTTGAAGGCTCAGAAATGTTTGCGGAAGGGCCACACCGCAATTTTGGCTCTCGTCACTACGCATCAACGAAAGAAAAGAAGTTGAAAGACCATCCAGTTGTACGCGATTTTCCTCAGGTGTTTCCTAAAGATTTACCTGGTCTACCGCCTCATCGTCAGGTCGAATTTTAAATCGAGCTCGCTCCAGGAGCAGCACCCATAGCTCGAGCACCGTATCGTTTAGCTCCAACCGAACTGGAAGAACTGTCAAAGCAGCTACAAGAGCTCTTGGAAAGGGGCTTTATTCGTCCAAGCACTTCGCCTTGGGGAGCTCCAGTATTATTTGTGAAAAAGAAGGACGGTACCTTCAGGATGTGCATCGATTACCGCGAACTGAACAAGGTCACAGTGAAGAACCGTTATCCTTTTCCACGCATTGACGACTTATTCGACCAGTTGCAGGGGTCGAGTTACTACTCCAAGATCGACCTTAGGTCCAGTTATCATTAGCTGAGAGTCCGGGATGAGGACGGCTCCAAGACAGCATTCAGAACTCGCTACGGTCATTACGAGTTTCTAGTCATGCCATTTGGGCTTACGAATGCGCCGGCAGTTTTCATGGATCCTATGAACAGGGTGTGCAAACCCTATCTAGACAAGTTCGTTATTGTCTTCGTCGACGACATCCTGATCTACTCTAAGAGTCAGGAGGAACACGAGCAGCACTTACGTCTTATCTTGGAACTCCTTCGAAAGGAACAGCTGTACGCCAAGTTTTCAAAAGGCGACTTCTGGCTTCGTGAAGTCCACTTCTTAGGCCATGTGGTGAACAGGGATGGGATTCATGTCGATCCATCCAAAGTAGATTCGATCAGGAACTGGCCTGCATCGCGTGCACCAACGGAAATATGCCAATTCTTGGGTTTGGCGGGGTATTACAGACGATTCATCAAAGACTTTTCGAAGATCGCACAGCCGCTTACTATGCTAACACAGGGAGGTGTCACCTACCGTTGAGGAGATTCCCAGGAAACCGCTTTTCAGTACTTAAAGGATAGGCTTTGCAGCGCACCTATTCTCTCATTGCCAGAAGGCACGGATGATTTCGTAGTATATTGTGACGCATCGATACAGGGGCTTGGTTGTGTATTGATGCAGCGTGATAAAGTTATTGCCTACGCTTCACGACAACTCAAAATTCATGAACGGAATTACACGACGCACGATTTAGAGTTGGGAGCTGTTGTTTTCGCGCTCAAGATATGGCGACACTACCTGTACGGTACCAGGTGCACTATTTACACCGATCACAGGAGTCTCGAGCATATCTTCAAGCAGAAGGAATTGATTATGCGTCAACGACGATGGGTCGAGCTACTTAATGATTATGAATGCGCTATCAAGTACCATCCAGGCAAAGCCAATGTCGTGGCAGACGCTCTCAGTCGAAAGGATACTTTACCTAGGCGTGTACGAGCTTTGCAGCTCACTATTCAGTCTGATCTTCCTGCACAAATACGAATTGCTCAGGTGGAAGCATTGAAACCAGAAAACGTCAAGGCTGAAGCCTTACGCGGATCAAGGCAACGATTAGAACAAAGGGAAGACGGCGCCTACTATGTAACGGGACGTATTTGGGTTCCACTATATGGTGGTTTACGAGAACTTGTGATGGATGAAGCTCATAAATCTCGCTATTCGGTACATCCAGGTTCGGATAAAATGTACCACGACACCAGAACTACATACTGGTGGCCCAGCATGAAGGCCCACATTGCAACCTACGTCGACAAATGTTTGACTTGTGCGAGAGTCAAGACAGAGTACCAGAAATCATCAGGCCTACTTCAGCAACCCAGGATACCACAGTGGAAATGGGAAGAAATTTCCATGGATTTTGTTACTGGCCTGCCTAGATCCCAACACGGGAATAATACTATTTGGGTGATCGTGGATTGACTCACCGAGTCTGCTCACTTCCTAGCAATCAAAGAAACAGACAAGTTTTCCACACTAACAGACCTATACGTAAAGGAAATAGTCTCGAGGCACGGGGTGCCCACATCTATCATTTCGGATCGCGATGCACGATTCACGTCAGAACTATGGCAAGCAATGCACAAAGCTTTTGGCTCTCGGTTAGACATGAGCACAGCTTATCACCCTCAGACGGATGGGCAGTCTGAGCGCACGATCCGAACCCTAGAAGACATGCTTCGGGCATGTGTTATTGATTTCGGCAACAGCTGGGAAAAACACCTCCCTTTAGTGGAGTTTTCGTACAATAGCAGTTACCACACCAGCATACAAGCCACTCCATTCGAGGCATTGTACGGACGTAAATGCCGGTCACCTCTCGGTTGGGCAGAGGTGGGGGATCGTCAGATTACAGGTCCAGATATGGTAGTTGACGCTACTGAACGAATAGCACAAATACGACAACGCATGGCGGCAGCTCGTGACCATCAGAAAAGACTACGTGGATAAGCGTAGGAAGCCATTGGAAATTTCAGGTCGGGGATCGGGTTTTACTCAAAGTTTCACCCTTGAAGGGTGTGGTTAGATTTGGTAAACGAGGCAAGCTCAATCCACGGTATGTTGGACCGTTCGAAATCACTAAAAGAATAGGCACAGTAGCCCACAGACTAAACCTACCAGCTGAACTCGGTGCAGTTCACAACGTATTCCATGTGTCGAATCTGAAAAAGTTCCTGTCAGATGAGACCCTCATAGTTCCTTTTAAGGAACTCACTATCGACGAGCGGTTGCAGTTCGTCGAGGAACCAGTTGAAATCACGGACCGGGATGTTAAGGTCCTCAAACACAAGAGAATCCCTCTTGTTCGAGTTCGTTGGAACTCCACACGTGGCCCAGAGTACACCTGGGAACGCGAAGACCAGATGACAGAAAAGTACCCCCAGTTATTCGGAACCAATGCAACCACTACTGAGGCTGAAGCTACTACTACTGAATTTCGGGACGAAATTCCAAATCAACGGGGGGATGATGTGACACCCCAGGAAAACCAGTGAACGATACAGCTTACCTAGCTTCCTCAGTGAGTGCGTACCAAATTTCGGGACGAAATTTCTTTCAAGTTGGGGATAATGTGACAACTCGAATTTCCAAGATTTCATTTGCGCATTTATTGCATGTTCATTGCTTGTTTAGTATTTAATTTCACAAGTAGTTTGCCGTGAAACTGTAACCTCTTGGATGCAATGAAGTGTATGGTGTGATTTTGCATGATTATGTGTTAATTATGAAAGACTTGTCAAATGCATAAACTTGGTGGTGAACCTGTGAAATTGTTTGAGATGGTGTACTATTGTAAAATCTATTAATTAAGGGTGTAAAGAGTTATTAGTGAAATGTGAATCATACTTAACCCTAATCTCATTCCCTAATCATTCACTAATCATCACAAGAATCAAAACACGTACCCTCACATTCCCTAATCCTCTCTACAACAATATTCTCATCATTCTTGGATTCACAAGTTCTTTTGCATCAAGTTTGATTACCAATCCATCTAGAAGCAAATCAAGGTAATTGTTTAATTATTGTTTGTGATTGATTGTTGATTGATTGATGCATGTAAACCCTAGTTTCTGTATGTGATGTTCTGTGCTTATTGATTCTGTTTATAGAGAACTGAATATGACAAGTTGTATGCCGATAGATGATTCATGAAAGGATTGTTTGTTGTTGATCAATCGAGTGATTAAATATGAATTCTGCGATGCAAGTATATGTGCCAGGGTTTTTCTGATCGCGTTAGAAACCAAAATGTAACTGATACTCATGAAACTGAAGTTTTACTCGATGATTATTGTTTCACATAGCCCGAATTTTGGCAAACAAGAGATGGGGTCCGACTTTTAACCCCAAGACCACCATGTCCGACCTTTTAAGGGACCAAGGGTCCGAACTTTTTGACTCCAAAGCCCTAGTCCGACTTTTAATCCACACACCCTTGGTCCGAGTTTCCTTGTCATGTGATGTCCGAGTTTTAGTGAACAAGGGGGGTGGTCCGAATTCTTTATAATGTAACAAAGGGTCCGAGTTTTGATTTAAGTAGTCTTGGTCCGACTTTGTACATATATATGTCCGAATTTTATACTTGTAATGTTGTCCGATCTTTTACATGAGAGTGCATAGCGTCCGAGTTTTAAAGCATACAAGGTTGGTCCGAACTTTGTTATCACCAAAGGTCCGAACTTTGTTTAACACAAAGGGGTGTCCGACCTTTTCAACATATGCGCATTCCGTCTTCTTTTAACTCATGCGCAAGCCCGACTTCTTAATGCATGCGCCATGCCCAAACTTTATAATGCAAACACACATAGTCTGAGTTTCACTAGGGATTGCTTGTCTGAGTTATGCTTGGTGCCTTTGGTCAGAAGTTATATGCTTTTACATGATGTCTGAGTTTAATGAATGTATGCAAGATTCGACTTTCAATATTGAACTGTCTGAGTTTTGATTGAGTATATGATCTGAAGTATAGTGATGATACATGTCCTGAATTCAAATAATACTTGAAGAGACAGAATGAATTAGGATGCCAAGATCAGAATCCTGTATGATAATATGTGGTTATATGTTAAGTACGTTAACAGTGGCAATTAGGTTAATATTCGCGTTAGATTAAACTGTGTGATCAAAGACGCAACGCATGAATTATGTGAATACGAATAACTGTTTACGTGATGTATGATTCTGTATATAATCGTATGATACTGAATGCAACTGTATGATCTTGCATGTATGAATCGGTCTATGTGATATCATCCTGTACACAATAAGCACACAAAACACAGTTGCTTGATTTCCAATGACTTACAAACCCTAATTGGATGCAAACACTTACATCGTATCATGTGCAACATATCCTAGGTCGTGTGTAACGGACTTAGACATTTGATAAACCCTAGAGCATAGCATACCGAGCAAACCAAGGTGAGTTCACACAGCCAAGGCATGGGGTTCCCAGGGTGGGAATGGGATTGATTTATTTATTTGTACTTCTCTAGATAATGGAATGTAATGATATGATCCTCGGGTGAGGAAGGTGATTGGTTAAGATACTGCTAGACTAGTGATGCTTATAGAACTGATCTTCGCACACACGCCGGGGTTGGCTGCGATAATATGACTGATCTTCGCACACATGCCAGGGTTGGCTGCGATAATATGACTAATCTTCGCACACATGCCTAGGAAGGCTACGAACTATACATTAAAACTTCGCACAGGTGCCGGGTGGCCGCGATGCAAACATACCTAGTCTAGAATACTTGAGAACTTTCCTTAATCTTCGCATACATGCCTAGAGGTCCGCGATACGAACTATTACGATACATGACTTAATGAACGAACACAAGGCTTACCATACTATAACAATTACTGAACTATAAACTGTGAACTCGCTCAACTAGTTGTTGATCCTCTGTTACATGCCTTGCAGGTCGTTAGATATATGGAGCTTGCACAGGGAGGAGCAGGTCGTTGTGGAGCATGGATCGTGGATGCCATGTTAAAACATTTAAACATATGAACTTATGTTACACATTGGGTTTTCATACTTATTCTTCCGCTACACTTTGAAACTATAATTATGTTTTGAACACCTATCGTATTGAATGACTGGTTTACATTAATTTTACTTGATATTAATTACATGTTCAATATGATTGGTGGCTTGATCCTGGTCAGTCACGCTCCCAAGCGGTGATACTCCGCGTGTGGATTTTGGGGGTGTGACAGCTTGACTTCTTCTTCCTTTGGTGGCTCTTGAGTGGCTTCGTTGTCAAGACGAGAGGCTTCATTGTTGAGACGAGAGGCTTCATTGTTGAGACGAGCCATGGCAATGCCTAAATCCACAGTCTTCTGAATCACTTCGCCTATTTGCCGGGCAAATTTGGCTGTTCGCTCGGACATTTGACCAGTGCTGAGAGGAATAGACATTCTAGAAGAAAATGAAAGATATAGGAAGAAACAAGTGAAAGGTTATTGGATAATCAATACAGAATGGTAACGAATGATAATTGTGATCATTTGTTTGTTACCTAAGGCAAACAAATGAGATGGTGACAAATCAAAGTAAATGTGTCAAAAATAATGTATCGCGAAGATATGCTCGCCTATAAGTGAACACTCATCCCAAGAATTCTCAGGTAAGCACAACTGGTCTCGCGTCTGATGAGATGTATACGAAGTGCTTGCCTAGACAGAAAACCCGGAATATAGGCATTCACCCTTCCAGTTTGCACGTGTTCACATTATTTAAAACCCAAAACCTTGACGAGGTTTTGAAAACTCAAAGGGGTTCAAAACCATATAATAGAGAGTTCAAAACCTTACAATAGAGGGTTCAAAACCTAGTAATCAATCATCCTAGAACAGATGATTAGTTTTCAAAGCGGTTTCGAATTTTATGTTCTTGTTGTGGTTGTCGCCTAAGGGTAGGTGACAGTATTGTTTTATGACTAAACGCAAGTAAACTCGCGTTAGGGTCCTAGAAAGGTTATAGACTAGGTCAAAGTATTACTAATAACCTAATTCCCTATAACCATGAGCTCTGATACCAACTTTTCTGTCACACCCCGACCACGTAGAACATACAAAACGTGGCGGAAATGTCGGGGAGTGTGTTGTAACAGAATTAATTGTTTCAAATCCATGGCAATTGAAGTTTCGTTTTATTGATCAAACATGAAAGTTTACATTGTTTAAACAAGAACCAAATAGTACATAACATAAATTAACTAGTTCTTGTCTCATTTTAAGTCACTAAGGCACAGGTCCGCCTAAGTATATCTTGATAAGTCCTATGCATCATCTCCTGAAAACACATGTGAAAATAGGTACGTCAGCATAAAAATGCCTGTGAGATACATTGGTTTTGTGAAAACGGAATTCATGACTTATGTTTGAGAAAATGTTTAGTCATGAACCTTGTAATTTGCTTTGTCTTGTAAATCATTTGAAGAAACGATAAGATCAGATGGTATATATAAATAAGAGAACACTGTATGGTTAAACAGATAACCATGTAAAATGTGTTTGTATAAGATAAGTCGTTTGTAAAACAATGTCTCGTGAAAAGTGTGTTATTTGTATAAAATGTCATATGTCTCAAATTGAAATGATTCAAATAACGCTACGATATGTAATACCATACAAACACTTATATATAGGAAGTACCAGCGGCGTATCCACCATGTTTGTATCATATTACATACGCCACGTTACTCCACCCATTTACCCAAACCAACCACCATGTAAATTGTTCATGTATAAATCAATTGTCAATTGTTATTGTGTAAACCATATCGAAATGTCTATGTTCAATGTAAACCACCAAATATGTATATCAATGTCCAAATGTTTATGTTTAATGTAGATCATGTAATGTGTACCCAAAATATATCTTGTATGGTAAGTGAGATGTATCAACTAAACCATATCGAAATGTCTATGTTCAATGTAAACCACCAAAATATGTATATCATGTCTAAATGTTTATGTTTAATGTAGATCATGTAATGTGTACCCAAAATATATCTTGAATGGTAAGTGAGATGTATCAACTAAACCATATGTAAAATGCACAAAACAAGGTGTTGAAGTAAAACATGGTTTAAATCAACGTTATGTTTTATGGAACAATGCATGCTCTACTGATATTAACATTTATGCGGTATTGTGAAAATGCATACATCCAAGCCTTGAGACTGTGGCGATAAACCCTTAAACGATTTAAAGGTTTATCTAAGTTATGTATATCGAATTCGGTCATTCCTTCCAATCCAAATAAACCCAGGATTTCAGGAACGGGAGTTGTCAATTCCTATGGTACCACTACCTACTAACGAACGGCGTAGCTAATGTTAATGAATGTATTGTTCCATGTTAAACAAACCAAATGTTATACCAAAATGAAGGCATGTGATGTAAGCAATTGTACTAAGTATGCACACAATGGGCATAAATAGCATCAAATGTAATGTGAACCAATGTACTAAGTACGCACACAATGGCCATACATAGCATGAAATGTACTGTAAAGCAATGTACTAAGTACGCACACAATGGGCATACATAGCATGAAATGTAATGTAAAGCAATGTACTAAGTACGCACACAATGGGCATACATAGCATGAAATGTAATGTAAAGCAATGTACTAAGTACGCACACAATGGGCATACATAGCATGAAATGTAATGTAAAGCAATGTACTAAGTACGCACACAATGGGCATACATAGCATGAAATGTGATGTAAAGCAATGCACTAAGTACGCACACAATGGGCATACATAGCATGAAATGTAATGTAAAGCAATGGACTAAGTACGCACACAATGGACATACATAGCATGAAATGTGATGTAAAGCAATGCACTAAGTACGCACACAATGGGCATACATAGCATGAAATGTAATGAAAACATGTACTATAATGTACTAACGAACATAGCAGGCATATGATGTGAAAACAGGGAAAGCATGAAAGTAACAAGTAGGCATATGTGTTTCACCCCAAAACAGTTTGGAAAACAGTAAAAGAGGGGTTCGATGTACTCACCTGAGATTGCTTTGAATTCCTTGCGTAATAATCACACAATGCTAGAGATTACGGGATATCAAACGGCACCTAATAGGTAGCTATATTAATATACCGGACCAAAATCGGAAGGATCGGATAGTATGCGGGTTCCTAAACCAAACGAGTATGGAGACTCGTGTAATATGGTCTAACAAAGCCTACATACTAAAATGAAGCCTAACCTAAGTGCTCGCGACCCATTACGACCCGTTTAGGTAGCTTATGCTACCTTAACGCGTCGTTCGCGTATAACGCGTTTGGAACGCCTAACATCGTGACCACAAGGTATAACCTCGGAAGGTTATAGCTATGGTCACCTAATATGTTTGGTCGGATCCTAATTATCGACCAAATGGGTCGGGTTCGAAAGTATAAGCGATGGTTTAGATCGCTTACCTTACGACCCTATATAAGCACTAAACTAAAAGTGACAAGCTAAGCATGTTAGAACATGCTTAACTAAGTTTAGAAAACAGGTTTGGCATCAAAACAAACGGCTTTGATGCTCACGAGTAGTTTAGTTACAAAATACGCAAGAATGCGCATTTTGGCCGAAACTACGGCTCGTCACTGAGCCTAGATAACGTGGTAATCAGTAGGTATAGTCACTACGGACTATGACCATCGTGATCACGCTCACGTTATGAAGTTCCAACGAACTTCGTGTTGACCATAGGCTGGTCAATGCAGAAAGTCAACAAAACGTTGACTTTCGGAATCGAAAAGCGAATAAAAGAACGAAAGAATACTTACGGAGGGTCCCCGAATGCTAATCTAGATCAAAATGGCTCAGGTATGAAACAAAGGTTCCAACTTAGAGCTCTTGATCAGATTTTTGTGGGTTTTACTCAAAAGGGGGGGTGGTATTTATAGGAAAAGTAAAGCCGTTAGGATCGTTTCTTGAATTTCATGCCACGATCTTAAGCGTACACTTGTCACAAAGTTGTGGTGGCTCAAAATGACCCTTAGCTCCTGAAATGGTGAAAGGGCATTGCCCTTTGGTGTGTTTGAAAGGCCAAATTTGCAAGAAAGACAAAATTTTTGTTACTGAAGGGGCCATGTGGCCCGCATCAGGATTAGACAAAACTCAGGCGGGCCGCCTGGCTATGTCTGATCTGCACAAAGTTTCAGAATTGGCAGTTTTGGTCCCTGTTGCATGTTTAAGCCATTTTCGACACTTCTAAGGCTCGTAAAGCCAACTTTAAGGCTCTAAAATGATGCCTAAACATTGTGGATATGAAACATGCTCAGAAATATGTCGGATGTTGGTTCGTTTGGCCGTACGATCGCGATGTTCAGTTAATTACGACGGAATGCGCATAAGCGCGAAAAATGATCCAAATGACGCGACGAATGGATTTTTCTCATGCCAAACACTAAGGCATAATATTAGGATGCTTATATAAATTTTTGGACGTCCGGATGTATTCAGAACGTAAGTTATGCGCGAAAGTGCAAACTTATGCACTTTTTGACACTTTTAGTCCCTGAATGATCCAAAAGTTTGTTTTAGCATACCAAACCCCTCAAAGCCTATTTCTAAGCTATGTAAAGGATATTTATGGTATGTTTAACTTATGGACATGTTCCGGAATGTTTGCTACAGTTCAAATTGGCATACTTTCGCAGTTTGTCAAGTTTAGTCCCTGTAAGCGAATTAACTTGTTTTTGCCATACCAAAGCCTTCAAAACTTATTTCTAAGTTATGTAAAGGTTATTTAAGGTATGTTGAGTATATGTTGATGTTCCGGAGTATTTGTCGCATTAAACTGAGTACGTTTACGCACCAGTTTGCGTATAATTCCCCAGAAAGCGATGTAGAGTTTGAAATTGAACAAGACTTGATATGTGCAAATGATACACATATTTGTAGAAATCCCAAATATGAAATACAAAATCTCATTGGTTTGGTATTTGTTTGATGGTCGCAGTGACCCAGGTGTCACAGTTATTCACCTCTGTGCACCTTGTAGTAACCTTGGAACACTTGAAGGAAAATCGAAAAATGGTGAGTGGTGAGGGGGTGTTCTCGACCGAGCTTTGTAGAGGGGAGAAGGGAAGAGTTGTAAGGTTGAAATGTGAAGAAGATAAGTGCTTATAACACTCTCATCCCTTAATATCCAATGGTTCTTGTGTCCAAATAAGTACAAGCATAATCACATCATAATCTCACTAAACCCATTGAAAGATTGTTGAAGATATAAGAAGATTAGGAGATCTTGGTGAGTGGGGTCCCTTGGGGCCGGTTCTAGCAAGGGGGGGGGGGGGGTAAGTTGTAAAATGTTGTGGTAAAGGGTGATTAATTAGGGGTTAAGTGGTAAAAGTTTAGTGTTTAGTATGTACCATGTATTATATAGTGTGTTTAGGTGTTCGGGAATCAAGACTAGCTCAGAAAAAGCGAAACAATGTTCTGATAATATTTTAGTATTCCGGGTAGTGTCCAGTTGTTCGGTTAAATACCGTTCCGTTAAAGTGCTAAGTTATTCCGTATAGTGTCTTTTATGTAACTTTTTGTGACACTTTTAATTCCCGGCACTTAGGGAAGCATACAGGACCATTTTGTCATATTTTAGCAAGTGACTAGCATGTTTAAATGCTGAATTTTGTTAATAAATGTAGAATTTTGCATTTTAAGTGGGTTTTAGGCACTTTCCGGCACCTAAACTATCACCTAGTGACGCAGTTTTACGGTTCTTACTTCCCTACACTCCCTACTAGTGTAGTACCTTGTCTCTGGTTCATACTGGGCCTCAATATATTGTCTACCTATGTGCTGGCATTGTCAGCATGTTTCTGAGTTATCCGCTCACTGTGCTAACTGTGCTTTGTGCATCAAGTTTGTCACTAAAGGTTGTATGTAATAAATGGAGTGACAGTATGAATGTGATGTATATGTATGTATGTAACAGAAATCAGAAAGCAGTTTAATCATCAGTTGTAATTCAAGCACAGTCATTAAGCACAAATTTATTATTAATTAATTGTACGGATACCTGTAATTGTGAGGGTTGTCACATTATGAGCCGTAGAGTTTTGGAGCTTGAGCTGACTCCACGTCCCCCACCTTGTCCTTGTCAGTTTACTTTTGTTCCCCCACATTTATCACCGTCTCCTTGTTGATGCATGGAATGTCTGTTGACTTCGTCTGCATTAAGTCTTAGGTCAAGTTAGGTCAACATAGGAGCTTGAAAGTCAAATTTAGGCTTTATGTTAGAGGTTTCGCTTATATGAACATTTGTATAGGTTTCGCTTATTTGTCATTAAGGGGGTTTCGCTCTTATGGTTATCATGGGGTTTCGCTTATAAGGCAGTCCATATGAGCGAAATCACAGGAGCTATATATAGTCACCATCAGCGAAACCTGGTCATTTTCAGGAGTGTACATAGGAGCGAAACCTAGTCATTGCTTGTGTAACTAAACTCTGTCAAAATTGAATCAGAAAGCATAATAGGAGAAGGAATTGAAAGGAATAGCTGTGTTACTTCATCTACATTGATTCCGCCTTTGTATTTGGAGATGAACTGCCTTACACTGACTGTTTAGGGTCGGAAACCGGTCCATCAAGTGGTATTAGAGCACAGGACGAGAAGTTCATACTACTACAGCTTGATTCTACCAGATTCTCTCATTTCTACTCACTTTCTCTCATACTTTTTCGATTTGAACTGGTTCCTACGGTTGAAATGGCCTGATTTTTTAGTATAATGTGTAAAACATACAATTAACAAACCCTAGAAAGATTCAGGTTAAAACACAGCTTAAAAAAGGTAAAAACTGGTTAAAAACATGGTTTCGCTTTTACGGTAAACGAAGGGGTTTCGCTCGAAATAACCCTATTTCGCTCATACGAACATACCCTATTTCACTCATACGAACATACCCTATTTCGCTCATACGAACATACCCTATTTCGCTCATACGAACATATCTAGTTTCGCTTATTCGGACATATATAGTTTCGCTCATTCGGACATAACTAGGGTTTCACTCAAAGGAACATCTTTGATTTTGCTTTTCTGTCAAAGTGATATTTCGCTTTTGTGTCACTACACTGCTATTTCGCTTTTGTAGACATACAAGCTGATTTCGCTTATTTGTCACTGTTGTTCAAAATTCCGAAAATTTTTCTAAGTGTTGCCTGATTTTGCAGGTACATTCAAGATGGATGATATATTCTTGAATCCGTTCAGCGACTTGTATGCATTTTCTGGAAATTCGGGAGACGATTCATCTACAAGCAAAAACAATGAGAATTCGTCGAATGTGAAGAAAAAGGAAGCTTGGGAATCGGAAAGTGCCTTTGGAACCTTCAATAAACCTCCAAAGCTAATGGCTATCGAGGAATACAGTCGGTGGTCAAGAAAGTTTGAAGATTGGTTGATGGCATTTGCATTTCCCAGCTGGAGGAGTCTGAAAACTGGATATCAAGATGGAAACAAAAATGGTGAAACTTTAACATCAGCTGAGGAGATTGAATCATTTGTGGCTGAGCAAAAATGTGTGGCATTGTTATTTCAGTCCGTCCGGGAAGACATAATCTCATTGATCGATTATACAAATGCAAAAGATCTCTAGAAAAAGCTAGAAACAAAATGTCTAGGAAGTGCTGAAATTGTGAAAAGTAAAAAGAAACTTCTTAGGAAAGAATTTGATATGTTTGGTTGTTTAAAGAATGAGTCAGTCTGTAAAATGATAGAGAGGTTTGGTCATCTGAAGCTGGAATTAGCAAGACATGATATTAGATATCCTGAAGATGAGCTTATTGATAAATTGTTCGATTCATTGCCAGACGAGTTGGATTGGAGATATTATGCGCTGATGCTGAAGAACACTATCGAGCCTGCAAAGTTGACTGTGGATTTGTTGATTGAGAGACTTGAAAGTCATGAGTTGGAACTGAAGAAGACATACAAAGTCAATCACTCATCCTATCAGCATAATTTGGATTTGTATTATCCAAAAAGCATGATGCCAAAAGAAACTTCTCCCAAAACTGCGTTTTCTGCTGAGAATGTGTCCACAGCAAGCAAAGAAAGTCAAAGTGGTCAAAGCAGTGGAAATCACAGTGGTTATCACAGTGGATCTTCATCATCTGCAAGTCATTCTGATGCAAAGTTTCAATGTAACATCGCAATAGACTTAAAGAATGCTCAGAATTTTGATGAGGAGTCGTCTAAACAACAGATGATTTTTCTAGCATCTGTGTTGGAATCTTATGAAGGGTTAGTAGCAGGGAAGATAGGCAACACCTGTGACAACTCGAATTTCCAAGATTTCTATTACGCATTTATTGCACGGTTATTGATTGTTTAATTGTTTGCTTGCACAATTGATTGCTATGGAATGGTATACGTTTTGATAAAATAAATCGTATTGTGTGATTGTGCATGGTTGTTTGATTAATTGTGATAGACTGGTCAATTATGTGAACCTGGTGGTGAAACTGTGAAATGCTTGTAAGATGGTATGCTTGTGTAAAATATAATTATTCAGGGTGTATTGAGCAATTAGTGAAAAGTTAATTATACTTAACCCTAATCCTTCACTAAACCACACACACAAAAATCCAAGCACGTAGTTCACAATTCTCTGGCAATCATCACCAAATCATTGGCAAGACATCACAAGTTTGATTCCTCTCTTTCTCTAGGATCAACACAAGGTAATTGTTAATGATTGTTGTTGATTATTTGATTGATTTCAATTCTTGATTATTGTAATTCTTGCAAACCCTAGTTCTTGACATGATGGTCCTGTATTTACTGAATTCAATCTTGATTATTGAAATGATGATGATGATTAGGGTATGTTTGGTAGATTGATCCTCTGATGACTGTTATTATTATGATTGATTGATTGATCCTGTATTGTGAATGTATGTAACTAGGGTTTTCTGGATCGTAGAAGCTATGAAACGTAACTGCTATGATTACATTGAACATGCTTGTTCACGCGTATGATTGTTTGTTTGTCCGAGTTTTAAATAACAAGCTAGGTCCGACCTTTGTTTATAAAATAACATGCCCGACCTTTAAAAGGACTTTATGGTCCGAGTTTCTTAAACATCAAGATGTCCGACTTTCATGTAAACATATAGGTCCGAGTTTCTTAATGAATGCATGTCCGAGTTTTGTGAATAAGGGTTGGGGGTCCGAGGTTTAGATATGATTTGGTTGGTCCGAGTTTGTGGGGGGGGGGGGTTGGTGTCCGAGTTTTAACTCCCACACCCCTTGTCCGACTTTGTGCACCCCCACCTTTAATCCGAGTTTGCATATATACAAAACATGTTGGTCCGACCTTTTATTTGAGCAAATGTCCGAGGTTATATGATGCCTCAAGTCCGAGTATCACAAGGGTCAGAAGGTCCGAGTTTGGGGGGGGGGCATCATCAAGTCCGACCTTCAATCCCCTAGTCCGAGGTTGTGAAGGACAACCTCCCTTGTCCGAGTTTGTATGTATGGGAGCCCATGGTCCGAATTCTTATGCTTGGCCATATCTTGTCCGATGTTTATGGTATGCATGTATAGCATTATTCATTTAGCAAACACAATATGACAGTTTTATAAGTTGTTGACTATACTATCGCATGCATGTAATTCGGCTAACTATGTAATTTGTTAAACAGGTAAATCATTGATAAGTTGCTATGTGCTAACTCTAACTGTTTGTTAACTCGGTTAATCACCTAGTATTGTTGAGGTTACATATGCTAACGGTGCTAAGTGGTAACCCCGATTAGTGTTTTAGTTCTTCGAAAGCATGTTATCTTGTTAAGCACGATGATCTTGTTAAACGCGACGACCCTGTTAATTGTGTACTGAATAACCTTGTACGTATTAACCAAGAACGCTATCGTATGCGATACATGATGTGAATTGTCAAACGCTTTGTGATATAAATTACCTGCGTATTAATATGAACATGAACTGATTTATTACACGTGCACATAATAGGACTTGATTGATTTCTTGTGAGCACTTAACTTAGCATACCGAGCAAATCAAGGTGAGTTCACACAGCCAAGGCATGGGGTTCCCAGGGTGGGAATGGGATTGGATGATTATTTTGTGCGTACATAGTTAATGGAACCTAATGATATGGTCCTCAGGGTGAGGATGGTAAATGATGAGATACGGCTAGACTAGTATACCTACTTGAACTGATCTTCGCACACACGCCAAGGGTTGGCTGCGATATTATGACTGATCTTCGCACACATGCCTTAGGAAGGCTGCGAACTATACATACTAAACTTCGCACACATGCCAGGGTGGCCAGCGATACAAATATACATAGTATAGAATACTTGAGAACCTTACTTAATCTTCGCATACATGCCTAGAGGGCTGCGATACGAACTATTACGATACATGGCTTAATGAACGAATACAATGCTTACTATACCTTTACTATTACTGAACTTACTTACTGTGAACTCGCTCAACTAGTTGTTGACTCTCTGCTGCATGCCTTGCAGGACCTTAGGTACTAATGGAGCTTGCACAAGGAGGAGCAGGTCGTTGTGGGCAAATGGATCGTGATTACTTATTAAACACTTATGACGTTTCAAACATTAATACATATGTTGGGTTTTACATTAATGCTTCCGCTACACTTACTTACATTGGTTTTGATAAACACCTTTCGTATTGATGGATAACTTTTACTATTTAATTACATGTTCAATATGATTGGTGGCTTGATCCTGGTCATGTCACGCCTCCAAGCGGTGGTACTCCGCGTGTGGTTTTTGGGGGTGTGACACGAACTATTACGATACATGGCTTAATGAACGAATACAATGCTTACTATACCTTTACTATTACTGAACTTACTTACTGTGAACTCGCTCAACTAGTTGTTGACTCTCTGCTGCATGCCTTGCAGGACCTTAGGTACTAATGGAGCTTGCACAAGGAGGAGCAGGTCGTTGTGGGCAAATGGATCGTGATTACTTATTAAACACTTATGACGTTTCAAACATTAATACATATGTTGGGTTTTACATTAATGCTTCCGCTACACTTACTTACATTGGTTTTGATAAACACCTTTCGTATTGATGGATAACTTTTACTATTTAATTACATGTTCAATATGATTGGTGGCTTGATCCTGGTCATGTCACGCCTCCAAGCGGTGGTACTCCGCGTGTGGTTTTTGGGGGTGTGACAGATTGGTATCAGAGCCATTGGTTATAGAGAACTTGGTTTTAATATGGGGAAAAACGTTTTTATTAAACCAGACTATAACCAGAACAGTGCTCTCAACGATCCACAACGACGCTTCGCTCCACGTGCAAGACTCAACATCCTAGGTAATAAGGTTTATGTTTATTGCCTACATGCTAGAATTGCATAGAACTTTGCTCGTAGTATGCTTACATTACTTTGCTCACTACTTGTTATTGCTTGAGAACACCTATGTGCTTACACTCTTCTGTCATCGCACTATTCGCGAACCTTTCTCACTTATGTTGCCTTTGATGTGAAGATCAATGGCCGGACGAATTAACATGACACAAGCCCAGCTAGAGGCTCTCGTTCAAGCTCAAGTTGCTGCGGCACTTGCAGCTGCTCAAGCAGGTAGTATACCCTGCAGTTTAGACTCACACTAGGATCTTTAGATCCTA
This sequence comes from Helianthus annuus, assembly GCF_002127325.2. Classification (NCBI taxonomy): domain Eukaryota; kingdom Viridiplantae; phylum Streptophyta; class Magnoliopsida; order Asterales; family Asteraceae; genus Helianthus; species Helianthus annuus. Next base: position 63,259,269 of record NC_035435.2, read on the forward strand.
CATTAACTCTCGTATTTAACCTTGTCCTATTCGTAAACAATAGGTCAACACGCGCAGCAGCCTGTCTACACTTTCAAGAACTTCATGGACTGTCGTCCAAGCTCATTCAGTGGCACCGAGGGGGCAGTGGGACTCCTCCATTGGTTTGAGAAGCTAGAATCTGTGTTCAAAATGTGTGAATGCCCTGAGGCTCGCAGGGTCAAGTACGCCACTGGCACTTTGGAAGGAATCGCGTTGACTTGGTGGAACGCGCAAGTACAGATCCTAGGGTTGGCAGCTGCTAACGCCACCCCTTGGAATGATTTCAAGGAATTGATCAAAAGGGAATACTGCACTCGTGAAGACATTCACAAGTTGGAAGATGAACTGTATCACTTGAAAATGACTGGGTCAGAAATCGAGGCTTATACCAAGAGGTCGAACGAGTTGGCTGTGCTGTGTCCAACCATGGTGGACCCTCCATACAAGCGTATTGAGTTGTATCTCAAGGGATTAGCGCCAGAGATTCAGAGCCACGTAACATCGGCCAGTCTTGACAACATCCAAGACATCCAGCGTCTTGCTCATCGACTCACAGATCAGGCAGTAGAACAGAACAAGCTGCCCAAACACATCAGTGCAACTACTACTCCAGCTGCTACTTCTGCTACACCCAACGACAACAAACGGAAATGGGATGGGGATTCCAGCAGGGGATCAGTTTCCGTTCAATCTCAAGCACAGCAGCGCAGGACGAACGACTACCAGAATTCGAGTCAGCAATCATCTGGCAGTCAGGGGCAGGGTGGATACCGGGGAGTTCACCCACTATGCGACAAGTGTAACAGGCACCACAGTGGAAGGTGTCGCAAAGAACGTTGTCAGAGATGTCTCAAGCTAGGACACGAAGCCAAAGATTGCAGGAGTTCACGACCTGCGAACCAGAATCAGCAACTTCCGCCACCGGTTCCTCAGAACCCACAGCAGCAGCAGCCACAGCGTGGAAACCGGGGGTGTTTCCAGTGTGGGGCAGAAGGTCATTACAAACGCGATTGTCCTCAGTTGAACCAGAATCAGGACCACAACAATAACCAGGGCAACGGGAACAACAACAACAACGGGGGAAACAACAACAACAATGGCAACGAGGCAAGAGGTCGAGCTTTCGTGTTAGGACGAGGAGACGCAATGAACGATATTTGAACTTATAACTTATTTTGGGTTTTCATTATTATGTTTCCGCTACTCAAACAAAGTTTGGTTTGAACATCAATCGTATTGGGTTTTATGAATTATTTTAACTACTATACTTTATGTTTGATATGATGGATGGTTTGATATTATTGAGCGCACCTGTCGTATTTATGGACCTTATGAACAGGGTGTGCAAACCCTATCTTGACAAGTTCGTCATTGTCTTTATCGATGACATTCTGATCTACTCCAAGAGTCAGGAGGAGCACGAGCAGCACTTACGTCTTATCTTGGAACTTCTTCGAAAGGAGCAATTGTACGCAAAGTTTTCTAAATGCGACTTCTGGCTTCGTGAAGTCCACTTCTTAGGCCATGTGGTGAACAGGGATGGGATTCATGTCGATCCATCCAAGGTAGATTCGATCAGGAACTGGCCTGCACCGCGTACACCGACAGAAATACGCCAATTCTTGGGTTTGGCGGGTTATTACAGACGATTTATCAAAGACTTCTCCAAGATCGCGCAGCCGCTTACTATGCTGACACAGAAGGGTGTCACCTACCGTTGGGGAGATTCCCAAGAGACCGCTTTTCAGTACCTAAAGGATAGGCTTTGCAGTGCACCTATTCTCTCACTGCCGGAGGGCACAGATGACTTTGTGGTCTATTGTGACGCATCGATACAGGGGCTTGGTTGTGTATTGATGCAACAGAATAAAGTTATTGCCTACGCTTCGCGACAACTCAAAGTTCATGAACGCAATTATACGACGCACGACTTAGAGCTGGGAGCTGTTGTTTTCGCGCTTAAGATATGGCGACACTACCTGTACGGTACCAGGTGCACGATTTACACCGATCACAGGAGTCTCGAGCATATTCTTAAGCAAAAGGATTTGAACATGCGTCAACGACGATGGGTTGAACTACTGAACGATTACGAATGCGCTATTAAGTACCATCCAGGCAAAGCCAATGTTGTGGCTGATGCCCTCAGTCGGAAAGACACTCTACCACGGCGCGTGCGAGCGCTACAGCTTACGATTCAGTCTAGCCTTCCTGCACAGATACGAACTGCTCAGATCGAAGCATTGAAACCAGAAAACGTCAAGGCTGAAGCCCTACGCGGCTCACGACAGCGGTTAGAACAGAAGGCAGACGGCGCCTACTATGTAACGGGGCGTATTTGGGTCCCACTTTATGGCGGTTTACGCGAGCTAGTAATGGATGAAGCTCACAAGTCTCGCTACTCGGTACATCCAGGGTCGGATAAAATGTACCACGACATCAGAACTACTTATTGGTGGCCTATCATGAAGGCCCACATCGCTACGTACGTTGGAAAGTGCTTGACCTGCGCGAGGGTCAAGGTAGAATACCAGAAACCAGCGGGCCTACTTCAGCAACCCACGATACCGCAATGGAAATGGGAAGAAATTTCCATGGATTTCGTTACAGGCCTACCTAGATCCCAGCGTGGGAATGATACTATATGGGTGATCGTGGATCGACTCACCAAGTCTACACACTTCCTGGCTATAAAAGAAACGGATAAGTTCTCCACTCTCGCAGACATCTATCTTAAAGAAGTTGTTTCGAGGCACGGGGTGCCCACCTCCATCATTTCGGATCGGGATGCACGATTCACGTCAGAGCTATGGCAAGCGATGCACAAATCTTTTGGCTCACGTTTAGACATGAGCACAGCATATCATCCTCAGACAGATGGGCAGTCTGAGCGAACGATCCAAACTCTTGAAGACATGCTTCGGGCATGTGTTATCGATTTCGGCAACGGCTGGGAAAAGCATCTCCCGTTAGTGGAGTTTTCGCATAATAACAGTTATCACACCAGCATACAAGCCGCTCCATTCGAGGCATTGTACGGACGTAAATGCCGGTCACCTCTCTGTTGGGCAGAGGTGGGGGATAGTCAGATTACGGGTCCAGAGATTGTAGTGGACGCCACAGAAAAGATTGCACAGATACGACAACGCATGGCGGCAGCACACGACCGTCAGAAAGCCTACGCGGATAAGCGTAAAAAGCCATTGGAATTTCAGGTCGGGGACCGGGTATTACTTTAAGTCTCACCCTGGAAGGGTGTGGTTCGTTTTGGCAAACGAGGCAAACTCAATCCGCGGTATGTCGGACCATTCGAGATTATAGAAAGAATAGGCCCAGTAGCCTACAGATTGAACCCACCAGCTGAACTCGGTGCAGTTCACAATGTTTTTCACGTGTCTAATCTGAAGAAGTGCCTGTCAGATGAGACCCTTATCATTCCTTTTAAGGAACTCACTATCGACGAGCGGTTGCAGTTCGTCGAGGAGCCAGTTGAAATCACGGACCGGGATGTTAAGGTCCTCAAACACAAGAGAATCCCTCTTGTTCGAGTTCGTTGGAACTCCCGACGTGGCCCAGAGTACACCTGGGAACGCGAAGACCAAATGAAAGAAAAGTACCCACAGTTATTCGGAACCAATGCAACCACTACTGAGACTGAAGCTACTACTGCGGAATTTCGGGACGAAATTCCAAATCAACGGGGGGATGATGTGACACCCCAGGAAAACCGGTGAACGATATAACTTACCTAGCTTCCTCAGTGAGTGTGTACCAAATTTCGGGACGAAATTTCTTTTAAGTTGGGGATAATGTGACAACTCGAATTTCCAAGATTTCTATTACGCATTTATTGCACGGTTATTGATTGTTTAATTGTTTGCTTGCACAATTGATTGCTATGGAATGGTATACGTTTTGATAAAATAAATCGTATTGTGTGATTGTGCATGGTTGTTTGATTAATTGTGATAGACTGGTCAATTATGTGAACCTGGTGGTGAAACTGTGAAATGCTTGTAAGATGGTATGCTTGTGTAAAATATAATTATTCAGGGTGTATTGAGCAATTAGTGAAAAGTTAATTATACTTAACCCTAATCCTTCACTAAACCACACACACAAAAATCCAAGCACGTAGTTCACAATTCTCTGGCAATCATCACCAAATCATTGGCAAGACATCACAAGTTTGATTCCTCTCTTTCTCTAGGATCAACACAAGGTAATTGTTAATGATTTTTGTTGATTATTTGATTGATATCAATTCTTGATTATTGTAATTCTTGCAAACCCTAGTTCTTGACATGATGGTCCTGTATTTACTGAATTCAATCTTGATTATTGAAATGATGATGATGATTAGGGTATGTTTGGTAGATTGATCCTCTGATGGCTGTTATTATTATGATTGATTGATTGATCCTGTATTGTGAATGTATGTAACTAGGGTTTTCTGGATCGTAGAAGCTATGAAACGTAACTGCTATGATTACATTGAACATGCTTGTTCACGCGTATGATTGTTTGTTTGTCTGAGTTTTAAATAACAAGCTAGGTCCGACCTTTGTTTATAAAATAACATGCCCGACCTTTAAAAGGACTTTATGGTCCGAGTTTCTTAAACATCAAGATGTCCGACTTTCATGTAAACATATAGGTCCGAGTTTCTTAATGAATGCATGTCCGAGTTTTGTGAATAAGGGTTGGGGGTCCGAGGTTTAGATATGATGAGGTTGGTCCGAGTTTGTGGGGGGGGGGGGGTTGTTGTCCGAGTTTTAACTCCCACACCCCTTGTCCGACTTTGTGCACCCCCACCTTTAATCCGAGTTTGCATATATACAAAACATGTTGGTCCGACCTTTTATTTGAGCAAATGTCCGAGGTTATATGATGCCTCAAGTTCGAGTATCACAAGGGTCAGAAGGTCCGAGTTTGGGGGGGGGGGCATCATCAAGTCCGACCTTCAATCCCCTAGTCCGAGGTTGTGAAGGACAACCTCCCTTGTCCGAGTTTGTATGTATGGGAGCCCATGGTCCGAATTCTTATGCTTGGCCATATCTTGTCCGATGTTTATGGTATGCATGTATAGCATTATTCATTTAGCAAACACAATATGACAGTTTTATAAGTTGTTGACTATACTATCGCATGCATGTAATTCGGCTAACTATGTAATTTGTTAAACAGGTAAATCATTGATAAGTTGCTATGTGCTAACTCTAACTGTTTGTTAACTCGGTTAATCACCTAGTATTGTTGAGGTTACATATGCTAACGGTGCTAAGTGGTAACCCCGATTAGTGTTTTAGTTCTTCGAAAGCATGTTATCTTGTTAAGCACGATGATCTTGTTAAACGCGACGACCCTGTTAATTGTGTACTGAATAACCTTGTACGTATTAACCAAGAACGCTATCGTATGCGATACATGATGTGAATTGTCAAACGCTTTGTGATATAAATTACCTGCGTATTAATATGAACATGAACTGATTTATTACACGTGCACATAATAGGACTTGATTGATTTCTTGTGAGCACTTAACTTAGCATACCGAGCAAACCAAGGTGAGTTCACACAGCCAAGGCATGGGGTTCCCAGGGTGGGAATGGGATTGGATGATTATTTTGTGCGTACATAGTTAATGGAACCTAATGATATGGTCCTCAGGGTGAGGATGGTAAATGATGAGATACGGCTAGACTAGTATACCTACTTGAACTGATCTTCGCACACACGCCAAGGGTAGGCTGCGATATTATGACTGATCTTCGCACACATGCCTTAGGAAGGCTGCGAACTATACATACTAAACTTCGCACACATGCCAGGGTGGCCAGCGATACAAATATACATAGTCTAGAATACTTGAGAACCTTACTTAATCTTCGCATACATGCCTAGAGGGCTGCGATACGAACTATTACGATACATGGCTTAATGAACGAATACAATGCTTACTATACCTTTACTATTACTGAACTTACTTACTGTGAACTCGCTCAACTAGTTGTTGACTCTCTGCTGCATGCCTTGCAGGACCTTAGGTACTAATGGAGCTTGCACAAGGAGGAGCAGGTCGTTGTGGGCAAATGGATCGTGATTACTTATTAAACACTTATGACGTTTCAAACATTAATACATATGTTGGGTTTTACATTAATGCTTCCGCTACACTTACTTACATTGGTTTTGATAAACACCTTTCGTATTGATGGATAACTTTTACTATTTAATTACATGTTCAATATGATTGGTGGCTTGATCCTGGTCATGTCACGCCTCCAAGCGGTGGTACTCCGCGTGTGGTTTTTGGGGGTGTGACAACACCAACCTAACAAAAGAGGACTATGATCAAATAGATCCTGAAGAAATGGAATTAATCGACATTCGTTGGTGCGTGGCTAGTGCTGTTCGTCGAGCACAGCGTTTCATGGAAATAACCGGCAGGAAGACAATTGGTGGTCCATCTACCAAGCTGGGTTTTGATAAGTCCAAGGTGACGTGCTTCAAGTGTAAGCAGAAAGGTCACTTCAAGCGAGAATGCAGAAACGCATATGCTGATGAGTCGGAGAACCCTTTCAGAGAGGATTACTACAAGAAGGCGATATATCATCAGAATAAATCCGAGCCACCTAGATTGAAGCAGGTTGAAGACAACAAATAGAAATCTAGAGCTCTTGCGGTGATTTATGATGATGAGGGGTATGATTGGAGTCAAGAGGTTCTACTAGAAGAAGATGCGGTTGGCTACGCATTCATGGGAAAAACCGAACCTATTCCGTGGAAAGACAACAGAACTGAAGAGTAGAAGTACAGACACAGAAAAATGTTGGCTGAAAACAGAATAATTCGAATATCTGGTATCTACCTGGAAGCGAAGAGAGCGAGAAGATGGGATCCAGACAGGGAGTGTTATCTTGATCCATATGGAAATATTGCAGTCGATGACAAAACTCTTGATCTGGAAGCCATAATCAAGGAGTTCAAAGATGAGGATGATTATTGGCAGAATAAATGGTGTGGAACTGGAGACGAGAAAGAGAAAGAGAAGAAGGAGAAAGAAGAGATCGAGAAGGCAAAGAAAGTTGACACTGGGGTTATTGACACAACGCAGGAGTTGAATGCTGAAAATCTCGGAAAAATGGCTGACAAAGTGCTGGCTGCTAAGGCACTTGAGGTAGACTCTAACTCCGTGTCTGAGTCAAAAAGCCAGGTCAGTTCAAACTTGTCAACAAATGCGTCAGGTAAGAAAATTGATGGAAATGTTGATTGCAAAAATTGCAACAAAGAGTGCAACTTTTGTAATACAGTCACGTATCTCAACGGAAAGAAAGTTGAGGATCTGATAGCAAAAGTCAGAAGGGTTGAGAATCAAATTCTTGAGCGTGACAAAAGAGTTAAAGCTTCGACTGAACGGATAAAAGAATTAACTAACCAAATTGAAAATGATAAAATTGATCATGATAGAGTTAAAAATGAAAATGAAAAGTTAATTCTTGAAAACCGTCAGATTTCTGAGAAGTTTGAAAAACTCAAAAGCATAATGAAAGATAATGATGATCGAAATGGTAAAACTTATAAAGAAAACGTTCATCTAAAAGCAGTGCTGAGAGTAAAAGAAGAATCAATCAACAAACAACTGGATGAAATCGCTAAACTAAAACTTAAATTTCAAGAGGCTGAAATTGAAAACGAGCGAATCCAGTTGAAGCTTAACAGTTACAGCTCCGCAAGCTTTGTTTTGCAACACATTGTTCCCAAACCCATCGGGAAAAATAAAGCTGGCGAAGATGTTTATTCTGATGGAACCGGGGTGGGTTTTCATAGAGTTCCACCGCCGATTTTGGATAATTACACGAAAAAGCAATCTGGGTTGGTTGAAATTGGAGAAGAAAGTGAAGTGAAACTTCCGGAAAACATTGATGTCACGCTCACATCTTCCAATGACGATAATGTCCAGAATGATATTGTAAAAGGGGTTGTTGAAAATGTGCTAAAAACGGATAGTGACACTACTGAGGAAGATGGGTGTTTTCTGGACAAATACATTCCGAAACAAAAGTCCAAGAACAACTCAGATGATGAACCTACTCTTGTCATGTACAAGATGTCGGGATCTGATAAGTTGTTTTTGGATTCAGAGTTTCCGATTGAGAATGTTAACATGAACAAATTGACAAATGTTTTCAAGTTAGTCGAAGTTGAGTTGTCAGCAGTGAACAATCTGAGTCAAACGAAGAGAAAAATGAGTTTTGAGAAAGAAAAAGCTTACAATAAGAAATCTGTTAATCCATCACGTTTTTATAATAACAACAAGAATCGAAACAATTGGTCGAGTGGTTATCAGGGGGTATGTCTTATCATAAAAGAAATATTCCAAATAAGAGGTTTGTTGAAAAGAAAAAGTTTGTGAACAGTTCAAGTTCACTTGCTGATGAAGAGAAAGAGATATTTTCAAAATCGAATGAAGAGTTCTTTGAGAAGGGAGCTTCACAGGCTCAGTCTGAAGGTACAAGTCGAGTGGCTGATACTCGAACATGCTTCAGATGTAATCAAGTTGGTCACATTGCACGAAAGTGTACCAACGTGAAGCCTAAGACTGAAACTGTGACGACTCAACAAAAGAAAGTTGACGAGAAGGGTAAAGCACCAATCGTTGTTGAGAAAAAGAGTGTGAAAAATGACAACATCAAGGTGAAAATGAACCTGTAAAGAAGACGGTAACTAAAAATGACAAATTTTACAAACGGGTTGCATTATCTCAACAAGTTTGGAAACCAAAAACTGAGAAAAAGGTTTCACCTTCTGAGGATTCAATTCCAATTGATTATGATGCAAATTTTCCACCTCTGAAGGCTGAAACTTTAAAATTCAAGTTGCGAGAGGTAAAACTGTTAAGGTTACATCCAAGGCTGATGAGGCTTGGGTGGACACCATGTTTGACTAAGCAATTTGAATTGCCGGAGCTTCCTTGATCGCGAAGCATGAATCGGCATCTTTAGTGAAGTTGGTTAAGTCAAAGTTTGTTATGTGCGGGATCTTCCAAAACTTGTATCCAGATGGATCATGGATAGTGGGGCTTCAAGACATATGACAGGGAAGACTGCGTTGCTGTATGATGTAAGAAACATAAATGGAGCATACGTAGGTTTTGCGGGTAATCAAGGAGGAAGGATTATTGGTGAAGGAACGTTATCCAATGGGATTGTGACGTTTGAAAGAGTTAACTACATTGCTGAGCTGGAGAACAATCTGCTGAGTATCTCGCAGATCTGTGACAGGATGTATACCACTCACTTCACTGATAAAGAATGTTTGATCTTGAAACCAGGATTTGTTATCCCTGAGGAATGGATTATCATGCGGGCACCGAGAGTTAATGATCTGTACGTGTTGGATATGAGCGTAGCTACTACAACCATGGGTCAAGCTCACTGTTTCGTGTCCAGAGCAACTGAAAAAGAATCAAGATTGTGGCACCGGAAGATGGGGCATATACATCTTAGAAAAATGAATCATTTGGTGCATAAGGATTTGGTTACAGGAGTTCATGTCAAAGGTTTTCATCTGGAAGGGGAGTGCATTAGTTGTGTTAAAGGCAAGCAGAAGAAAAAGTCACACCCTATAAAGCAAGTCAATTCAGTCTCAAGACCTCTGGAGAGACTTCACATGGATTTGTTTGGTCCAGTGAATGTTAAGAGTATTACGGGAGATAAATATTGTCTTGTGGTTACTGATGATTATTCCAGATTTTTGTGGGTTTCTTTCTTGAAGATGAAAGACGAAACGTTTGACAGTTTAATGGCGTTGTTCAAGAAGATTGAGAATTTGTACCAAAGGCGTATCAAAAGAATTCGAAGTGATAATGGTACTGAATTCAAGAATAGCAGAATGGAAGAATTTTGTGATGAAAGAGGTATATTGCATGAGTTTAGTGCTCCGTACACTCCGCAGCAGAATGGAGTCGCAGAACGCAAAAATCGGACGCGATGCTCGCAGATTCAAAGTTACCAATTAATTTTTGGGTTGAAGCTGTTTCCGCTGCATGCTATACGCTCAACAGAGTTCTCACTGTCAAAAAGTTCAACAAAACATGCTTTGAGCTGATCAATAATCGCAAACCAAATTTGAAGTATCTAGAACCGTTCGGGTCACCCTGTACAGTTATAGAGCCTTATGGAAAGTTTGGTCCGAAGTGCATTGAGGGAATATTTGTTGGATATTCAAGTCCTACGCGACGTGTCTTCGTTCCAAGTGACAAGCGGATTATTGAAGCTGCAAATGTTGAATGTCAAGGTTATACTATGCCGCCACAAAGTCCAGGAGATTCATGGCGTTATCATTATGACAAACTGTGGGAATCGTTTGACATGATGGAAGAAGAAGAAGAAGATTTCTTTGATGAATTGGATATTTTGCGTGAGTACGAGTCACAGCAAAGGTTCCCAGCTGAGTATTCAAGACGACCACGGGAAACTACGAATGATGATGAAGCAGGTCCGAGTAATGCTGGTGAACACGATGATATCCAACAGAATGAAGTTGATCAAGATAATCAGTCAGATCAGAATGATAATCAAGAATCAGAGAACATGCTGATTTTTTATCATGGAGATTCAGATTCTGAGGGGGGGCAGATTTAGGATTCAAGTCAAATAAACCAAGTTGGTGAACAAAGTGCAAATCAAAATGTTACTAATCTGGAAGGTGATGTGGATGTTCCAAGCGAAGTAATGTCGCGAACTCTTTCATATCATCCAGAGGAGTTGATCATAGGATAATTGCATTCAGGCGTTCGCACGAGACGTCAAATCGACCAGGGCTTAACATGTTTTTATTCTACAGTAGCACCTTTACAAACTGAATTTTCATTAAGTTGTTTTATCTCGCAGATCGAACCGAGAACGTATAAAGAGGCGCTTACTGAAGACTCTTGGGTCATTGCAATGCAAGAAGAGTTAAGTCAGTTTGAAAAGTTGGGAGTGTGGAAATTAGTGGATTTACCGGATGGTCAAAGGAAAATCAATACGAAATGGATATTCAAGTGTAAGAGAGACGACAGAGGAGTTGTTGTAAGGAACAAAGCTCGACTCGTTGTTCAGGGCTTTAGTCAACAGGAAGGGATTGATTTTACAGAAGTCTATGCTCCTGTGGCACGACTAGAGGCAATCAGAATTTTCCCTGCATTTGCATCTTGGAAGAACTTCAAAGTATATTAGTTGGATGTAAAATCGGCGTTTCTTTATGGGAAGGTCAAAGAGGAGGTGTATGTCGGACAGCCGCCGGGCTTTACTGACCCGATCCACAAAAACAAGGTCTACTTATTGGACAAAGCGCTGTATGGTTTACACCAGGCCCCGAGAGCTTGGTACGAGACTTTGTCTCAACATCTACTAGCCAACAGTTTCATACGTGGAAAAGTGGATGCCACTCTCTTCACTAAAGAGGTCGACGGTCATCTTCTGATAGTTCAGATTTATGTGGATGATATAATCTTTGGGTCAACAAATGAGAAATTGTGCAAAGATTTCGAACAGGTGATGAAGCAAAAATTCGAAATGTCATCAATGGGGGAGATGAAATTCTTTCTAGGACTACAAGTTGAACAACTACCTAAGGGAATTTTCATTCACCAGACGAAGTACGTGTATGATATTCAAGAGAAATTTGGAATGTCAAGTTCTACTCCAGCTGCTACCCCACTTGCAACAAATCATGGGATTCACCCAGATCTCACCGGAGACAAGGCTGATGAAACGTTCTACCGTTCCATGATAGGTTCTTTGATGTACCTAACTGCTTCACATCCTGATATCATGTACCCAACGTGCCTCGCAGCAAGATATCAATCTAACCCGAGAGCTTCGCACATGATTATTGTGAAGAGTATATTATGCTACCTGAAAGGAACTCCTACATTGGGGTTGTGGTATCCTAAAAAAGGCGACTTTAAGCTCGAAGGGTATTCCGATTCGGATTTCGGATGCTGCAAAGTCAATACAAAATCAACAACTGCAGGATGCCAGTTCTTTGGACCTAGATTGGTTACCTGGCAGTGTAAGAAACAAACGTCTGTGGCACTATCTACATGTAAAGCGGAGTACGTTTCTGCTAGCAGTTGCTGCTCTCAGATCCTCTGGATACAGCAACAGATGCGCGACTACGATTTGCAGTTTCTTAACACACCTCTTTTTGTTGATAATGAGGCAGCTATAAATATAACAAAGAATCCAGTACATCACGCTAAAACTAAACACATAGAAATTCGTCATCACTTTATTCGCGATTGTTTCGAGAAAAAGTTGACACGAATTGAGAAAATCCACACTGACGAACAGAAAGCTGACTTACATACCAAAGCTTTTGATAAAAATCGGTTTAAATATTTGTTAAAACTGAATGGTATGAAGCTTCTTTCGATGTCGGATGGCATAATTGGCATTGATGAGAATACTGTTACGGAAGAAGATGAGAAACAATCTACAATGGTTTGTCGATTTTTTACCTGTTTTGGTATTTAGGGGGAGTAGATAGATGTATATAGATTTTTTTTTAGAAAATACAAAAACAGTAAAAATGCAAAAATACAAAAACATGATAAAATTTTAAAATCCAAAAACAATAGAAAATTGAAAAAGAGTTTGTGTATAAAGGGAAAATGATAGTACATCGGCTAGACAATTACAGTATGCTAAAGAATTGTAAAGTTTAAATGAGTTAAACAGTCTCACTGATGATGTGTCGGTAGGTTTTCGCACATTTAGTAGATTTATTCGGGATATAAACATAAAATTTCAAACTTGCGTAATTCGTTGGGAACACTACTTGGATATATAGGCAACCCCTGAAATCTCGTTTGAAAGGTCCTATATTCTGAGATACTAGGTCTTTATACTCAGTGATATCTGGGGTATTATTCCGGGACTTCTGCTGTATGGAAGTACTGACCTAGTCCCCGAATAATACTTTCTGCAAATGCTTGAAACACAGCATCACCCTCAGCAAGCTGATGAAACAATAAAATTGATAGTCGCTGCTGTTGTAACTAAAAGATCCTCTAAAGGGGACATACCAGAAAGTCGAAGCCGTCATCTCTCTGCGTATACGGAAGTATCGACCTGAGCTCTCACGGCCCTCACATTTAACCCCTTACAGATATCATCTGTGGTATACTCACCTGTAAGACTGAATATCTGGGATTCTGGATACGGGAGTATATTCAAGAGGTGGGACACATGAATGAGCTAAGTTCATAAGTCATCTAAATCGTATCCTGAATAGATTGAAATCTGTGTGAGAATTTAAGATGGATCAGTATATCGACAATCAAGGTGAATTGTTTAAGTCTGAGCATGTAATGAAGCTTAATGGTACTAGTAATTTGTCTGAAAAAGCTGATATGATTCCCTGACACACTCGCCAAAAATAAGGTTGTATATAGTTTAATTTCTTTAAATTTCTGCAATTTAAGTTTTCTACATTTCATTTCTTAGTTTAGAACACTTTATTAAAAATCCAAAAATATTTTATTTCTGCTTTATTTTTGACAAACCAAAGTGGAGAGTTAATCGTTGGATTCTCAGAGATTGAAGCAGATGCAGGAAAAGTTCTGGGCTGAAGAATGAGGAGAGCTTACTTTGTCAGAGATTGAGATGTTTTCAAAGTTAAAACAAGTTCATTAATTTGATGCTTGTAATATTTTTCAGAAAATGTTTTTGAAATTTTTTTACAAAATCAGTCTGTATTGTCAAAAGATCAACCAAGGTCATTAAATTGGACTTGGTAGATTAATTGAGTAATCAGGGTCATTAACTTGGACCTGAATACTTGAGTGGATTTCTAAAACTGATTAAGTTTGTGATTTATCGTTGAAAAGATAGTTTGTAATGATTGATGTTTGAGACACAGGTTTTGGACTTCATCATTCCAATGGAAGATAATTGTCAAAGCTTGAACCAGATCAAGATCTCAGATTCTAGCATATTGAGAGGGGGAGTCTGTGAAAGGGGGAGTCTGGATCAACGATCAAAGGGAAGTCTGAAGATGAAGCCAGAACAAGATTGTGAAATTGTGAAGATAGAATGCTTATGATGTGAAGACAGAAAGTTGGAGAAAAGACCAAGACTGAAGACTCGGAGCTGAAGACTTCGTCAACATCCAAGGGGGAGTCTGTTGATGCATGGAATGTCTGTTGACTTCGTCTGCATTAAGTCTTAGGTCAAGTTAGGTCAACATAGGAGCTTGAAAGTCAATTTTAGGCTTTATGTTAGAGGTTTCGCTTATATGAACATTTGTAGGTTTCGCTTATTTGTCATTAAGGGGGTTTCGCTCTTAGGGTTATCATGGGGTTTCGCTTATAAGGCAGTCCATATGAGCGAAATCACAGGAGCTATATATAGTCACCAGAGCGAAACCTGGTCATTTTCAGGAGTGTACGTTGGAGCGAAACCTAGTCATTGCTTGTGTAACTAAACTCTATCAAAATTGAATCAGAAAGCATAAAAGGAGAAGGAATTGAAAGGAATAGCCGTGTTACTTCATCTACATTGATTCCGCCTTTGTATTTGGAGATGAACTGCCTTACACTGACTGTTTATGGTCGAAAACCGGTCCAACATTCCTTTTGCACATTCACCTACTCCTCCTACTCCTTTTCTAGGTTTTGATGCCCGTTTCCTTACTTTCGAGCAGCAGATCAGTTACTTACTTCGTCGTATATACGAGCTCGAGGAGGATCTTGCGCATGTTCACAGCTTGCTTTTCTTCCCTCCTCCTCCACCTCCACCATCAGCATAGTTGGTTTTTGGTTTTATGCAGATTGCATTACTTTTGGTGAGAGCACCACTATTGAGCCGAGATTGTGAAGACTTTTGAAGACCACTTTTTGACCATGTGATTTTTGTATATGGACAGACTTATTAGACAAGGGTAGTGTAACCCTGTGTCACTGTTGATGTGATACACTTTGTAAACAATGTAATTGTGGTCGGTAATTAATGAAAGCTCAATCGTCATGTTCTCACTAAACACATTGTTAGATTACTTGCTTATGTTGTGATTGTGTTGTTGCATGATTGCTTGATATGATGATTGTTTATATGTATGTACATATGACCTCTAGACAACTATATATTTATTTAAAGAATAAGACCTGACCTATCCAATCTTCTTATTAGAAGGAAAATGCATCCTCGAAGGAACAATCAACTGCCCACGACCGAGGCAGAATTACAGGAACGCATTTCACAAGCAATCGCACAACCCTTCGCTCCGAACACAGCAGAGGCACCTCAGGGAATAACCCACCTAACGGTAATGTTTAAGTCACCTAAGACACACTACAATACATTTGGACATTTCCAAGTACGTTTTGCTAATGCTTTCTGTGAATGATGTTGCTTGTGTACAGACTGTACTTACAAGCAGTTTTTGGACTGCAAGCCTCTGAACTTCGACGACACTGGATGAGTAAATGTGCTCTAGAGCATCAAGTCACATACATTTCTGGACTGTTTCTAGATGGGGCTCTGTCATGATGGAACCTTCAGTTTCACATTTGGGTGAGGCTGCGGCGTATGCTCTGACGTGGGATGAGCTAAAAGAGCTGATGCGTAAGAAGTATTGTTCGAGGGCAGAAATCCAGAAGTTGGAAACTAAATTTTGGAATTTGAAAATGGAAGGCCCAAAGGTGGCTGAGTATGTGCAGAGATTCCATGATTTGTCTCGTGTTGTCCCCTATTTGGTAGAACCAGAGTTTAAGAGGATCGAACGTTTCATCCAGGGATTGGCACCCCAGATCCTCAGCATGGTAACTGCTTCCAAGCCTCCAACAATCACTGAGGCAATCGACTTAAGTGTGGCACTGACTGAAGAAGCGATCAAGTTGGGAAAGTTTTCGATCTTTGAGCCAAAGAAGAAAGAGACTCATGTGGAGTCGTCTGGTGAAAATAAAAGGAAGTTTTCAAATTTCAAGAAAGGTACTCAGGCGAACAACAACAACAATGCCAACAAGCGCAAGGACGCTAATCCGCCAGTTAAGGCACAAGCTGGCACTGCAAATGCTGAGAACAAAGGAAGAGGGTATATGGGCACCCTGCCCAAGTGTGATGTATATTAGTTTCATCATGCTGGTCGATGCAGAGTGGGGAAATGTGAAACATGTGGAAAAGTTGGTCATTCTAAGGAGACATGCTGGTATGGAACCGGTCGCGGAAATGGAGGACAAGGCGGTAACGGTAATGGTAACCGTGGTGGAAATGGTTACGGGAATAGAAATCAAGGAGGAAACACTAATCAGGAAGGTAATGGAAACAGGAACAGAAATGGAAATCAAGCAGGAAATGGAAACCATGGGGGAAATAATAACAACAACCAAGGTGGAAATGGGAATAGACGCGGCCAAGGTTGTTATGCTTGCGGTGATGTAGGGCACTTCAAGCGGGATTGCCCAAAGAATAACCAAGCTCGTGGAAGAGTGTTCAACATTGGAGCTAGGGAAGCTCGCCAGGATCTGAACATAGTCACTGGTACGTTCCCTATTAATCAACATTTTGCATCTGTGCTATTCAATACCGGTGCCGACTATAGCTTCGTATCTCTAGAGTTTAAGAATATACTTGGTTTAGTAGCAAGTAAGTTAGATATCTCGTATTCGATAGAACTAGCTAATGGGAAGCTAGTGGAAGCCAATGAAGTGATTAGTGGCTGTGTTATAGAGCTTGGAGAGCGTGAGTTTTCGTTAGATCTTCTGCCAGTTGAATTGGGAAGCTTCGACGTCGTAGTTGGGATGGACTGGTTGTAGAGTAATCGTGCAGAGATTGTATGCCATGAGAAGGTTATCTGCATCCCGATGGCGAATGAAGAGACGATCGTGATTCATGGGGAGAAGCAGGATACGCCTCTACGGATTATTAGTTGTTTGAAGGCACAAAAGTTTTTGCGTAAAGGATGTGTTGCCTTCTTGGCTCACATTGTGGATAAGGAAGCCGAAGAACCGAAGCTAGAAGATATCCCTGTAGTAAGGGAATATCCTGAAGTCTTCCCCGAAGACTTGCCAGGGTTACCTCCTCAACGACAAGTCGAATTTCACTTTGACTTAGTTCCAGGCGCCGCACCTGTAGCCAAGGCCCCTTATCGACTTACGCCTTCAAAGATGCAAGAGTTATCAACGCAGCTTCAGGAGTTACTAGATAAGGGATTTTTAAGGCCAAGCTTCTCGCCTTGGGGAGCTCCAGTACTATTCGTCAAGAAGAAGGACAGTAGTTTTCGTATGTGCATCGACTACCGGGAGCTAAACAAGTTAACCATCAAGAATCGGTATCCCTTGCCGAGGATTGATGATCTATTCGACCAACTTCAGGGATCAAGTTACTATTCCAAGATCGATATTCGATCAGGTTATCACCAGCTGTGGATTCAGGAAGAAAGTATGCCGAAGACTGCCTTTAGAACTCGTTATGGACATTACAAGTTTCTAGTGATGCCGTTTGGGTTGACTAATGCGTCGGCAGTGTTTATGGACTTGATGAACCGGGTTTGCAAGCCATATCTCGATAAATTTGTGATCGTATTTATCTATGATATTTTGATCTATTCGTGGACAAATGAAGACCATGAGCAACACCTTAGAGCCATCTTAGAGCTGCTAAAGAAGGAGAAGCTCTACGCTAAGTTCTCGAAGTGGGAGTTTTGGATACGCGAAGTGCAGTTCCTCGGTCACATGGTAAATGAAAATGGTATTCATGTGGATCCCACCAAATCGAGGTAATCAAGAATTGGGAAACTCCGAAGACGCCGATCGAGATCCGACAGTTTCTGGGTTTAGCACGGGATTGTCGCAGATTCATAGAGGATTTCTCCAAGATAGCTCAACCGTTGACCTCCTTTACTCAAAAAGATAAGAAGTACGAATGGGGAGACAAACAAGAAGAAGCATTTCAGCTGCTTAAGAATAAGCTTTGCGATGCACCTATATTATCCCTACCCAAAGGCACTGACGACTTCGTGGTCTATTGTGACGCCTCGCGTCAGGGATTGGGTTGTGTGCTAATGCAACGCCAGAAGGTTATCACTTATGCTTCTCGCCAACTGAAGGTCCATGAGAAGAACTACACCACGCATGATTTGGAGTTAGGCGCAGTGGTGTTTGCTTTGAAGATTTGGAGACATTATCTATATGGTACTCGATGTACTATTTTCATGGATCATAAGAGCCTTCAGCACATATTTGATCAGAAAGAGCTTAATATAAGACAGTGACGATGGGTTGAGTTATTAAATGATTATGACTGCGAGATTAAGTATCATCCAGGGAAGGCGAATGTGGTGGCAGACACCTTAAGTCGAAAGGAAAGTATTAAGCCCATAAGGATTAGGGCTTTAGAGATGATTATTCAGACAGACCTCACGTTGCGTATTCGTGCTGCACAGAAAGAAGCTCTTAAGAAAGAGAACATTAAGGCTGAATATCTCCGAGGAATGGAGAAAAAGTTGGTACCCAACAAGGAAGGAACCTTGTATTTTATGGGATGCATTTGGGTTCCGCTTTTTGTTGGTCTTAGAGAGTTATTTTTTATGAAGCTCATAAATCGAGGTACTCGATCCATCCAGGATCGGACAAGATGTACCAAGATTTAAAGGATTACTATTGGGGGCCAAGACTTAAAAGTGATGTTGCTATTTATGTTGGGAAGTGCTTAACTTGTGCCAAAGTGAAGGCCGAGTATCAGAAGCCTTCAGGTCTTCTGCAACAACCAGAAATACCCATGTGGAAGTGGGAGCAGATTTCTATGGACTTCATAACCAAGTTACCCAGAACTCCTAGAGGTCATGATACGATTTGGGTAATCGTGGACCGATTGACAAAGTCTGCGCGCTTCTTACTGATTAGAGAGAAGGATACCACTGGTAAGCTAGCTGAGCTTTACCTTAGAGAGATAGTGGCATGTCATGGAGTGCCTATCTCGATAATATCGGACAGAGATGGACGGTTTGTGTCAAGGATTTGGCAATCCTTTCAAGAAGCTTTTGGTTCTCAGTTGAATCTGAGTATAACTTTTCACCCGCAGACGGACGGACAGAGCGAGAGAACTATTCAGACGTTGGAAGATATGCTACGTGCTTGTGTAATGGATATGGGTGGCAGTTGGGATACTCATCAGCCTTTGGTTGAGTTTTCCTATAACAACAGCTACCATACAAGCATCCAAGCTGCACCGTTCGAGGCTCTATACGGACGTAAGTGCCGATCGCCATTATGCTGGCAGGTGCAGGTGACAGACAGATGGTTGGTCCTTTACTGGTCCAAGAAACAACTGATAAGATCATGCAGATTCGAGAGCGCATCAAGGCGGCTCGTGATCGACAGAAGAGTTATGCGGACCAAAGACGGAAACCCTTGGAATTTGAAGTGGGTGATATGGTGTTGTTAAAAGTCTCACCTTGGAAAGGTGTGGCACGCTTTGGGAAGCGTGGCAAGTTAAACCCATGATATATCGGGCCATTCAGAATTTTGGAAAGGGTTGGTACAGTAGCGTACAAGTTGGAGCTACCAGAGGAACTAAATGATGTTCATGATACATTTCATGTATCTAACTGAAGAAAAGTCTAACATAGGAGACAGTGGTCATCCCCGCGGATGAAGTGTACATTGACGATACACTCCACTTCACCGAAGAACCCATTGAGGTTACAGATTGGAAGGTTAACAAGACTCGGAGGAGTAGTGTTAAGCTTGTCAAGGTTCGATGGAATGCACGTCACGGCCTAGAGTTTACCTGGGAGCGTGAAGACCGTATGAAAGCAAAATACCCACATTTGTTCCCTAACTCCCCTGCAGCTAATAGCAAAGCTTAAAATTTCGTGACGAAATTTTCTTAACAGGGGGAGAATGTGACAATTGTCAAATTTGCATGTATCTGTACAATAATTAGACAATGATTAGTGCTTAATGACTTTGCTAATTTAACATTTATGACATGAATGTTTCTGATTTTTGTTATCATACATACATGTGCATCATATATTGCATAATGTCATATCATTATTGCATGTAACATTTATTGATTCAAATGATGCACGAAACAAAGATAGCACAGTTATCAGATAAATCAGAAAAATGCTGACGGAGTTCAGTACATAGACATACATGGTATTGAGACACAGAATGTGCCAGAAACCAAGAGTTACACTAGTATAGTGTGTAGGAAAGTAAGGATCATAAAACTGCCTTCCTAGTGATAGTTTAAGTGCCGGAAAGTGCCTAAAACTCACATAAACTGCAGAATTCAGCAAAATTCAGCATTTAAACAACTTAATATTATGCAGAAATATGGTTAAATGGTCCAGAGTGCTTTACTAAGTGTCGGGAATCAAAACTGTCACAAAATGTAACATAAGCACACTAGACTGCATAGTTTAGCACCTTAACGAACCAGTAACCAACCGAACAACCGGACACTAACCGAAACACCAAATTTTCACTAGAAACATTGTTTTATCATTTCCGAGCTAGTTATGGTCCCCGAACATCATAACACACTATATAACATCCTAATAACTAAACACCTAACTAAAACACTTAGATTTTAACTAGTTAACAAACTTAACATTGAAACTCAACTAAACACCCCCCATCTTACGGTCATGAAGTGGGCCCCCACCCTTGATTTTATTTGATTATTAAAATGGATTATGTCTTGAACTTTAGAGGACACATGAACCATGTGATAAACTTATGTTAGAGAATTATAAGAATAACCATTAGAACATAAACCTTCATTCTCATCACTCACCAACACTTCACAACTCTCTCCTCCTCTCCCTCTTGTATTCAGCCGAGAACCCACACACACAACCACCATCATCATTCAATCTTCATCCATTCTCTACTCATACAAAGGTGTAAGAAGCATCACAAGGAAGCTAGGAGCTCTTGGAAGTGGAAGGACCTATTGCAAGTGCTATTAACCACCAAGAATATCATCTTCATCTTGTGTTCATCCCTAGCCTTGAGCTAGTAGTAAGATCATCTACATCTCATTTTACATCTTATTTAGTTGGTTAAAAGATGTTACAAGTAAATAAATATGAAGAACACTAATGATCAAGAACATAAAACTTAAACATAAGATTAAAAATCATAAGAATACATGTTGTTGAGTGTATATGTGAGTGTTAATTGATGATTGTTTGTGTTAATGATGTTAAACATCCTATGAATCTGCTAGATGGTGATTAAAGACATAATCTAGCAAGATGAGAGGATGATTATGTTGTAGATCAAAGTGATCATCCTTATGTAAAAGCATGAACTTGAAGTATTAAATGTTTTTCTTGAATAAAGATGATCAAAGTGAATATAATTCTTGTAAACATGTGATTTTAAGAATGATTTTCTCAAGAAACTAAGTTAAAATACAAGATTTATATAAACTTGGTTCTAAAAGAAATTAATCACATTTCTGGTGGTAAATCAAGTGTAGAAACATATATGTAACAAGAACAACTCAAGAAGAAATATTTTTAGAAAAATATTTTACAAAAGCGCAGTTTAAGAAAAACCCTACTCTCTCTCTCTCTAGCCAAGCGATTTCTTTTCCTTCATGAAACCCTACTGTTTCTTTTCGTGATTTGATGCATAACAGTCTGTTATTGGAAGTTTGATTCATCAAGCTTCTTGTAGGATTGTGAAACGACTTTAATGAGTCGATCAGAAGAGGTCTTAGACTGAATCAGAGGCGGAATTCATTGATTCAGTCTTTGTTTAGCTTGTACAACACTAGAAATCATTAAACTGACTCAGTTTATTAATCTGTTATCAATTTACAAGCTGGAGACACTTCGACGGAGCTTCGCCGTCGGAAACAAGAAGGTTACATCTGATCTCGCTTGAAGGACTATATATAGGCATGTGATTCCGCTTGAAACAGTCTCAAGCGGAATTACATTTCAAGCGGAATCACCACTCAAGCTAAATCACTTGATTTCGCTTGAAATGAAACACTTGATTTCGCTTGAAATGACCATGTGTCATTTCAAGCGGAATTACCTATAAAATCCCATTTCTCGTTTTACGTGCACTGGTCTATCAGTTCTAACCTAAGACTTGAACGAAGATGAAGTCGACAGACAACTGCACCAACAGACTCCCCCTTGAATGTTGACGGAATCTTCAGTGAGAGTCTTCAACATGACGATTCTTCAATCTTGATCGGTCTTCTTTCTTTCTTAGCAAGTACCAGGATCATCTCTTTGGCTCTAACCTCGTCAAACTCCCCCTTTCATCTTGTTGGGATCACCGTCTGGAATTAGCTATCACCTTGAGATCAATCTCTGGCTTTATCTCTGATTAAGCTCTCCACAGGTTCTGAATTGCATCCTGGCTTTCCATAGCAACAGGATCAGAAACCTTTCTTTCACCTACACACATCTCAAACACTCATAAACAAATTTTCTCATTTAAAATCTTACCAAAATATGAAACATTCTAAATTCTGATTCAAATTAATGAATCATCTAAACCTTTCAAAATTTCCAACTCAAACACTCTTTTCCAAACCATCAGTTCGTCATGTTTAGCCTTTGAATTTTGAAAAACAGCTCTTCATCATCAGTTGTTAAAAATCTTTTTGTATTTTATTTTTTTTTTTATTTTTTTCAATATGTAAACTAAATAGAAATTTAAATGCAGAAATGAAATATGTACAAACATTATTTTTGTGAGTTTGTGTAAGAGGATCATATCAGTTTTTGAGACAAATCACTAGCACCGTTAAGCTTTAATCATTTTAAGTTCTAAGCGATTCACATAGATTAACGATATTGTTGTCCACTTAAACTCAATCTAAAAACTTTCGAAATGCTTACCGATACGTTAAGGTATATTCATTCTGCACTAAATTCTTATGGACCCCACGATCTCAGCATATCCCCTCATCATGTAATACACTAACTCAAGTAATGCCTTTAAACTTTTATCAACTGTGATTTGTGCGAAAACAAAGCAGAATGTTTAAACATTAACAATCAGATCGATACTTCCATACACGCAGAGAAAGTCCAATGTTTAAACAAAATAAAGAAACTAAAAATAAGTTGAAATTGTTTAGGCTTTAACCACCAGTTCGATACTCACGTATATGCAGAGGTGATCCAAAGCTTAAACGAAACACCAAAGAAAATAAAGCAGAACGTTTAGGCAATAACATCCAGGTCGATACTCACGTATACACAGAGGATGTCCAATGCTTAAACAAAATAAAGAAATAAAACAAGTTTAAATCGTTGCAAAAGAAATACACAATCACAGTGTCATTTTCAGCAAAGTTGTGAAAGCTCACAAACTTAACCAGTTTTTATGCTTTTTGGCATTCAGCGATTACTGAGCAGGCACACAATCAAGAAGGACAAAACTAAGTACTATGCTTTCAGTCATGTTTCCCACTAGAACTAGGCTTTTTCATTTATGTTTGTATCGTTATCGCAATCTACTAGTCTAGCTGAGCCTATCGTCACATCTTTAGTGAGATCGTTTATCACTTTTGGCATTACATTTCTTTAGCATGCTGTGATAGTCCACTGATTTACTATCATTTCCTCTTTTTTACAACAAAACTCATTTTTGCATTTTTCAATGTTTTTTACTTTTTCAAATTTTCTAATTTTTTTAAATTTTTACTCCCCCTAAAATCAAAATATGTTTCAATTTTGATTTTTTGGGAAAATTTGAAAACAACCTGTACAAACTTGACAACTTGATGAGAATCACTTCAATTCTCTATCCACATGGCGTAAACAATCAGAACTCCCCCTCACAACAAACTATTTTCCCATTATGATTTCAAAACACTTAAGTTTGTTTTAATCAAAATGGTTTTGCCGGAAAAATTAGTTTGTTTACTAACCACTTGTAGGTTCGGGGTTACTTCATCACATTGTTTTCTTCATCTACATGTATATTTATCATTTACCGGTTTTAAACCTCAACACCATTTGTAGAAAATCAAGTACAATTTAATGTCCTTGATTAACCACTTGTCGATCGAAATATCACCGAAGTGAATTTCTCACATGTTCCACGCTTACCAACCTGGGAACTCCGGCAAGTCAGGTTTTTCTATTTGAAAAGTTTCACCCAAGCCTGACGGTCTTTAGGTGCTTTTGAATTCTTGTTCAACAATGGTGGAAAATTTACATCATCCATTGTTAGACCAGAATTCTCATTTTTTACCTCAACACATGGCTCTTCTGGCTTTACCATACCAGATTCATCGCCTGAACATGGCTCCTTTGACTGTGTCGAGTCAAGATCATTGCTAACAACTGGCTTCTTTGTTTCTGGGGAAACAAATTCATCACCAGGAAGTGAAAATTTCACTTTATTTGTTTTGTTAATCTTTTGATTAACTACTTTCTCTTTCTTCAAAATCCCTTTCTCTTCTGTCCTCAGTTTTGTATCTGATGAATTCGTTTTGCACGACTTGTTATTCTTTGGAAAGCAAGACGATTTATTAGAACTGCTGTTTGATTTTCCTGATGTACCCGAGGACACAATCCTTTCGAGATACTCTCTCGCTTTCTTCCTCTTCTTCCTCAGTCTGTCTTTCTGCCCTTGTGAAAGCTTTACTTTTGTTTCTAGAACTTTCTGTTCCTTGGGCTTTTCTTTGACTTTGACTGGTTTCTTTGTCATTTTCTGAGATTCAGCCCTCGATCTTCCCTTTGGTCTCATTGGGCAATCTCTGGAAATGTGTCCTTTGATTTGGCAGTAATAGCATTTTCTCATCTCATAACTCCAACTCTGGCAGTTAACAGCAATGTGTCCTTTCACACCACAAGTGTAACACACTCTGTTATCGTACCGTTCACCATTTTCACACCAAATACTTAGATCATAGCATTGTTTGGATCTGTGGTAATCATCATTCCTCCTGAAAGCTGGATTTGGCTTTAAAGCAATGCGGTCAAACCTGCACCACTCATTACCAACTGTTTTTTAGTTTTCATTTTTCAAGTTTTGTGATTTTTTATTGCGATTGGATGATTGATCTGATGAGCTTTTATTTTCTTTTTGAACAATTTTCTTATTTTTCCTTTTTTGTTTTTGTTCCGCATTCTTTTCCAAAGGTTTCTGCTTTGAACATTCACCTTTTTCTGTAGAATGCAAATTAGTTTTCTGAAACTTTTCTTTTAATTTCAAAAATAATTTCTTTTTCTCATTTTTTTCATTTTCATCATCAGATTTCTCATCACAATCTTTAATTTTGACTTTGTCAAAATTTGTGACATTGTCACTTATTGGAACATAATTGATCGGTTTTGGACAAGGATGATTCAAAAACTCTGATGAAGTCACAAAACCTTTCAATTTCTTTTCAAGCTCATCAATTTTAGTTCTTGAATTCTTAGCTTCATTTTTAAGCTGAGATATTCTTTCAAGATGAGACTTGATTGTCTTTTCATTTTCAATCTTAATGTTTTCAAGAACAGACTTTTCATTTTCCAAAACTTTTTTCTGTTCTTGAAATTTTGTTTCATTTGCTTTCAAATTTTTGTTTTCAAGCTTTATCCAGAAATCTTCATTTTCTAAAGATTTATTTTTGTGTTCAAAATCTTTTTCTTTCTCTTTCAAAACCTTGTTTTCTAATGTCAAACTATTCAATCACTTAACAGTTTAACATTTTCAGATTTCAAATTCTCAAAATTTTCTTGTATTTCAAGAATCTGTTTCTCATCAGCTTTCTTACCATTTTTCAAAGCTTGAATTTCCAATGTTAAACTCTCCGCATTCTTCAAGAGTTTGATGTTCTCAGCTTCAGATTTGTCACATTTAGTGCACACAGATTCAGAAATAGATTCTTCTTTCTTTGTGATTTCCTTTGTTTCCATGTTGTATCTTCCTGCACAAAAGAGTTTAACGAAATCAAAAGGATTCATACTTTCGTTGATATAATATTTCCAATTAATATCATATTTCAAAATACTCTTTGTTGCAAGACACACACGAATTCTTTTATATATTTCAGCAATTACATTCAATTCCATTTTTTGTAAATTCTTTTCCATTTCATTCATCAATTCCTTCTTTTTCCTATATTCCTTACGAAACTCTGCATTAACCTCATTGAAGAACTGTTTTGGATAAAGTTCTGGAATAAAATCCTTCCTTTTTAGTTCAATCAAGAATTCATCCCATTTAGCAGGTAATGTATTTGCCAATTTCGATATATGTTCATCATTTGATATTCTAATATCTTTTTTCTTCAAAATGTCTATTAAAATTTCAAACCGTCTTTCCAACTCATCCAACGTTTCATCCTTTTGACATATGAAATGTTCAAAACTTTTAACCCAAATATCCACATTTACATTTCTATAACTACTATCCAAAGTTCTCATATACCAACAATTTAAACTTTCAAGATAACCATTTTCTTTCTCATCAAACATTATTACCATTTTTTCAAACCAACCTCAACAAATTTCACACAACACAAACTTTCAAACGAAATTAGTGTTTTCAAGACTCAAACACACTTCAAGCGAAATTACACCTCTGAAGCGGAATAACTGATTTCGAGCGGAATCACTGATTTCGCTTGAACCTTCTCAAACAGGATTACACCTTGCTCAAGCGGAATCAGGTGTTTTCAAGCGAAATCACGATTTGAAGCGGAATCAGTTGCAATTTCAAGCGAAATTACGTTTTTAAGCGAAATCACTGATTTCGCTTGAACCTTCTCAAGTGGAATCAGGTGTTCTCAAGCGAAATCACTTATTTCGCTTGAAATTACCACAATTTTTCAAGCGGAATCAAATGTTCGTTCAAGCGAAATTAGGTTTTAGGTTAATTTTTGTCACTTTTAAGCAGAATATTGGTCTAATTCTCTCAAGGCTTTGATAAAACACAATTTCGCTTATGTTGTGAAAAATTCATGCCATTTTATCCGTTAAAACTTGTTCAATTTCGAAAAGAAGGTGTAGAAATCAGAATTTTCCAGCGAAAACGAGCTAAACAGTAAGAACTCTTCCTCCTGAGCTCTGATATCACATGTAGGATCGTGAAACGACCTTAATGAGTCGATCAGAAGAGGTCTTAGACTGAATCAGAGGCGGAATTCATTGATTCAGTCTTTGTTTAGCTTGTACAACACTAGAAATCATTAAACTGTCTCAGTTTATTAATCTGTTATCAATTTACAAGCTGGAGACACTTCGACGGAGCTTCGCCGTCGGAAACAAAAAGGTTACATCTGATCTCGCTTGAAGGACTATATATAGGCATGTGATTCCGCTTGAAACAGTCTCAAGCGGAATTACATTTCAAGCGGAATCACCACTCAAGCTAAATCACTTGATTTCGCTTGAAATGAAACACTTGATTTCTCTTGAAATGACCATGTGTCATTTCAAGCGGAATTACCTATAAAATCCCATTTCTCGTTTTACGTGCAATGATCTATCAGTTCTAACCTAAGACTCGAATGAAGATGAAGTCGACAGACAACTGCACCAACACTTCAAGTACGAACTCGTTAGCATTACTTGATCGATCAGATTTTAGGGTTTTCTTTCGTTTTTTGTTTAATCGCCGGCCTTGGTTCATTAATTCGAATCTGATTGAATAGGGAATTGGGGTTTTCGGTCCTACTGGTAAGGCAGTAACCTTGATTATTCGGGTTCTCTATTTGATTTCGTGAAGATAATTGGATTATGGTTTTGCTAGATAGGGTTTTGTCTTGTGCGATCTGTGGGCTTTGGGTGCTTCTTGTTTTCTTTGCATGGTGGATAGACTTTTTGCTGATGGAGGGAGTGGATGATGATAGTAAGTCTGCACGTAACAAACCGGGTGGAAATCTGTTCTTTGATCGTGGAAAGCCTCCTACAAAACTTCAGGGTTTATTATCTCGTGTTGTCGACATTGAAGGTAAAACGTTGATGCCAAGGAGGGGTGTAGTGTCTGCTGATGCACATGAACCTGGTAAGTTTAACATCATTGACGAGTTGTCTAAAGTTACTATTCCTGTTGAGTCAATTCCTGGTCATGCTGATTTGAAAGATGATGTTAATCTCGTTGATCCGAGTTTCAACCAACCTGCGGAGGAGAAGAACAGAAGTCAGTATCTTATACTGACTTAGTAGCGAATTCTGGCAACAAAAAATTGAAATTTAGAATGCTTGCTAGCCCTGATCGTCATGCTGATTGTGATGTGGTTCTGCCAAAGGACTCGATTAGGGTTGTTCAGGATAAACTAGCCAACACTCTATATGGGTATTTTCTGGGGGACCGTATTGCGTATCCAGTTGTTGAGTATTATGTGAAGAATAAATGGAAGAGGTTTGGATTGGTAAAATCTATGATGAATGCCATTGGCTTCTTTTTTTCAAGTTTGAGGATCAAACTGGCATGATGGCCGTTCTTGAGGAAGGTCCATGGGTTATTCGTTCACAACCGTTGTTCTTATGTGAGTGGTCCCCGACAATGAAATTGGTGAAATAGGAAGTTAAGAACGTACAACTATGGGTTAGGATACATGATGTCCCTCTCGTTGCTTACACTGAGGACGGTCTCAGTTTGATAGCCACAGCTATTGGAGTTCCAAAGCTCCTTGACTCGTATACATCTTCAATGTGCATGGACTCTTGGGGTCGAAGCAGTTATGCTAGAGCATTGATTGAAGTTTCGGCAGATAAGGAACTGAAAAAAGATATTACTATGGCTATTCCAGAATTGGATGGTGATGGGTATGTAAAAGAGACGATGCATGTCGAGTATGAGTGGAATCCTTATCGGTGTTCACATTGTTGTGTATTCGGTCATTCTTATGATCAATGTCCTGCTATAAAAAAGGTGGTTCAAGATGATAATCCTCGTAAGCAACCTGGGCAAGGGTGAAGACCTGGCAAGAAACCAGTGATAGATGAAGATGGGTACATGGGAGTGCCAGCCAAGAAAGTGGCTAGGAAACCAGGGATCCATATTAATAAACCAAAGCCGAAATTC
Source organism: Helianthus annuus (assembly GCF_002127325.2). NCBI lineage: Eukaryota > Viridiplantae > Streptophyta > Magnoliopsida > Asterales > Asteraceae > Helianthus > Helianthus annuus. The sequence continues at coordinate 63,288,292 of NC_035435.2, forward strand.
GAATATAGACCGGTTGGCAATAAGCCGAAGGAAGGGGTTAATAAATTATCGCCATCTACTAGTGTGCTATCTAACAACCCGTTTGATGTTTTGAATAACGAAGATGCAGACAATGGGCAATGTAGCAAGGGTGTAGGTGGCGAGCAGGAGGATTCGGATGATGAAGAGGTTGTGGAAGTGTACAATGAAACTGATAAGTTTATTATGGAAGGCACTCATAATCCAAATAAAAAAAGGGGCAAGCACTCCTAGTCCATTGGTGTCCAATGGTTAGCCTAGCTTCTTGGAATATAAGGGGATTGAACCGTCCCCTGAAACAAACGGAGGTTTGTCACTTACTTCATGATAGTAATCTTAGTCTTTGTGTTGTGTTAGAATCTCATGTGGATGTTATGAAACTTAGTAAAGTGTGCTCGGCTGTTTTTCGTCATTGGGATTGGACCTCGAATGGGAATTGTTGTATTAAGGGAGCTCGGATTATTATAGGGTGGAACCCGGATGTGTTTGACGTCATGGTTTTGGCCCAATCATCAGCTTGTTTTTAAAGCTGATAAAAGGATTCTGTTTTGTTCAGTTGTTTATGCGGATAATTATTATGTCACTCGAAGAGAGCTTTGGGCTCAGTTGTCGTTGCATAAGCTCATGGTTGCTGATAAACCATGGGTAATCATGGGTGATTTTAACTCGGCTCTCTACTTGGAAGATAAATCTATGGGCACGTCGGCTATCTCAGTAGGTATGCGAGATTTCCAAACTTGTATTTCAGACATTGAAGTTATGGATGTCAATCGCTCGGGCCTTCATTTTACATGGACTCAAAAGCCTAAAAAGGGAGTTGGTCTTCTCAAGAAAATCGATTGGGTCATGGCTAATGACCCGTTTGTTGCTGAATTTCCGAACTCGGTTGATGTATTTCGTCCATATAGGTTATCCGACCATGCTCCTTGCATTCTAAAATTCCAACGGGCTACTAGCAAAAAACATAAACCATTTAAGTTTCCAAACCTTTTGGTTTATAAACCGGATTTTATGAATATTGTCAAACAGATTTGGGAGACTAGAGTTAATGGAGTTTATCAGTTTAAAGTTGTGAAGAAGCTTCGCCATCTAAAGTCTCCTCTTCGGGCCTTATTGTTTAGACATGGTAATCTTCACAAGAAAGTGGTTGAGTTGCGTGGCAAGCTGGAAGACATCCAAAAGGATATTGATCAGGATCCCATGAATACGTATCTCAGAGCCCGAGAAACTAACTTAACGTCTTTCTTCCAGGAGGCATGTCTTGATGAGGAAAGATTTTTAAAACAAAAAGCAAAAATGGATTGGCTAAGGGCGGGCGATGCTAATACAGCTTATTTTCATGCAGCCGTTAAGAGTAGGAATCATCGGAGTAGAATTCAGGTTATTTCGGATGCCAATGGGGTGATGTATGAGGCCGATAATGTTCATGCCATTTTTGTGCAGCATTATGAGAAGTTTTTGGGTTGTCAAGATGATATTTACATGCAGCCGACTCCGGATCTCTTCTCTAAACAGATCGACTTGGTGGATGCTTCGCATATGATTCGGCAGGTTACTATGGAAGAGATTAAAACTGCATTTTTTTTCTATAGGGAGTGACAAGGCCCCGGGACCAGATGGATTTACTGCGGGGTTTTTCAAAGTTGCGTGGCCGATTGTAGGGTAGGATGTATCTAAAGCAGTCATGGATTTTTTCTCTACGGGTAAGTTACTTTGATAATTAAATCACACTCTGATTGCTCCTGTGCCAAAGAAGTCGTCTACGGTTATGATTACTGACTACCGTCCAATTGCATGCTGTAATGTTTTATTCAAGTGCATCACGAAAATTATAGCTGATAGAATAAAAGGTGTGCTCCATCAGGTTGTTAGTATCAATCAATCTGCTTTTATTCCAGGTAGAAAGATTTCAGATAATATTTTGTTGACCCAAGAGCTCATGCACAACTATTATAGGAACTCAGGTCCTCCTCGGTGTGCTTTTAAGGTGGATATCCAAAAGGCCTACGATACGGTTGATTGGAGTTTCCTGAAAAAATTTCTCATTGGGTTTGGGTTTCATGCTAAAATGGTGGAGTGGATTATGGTGTGTATTTCAACGGTTTCCTATTCCATTTGCATTAATGGAAATGTGCATGGGTATTTTATGGGTAAGCGTGGTTCACGTCAAGGAGACCCGCTATCCCCGTATTTATTCACGCTAGTTATGGAGGTTCTAACGTGCATTCTTCAGCATGCTTCTCGGATAGATGCTTCGTTCAAGTTTCACAATAAGTGTGAGAAACAACGGATTATTAATCTTTGTTTTGCAGATGATCTTTTCTTATTTGCGAGAGGTGATGTTAATTCAGCCAAGTTTATTATGTCCTCTCTTACAAAGTTTACTAATATGTCTGGATTGGTGCCTAGTATTCAGAAAAGCACAGGGTTCTTTTGCAACGTGCCTACTCATGTCAAGGACCACATATTAGATATTATGTCGTTTAAGGAGGGATTGTTGCCAGTTCGGTATTTGGGGGTTCCTCTCATCTCTTCTAGACTTCTCTATAAAGATTGAAGTGTCTTAATGGAAAGGTTAGATCAACGTATTATGAGCTGGAGAAATAAGCTTCTCTCTTTTGCTGGTCGAGTTCAACTTATAAACTAGGTTCTCTCTGCGATGCATGTTTATTGGTCTTCTGTTTTCATTCTTCCATCTTGGGTTACTCTAGAGTTGGAAGCCAAAATGCGGAACTTCTTATGGTCGTCTGAGGGTTCGTTTCATAAGGGGAAGGCTAAGGTTTCGTGGAAATCCATTTGTGTCCCTAAGTATGAAGGTGGTTTGGGTATTCGTAGAATAGGGGATGTAAACAAAGCTCTAATGACCTCTCATATTTGGAGTATTTTGATTAAACGCAAGTCCTTATGGGTTGCCTGGATTTACTCACACAGATTAAGAGGTAAAAACTTTTGGGTTTGCAACGGTTTCTAACTGTTGTTGGAGCTGGCGTAAAATCCTACAGCTGCGCCCTATTATTAGAGATTTTGTCTGGTGAAAGCTAGGTGATGGTAATAACACTTCCGTTTGGTATGATTACTGGTGTCATGTGGGACCGTTAGGTAATTTTGTGTCGCCTAAAGCTATTGCTTCGGCAGGATTCACTACTAAGTCTACGGTTCAAGAGGTTCAATTGAATGGAGTTTGGCGTTGGCCGACTACTTGGAGAGATCTCTTTCTTGTTTTAAATCAAATTGATCATATTCATACGGTCCCTAATGAGCGTGATCGGCTGCTATGGAAGGATGGCAATGAACTTTTTGAGCATTCGTCATCTCAAGTTTGGCATTCGCTTCGGCATCGCAATCAAGAGGTGGATTTGGTTAAGGTTGTTTGGTTTCCTCATTGCATTCCTAAACATGCATTCTTTATGTGGTTGGTTATCCGACAGAAGTTATTGACTCAAGATAAAATCCTACAACGGGACATCTCGAGAAGGAAAAACATGAACATGATGTGTTGTCTTCTATGCTATGCGGACATTGATTCACACTATCATCTATTTTTTGAATGCAGCTATTCGTTACAAGTTTGGAATATGGTTCGGTCTAAAGGTGGTATGAAGGATGTAGGCCCGTTTTGGGATGATATTATCGGTTGGGTGGCGGCCCAGGTTCATTCAAAGTCAGCTGCTACTTATGTTAGTAAACTGGTGTTGGCTGCGGCTTCTTATTTCATTTGGCAAGAGCGAAATTCGAGACTTTTCAAGAACCAAACAAGACCTCCTGATGTGTTAAGTGATGTAATTCTGCAAACGGTTTGGTATAAGCTAATGGTTGTGAAGTTCAAGAACAATGTGAAGGTGCGAGAGCTTCTAAGCACTTGGGGGATTCATGGAACGCTTGAGACTGATGAGTGAATCATTCTAGTGTGGTTGTCGTTTTTCTAGATGATAGTCTAGTAGCTTTTATTGTTTCTGGTTTGATGTACTTTCATGGGGGTTGTCCCATGTTTGAACTAGTATGGATGTTCCATACTACTTGTTTTGTATTGTTTTGTTGATATATAGAATCACCGGGGTAACACTTTACCCAAAAAAAAAAAACAAAAGTAGTGATTATAGCTTGATTTTGGCACTTGGTAAGTATTGTTTGATTTGTTGATGATTGTGATGATTTATAAAAGAAAATGATATGCTTTGAAAGCATGGAAACCTCCATTTTTAAGGGGAAACTATGGCAAAATTTTTCTAGAGATTAAACACTTAGAAATTTATTTTTAAACAAATATTTACAAGTATATTCTAAACCATGAATTTTCATATAAAGTTTGCCATAATTTTTGTTACAAAAGTTATAAATATTGGAGGTTGGTTTTTTATAATAAAAGTGACTAAATATGTATTTAGGAGAATATATATTTAGATGTCACCTTGTGTGTGATTATTTGTATATTATGTATAATAGTTATATTATTTTAGGACTTGAAATAATATAACTCACCAAAATACCAAGAAATTACAATACAAAATACTACCAAAAAATCAAGAGAATGAATATATAATTTATACCTAAAATATTGGAGAAAACGAACAAGGAATATAACTTACAAAAATATTCCAGAATTTAATTCATGAGTATATTTTGGTAAATGGTATTTTGGACACCAAGAGAACAAAAATATGATTTTTACAATTATTACAAAATTATATCATATTTTTGACAAGAAGAAAATATATTATTTTTTGTTAAAGAAAAATATATATGTTTTCTTGACTTACTAGAAAATATATTAATTTTTGAGAAATATATATTTTCTTAAATAAACTGAGAATATATTATTTTTGGGTGAAAAATGGATTTATAAATATTTTCTAAAGTTAATCTTGAAAATATATTATTTTTGAGATTTATATGAAAATACAATTATTTTTGCGAAGAGAAATATTATAAATAATTTTTCTATGTAAGTTCCTTAAAATATATATTATTTTAAGAATATATATTGGTGAATTTTATTAGAAATATTATTCCGGAAAAATCAATACAAAAATTAAGTATAAGAATACTTAATAAACACAATAAAAATACATACACCGAAATACGCCACCGATACTTGGCAAAAATACACAAGGTTAATAATACGAGTTTGAATACACCCATCCTTGGGAAAGTTATACATAAATGTCACACCCCCAAAATCCACCTGCGGATAACACCCGCTTCGAGGGCGTGACTGACCAGGATCCAGCCACCAATTATACTGAGCATTGAATTAATAGTAGAAATATTTAATATCCAAAATAGTTAACAACATCGGAGTTTAAGTTTGATAATTAGTTTAACAAAACAGCGGAAGCATAACCAAAGTAGTTTTAAAGATAGTTCTGAGTTCAAAATAATTCACCCAATACACGGGTTTGACGAACACTACACATCCCCAAGCAGCAGCTCCTGAGTCACTGGTTACCTGCAAAGCATGCAATAAGGGGTCAACAATAATGCTGAGTGAGTTCACTAGTTGTCCAGTTTTAGTATACCAAAAACTTAAGTTGTTTAGATAAAGCATTTATAATCACGTTGTGGGGAGCTACCCCATCTGTAAGCTCACTAAACTGTAGATACCGAAACTGTTGACGGAATATAAATATTCGTGCCCCGAGTCAATGTCTATCGTCATTGACCATGTTGCAAGGTCTACTAGTTCACGCCCGATCTCCCCCGGTCACGGTGTGAGGTTGTCAAACCTAATAGCGCTATCAACTAATAACCCGTTCGCCCCCGGCGATTAATCGGTACTGTAAGCAAGGACTTAAAGTGATAGAGTTTCGTTTAGTCTGGCTAGTTGTGATTTATAAATAGTATCCAAACGTATCTCCCCCGGAGATAGTAATTACCCATTCTGTTTTCCCCCGGAGTAATGGGTCGAAAGTATTTTCCCAAAGTTGGTAGTTTGTTCGTGTCCCTCCGCGGGACGCATGCTTTTAGTGTGTGAACTCACCTTGGGTTGCTCGGCAGATTAGGTTACTTGGTCAAACACGCTGGTCACCACGTCCTAACATGGTTACCGGTATAGGTCAGGTTTATTGTACAAGCAATCACGCAATACTTACAAACAACTAGCACGTATCATGCATAAAATTAGACAGTGGGTTATTGGGCCGGCCCTAACACTTTGCACAAGCAAACAGTAGCACGTAGTCCAGTTAACAGGTAGCCCATATTACACATAATGGCCCAATAACCAAAGTGGACAGCCCAGTCGCAACCAGATGGTCTCGAGTCGCAACCAGGTGGTTTCGGCTTGTCACGCTGTGGTTGCGAGTCGCAACCGTCGTAGTCTCGAGTCGCAATCGTGAGGTTTCGAGTTGTCATGCTATGGTTGCGAGTCGCAACTGCGTGGTCTCGAGTTGTCATGCCATGGTTGCGAGTCGCAACTGCGTGGTCTCGAGTTGTCATGCCATGGTTGCGAGTCGCAACGGTGCGGTTGCGAGTCGTAATGCTGTCTCTTTCATGTACACGTGATGATGCAGATGCATCAGTCCAATATGTACTATGCAATCAGGCCCAAATCAGGAAACAACCAATAAGGTTTCCACTAACACTTTGCCTAATCTGACTATTAGTAAACTTAGATCAAACTTTGCCATTTTTGAAATCTTCAAACCACATTCAACAAGTTCATCCTATATTCATAAATTTCTAGGGTTTTCATGTCAAACATAACCATACATTTTAGACCAAAATCACATATTTCGTCAAGATCAACATGTAAGAATAAAGAAACATACAATATATATCCGAAATCCTAAGTTTAACATCATCATTTTGCAAGAAACAATGAAGCATAGTATGTTTAGCCATAATCATTCTTAGACTACCATTTGTTAGTCATTTTAAACATGTCACCAAGCATTCAAACCTAAGGGTTTACACATATAGTCAATCTTCACAACCATTCATAAAAATCATGCATAAAACTACTAACCAAGCATTTCTTAGTTTATTCAACACAACATAAATCCTTATGCACATAATAATTAGCACTAACCGGTTGTGAAGAAGAAGAAGGAGCCGAAAACAAAGAGAAGGGAACCGAGAAGATGGAGTGTCCGAGTGATGATCTTGACCGAGATTCCTTGTCCGAGATCCTTGAGCTTGAACCGAAAGTTGGGGAAGAAAATGGTGTTGTTGTTTGGGGTTTCTAGTTGAGAGAGAATAGGAGTGTATGTGTAGATATGTTTGTGTAGCAAATGAGGGAAAGTGGGGGAAAGTGGGGATCTATATACAAGGTTCGAAGTAGGCTAAGGGATTTCGGCCCAAACCGGTTACGGCCCAAGAGGCCCACTCGAGACCGAGTGGCCCACTCGCAACCGGGTGGTTGCGAGTCATGGTCTCGAGTCGTGGTCTCGACTCACTTACATATATATATATATACATACACAACACACATATCATGTAAAAAGTCACGTTTCCATTTAATAATATTTATATATACACGAAATATTACAAGGTGTTCGTTCGGAAAAACCTAGAGTGTCACATTATCCCCAAGTTTTAAGAACTTTCGTCCCGAAAGTTAAGGCAGCCACTGCCAAGCTAGCGTGTTTCAACGGGGTGTCACATCATCCCCCCGTTAGTTTGGAATTTCGTCCCGAAATTCAGTTGTAGCTTCAGTGCTGGGGGTTTCGTTTGGGAACAACTGGGGATACTTAGACTTCATCTGGTCTTCCCGCTCCCAGGTAAACTCTGGGCCACGCCGTGAGTTCCAACGAACTCGCACGAGAGGTATCTGGCTACGTTTGAGGGTTTTGATCTCTCGATCCGTGATCTCAATCGGTTCCTCAGTAAAGTGTAGCTGTTCATCAATAGTGAGTTCCTTGAAAGGAATTATAAGTGTTTCATCTGACAGGCACTTCTTCAGATTAGACACGTGAAAGACATTGTGCACTGCACTCAGCTCTGCAGGCAGGTTCAATCTATAAGCAACCTTACCGATTTTCTCGGTAATTTCGAATGGTCCAACATATCGCGGATTCAGCTTGCCTCGTTTACCGAAACGGACCACACCCTTCCAGGGTGAGACTTTAAGTAGAACCCGGTCCCCGACCTGGAATTCTAGTGGTTTCCTACGCTTGTCAGCGTAGCTTTTCTGACGGTCACGAGCTGCCGCCATGCGTTGCCTGATCTGGGAAATCTTTTCCGTTGTATCTACCACCAGTTCTGGGCCTGTGAGTTGACTGTCACCTATCTCCGCCCAGCAAAGGGGTGATCGGCATTTACGACCGTACAGTGCCTCAAAAGGTGCCGCCTGAATACTAGTGTGGTAGCTGTTATTGTAGGAGAATTCCACCAGCGGTAGATGCTTCTCCCAGTTCTTGCCAAAATCGATCACACATGCTCTAAGCATGTCTTCCAGGGTTTGGATGGTGCGTTCAGACTGCCCATCCGTTTGTGGGTGGTAAGCGGTGCTCATGTCCAAACGTGAGCCAAAGGATTTGTGCATAGCTTGCCACAACTCGGAAGTAAAACGAGCGTCTCGGTCGGAAATAATAGAAGTTGGCACCCCGTGCCTCGAAACTACTTCCTTTAAGTAAATTTCCGCCAAGGTAGAAAACTTGTCTGTTTCCTTAATGGCCAGAAAGTGTGCGGACTTAGTCAATCGATCTACTATCACCCAAATAGTATCATTCCCGCGTTGAGATCTAGGTAGCCCCGTAACAAAATCCATGGAAATTTGCTCCCATTTCCACTTCGGGATTTCGGGTTGCTGGAGTAGGCCTGCTGGTTTCTGATACTCAGTCTTGACTCTTGCGCAGGTCAAACATTTGCTAACGTATGCTGCTATGTGGGCTTTCATGCCAGGCCACCAGTAAGTGGTCCTTAAGTCGTGGTACATCTTATCTGAACCAGGATGTACTGAATAACGGGACTTATGGGCTTCGTCCATCACCAGTTCTCGTAGATCTCCGTAAAGTGGGACCCAAATGCGCCCTGCCACATAGTAGGCGCCGTCTTCTTTTTGTTCTAGTCGTTGTCTCGATCCTCGCAGGGACTCAGCCCTGATGTTTTCTGGTTTCAGAGCTTTGGTCTGAGCATTTCGGATCTGGGTAGGGAGGTTAGACTGGATGGTGAGTTGTAACGCTCGCACGCGCTTGGGAGTAGTGTCTTTTCGGCTGAGGGCGTCTGCCACGACATTGGCCTTGCCCGGATGGTACTTGATGGCGCATTCATAATCATTCAGAAGTTCGACCCATCGACGTTGTCGCATGTTTAATTCCTTTTGTTTGAAGATATGCTCGAGACTCCTGTGATCGGTGTAAATGGTGCACTTGGTACCGTACAGGTAATGTCTCCATATCTTAAGCGCAAAGATCACTGCTCCTAGTTCCAGGTCATGCGTAGTGTAGTTCCTTTCGTGTGTCTTGAGTTGTCGAGAGGCGTAAGCAATAACTTTGTCGCGTTGCATTAACACACAACCGAGCCCATGGATGGATGCATCGCAGTAAACCACAAAGTCGTCAGTGCCTTCAGGCAACGAGAGAATAGGAGCACTACAGAGATTATCCTTAAGTCTCTGAAAAGCAGATTCCTGTGCTTCATTCCACTTGTAGGTGACGCCTTTCTGAGTGAGCGTAGTGAGGGGTTGTGCAATCTTTGAGAATCCCTGAATGAATCTGCGGTAGTAACCTGCCAATCCCAAGAATTGGCGAACTTCAGTGGGAGTCCTAGGTGTAGGCCAGTTCTTTATCGAGTCGATCTTTGCAGGGTCGACGTGGATTCCATCCTTGTTAACCACGTGCCCAAGGAAATGGACTTCTCGAAGCCAGAAGTCGCATTTCGAGAACTTGGCATACAATTGCTCATTGCGAAGGAGTTCGAGGATAAGGCGCAGGTGCTGTTCATGCTCTTCCTGACTTTTCGAGTAGATCAGGATGTCGTCTATAAACACGATCACAAACTTGTCGAGGTAGGGTTTGCATACTCGGTTCATGAGATCCATGAATACCGCAGGCGCGTTGGTCATCCCAAAGGGCATAACGAGGAATTCATAATGACCATAACAAGTTCTGAATGCAGTTTTGGAGATGTCTTCATTACGGACCCTTAGCTGATGATAGCCTGATCGCAGGTCAATCTTAGAATAGTAGCTCGATCCTTGCAACTGATCGAATAGGTCGTCGATTCGCGGGAGAGGGTAACGATTCTTGATGGTAACCTTGTTCAGCTCACGATAGTCAATGCACATTCGGAACGTGCCATCCTTCTTCTTAACAAAGAGTACCGGTGCTCCCCAGGGTGATGAACTAGGGCGAATAAACCCTTTATCCAATAGTTCCTGTAGTTGAGTAGAGAGTTCCTTCAATTCTGCGGGGGCTAGTCGATAAGGCGCACGAGCTATGGGCGCTGCTCCGGGAGCTAGCTCGATTTGGAATTCGACCTGACGGTGGGGAGGGAGTCCAGGTAATTCCTCAGGAAATACCTCGGGATAGTCACGTACTACCGGAAAATCTTCAATCCTCTTTTCCTTTTCGTGGGTGTTGGTGACGAGTGCTAAGATAGCGGTGTGCCCTTTTCGTAAACACTTCTGGGCCTTCAAGAAAGAGATAACGTCGGAGATTTCTCCGCTTTTGCCACCTTGTACAATGAGGGGTTTGCCAGAACGACGGGGAATACGAACTGCTTTCTCTTGACAGAGGATCTCAGCGCGATGCTTGGATAACCAATCCATACCAATAACGACGTCGAAGCTTCCAAGAGTAACAGGGAAAAGATCGATACTAAATGTCTGACCAGACAACTCTAGTTTGCAGCCTTTGATAACATGTGAGGCCTCGATGTTTCTACCATTAGCTAACTCGACAATATGAGGAGAACTTAGTAACGAAAGCGGACGCTTAAGCTTCTTACTAATACGTAGGGACACATAACTAGCATCGGCACCGGAATCAAATAATACAGAAACATAACGATCATCGAGTAGGAACTTACCCGCCACGACATTGGGGTCATTCCTTGCTTCTCCAGCTCCAATCACAAAAGCCCTTCCTCTAGCACCATTCCCAGCATTGTTGTTCTGATCGTTGTTTCCAGCTCCCTGATTGTTGTTGCGGTTCTGGTTCAGTTCAGGGCAATTCTTCTTGTAGTGCCCCTCAGCTCCACACTGGAACCAACCCTTGGCATTCCCGTGATGATGTTGCTGCTGGTTCTGCCCCACGGGACGTGGACTCCTACAGTCCTTGGCCTCATGCCCCATTTTGTTACATCGCTGACACTGGCTTTTCCCACAAGGCCCACTGTGGTGTCGATTGCACTTGTTGCACTTGGGGTGGTTACCGCGATAGCCACCCTGTTGTTGAGTGCCCTTGTTATTTTCAGTTTTCCTTTGCTGTGCTGGGGCCTGAGTGGGGTTAGCATCCTTGCTTTGATTTCCTTCCCACTTACGCTTGTTGTCACTAGAAGTTCCGACAGTAGCACTGATCCTTTTGGGCAACCTGCCCTCTTCTACGGCCTGATCAGTGAGTTTGTGAGCAAGTCGAACGATCGGCTGAATGGTAGTGTGGTTGGCTGAAGTTACATGGCTTCGAATTTCTGGAGCCAAACCCTTGATGTACAGTTCGATTCTTCGATACATAGGTCGAGACATGTTTGGGCAAAGAGCAGCATAGTCATTGGACAACTTGGTGTAGGTTTCAATCTCTGACCCAACCATCTTAAGCGCATAGTACTCATTCTCAAGCTTGTGGATGTCATCCCGGTGACAGTATTCCTCCTTAATCATGTCCTTGAAATCCTCCCACGCAGTAGCATTAGCAGTTTCCAAACCAAACATCTGAATTTGCGCCTTCCACCAAGAAAGCGCGTTTCCTTCAAGCGTAGCAGTAGCAAACTTCACCCAATTCGCAGGGGGACACTCACAGACAGCAAAGACAGCTTCAACTTTCTCAATCCAATGTAGAAGACCTATGGCACCCTCAGTGCCGTTGAAAGGGAGAGGCTTGCAATCCATGAAGGTTTTGAAAGTACACACGGGTGGTTGCGCAGGTACATGCTGACCTGTTCGTGAGAAGCGAAGCGTATAGGTTTAGAGGCGAAAAGACGTTGTGACGGTAGGATCTAAACATCCTAAAACAACGAGCTTACCTATAGGGTGAGCTGCGAAAGCCGCAGCCACTGTGTTGAGCAGGTTAGTGAACTGAGCCTGAGTCATGTTGATGTTTCCCCTTCCACGTCCACTCATTGTCTTCATAATCAGAAAACACAGTATGAGTGTGATGTAGCGAGAATGAGATAGAAGAGAGAGGTGTATCTATCTAACTAGGCACACTAGTACGTATAGCAAAACAGGAAACATAAAGTAAGCAAACAAGTAAACACTGGTCCGAGCTATGAGGTCGAAAGTGTTGAGCCTTGCACTTGGAGTGTAGTGTCGTCGCGAGTCACAGGTTATAGTCTGGTTTTTCTCAAAAAGATTTTCCCCTTTTTAAAACCAAGTTCACTATAACCAATGGCTCTGATACCAATCTGTCACACCCCCAAAATCCACCTGCGGATAACACCCGCTTCGAGGGCGTGACTGACCAGGATCCAGCCACCAATTATACTGAGCATTGAATTAATAGTAGAAATATTTAATATCCAAAATAGTTAACAACATCGGAGTTTAAGTTTGATAATTAGTTTAACAAAACAGCGGAAGCATAACCAAAGTAGTTTTAAAGATAGTTCTGAGTTCAAAATAATTCACCCAATACACGGGTTTGACGAACACTACACATCCCCAAGCAGCAGCTCCTGAGTCACTGGTTACCTGCAAAGCATGCAATAAGGGGTCAACAATAATGCTGAGTGAGTTCACTAGTTGTCCAGTTTTAGTATACCAAAAACTTAAGTTGTTTAGATAAAGCATTTATAATCACGTTGTGGGGAGCTACCCCATCTGTAAGCTCACTAAACTGTAGATACCGAAACTGTTGACGGAATATAAATATTCGTGCCCCGAGTCAATGTCTATCGTCATTGACCATGTTGCAAGGTCTACTAGTTCACGCCCGATCTCCCCCGGTCACGGTGTGAGGTTGTCAAACCTAATAGCGCTATCAACTAATAACCCGTTCGCCCCCGGCGATTAATCGGTACTGTAAGCAAGGACTTAAAGTGATAGAGTTTCGTTTAGTCTGGCTAGTTGTGATTTATAAATAGTATCCAAACGTATCTCCCCCGGAGATAGTAATTACCCATTCTGTTTTCCCCCGGAGTAATGGGTCGAAAGTATTTTCCCAAAGTTGGTAGTTTGTTCGTGTCCCTCCGCGGGACGCATGCTTTTAGTGTGTGAACTCACCTTGGGTTGCTCGGCAGATTAGGTTACTTGGTCAAACACGCTGGTCACCACGTCCTAACATGGTTACCGGTATAGGTCAGGTTTATTGTACAAGCAATCACGCAATACTTACAAACAACTAGCACGTATCATGCATAAAATTAGACAGTGGGTTATTGGGCCGGCCCTAACACTTTGCACAAGCAAACAGTAGCACGTAGTCCAGTTAACAGGTAGCCCATATTACACATAATGGCCCAATAACCAAAGTGGACAGCCCAGTCGCAACCAGATGGTCTCGAGTCGCAACCAGGTGGTTTCGGCTTGTCACGCTGTGGTTGCGAGTCGCAACCGTCGTAGTCTCGAGTCGCAATCGTGAGGTTTCGAGTTGTCATGCTATGGTTGCGAGTCGCAACTGCGTGGTCTCGAGTTGTCATGCCATGGTTGCGAGTCGCAACTGCGTGGTCTCGAGTTGTCATGCCATGGTTGCGAGTCGCAACGGTGCGGTTGCGAGTCGTAATGCTGTCTCTTTCATGTACACGTGATGATGCAGATGCATCAGTCCAATATGTACTATGCAATCAGGCCCAAATCAGGAAACAACCAATAAGGTTTCCACTAACACTTTGCCTAATCTGACTATTAGTAAACTTAGATCAAACTTTGCCATTTTTGAAATCTTCAAACCACATTCAACAAGTTCATCCTATATTCATAAATTTCTAGGGTTTTCATGTCAAACATAACCATACATTTTAGACCAAAATCACATATTTCGTCAAGATCAACATGTAAGAATAAAGAAACATACAATATATATCCGAAATCCTAAGTTTAACATCATCATTTTGCAAGAAACAATGAAGCATAGTATGTTTAGCCATAATCATTCTTAGACTACCATTTGTTAGTCATTTTAAACATGTCACCAAGCATTCAAACCTAAGGGTTTACACATATAGTCAATCTTCACAACCATTCATAAAAATCATGCATAAAACTACTAACCAAGCATTTCTTAGTTTATTCAACACAACATAAATCCTTATGCACATAATAATTAGCACTAACCGGTTGTGAAGAAGAAGAAGGAGCCGAAAACAAAGAGAAGGGAACCGAGAAGATGGAGTGTCCGAGTGATGATCTTGACCGAGATTCCTTGTCCGAGATCCTTGAGCTTGAACCGAAAGTTGGGGAAGAAAATGGTGTTGTTGTTTGGGGTTTCTAGTTGAGAGAGAATAGGAGTGTATGTGTAGATATGTTTGTGTAGCAAATGAGGGAAAGTGGGGGAAAGTGGGGATCTATATACAAGGTTCGAAGTAGGCTAAGGGATTTCGGCCCAAACCGGTTACGGCCCAAGAGGCCCACTCGAGACCGAGTGGCCCACTCGCAACCGGGTGGTTGCGAGTCATGGTCTCGAGTCGTGGTCTCGACTCACTTACATATATATATATACATACACAACACACATATCATGTAAAAAGTCACGTTTCCATTTAATAATATTTATATATACACGAAATATTACAAGGTGTTCGTTCGGAAAAACCTAGAGTGTCACATTATCCCCAAGTTTTAAGAACTTTCGTCCCGAAAGTTAAGGCAGCCACTGCCAAGCTAGCGTGTTTCAACGGGGTGTCACAATAAATGTGTCAAGTTAAAATATATTATTTTAACAAATATTCGAAAATTTAATAAATATAATTTAAGTTAAAATATTTATTATTTTAACAAATAATTATATAACTTGGAATAATATTGATGACAAAGAAACGTAACTCAAAGACACTAATTAAGACTAAGGTCAAGGCACGACCCACCCGTCTAATAAACCGTAGTACGTTTGTAGGTAGTCGTGCACACTAGGAGAAGCTTTGAGTTAAATCGGATTCAAGACGCAAGACTGTGAGTTCATGTCCCCCTTTTCTTTTAACTGTTTTCAGTTTTATAACTTCGGGGGTGAAATGCATGTTACAAATGTTTACAAACGTTTATGGTTAGCTAAGGAATGAACTGATAGATCATGTGAATGGGTAGGCGCACACTTAAGACCATTAATCCTCGTATAAGGACCGAGGGACATGAGTGATAGATCTATTTGGGTGTAGTGAGCCCCACCCATGAGGACCGGGATTTGGCCCATGAGGTGACTATGTCTTCCAGTCGGAAGCCTAGTACAAAATCTGCTAGGTTTGAGCCTTTGACGCCGTTGCACACATGTTAATTGCCTTGCAAACCATTAATTGATTTGTTTCCTTGTTGCTTTCATATCGGGTTTACAATTACATACATACTTACAATGATTACAAGGTTTATTCATGCACACAAATAAAACACATGAACTCGCTCAACTTTTGTTGATGTTTTCAAACTACATGTATTTCAGGAAACTAAATGTGGATCTGGCGGGCGCTGAAGTTTTCAAGTCGTGTCGTTAATAAAAGATGTCATCCGAAGTCGAAGGGTTTGAGTTATGTATTTTATCTTGGATAAGATACATGGCTCAAAGTGTCACACCCCGACCACGTAAAACAACAAAACGTGGCGGAATCGTCGGGGGGTGTTGTAACAGAATCATTGTTTCATAACACATGGAAAATTTGAATTTTGTTTTATTGATTAAATGAGTTACAATGTCTTAACAAACAAAGAAGAATAACAAAATTAACTAGTCTTGCATCTTTTATCGTCACTAAGGCCCAAGTCCGCCTATGTGTATTTTGATCAATCCTATGCATCATCTCCTGAAACACATGTGAAAATAGGTACGTCAGCATAAAAATGCCGGCGAGTACATAGGTTTTATTGATTTAGGATTCATGACTTATAAGTTTAGGAAAAGTTGTTTAACAAAAAGTCAGTCATGATTCTTGTAAAATGTTTTGTTTTATAAATCATTTGAAAAGCGATGATAGATATGTATATTTAAAAGAATAATGTAAGGTTAAATGAATAACCAAGTAAAATGAATTTGTATAAAACAAACTGTTTTGTAAAACAATGTCTTGTGAAAAATATGTTATTTGTAAAAAAAATGTATAAATCCAATTTGAATGATTTAAATAACGCGACGACATGTAATACAATACAAGCACTTATATAAAGGAAGTACCAGCGGCGTATCCACCATGCTTGTATCACATTACACACGTCTCGTTACTTATATCACTTACCCAAACAAACCACCAATGTAAATTGTCCATGTCTAAACCATTTGTCAAATGCCTTTGTGAAAGCTATGTCAAAATGTTTATGTCAAAAGGTTTATGAAATGTATATGTCAATATCAAAATGTCTATGTCAAATGTCAATCATGTAATGTGTAACAAAATGTCATGTATGGCAAGTGATATATGTATCAACTACACCATACGTAAAAATGCACAAAACAATGCATTGAAGTAAAACGTGGTTTAAATCAACGTTATGTTTTGTGGAAAATGCATGCTATAATGAATACAGACATTTATGCGGTATTGTGAAAATGCATACATTCAAGCCTTGTGACTGTGGTGATAAACCTTTAAACAAATTAAAGGTCTATCGGTTTTTATGTTTAAATCGAATTCGGTCATTCCTTTCATCCAAACATACCCAGGATGTCAGGAACGGGAGTTGTCAATTCCTATGGTACCACTACCTACTAACGAGCGGCGTGATCAAAGTTAATGAATGTATATGGTCCCACTTAAACAAACCAAATGTCATACCCAAGATGTAAGCATGTAAAAACAATGCACTAAGTATGTAATCAAATGTACACACATAGCGTGAAATGTCATGTAAAACAAGTGTACTATGTATGATGAACATACATAGCATGAAAATGTCATGTAAAACAAGTGTACTATGTATGATGAACATACATAGCATGAAAATGTCATGTAAAACAATGTGCTAGCATGTTAAGTAAACATACATAGCAAAAGAAATGTAATGTAAAACAATGTGCTAGCATGCTAAGTAAACATACATAGCAAAACATAATGAAATCATGTACTACTAGTGTACTAATGAACATAGCAAGTATATGATATATAAAAGCATGAAATCATGAAAGTAACAAGTAGGCACATGTGTTTCACCCCAAAATGTTTGAAAAACAGTAAAAGAGGGGTCTATGTACTCACTTGAGGGTGCTTAGATGTCTTGACTAACAACCAAGCAAAGCTAGAGGGATCACGGAAATCAAACGGCACCTAATATAGGTAACTACATTAATAACCGGACCTAACTCGGAAGATCGGATAGTATGAGGTTTCGTAAACCAAATGAGTATTGGAACTCATATGATATGGTCTAACAAAGCCTACATACTAAGATGGAACCTAACCTAAGTGCTTACGACCCATTACGACCCGTTTAGGTAGCTTACGCTACTTTAACGCGTCGTTTGCGTAAAACGCGTTCGGAACGCCTAACTAGTCCTATGACAAGTAACGTATGCCTTAACATGTCTAGTATTATTGTCTAATCAGTTTAGATGTCAAAACTTAGGTTACATATGCTTAAAATGAATTTATGCGTAAAAAGGGCATTTTGGTAATTTACCTAAGGCACATACATTACCTATCATACAACTACTTAAACGTCGTGACCATAAGGTATAACCTTGGAAGGTTATTCCCTATACAACTATGGTCACCTAAAATGTTTGGTCGGATCCTAAAGATCGACCAAATGGGCCGGGTTCGTAAGCATAAGCGATTGATTAGATCGCTTACCCTTATGACCCTAAACAAGCACAAATCTAAAAGCGACGAGCTAAACATGCTAGAACATGTTTAGTAACGTTAGAAAACAGGTTTGGTATTAAAACAAACGGTTTTAATACCCTAGAGTAGTTTGGTTACAAAATACGCGAGAAAACGCATTTTGGCCGAAACCACGACTCGTCACTGAGCCTAGATAACGTGGTAATCAGTAGGTATAGTCACCAGGGACCATAACCATCGTGATTACGCTCACGTTATGAAGTTCAAATGAACTTCGCATTGACCATAAACTGGTCAATGCATAAAGTCAAACACAGTTTGACTTTAATGCTAAAATGAACGAAAAACGCGAAAGAATACTTACAGAAAGTCCCCGCAAGATTTGAACCCGATTCACTCTCAGGTAGGAAGTATATAAGCTTCCACTTAGAGAGCTTTGAATCAGATTTCAAATGTGAGGGAAAATGAGCAAGACATGGGGGGGTATTTATAGGAAACATGGAACCGTTAAGATCGTTTCTTGTTCCCCAAGCGTTAAATCTCATCCCTACACTTGTACCCACTGATTTGCAATACAATGGGCACCCAAAACCAGCCCATAGATTGCCCAAAACCATTTGCACAAGTGAGGAACAGCTGGATCAAGCTGGAATGCATTTTCTGGTCACTGGCACCTGCTTACGGACCGTATGGAGTAGGTCTTACGGTCCGTAAGGACCCTGCAAGTCAGAAAGTTTGAATTTTGGCAGAACAGGCCCCTGCACCTCCAAACTTGGTTTTTAATGCATTTTTGACCCGTTTAAGCCCCGTTAACCCCATTTCAAAGCTCTAAAATGAAGTTAAAGTATAGGGAACTCAAAATGTGCTCAAAAATATGCCGGATGTCGGTTCGTTTGGCCGTACAATTGCGTTGTTCGGTTAATTACGACGGAAGTCGTAACGGACGCAAAAACGGTCCAAAGTGCGCGACGAATGGATTTTTGACAAGCCAATCACTAAAACATAATATTTTAATGATTAAATAAATTTTAGGAAGTCCGGAAGTATTCAGAACGTAAAATATGCGCGAAAATGCAAACTTATGCACTTTTTGACGCTTTTAGTCCCTGAATGAGTATAAAGTTTATTTTAGCACACCGAACACCTCAAAGCCTATTTCTAAGCTATTTCAAGGATATTTAGGGTATGTTTAACTTATGGTCAAGTTCCGGAATGTTCGTTACAGTACGAATCGGCATACTTTTGCAGTTTGTCGATTTTAGTCCCTGTAAGCGAATAAACTTGATTTCGTCACACCAAACCTTCCAAAACTTGTTTCTAAGTTATATAAAGGTTATTTAAGGTATGTTAAGCCTATGTCACTATTCTGGAGTGTTTGTAGCATTAAACTGGTTATATTTACGCATCAGTGTGCGTATAACCCTCTAGAAAGCGATCTAAAGCCCGAAACCGAACAAGAGTTGATATGTGCAAATGATACATATGTTTATACAAATCCCAAGTATGAAATACAATATTTCATTGGTTTGGTATGATGGCTGAAGTGACACAGGTGTCACAGTCTCCCCTACTTCAGGAAATTTCGTCCCGAAATTTATTTAGAGGAAACTCGTGAGAGCTTGAAACATGAAGTTGAAAAGATCGAACAATACTGGTTAAAATCCTGAACTTCTAGTGACTTTAAATAACATCATGCTTGCAATGTGAGAGGGTTACTTATATACAAGTATATAAGGCGTTATTGGTGCGTCCACCGTACCTCTATTACATTGTTCACATTTTGTCATGGTTGCCACTATTGGTTCTTACACATAACAAGTCTTACCGTGGTTTCCGTGCACTGAACTTCGTAATTACTTATGCATCCATAATTACGTAATTCCTTGCATAGTCACGTAGTGCATCTTTTAATGTGTAGGGGGAAGGAAACAATGGATGAGCCGGTGATGATTGTGCCTAGACCACCATAGGGTCTTTTAATTAAATCAGTGAATGATTTAAATAGACTACCAAGGACTCTGTTCAGCTATATCACCATATGTCATTCTTAACCAGATTCTGAATCAATCTTTTGACTAGACCACTAAACAGGGGTCTCTTTGAATTATGGAATGGTACTATATAATCCAAGGGTCTTAACGATTACGTAGAAGCCCATTAAGGATTTAAGGTAGTACCTTATGAATATCCTACTACGAATCCCTCATATGAAGATATGAAAGGTTCTACGAGGATTTGGATAACGAATATCCAGAGTATAAAAACACAAAATATGCATAAAAGAAAATGCAAAATGCATAAACACATAGTCACATAACCATAAAATTGTTTATCTTGATTTTAAACTTATCATGATTTTGTTAATTTGTTCTGCTAACTGAGCACATGTATTTAAAGCACACTAGGTATCCAATCAGTGGATTTTGATTGGTGCTTTAAACATTATCAAGAATCTAACTATGAAGTTAGAAAAGATCTTAAAGAGAAAATTCGATTTCGATTATAAGGAACCGAAATGTTCGAATTAAGGTACACAAAGAATCCAATTAAGGACTCTGATTTGAATGACAAATTTTCCACAAGGATCTAATTGTGAAGATAAAAGATCCATATGGATTTTGGGAATTGAAGATGTTTTGAAATCTTGCACTGGGTGTGCTTAAGTTAAAACATGAAGTAAAAATGCTTATGAAGTTGAGATGCTAGATATGCCAAGGCGACATATGAAGCGGAATTTGAAGGTTAAGTCAATGTATGAGGAAAAATATTTTTGAAAACTATGCATGGGGTTCTAAAAAAATGTGTGCAGTGTTTTTGAAACCTTATATATAATACTTTTGAAATCATAAAGTAGGTGTATTAGGTAGGTAGATTTACAAAAATGTTTAAAAATTATGCGGGATGAATTTTGAAATTATGTATAAGGTTTTTTTAAAACATGAGTGATGCTTTTGAAATCATGCACTTGATATAAGTAATTATACTGTATTAATAATATTTTGAAATCATGAAGGTCGTTTTTGAAAACATAGACATTGTTTTTGAAATCATGGAGGTTGTTTTTGAAAATACAGACAATGTTTTTGAAATTATGCATATGATATGTTAAGTAAATACACTATATTAAAAACGTTTTTGAACTATATATAAAATGTTTTTGAAGTCATGAAGGTTGTTTTGAAAACTTATGTTATGCATGTTGAAAAAAATCAGAACGTAACGAGTATGAGATTTGAAAATACCCTTAGTTATCTAACCAAGGATTCAAAGGCACAAATGTGCAGAAGCACGATTACTCATAATTTTGCTTTATTTCTTGTACTTTGTCTCCTAGAATGAAACGAGTACTTAAAATTTTGAGGAAATCATGAGCGATCACTTGAAAGGGAGAATCACAAGAGTAGTTTGTAAGGAACATAGTTCCTTGATGTAGGTATCATAGAAAAATGCCATACACACATGTAACTACATTTGTACATCAGAATTGCAAATAACAACTTTTATTTATGAACAAGGCAGATTGTTTCACAGTACAAGAAAACAAAAGAAACAAAGGCATAAGACAGCAACATCTTTTACTCAGCCAAATGCTCATCCAAGGGTCAGATTTGCATTAGCATGCTTTGGGCAATCCCTTCGGAAATGGCCCATTTCGCCACAGTTGTAGCAAGAACGAGCTTGTGTAGGATTGTTGCCAGCTTGATTCGATGTTGCTGCAGCTGGGCAAACTCTTGCTGTATGGCCAATAAGTCTGCAAATTAGGCAATTGCGGCACTTCACACTGGCATGGTGATGAAGGGTACATCGGTGGCACAAGGGTGCAGTTCCGTTGTAGGGTTTCTTAGCTAGAGGTGCTGCCACTTGGCAAGGTCCCGCTTGATTGGGTGTAACTGCTGCGGGTTTCTTTGAAGCCTTATGCTTTCTTGATTTTGGTGCAGGCCCGACTTCTGCTTCCTCTGGTGATTCTTGAGTGGCTCCATTTTTGAGACGAGACATGGCGATACCCAAATCCACAGACTTCAAGATTACCTCGCCTATTTGCTGGGCAAATTTGGCTGTTTGCTCGGACATCTGACCGTTGCTGAGATAAAGAGACATTCTAGAAGAAAATGAAGGACGTAGGAAGAAACAAGTGAAAGGTTATCGGGTGATCAAAACAAAATGACAATGCATAGAAATTGCGATCATTTGTTTGTTACCTAAGGCAAACAAATGAGATGGTGAAGAATCAAAGTAAGCGGGTCATAATAATGCATTGCTGAAGACATGCTTGCCTATAAGTGAATACTCACCCCAAGAGTTCCCAGGTAAGAGTGACTGGTCCGATACTGCGGATTTGTACGAACACCCTAGCCTTAGACAGAAAACTCAGAGTACAGGCATTCACTCTTCCAGTTTGCACATGTTCACATCATTTACACCCAAACTTTGACGGGATTTTGAAAACTCGAAAGGCACTAAGCCAAATATGAGTTAAACTGGAAGGGTTCAAAACCTTAAAGGGTTCAAAACCTTATAACAAAGGGTTCAAAACCTAGTAATCAATCATCCCAGAACAGATGATTAGTTTTCAAAGCGGATCAAATTTATGTTCTTGTTGTGGTTGTCACATAAGGATAAGTGACGGTATTGTTTTATGACTAAACGCAAGTAGACTCGCGTTAGGGTCCTAGGAAGGTTATAATCTAAGTTAAAGCGTTACTAATAACCTAATTCCCTATAACCATGAGCTCTGATACCAACTTTTCTGTCACACCCCGACCACGTAAAACAACAAAACGTGGCGGAATCGTCGGGGGGTGTTGTAACAGAATCATTGTTTCATAACACATGGAAAACTTAAATTTTGTTTTATTGATTAAATGAGTTACAATGTCTTAACAAACAAAGAAGAATAACAAAATTAACTAGTCTTGCATCTTTTATCGTCACTAAGGCCCAAGTCCGCCTATGTGTATTTTGATCAATCCTATGCATCATCTCCTGAAACACATGTGAAAATAGGTACGTCAGCATAAAAATGCCGGCGAGTACATAGGTTTTATTGATTTAGGATTCATGACTTATAAGTTTAGGAAAAGTTGTTTAACAAAAAGTCAGTCATGATCCTTGTAAAATGTTTTGTTTTATAAATCATTTGAAAAGCGATGATAGATATGTATATTTAAAAGAATAATGTATGGTTAAATGAATAACCAAGTAAAATGAATTTGTATAAAACAAACTGTTTTGTAAAACAATGTCTTGTGAAAAATATGTTATTTGTAAAAAAAATGTATAAATCCAATTTGAATGATTTAAATAACGCGACGACATGTAATACAATACAAGCACTTATATATAGGAAGAACCAGCGGCGTATCCACCATGCTTGTATCACATTACACACGTCTCGTTACTTATATCACTTACCCAAACAAACCACCAATGTAAATTGTCCATGTCTAAACCATTTGTCAAATGCCTTTGTGAAAGCTATGTCAAAATGTTTATGTCAAAATGTTTATGAAATGTATATGTCAATATCAAAATGTCTATGTCAAATGTCAATCATGTAATGTGTAACATAATGTCATGTATGGCAAGTGATATATGTATCAACTACACCATAGGTAAAAATGCACAAAACAATGCATTGAAGTAAAACGTGGTTTAAATCAACGTTAGGTTTTGTGGAAAATGCATGCTTTAATGAATACAGACATTTATGCGGTATTGTGAAAATGCATACATTCAAGCCTTGTGACTGTGGTGATAAACCTTTAAACAAATTAAAGGTCTATCGGTTTTTATGTTTAAATCGAATTCGGTCATTCCTTTCATCCAAACATACCCAGGATGTCAGGAACGGGAGTTGTCAATTCCTATGGTACCACTACCTACTAACGAGCGGCGTGATCAAAGTTAATGAATGTATATGGTCCCACTTAAACAAACCAAATGTCATACCCAAGATGTAAGCATGTAAAAACAATGCACTAAGTATGTAATCAAATGTACACACATAGCGTGAAATGTCATGTAAAACAAGTGTACTATGTATGATGAACATACATAGCATGAAAATGTCATGTAAAACAAGTGTACTATGTATGATGAACATACATAGCATGAAAATGTCATGTAAAACAATGTGCTAGCATGTTAAGTAAACATACATAGCAAAAGAAATGTAATGTAAAACAATGTGCTAGCATGCTAAGTAAACACATAGCAAAACATAATGAAATCATGTACTACTAGTGTACTAATGAACATAGCAAGTATATGATATATATAAAAGCATGAAATCATGAAAGTAACAAGTAGGCACATGTGTTTCACCCCAAAATGTTTGAAAAACAGTAAAAGAGGGGTCTATGTACTCACTTGAGGGTGCTTATATGTCTTGACTAACAACCAAGCAAAGCTAGAAGGATCACGGAAATCAAACGGCACCTAATATAGGTAACTACATTAATAACCGGACCTAACTCGGAAGATCGGATAGTATGAGGTTTCGTAAACCAAATGAGTATTGGAACTCATATGATATGGTCTAACAAAGCCTACATACTAAGATGGAACCTAACCTAAGTGCTTACGACCCATTACGACCCGTTTAGGTAGCTTACGCTACTTTAACGCGTCGTTTGCGTAAAACGCGTTCGGAACGCCTAACTAGTCCTATGACAAGTAATGTATGCCTTAACATGTCTAGTATTATTGTCTAATCAGCTTAGATGTCAAAACTTAGGTTACATATGCTTAAAATGAATTTATGCGTAAAAAGGGCATTTTGGTAATTTACCTAAGGCACAATATACATTACCTATCATACAACTACTTAAACGTCGTGACCATAAGGTATAACCTTGGAAGGTTATTCCCTATACAACTATGGTCACCTAAAATGTTTGGTCGGATCCTAAAGATCGACCAAATGGGCCGGGTTCGTAAGCATAAGTGATTGATTAGATCGCTTACCCTTACGACCCTAAACAAGCACAAATCTAAAAGCGACGAGCTAAACATGCTAGAACATGTTTAGTAACGTTAGAAAACAGGTTTGGTATTAAAACAAACGGTTTTAATACCCTAGAGTAGTTTGGTTACAAAATACGCGAGAAAACGCATTTTGGCCGAAACCACGACTCGTCACTGAGCCTAGATAACGTGGTAATCAGTAGGTATAGTCACCAGGGACCATAACCATCGTGACGCTCACGTTATGAAGTTCAAACGAACTTCGCATTGACCATAAACTGGTCAATGCAGAAAGTGAAACACAGTTTGACTTTAATGCTAAAATGAACGAAAAACGCGAAAGAATACTTACAGAAGGTCCCCGCAAGATTTGAACCCGATTCACTCTCAGGTAGGAAGTATATAAGCTTCCACTTAGAGAGCTTTGAATCAGATTTCAAATGTGAGGGAAAATGAGCAAGACATGGGGGGGTATTTATAGGAAACATGGAACCGTTAAGATCGTTTCTTGTTCCCCAAGCGTTAAATCTCATCCCTACACTTGTACCCACTGATTTGCAATACAATGGGCACCCAACACCAGCCCATAGATTGCCCAAAACCATTTGCACAAGTGAGGAACAGCTGGATCAAGCTGGAATGCATTTTCTGGTCACTGGCACCTGCTTACGGACCGTATGGAGTAGGTCTTACGGTCCGTAAGGACCCTGCAGGTCAGAAAGTTTGAATTTTGGCAGAACAGGCCCCTGCACCTCCAAACTTGGTTTTTAATGCATTTTTGACCCGTTT
Organism: Helianthus annuus; assembly: GCF_002127325.2. Classification (NCBI taxonomy): domain Eukaryota; kingdom Viridiplantae; phylum Streptophyta; class Magnoliopsida; order Asterales; family Asteraceae; genus Helianthus; species Helianthus annuus. The sequence continues at coordinate 63,314,077 of NC_035435.2, forward strand.
AAGCCCCGTTAACCCCATTTCAAAGCTCTAAAATGAAGTTAAAGTATAGGGAACTCAAAATGTGCTCAAAAATATGCCGGATGTCGGTTCGTTTGGCCGTACAATTGCGTTGTTCGGTTAATTACGACGGAAGTCGTAACGGACGCAAAAACGGTCCAAAGTGCGCGACGAATGGATTTTTGACAAGCCAATCACTAAAACATAATATTTTAATGATTAAATAAATTTTAGGAAGTTCGGAAGTATTCAGAACGTAAAATATGCGCGAAAATGCAAACTTATGCACTTTTTGACGCTTTTAGTCCCTGAATGAGTATAAAGTTTATTTTAGCACACCGAACACCTCAAAGCCTATTTCTAAGCTATTTCAAGGATATTTAGGGTATGTTTAACTTGTGGTCAAGTTCCGGAATGTTCGTTACAGTACGAATCGGCATACTTTCGCAGTTTGTTGATTTTAGTCCCTGTAAGCGAATAAACTTGATTTCGGCACACCAAACCTTCCAAAACTTATTTCTAAGTTATATAAAGGTTATTTAAGGTATGTTAAGCCTATGTCACTATTCTGGAGTGTTTGTAGCATTAAACTGGTTATATTTACGCATCAGTGCGCGTATAACCCTCTAGAAAGCGATCTAAAGCCCGAAACCGAACAAGAGTTGATATGTGCAAATGATACATATGTTTATACAAATCCCAAGTATGAAATACAATATTTCATTGGTTTGGTATGATGGCTGAAGTGACATAGGTGTCACACAAAGCCTAGTTTGTTAGTGTCTTTTGTGAAGTCCTATATGGAACTTAAAACTTTGTTTGTGATGTATTCGAAACTTGAAGTCTGTGTTTGGGATTTAAAACAATGTTGTTTGTAATGTTTGAAACTATCTAATGGATGAACATCTTGGTTTTATCATATAGTTGTTTGTTATGGTTGAATGCAATGATATTAAGCAAGTCACACATAATCACGCTTCCGCAAAAGTCAGGGTGTGACATATTGAGGTCGTCGGAAAACTCTTTTCTCGTAGGAAAACTTCTTTATGGCTGGAAAACTTAACTTTTTTGCCAGAAAACTCAACATTTAAACCTTTTTGTAACCTTTGATCGGAACTTTATGAGCCTTTTTTCTGGCCAAAAATGTTTTTTCGGCGACCAGAGACTAACAACATTAGGGTTCCGAAAGTCATGGTCCATTGGAGGCCAATATGCTAATTGTTGGGACTGCCATTGGTTATTTTTTAAGTTGGGTTTGTTCGCGGCCAACGATGAATAGTAAGTATAATATTATATTATCAAGCATACATTCCACATAACATATATTCATAGAACAATTTTTTAAATAATTACTCACATTCATTACTCCACGTAATTACAGCAATTGATGGGATGTGCATGAAAACCCGAAGTGTCACATTATCCCTAAGTTCAAGGAAATTTCGTCCCGAAATTTAGTCCGCAACCACTGACAAGCTAGTTGTAGTTAAACGTTTTCGCAGGGTGTTACAGTTACACTTTGCCATTATAAAGCATATAAATAAACCAAATTAATTTTAAACAAACCGAATTTGAAAAACATAAATTTGTGGCTGGAGATAATTCTACATTTTTTATACCTAAAAAGTATCCAAATTCGTAATAAAAAACCTCTTCCATTTTTTACAAAATTTACTACTTTCATGGCCTACTCAAGCAGTATGGTAACACATAATAAATGTTTTTAAAATGATTGTTGAATAATTTGAATCTAATTAGTTATATAGAAATCAATAATTGTTGATTAGAGGTTATTAAAAATTAGGATAATTAGCAATTACAAAAATGAATGTAATCAAATTCTATTTCAGGTAACTTTATTTAAAAAAAAAAAGTTAAATTGAATTTAAATTTAAAATTACTATAATATTCTGAAAAAATATAATCAAAAATTATATATAAAATTTTAAATTTTAAACCACTAACATGTCTAGATACATTGAACTCACAAAAAAAGTCAATCTAATTAATGTTATTAACACCAAATATATTATCATCTAAATCAAATTTTGTATTTAAAATCAAGTTATTATATATCCTCTAAATAAGGAAATAATAATTAACAATAATAATTTTGTAACAAACAAATGGATAGTACTGAACCATTATTATGATCTGAAATTCAATTGTCAAATATCAAGGATCAAACCATTAAACTCGAAGAACGCATATGATATTCACCAATCTTCAAACAAAACAATAGAAATGTGGAGCAAAGATTCGACAACATAGTGAAATAAAAAACAACCAAACACTTCTAAATTTCCACAAATTTATCTAGCCTAACAACAAATTACAAACACAATAATCATAATCCGATGATCAGTAACAATATCAAATCCTTAAGCTCAAAAACAACATTAACATGAAAAATCAATTATCACAAACATGAAACATTACACAAGTAGACCCATGCTATGAAGTTGTTTATGTCAATAATATAAATCGAGTGGATTTTTAAGATTTCTAAAAAACAAAATAACAAAAATATCAAATTACAATCCACTGGATTTAAAAATAACAACATAAAATCTTATTGATGAATCTTAAAAACACATTTTCTTATGAATATGACGTATCTTAAAAACAAATTTTATTGATAAATCTTAATATACATTCATCCAATGGTTTTAAAAATAACAACATTAACTCTTATTCATATTTTTCAAATCTTATTGAAACAAAATAAATGATCAAACATCAATGTTGAAAACATCGTACAAAATAAAAAATAATAACAAAACGAAATAAAAGAGATCTAATCTTCAGATCTGAAACACAATATTAATATTTGTCATACCCCCAAAATCCATAAGCGGTGTATCACCGCAGGGAGCGTGACTGACCAGGATCCATCCACCAATCATATTGAACAATATAAGTAATTAAATGAAATCCAAACCAAACAATATAATTGGTGTCAAAACAATTTAACAAAGTCTAAGTTATCAGCGGAAGCATTAAGTTCAAAACCAAAAGATAAGTTTAAAGTTCATAGGTTTATCATGAACACACAACGGTCCATGTTCCACAACGACTCCTCCCGTGCAAGCTCCTGCTAAGTACCTAACGACCTGCAAGGCATGTAACAATGAATCAACAACAATGTTGAGCGAGTTCACAGTTGGTTATCCATTTTAATGTTGTTCCAAAAACCATAAGTTATTTCGAAAACCATGAGTTACCCAGTTCCTTGTTTCCTAAACCATATACTGTGGGGGCTACCCCATGTTATAAACCACTACACCCGTTACCATATCGACTACTGATTGGAGTCATGTTTATGTGCCTGCGTCAATGTCTATCATCATTGACTAAGTGCCCAAGTACATTAGTCCACTCCCGTCCTCTACGGCACGGTGTGAGGCTTGTCAGACCTAATAGCGCTATTTAACTAATGACCCGTTCGCCAATGGCCCGACGATTAAGTCGATATAAAAATGAGGGACTTCATGATAGAGTTTTGTCTAGTAAGTTTTATGTTGTCATCCTTCCTATGGAGGATGGAGGTACGTATTCTACCCAAGGAGAATACGCAGGATTTAATGTTGTCATCCTTCCCATGGAGGATGGAGGTACGTACCCTACCCAAGGAGAATACGCAGGATTTTAATACTGTTCCTTAACCCATTCCCAAACCATCGGGAATCCCATGCCTTGTAGAAAGTGTGAAGTCACCTTAGATTATCTCGGCAGATTAAGTTATGGAAAGAAATACGTGAGGTGGAACCGGTTAATCACGTCCTAACATGATTACCGTTTAAGGGTTAGTGGGTGTGCTCACGTGGAAACACGAATCCTACACATATCTAGCACATTGACAACTGACACAAAACCGGTAATATCCATACACATTAATTATTATTTAATGACTGCAATTATGTGCTTTAATGTCAACATTATCTGATTTTATACAATACAATTGAATTCATGCACGTTTTATACTGCCAAAATTGCTTTATGCGTTAACGAGAGCGTTGCGTAAGAAATATTAGTAAACTCACCGGTAAGACACAGTTGTGTCAACAGAACTGCAGAAAGCAGTCAGACAATAGAATTAGGGCCTAGGTGTAGGTCCAAAGACAATAATATATTAAAACCCAAGGGTACATACAAGGGTTAACATATAGACATTCCGGAAGCTAAAATAAGCACTAAAAAGCACCCGAAACACACTTTAAGTGCAGAATTTTATTAAATTCAACTCAAATCAGCTTTTAAACATATAAATATCATGCAGAAATTACGTTTTATCATCCAGAATACTTCCCTAAGTGTCGGGAATTGAAAGTGTTACGAAAGGATACTTAAAAGACACTAAACGGTGCAATTTAGCACTTTAACGAACCGGTATTCAACCGAACAACCGGACAATACCCGAAACACCAAAATAATGCTAGAAGCATTGTTTTATTATTACGAAGCTAGTTATGATCCCCGAACACCCTAACACCTATAAAAAAATATCTAATAACCAAACCACGTAATTAATACTTGAAATTGAACTAAATGCTAACTAAGTTAGTTTAACCTAAGCTACTACCCCCCCCCCCCATGGACGGCTACAACAAGGACCCCATCTCTTGATTTGTTTTGATATTTTAATGGATCATGTCTTGTACTTTGAAAGCATAATATCCAAGGGATTAAGTGTTATGATGGATATAAGAAAGACCTTGGAGTTCATAACATCATTCACCTTCTTCACATTTCACCAACACCCACACACCTCTCATCCCCTCCACGCCCTCGGCCGAGAACCACCAAGCACCACCACCATCACCCACCCAAGATCACCCAATTCCAAGCTCTCCCCAAGGTGTTAGAAGGTGCATAGTGAAGCTAGGAGCTTTCGGAAGTTGAAGAACCTCAACCATTTGCTTTTATCCACTCGTTTTCTTCTCTTGAACATCCCTAGCTTTGAGCTAGTGGTAAGTTTCTTAGATCATCATCTTCTTCATGTTCTTGATGGTTAATAGTAAAAGAAAGATGAAATATTAAGAAACACTAAAAACATAAACAAGTCTTGGAACATAAACTAACTTTATGAGGGAGTAGTGTTAAAATGATGATGAAATCATGAAATACTTGTGTTGTTATGCTTGTTACTTGTTGTTTACTAGTAAAAATGATATGGTTCATCACATGGACTTGCTAGATCATGTTTAAAGACACGAACTAGCAAGATGTGAAAGTTAGAGATGTGTTGGATGATGAAACATCCACACATAAGCTATGAACTTGAATAAATAAATGTTTTCTAGAAAAATAAAGATCAAAATAAGTTATAATCTTGTAGATCTAAAGATCCACGAGTGGTTTTTCTAAAGAACCAAGTGAAAAGTATGAGTTTTGTTAAAACTTGGATCTTACATAAACTTGACACATTTAGTGGACAAACAAGTGTAGAAACACTTGTGTAATAAGAAAATTTCACAAAGAAATGTTTTTAGAAAATATGAATAGAAGTTGTGAAAATACAAACTCTTTAAAAATGAAGCTTTTAAGAAACTAATCACATTTTTAAGGGTAGCAAGGCTTACTAAATACCCTAGTAAGTTACTACACATCTTTATAAATTATCAAGTTCATGAAATAGAGAAATTAGTGTATGTTGTTGATAATTGTTGTTGAAATTGATTGATGATGATTTTAAAAGAAAATAAACACATGTTTTGAAAACATGGGAAACCTCCATTTTTAGGGGAAACCCTGTCAAAATTTCTATAAATTTTGACACTTTGAAAAAAATGTAAGTTCTAAGGAACTTATTCCCTAAAAATGTACCTAAAATCATATACCAAGGTTTCCCTAATTTTCGAGTTAAGAAACGATGATTTCGTCAAGGTTAAAAATTTGACATTAAGTATGTATTTTTTTTTTTTTGAGAAAAATATATATTATTTGATCACCAAAACTTTGTGCTAAGTGTATGTATTATGTATTATACGTGATAGTGTGTTAGGACTTGAAAATACACTAAATACTTCTAAGGAGTGAAAATACAAAAATACACATACAACATGCTTAGACAAATACAAGGAAATATATTTATGAAAATATATTACTTGATAGAATAAATAACTTGGACAAGTTATGAACATGAAATAAAGTTTTGAACAAAGACACATAATTCGGGTGCAAAGTGCAAAATACAAGATACTTATATTAATTTTTGAGAAAATAATATAAGTAAGATACATAGTTAAAAATGTAAAATATTTTTAACACAACAATATACATACAAAAGATAGTGACTTGTACTTGTACGATACAAGTCTAGTGACTAACGATAATAAAACACGTTTAGGTCACGACGCATTATAAGCAAAATCCGGTGAAGTTTACGATGCAACGAACACAAAGTTGTGAGTTCATGCTCCCCCTTTTCTTTAATTGTTTTCAATTTATAACCTCGGGGGTGAAATACATGTTACAAATACTTCAATATTTACAAAATGGTATGATGTGTACTAAAACAAGAAGCACTCTTGGTGAAAACTAGTGCCAAGAATTGATACGAGAAATCGTGTCACGAATAGGGCACCATAAGCACCATTAATCGTGTACATACTTAGACCGCAGAACAAAAGGTTAGATCTAATGGATTTCAGGGCAGCCCCACTCTTGGTGACAACTAGAACCAAGTAGTGTTTTTGTGTCTCAGTCGTGAATCGACTACAGAAAAATGCCTATGGTTTGGTGACTTCCTATGTCGTGTCACATGTTAATGGCTTTGCAACCCATTAACACTTGATACATATAGAAATACTTGATTTATACATGAATACGTGATTTAAACAAAATACATACCATGTCTTTTTTTTCATACAAAGTATACAAACGTTCATTACAAAAACTGCATGAATTCACACCAACATTATGTTGACGTTTTTTCCAAAACTCACATGTATTTCAGGTAACTAGAAGTGGATGTGCGCGCGGCTTTACTCATGCTTGTGCATGTCGCTTATGTTTATCTTTAAATGAAGTTGTAAACTTTGTAAGACAATGTTTTATGCTACCTCGCGATGTAAACGCTAAATTAGGTTTTCAAATTATGAAATGTTTGGTATTTGAAGTTATTTTTACGAGCATGTAGTATGTTTACTTTTCGTATGCAATGAGAACCTTTCATGATCTCACCTCGTGCTTCCGACGCAGAAAGGGGTGTGACAGATTGGTATCAGAGCTGCGATTGTAGTGAACCAGGATTCCTTCTCGAGTCTAGTCTACAATCTCTAGGATCCTTTCACGAAAACAATTTTTCAAAAAGTTTTCATTGCATAAAACGTCCCGCGACATCCACTACCTGAAACTGTTTACAAAGAGTCAAGAAGAGATACTACGAGACTTAGGGTGCACTAGAATAGCACTTGTCTGTGATTAACGAATTACTTGCAATTATGTGTAATAATTGATATATATACATATACTAGACGTAGAATGTCACACGTGTATGTGACTTTACCTGAGAACAGTGACCTATCTGAAGGAAGAGATACGAGGATGAAACGAACTGTGCAGACTGTGCAAGGAGTTACGTAATTACGGATGCATACATAATTATGGAATTCAGTGCACAAAAACCACAGCAAGTCTTGTCACGTATAGATTCCCTTAGTATAAGAAAAGGTCAAACGTACACTCTTTGGAGTAATGACTTAGGGTGTAAAGACAAGAACCGCCAATGTGAAGTAAGGTGTTTACCTAATTATACATGATTGTTGCTGTATGAATTGATTTATGCATTGCGCGGATTGTTTGATGTCACTTATGTGGTATATGCCTGCATATATATATATATATATATATATATATACTGCTACTGTCTCGTATGACGATATCAAACAAATGTCTAACCCTATTGTGTTATGTTCTGTCAGAACATGGCACCCAGAAGAGCTGTGAATGCTCGTGATCAACCTCCGCCTCCCCCACTGCCAAAGACTCCTAAAGAGATGAACGCTCTACTGGAAGAAAGGATCTCCGCAGCTATCGCCCAGTATGAGGCAAACCGCATCAAAGACAGTGGAGGACCAAGCAATGCTAGGCGTAACGGACATGGAGATTCGTCTGGAGGAAACACAGCTCAAGGTAGGCTTAAGACAATTTGCTAAGCATGGAGAAATTTATGAACGGTCTTTGTTTCATTATTTCTTCGATTGATCACAAGTGAATTGGTTGGATCAATTACAGGCTGCACCTTCAAGCAGTTCCTCGACTGCAAACCCCTGAACTACGATGGCACTGGAGGAGCAGTGGCATTTGTACGCTGGACGGAAAAGACTGAAGCCACTATCCGCATGAGCAAGTGTGCCGCGGATCAACAAGTCACTTTTGCTACTGGGTTGTTCATCGATGAAGCTCTGACTTGGTGGAACTTGCAAGTTCAAACCTTGGGTGATGATGCCGCGTATGGCATGACATGGGATGAACTGAAAGAGAAAATGAGAGAGAAGTACTGCTCTCGTGCTGAACACTAAAGGTTGGAGACGGAGTTCTGGCACTTGACTATGGTAGGTGCTGACATCACCGGGTATACTCGAAGGTTCCACGATCTGTCAAGGGTGATCCCCTACATGGTAACACCTAAATTTAAGCACGTTGAACGCTACATCTGGGGATTGGCCCCGGAATTTCGAAGTTTGGTAACCTCAGCCTAACCCCAAACAATCACTGAGGCTGTAACTCTGGCTGTCAGCCTTACTGAAGATTTTGTTCGTATGAAGAAGCTATCTCTGAACCCAACAGAAAAGTCTGAAACGCATGCTGAGTCGTCTGGGGACAAGAAAAGGAAACATGCAAACCTGAATCAAGCAACTCGTAACAACAAGGGTTCCAACAAGAAGCGTGACCCTAACCCACCTAAGGAGGCAAGAACCTTTGCAGCGGCAAATGATAATACAGCCAAAGGATACCAAGGCACCCTGCCAAAATGTCAAAAATGTAAGTATCATCATGAAGGGGCTTGTCGCGTTCCAAGGTGCGACAAATGTGGTAGATTGGGTCAACAAACAGAAGACTGTTGGGGAAAAGGAAGGAACGAAAACAGAAATCGCAACGTGCTGGTAATGCGAATGGTGGGAATGGAAATGGCAATGGTAACCAGAATCGGAATGGAGCTGGGTGAAACCAAGGGTGCTTCAGCTGTGGAAGCAATGAGCATTTCATGAAAGACTGCCCAACGAAAAACAACGCTCAGGCTCGAGCATTTGTGATTGGAGCAAGGGACGCACGCGAGGACCCTAACGTGGTCACCGATACGTTTCTCATTAACAATCACTTTGCATCCATACTATTTGACACTGGTGCCGATTATAGTTTCATGTCTGTGGAATTTAAACGTATGCTTGGGATAGAGTCTAGTAGATTAGATATTCCTTACTCCATAGAGGTAGCAAATGGTAAACTTGTCGAATCAGGCGAAGTCGTTAGAGGCTGCACACTAGAACTTGGTGAGCGAAGATTTAGCATCGACCTCTTACCTATTCAATTGGGTAGCTTCGATGTAGTAGTCAGAATGGACTGGTTGTCCAAGAACAAAGCTGAAGTTATTTGCCATGAAAAGAGCATTCGCATCCCTTTGGCGAATGATGAAACTCTCATCGTGCATGGGGAAAAACGAGACGCGCCTCTACGAATCATCAGTTGCATGAAGGCACAGAAGTGCTTAAGGAAAGGATGTGTTGCTTTCCTAGCGCACGTCGTGGACAAGAAGGCTGTGGAGCCGAAACTCGAAGACATTCCTATGGTGAAGGAATTCCCTCAGGTTTTTCCCGAAGATCTGCGAGGACTACCTCCGCAACGACAGTCGAATTCCATATAGACTTGGCTCCAGGAGCCGCTCCTGTAGCCAAGGCACCCTATCGGCTTGCACCATCCGAAATGCAAGAGTTATCTACACAACTTTAGGAGTTGTTGGATAAAGGATTCATAAGCCCGAGCTTCTCGCCTTGGGGAGCTCCAGTATTGTTCGTGAAGAAAAAGGATGGAACTCTGCGGATGTGTATCGATTACAGAGAACTGAACAAGCTCACTATCAAGAATCGGTACCCACTACCGAGGATTGATGACTTATTCGATCAGTTGCAAGGATCAAGCTACTATTCCAAGATCGATCTTCAATCTGGGTACCATCAGCTAAGGATACAAGAGGAAAGCGTACCAAAGATTGCATTCAGAACACGTTATGGGCATTACGAGTTTCTTGTGATGCCATTCGGACTGACGAACGCGCCAGCAGTATTTATGGATCTGATGAACCGCGTATGAAAACCATATCTCGATAGATTCGTGATTGTATTTATCGATGATATCCTGATCTACTCACGGACGAAAGAAGAGCACGAGCAACACCTCAGAACCATACTGGAACTACTGAAGAAAGAGAAACTCTATGCAAAATTCTCCAAGTGCGAATTCCAGATTCGCGAAGTTCAATTTCTTGGCCACGTTGTGAATGAGAAGGGCATTCATGTAGACCCGTCCAAGATTGAAGCCATAAAGAATTGGGAAGCCCCCAAAACCCCAACTGAAGTTCGTCAATTTTTGGGCTTAGCGGGCTATTATCGGCGATTCATCGAGAATTTCTCAAAAATAGCTCAATCGCTAACGACCCTTACGCAGAAAGACAAGAAGTACGACTGGGGTATTAAACAAGAAGAAGCCTTCCAACTACTCAAAAACAAGCTATGCGATACACCAATACTATCATTACCCGAAGGCACAGAAGACTTCATGGTATACTGCGACGCTTCACGACAAGGTTTGGGTTGCGTGCTTATGCAACGCCAGAAAGTCATCGCTTATGCTTCAAGACAATTGAAGATTCATGAAAGAAACTATACCACTCACGACTTGGAACTCGGTGCGGTGGTATTCGCCTTGAAGATCTGGCGACATTATCTATATGGTACTCGATGTACAATTTTCACAAATCACAAAAGCCTGCAACACATACTTGATCAGAAGGAATTGAACATGCGTCAGCGGCGATGGGTCGAGCTACTAAACGATTACGATTGTGAGATTAAGTTCCATCCTGGGAAGGCAAACGTGGTAGCGGACGCATTAAGTCGAAAAGAAAGGGTGAAGACCCTAAGGGTTCGAGCATTGGAAATGACTATTCGAACGAACCTCACTACACGTATTCGTGACGCACAACACGAAGCCCTTAAAATGGAAAACCGTAAAGTTGAATACCTCTGGGGTGCGTTGAAATACATGGCGCCAAATGAAGAGGGAGCCTTATACTCTAAGAAGCGTATTTGGGTTCCGCTCTATGGTGGTCTACGAGAAGTTATCCTTGATGAGCACATAAATCGAGATACTCGATCCATCCAGGATCGGACAAGATGTATCAAGACTGGAAGGAATACTATTGGTGGCCAAGACTCAAGAGCGATGTTGCTGTTTACGTTGGAAAGTGCCTAACCTGTGCTAAGGTTAAGGCTGAATATCAGAAACCATCTGGCCTACTACAACAACCAGAGATTCCCATGTGGAAGTGGGAGCAAATCTCGATGGACTTCATAACGAAATTACCCAGGACCCCTAGAGGGTACGACATGATATGGGTGATAGTCGATCGGCTAACGAAGTCTGCACATTTCCTACCAATTCGAGAGAAGGATAGCACTGGAAAGCTTGCTGAGATATACTTAAAAGAAATTGTGGCACGTCATGGAGTGCCTCTCTCAATCATTTCAGACAGAGATGGACGCTTTGTCTCAAGAATCTTGAAATCCTTTCAGGAAGCCTTTGGATCTCAGCTAGATCTAAGCACCGCATTCCATCCACAAACAGACGGCTAGAGCGAACGAACCATACAAACACTAGAAGATATGCTTCGCGCATGTGTCATGGACCTAGGCGGCAGCTGGGATACTCACCTACCTTTGGTTGAGTTTTCCTACAATAACAGTTTTCATACAAGCATAAAAGTCGCACCGTTCGAAGCTCTGTATGGCCGCAAGTGTCGGTCGCCCTTATGTTGGGCAGACGCTGGGGACAAGCGAATGGTTGGTCCTGAACTTGTACAAGAGACAACCGACAAGATTGCGCAGATCCGAGAGCACGAATCACCAAAGACTACAGCAGTGTCTACAAGCGGGAAAGCAGCGCTCAATCCGCGTTAAGGCGGCTCGAGATCGACAAAAGAACTACGCTGATCGAAGACGAAAGCCATTGGAATTCGAGGTGGGAGACAGGGTTTTGTTGAAGGTCTCACCTTGGAAGGGCGTAGTCAGATTCGGAAAACGTGGAAAGCTGAATCCACGATACATCGGACCATTCAAGATCTTAGAGAGAATTGGTACCGTAGCATACAACTTGGAATTACCGGAAGAACTTAATGGAGTACATGACACATTCCATGTATCCAACCTCAAGAAGAGTCCAACACAAGAAAACGTAACCATCCCTGTGGAAGAAGTGCATATTGACGACACCCTCCGATTGAGGTTACCGACTGGAAAGTCAACAAGACCAGAAGGAGTAGTGTCAAGCTTGTCAAAGTATGTTGGAACTCTAAGCACGGACCCGAGTACACGTGGGAACGTGAAGACCAGTTCAAAGAAAAGTATCCCCACCTGTTCAAGAAGACTCCTGCCAGAGCTAGTTCGGCCTGAATTTCGGGACGAAATTCTTTTTACGGGGGAAGACTGTGACAACTGGCACAAAATCGGTAATTTCCATACACATTAATTATTATTTAATGACTGCAATTATGTGCTTTAATGTCAACATTATCTGATTTCATACAATACAAGTGAATTCATGCACGTTTTATACTACCAAAATTGCTTTATGCATTAACGAGAGCGTTGCGTCAGAAATACTAGTAAACTCACCGGTAAGACACAATTGTGTCAACAGAACTGCAGAAAGCAGTCAGACATTAGAATTAGGGCCTAGGTGTAGGTCCAAACACAAGAATACATAAAAACCCAAGGGTACATACAAGGGTTAACATATAGACATTCCGGAAGCTAAAATAAGCACTAAAAAGCACCCGAAACACACTTTAAGTGCAGAATTTTATTAAATTCAACTCAAATCAGCTTTTAAACATATAAATATCATGCAGAAATTACGTTTTATCATCCAGAATACTTCCCTAAGTGTCGGGAATTGAAAGTGTTACGAAAGGATACTTAAAAGACACTAAACGGTACAATTTAGCACTTTAACGAACCGGTATCCAACCGAACAACCGGACAATACCCGAAACACCAAAATAATGCTAGAAGCATTGTTTTATTATCACGAAGCTAGTTATGATCCCCGAACACCCTAACACCTACAAAAAAATATCTAATAACCAAACCACTAACTAATACTTGAAATTGAACTAAATGCTAACTAAGTTAGTTTAACCTAAGCTACTACCCCCCCCCACCTATGGACGGCTACAACAAGGACCCCATCTCTTGATTTGTTTTGATATTTTAATGGATCATGTCTTGTACTTTGAAAGCATAATATCCAAGGGATTAAGTGTTAAGATGGATATAAGAAAGACCTTGGAGTTCATAACATCATTCACCTTCTTCACATTTCACCAACACCCACACACCTCTCATCCCCTCCACGCCCTCGGCCACCACCAAGCACCACCACCATCACCCACCCAAGATCACCCAATTCCAAGCTCTCCCCAAGGTGTTAGAAGGTGCATAGTGAAGCTAGGAGCTTTCGGAAGTTGAAGAACCTCAACCATTTGCTTTTATCCACTCGTTTTCTTCTCTTGAACATCCCTAGCTTTGAGCTAGTGGTAAGTTTCTTAGATCATCATCTTCTTCATGTTCTTGATGGTTAATAGTAAAAGAAAGATGAAATATTAAGAAACACTAAAAACATAAACAAGTCTTGGAACATAAACTAACTTTATGAGGGAGTAGTGTTAAAATGATGATGAAATCATGAAATACTTGTGTTGTTATGCTTGTTACTTGTTGTTTACTAGTAAAAATGATATGGTTCATCACATGGACTTGCTAGATCATGTTTAAAGACACGAACTAGCAAGATGTGAAAGTTAGAGATGTGTTGGATGATGAAACATCCACACATAAGCTATGAACTTGAATAAATACATGTTTTCTAGAAAAATAAAGATCAAAATAAGTTATAATCTTGTAGATCTAAAGATCCACGAGTGGTTTTTCTAAAGAACCAAGTGAAAAGTATGAGTTTTGTTAAAACTTGGATCTTACATAAACTTGACACATTTTAGTGGACAAACAAGTGTAGAAACACTTGTGTAATAAGAAAATTTCACAAAGAAATATTTTTACAAAATATGACTAGAAGTTGTGAAAATACGAACTCTTTAAAAATGAAGCTTTTAAGAAACTAATCACATTTTTAAGGGTAACAAGGCTTACTAAATACCCTAGTAAGTTACTACACATCTTTATAAATTATCAAGTTCATGAAATAGAGAAATTAGTGTATGTTGTTGATGATTGTTGTTGATGATTGTTGTTGAAATTGATTGATGATGATTTTAAAAGAAAATAAACACATGTTTTGAAAACATGGGAAACCTCCATTTTTAGAGGAAACTCTGTCAAAATTTCTATAAATTTTGACACTTAGAAAAAAATGTAAGTTCAAAGGAACTTATTCCCTAAAAATGTACCTAAAAGAATATACCAAGGTTTCCCTAATTTTCGAGTTAATAAACGATGATTTGGTCAAGGTTAAAAATTTGACATTAAGTATGTATATTTTTTTTGAGAAAAATATATATTATTTGATCACCAAAACTTTGTGCTAAGTGTATGTAGTATGTATTATACGTGATAGTGTGTTAGGACTTGAAAATACACAAAATACTTCTAAGGAGTGAAAATACAAAAATACACATACAACATGCTTAGACAAATACAAGGAAATATATTTATGAAAATATATTACTTGATAGAATAAATAACTTGGACAAGTTATGAACATGAAATAAAGTTTTGAACAAAGACACATAATTCGGGTGCAAATTGCAAAATACAAGATACTTATATTAATTTTTGAGAAAATAGTATAAGTAAGATACATAGTCAAAAATGTAAAATATTTTTAACACAACAATATACATACAAAAGATAGTGACTTTTGTTTGTACGATACAAGTCTAGTGACTAACGACAATAAAACACGTTTAGGTCACGACGCATTATAAGCAAAATCCGGTGAAGTTTACGACGCAAGGAACGCAAAGTTGTTGTAACATTTGTGCTTGTAATCATCATGAACAGTTCAATTATCAATAAAATAATGTTATTTGATCCCAATATTTGTTTGGTTGTGTTTTGCATTTTTCATGTTTTGACTTTTGTTCAAATTCAAACTCTACATCGCTTTCTGGAGAATTATACGCAAACTGGTGCGTAAACGTACTCAGTTTAATGCGACAAATACTCCGGAACATCAACATATACTCAACATACCTTAAATAACCTTTACATAACTTAGAAATAAGTTTTGAAGGCTTTGGTATAGCAAAAACAAGTTAATTCGCTTACAGGGACTAAACTTGACAAACTGCGAAAGTATGCCAATTTGAACTGTAACGAACATTCTGGAACATGTCCATAAGTTAAACATACCATAAATATCCTTTACATAGCTTAGAAATAGGCTTTGAGGGGTTTGGTATGCTAAAACAAACTTTTGGATCATTCAGGGACTAAAAGTGTCAAAAAGAGCACAAGTTTGCACTTTTGCGCATAACTTACGTTCTGAATACATCCGGACTTCCAAAAATTTATGTAAGCATCCTTATATTATGCCTTAGTGATTGGCATGAGAAAAATCCATTCGTCGCGTCATTTGGATCGTCTTTCACGCTTATGCGCATTCCGTCGTAATTAAGCGAACATCGCGATCGTACGGCCAAACGAACCGACATCCGACACATTTTTGAGCATGTTTCATGTCCACAATGTTTAGGCATCATTTTAGGGCCTTAAAGGTGACTTTACAGGTCTTAAAGGGGCTGGAAATAGCTTAAAAACGCAACAGGGGCTGAATACGTAAATTCTGCAAGTGGTGCAGATCAGACGGGGCTAGGCGACCCGCGTAAGACCTGCACCCACTTTCACGCGGGCCGCGTGAACATGTCTGACAGCAGATTCTGCATTTAATGCAGAATCTGGCCTTTCGTTCGATCAAAGGGCGATGCCTTTTCACCCAAATGAAGGGCCAAGGGTCAAATACACTGAATCTAACCTCTGGACACGTGTACGCACGAGATCAAAGCACGTTATTCGATAAAACGATCCTAACGGTTCCACCTTTCCTATAAATACCCCCCCCCTTTTTGTGTAAAAACCCACAAATCAGATCTAAATGCTCTAAGTTGATGCTTATGCTTCATACCTGAGCTATTGGATCTTGATTAGCACTCGGGGACCCTCCGTAAGTCTTCTTTCGCTCTTTTATTCGCTTTTCGAGTCCGAAAGTCAACGTTTTGTTGACTTTCTGCATTGACCAGCCTATGGTCGATGCGAAGTTCATGGAACTTCATAACGTGAGCGTGATCACGATGGTTATGGTCCATAGTGACCATCCCTACTGATCACCACGTTATCTAGGCTCAGTGACGAGTCGTGGTTTCGACCAAAATGTGCATTCTTGCATGTTTTGTAACCAAACTACTCGTGGGCATCAAAGCCGTTTGTTTTGATGTCAAACCTGTTTTCAAACTTAGTTAAGCATGTTCTAACATGCTTAGCTCGTCACTTTTAGTTTAGTGCTTATATAGGGTCGTAAGGTAAGCAATCTAAACCATCGCTTATACTTTCGAACCCGACCCATTTGGTCGGTCATTAGGACCTGACCAAACACATTAGGTGACCATAGCTATAACCTTCCGAGGTTATACCTTGTGGTCACGATGTTAGGCGTTCCAGATGCGTTCTACGCGAGCGACGCGTTAGGGTAGCGTAAGCTACCTAAACGGGTCGTGATGGACCGTAAGCACCTAGGTTAAGTTTCATTTTAGTATGTAGGCTTTGTTAAACCATATTACACGAGTCTCCATACTCGTTTGGTTTTCGAACCCGCGTACTGTCCGATCCTTCCGACTTGGTCCGGTATATTAACATAAGCTACCTATTAGGTGCCGTTGATATCCCGTGATCTTTAGCATTATCTGGTTATTCTACAAGAACTCAAAGCAATCTCAGGTGAGTACATAGAACCCCATCTTTTACTGTTTTCCAAACTGTTTTGGGGTGAAACACATGTGCCTATCTGTTACTTCCATGCTTTCCATGTTTTCACATAATATGCCTACTATGTTATTAGTACATTATAGTACATGATTTCATTACATTTCATGCTATGTATGCCCATTGTGTGCGTACTTAGTACATTGATTTACATTACATTTTCTGTTGCATATGTTTACTCAGCATATGGACACATTGATTTACATGAACATTTCTGTTGCATATGTTTACTCAGCATATGGACACATTGATTTACATGAACATTTCTGCTGCATATGTTTACTCAGCATATGGGCACATGCCTTCATTTTGTTATGACATTTGGTTTGTTTAACATGGGACAATACATTCATTAACACTAGCTACGCCGTTCGTTAGTAGGTAGTGGTACCATAGGAATTGACAACTCCCATTCCTGAAGTCCTGGGTTTGATAGGACTGGAAGGAATGACCGAATTCGATATACATAACGTAGATAAACCTTTAATTTGTTTAAGGGTTTATCGCCACAGTCTCAAGGCTTGGATGTATGCATAGTTTACAATACCACATAAATGTTAATATCAATAGAGCATGCATTTTTTGCAGAACATAACGTTGATTTAAACCACGTTTTACTTCAACGACTTGTTTTGTGCATATGGTTTAAGTTGATACATTTCGCTTACCATACATGATACATTTTGGGATGCACATTACATGATTTACATTGAACATAAACACGTTGACATTGACATACACATTGGTGGTTTACATTTGAACATAAACATTTGGCATGGTTTACACAATAACACTTGATATTTGGTTTACACATGAACAATTTACATGGTGGATTGGTTTGGGTAAATGATTTGAGTAACGTGGCGTGTGTAATATGATACAAACATGGTGGATACGCCGCTGGTACTTCCTATATATAAATGTTTGTATAATATTACATATCGTGGCGTTATCTAAGTCATTTCAGTTTAGACACATTACATTTTACATAAATAACATATTCTTCACAAGACATTATTTTCACAAACAACTTATCTTATTCAACTCATTTTACTTGGTTATTCGTTTAACCTTGCACTTATCTATACATATCGTTTGATGTTATCGTTTTTCAAATGATTTACAAAGCAAAACAAATTACAAGGTTCATGACTGACTGTTATTAAACATTCTTTAAAACTCAAGTCATGAATCCCATTTTCACAAAACCTATGTATCTCACAGGCATTTTTATGCTGACGTACCTACTTTCACATGTGTTTTCAGGAGCTATTCCATAGGACGATGATCATGATTCTAGGGCGGACCTGTGCCTTAGAGCCTAAAAATGAAGTTTGAACTAGCTTAATTATGTTTTGAATATCCGTACTCTCTTTCCAAGACAATGTAACACCTTTGTTTATAAATAAAATACAACTTGTATGCCATGGTCATGAAACAATTTAATTCTGTCCACGACACTCCCCGGCGTTTCCGCCGCGGTTGCATGTTATACGCGGCCGGGGTGTGACAGTTGTGAGTTCATGCTCCTCCTTTTCTTTAACTGTTTTCAGTTTTATAACCTCGGGGGTGAAATACATGTTACAAATACTTCAATATTTACAAAATGGTATGATGTGTACTAAAACAAGAAGCACTCTTGGTGAAAACTAGTGCCAAGAATTGATACGAAAAATTGTGTCACGAATAGGGTACCATAAGCACCATTAATCGTGTACATACTTAGACCGCAGAACAACAGGTTAGATCTAATGGGTTTCAGGGCAGCCCCACTCTTGGTGACAACTAGAACCAAGTAGTGTTTTTGTGTCTCAGTCGTGAATCGACTACTGAAAAATGCCTATGGTTTGGTGACTTCCTATGTCGTGTCACATGTTAATGGCTTTGCAACCCATTAACACTTGATACATATAGAAATACTTGATTTATAGATGAATACCTGATTTAAACAAAATACATACCATGTCTTTTTTTCATACAAAGTATACAAACGTTCAATACAAAAACTGCATGAATTCACACCAACATTATGTTGACGTTTTTCCAAAACTCACATGTATTTCAGGTAACTAGAAGTGGATGTGCGCGCGGCTATACTCATGCTTGTAGATGTCGCTTATGTTTATCTTTAAATGAAGTTGTAAACTTTTTATGACAATGTTTTATGCTACCTCGCAATGTAAACGCTAAATTATGTTTTCAAATTATGAAATGTTTAGTATTTGAAGTTATTTTTACGAGCATGTAGTATGTTTACTTTTCGTATGCAATGAGAACCTTTCATGATCACACCTCGTGCTTCCACCGCAGAAAGGGGTGTGACAAGCACGTAGCACATTTTATTATACAATACCAATTATTTTATAAAAATCATTTACCAGGTTGTAGTTAGATTCATCACTTTCTGACTGTAGTCCACAGAAAAATTCATTTAAAATTCCTCGTAAGTCCGATTGATGAAATTCTAGTTGGAGAATTACGGAGATATCCGTGGCCATCTACTGTACAAATTTCATGACCTAACTCTATCCTGATTTCAAGTTATGACTAAAAACATATCATACATATTCTGTAGAAAAAACGCAGCTTTTGCTGCTGTACTATACAGACCTTTAAAAATAGCAAACGACCTCAAAAAATATGATTCTAGTGCCATTTGAAGCGTTTTTCAAAATAGCACGTTATAGACTCAAGAAAATCTAGATTTCTTTAAATTATGACCCCGTTACAGCCGATTGAAGTCGGGTGTAACTGTCGGACAGATTAGTGTTTTCACATATACTTTGTTGAACGAGTTTCTGGGTTTCTCTATCGTGTTTTACCATTCCATAAACATCTCTACAGTATCCATAGCAGGTCTTAGGTTGTTTTATATCAATTCTACACATGCTCGAAACGCCACATATCTTCTCGAGTTGCATAACCATATACATAAGACCGAATGCATGTTCGCGGACATATGTATGCATATACAACCATGTCTACTTCTAACATACAGATTCATATACAAGTTTCATGGGTTTAAAACAAAGTCGAACCGGAACTCTCATTCATACAGTCAAATACAAAAGCTCTCATGCGTAAATATAATCACCTACCACCTTCACTCATATATTATTGTACACGTATACTATCAACACTTGCATGAACATCACTCAATTATAGGAACATATACATTCACATATCACATATACAATTTTGTACTCTTCATGTCCATGGCTATGTATTTGGACATGCATACAGACTTACACACACACTAAACAAGTTTGCAAAAACATATACATGTAAGCATGGTACTACGTAATCGTGAATTCACACATTCGAATCGAAACCGTGACGAAGAGACCTTAATAAGAACTACAGAGTGTGTGGCACTTACCGGTTGGGGTGGCGATCTTGGGTGGTTGCTCTGGTGGTGTCAATAGACGTCGGACAAGAAGAAGAGAGAGAGAGCGGTGTGCGGCGATCGGCTGACGTTTTGTTTTTAGGGTTTCGGTTTGGGGACGATGGGTGGTGGGATTGGGTTTAAATATGTTAATTCAAATCTTGAACTTTTACAAACACCTATCCAACTAAATCATTTATAACAACTTGCTCAGAAAGTTAAGATATTAATTTTCATTTTCATGACTAACTAGCCCTCCAAGTTTACATTGGTTACCAAATATGTTATCGTGTTATCCAAGTTTACATTGGTTACCAAATATAGTTCCTAACTTATATTCGCTAATAAGCTCGTATTTGGTTATCGTGTTATCCGGTATTCTTTGAATTGTCCTAATTTACGCATTCACGTTAAAGTCCATGAACGTCCTTTATTTGGTCATTAATATTATTATTATTACTATATAAAAGAAATTTAACTGATATACGTGATAATAACGTGAAGGGTTATTTTGAGTTCAACCGGAATTGACAGAATAAGGTAACATTGTTAACATGAAAGTGCGAGTTGTCACATCATCCCCAAGTTGAAAGAAATTTCGTCCCGAAATTTGACATGCATTCACTGAAAAAGCCAGTGTGTTGTGCGTTTTTGCAGAGTGTCACATCATCCCCAGGAATTTCGTCCCGAAATTCAGTAGTAGCTTCAGCACTGGTTGCAATATTTTTGAACAACTGGGATACTTGTGCATCATTTGATCTTCCCGTTCCCAAGTGAACTCTAGGCCACGTTTTGAGTTCCAACGAACTCTAACAGTAGGAATCTTGCTGCGCTTGAGTGTTTTGACCTCCTGATCCATGATTTCAACTGGTTCCTCAATGAAATCGATAACACATGCTCGCAGCATGTATTCGAGAGTTTGGATGGTGTGCTCGGTTTGACCATTGGTTTGTGGGTGATAGGACGTGCTCATGTATAGATGTGACCCGAATGATTTATGCTTGGGCTGCCATAGGCAGGACGCGAAATGAGGATCACGATCGGAGATGATGAAGGTGGGCACTCTGTGCCGCAAGATTACTTCCTTCAGGTAACGAGAGAATAGTTGTGCTACAAAGCTTCATCTTCAGCTGCTGAAACGCAGATTCCTGGGCATCACCCCAACACCCTTCAGAGTTAGAATGGTAAGAGGTTGCGCAGTCTTCGAGAAATCCTTGATAAACCTTCGGTAGTAACCCGCCCAACCCAAGAATTCACGAATTTCAGTGGGAGTACGGGGTGCAGGACAGTTCTTGATCGAGTCAATCTTGGATGGATTAACGTGAATCCCATCTTTATTGACTACGTGGCCTAGGAAGTGGACTTCACGAAGCCAAAAGTCACACTTTGAAAACTTAGCGTAGAGCTGTTCTGATCGAAGGAGTTCCAGAATAAGTCGCAGATGGTGCTCGTGCTCCACCTGACTTTTAGCATAGATCAAGATGTCGTCAATGAAAATAATGACAAACTTATCCAAGTATGGTTTGCACACTCGGTTCATGAAGACCGCAGGTGCGTTTGTCAACCTGAAAGGCATAACCAGAAACTCGTAGTGTCCGTAACAAGTCCTGAATGTTGTCTTGGAAATGTCCTCATCTCGGACTCTCAGCTGATGATAGCCTGATCTCAGGTCTATTTTAGAATAGAAGCTCGACCCTTGCAGGTGGTCAAACAAGTCATCGATACGCGGAATAGGATAACGATTTTTCACGGTCACCTTGTTGAGTTCGCGGTAGTCCATGCACATTCGAAAGGTACCGTCCTTCTTCTTAACAAATAGGACTAGAGCTCCCCAGAGCGAGCAACTAGGACAAATGAAACCTTTGTCCAAAAGTTCCTGTAATTGCGTAGACAACTCTTCCAATTCAGACGGAGTTAAACAATAGGGTGCTCGAGCTATAGGTGCTGCTCCAGGAGTCAGCTCGATTTGAAACTCGACCTGGCGATGAGGCGGTAGACCAGGTAATTCCTCAGGGAACACCTCAGGAAAGTCACGTACGATCGGAATGTCTTTGATCTTCTTCTCTTTCATTGAGGTGTCAGTAATGAGGGCTAGAATAGCAGTGTGGCCCTTTCGTAAACACCTCTGGGCCTTAAGGAAATAGATGATGCCCACAACAGCACCACTCTTATCGCCACGAATAACGAGGGGTTCTTAACCAGAACGAGGAATGCGGATAATCTTCTCCTGACAGAGTATTTCCGCTTGATGTTGGGATAACCAGTCCATCCCAATGACAACATCAAAGCTACCAAGAACAATGGGGATAAGATTGATAGAGAAGGTCTGGCCAGCTAGAGCGAGATTACAACCCTTAACTATGTGTGTGGCTTCAAGATTTTTATCGTTTGCTAGTTCTACAACATGCTTGGAATCCAGAGGAATTGAGGTATGCTTAAGCATCTGACTAACCCTTATGGACACGTAACTAGTATCGGCTCCCGAATCGAAAAAACAGAAACAAAGTAATCATCCAGTAGAAACTTACTTGTCACAATGTTGGGATCGTTTCTTGCTTCACCCTGACCAATCACGAATGCACGTCCCCTGGCACCATTACCATCATTGTTGTCCCTGTTGTTGTTCCCATTGCCCTGATTGTTGTTATTGTTGTTTTGATTATGATTCAGCTGTGGGCAGTTCCTCTTGAAGTGGCCTTCAGCTCCACATTGAAAATATCCTCTGTTGTTACCCTGCTGTTGTTGCTGCAACTGGTTTTGTGGGGCTTGTTGCTGTTGCTGCTGGCGATTCTGATTCGCAGGATGTGGGCTCCTACAATCCTTTGCTGCGTGACCAGGTTTGTTACATCTATGACAGCGGCCTTTGCTGCACGGCTTGCTGTGGTGCAAGTTACAGCAGTTGCACTTAGGGTGGTTTCCCCTGTACCTACCCCCACCTTGATTACCAGAAGACTGCTGATTGGGGCTATTGTAGTCGTCAGTCCTTCGCTGCTGAGACTGAGGCTGAACAGAGCATGAACCCTTGCTAGAATTCCCATCTCATTTGCATTTATTGTCACTCAGAGCATCTGTTGTGGTAGCACTAATACGTTTAGGCAGCCTGTTCTGCTCGATTGCCTGATCAGTGAGGCGGTGGGACAGTTGTATGATCTGCTGGATTGTGGGGAGGTTAGCTGAAGTTACCATGCTCTGGATCTCTGGCACTAAACCTTTGATGTAGAGCTCGATACGCTTGTAAGGAGGGTTTGACATGTTGGGACACGATGCAGCCAATTCGTTCGAACGCTTCGTATAAGCTTCAATTTCCGACCCTACCATCTTGAGGTCGTAGTATTCCACCTCCAACTTATAGATGTCATCACGATGACAGTACTCTTCTTTAATCAACTCCTTAAAATCGTTCCAGGGGGTGGCATTAGCGGCTCCCAACCCTAACATCTGTACTTGTGCGTTCCACCAGGAGAGCGCACCACCTTCAAGCGTTCTAGTCACAAACTTCACCCTGCTAGCTACAGGGCATTCACACATCTCGAAAACAGATTCGATCTTCTCGTACCAGTGGAGAAGACCTACAGCTCCTTCCGTGCCACTGAAAGTACTAGGTTGACAATCCATGAAGGTCTTGAACGTACACACTCGGGGTTGAGCATTTTTGTGACAACTCGAAATTCCAAGATTTGATTTCATAGGTATTACACGAACATGTATTGACTAATTGCTTAATTGCACATTTGATTGCCATATTGTGAAACTTGTATTATGTGTTAACTAGTTAGTATGATACATGGCCCAACTTTCGAAGGATGTCCCTCGAAACATGATGCATGAATCGAAGGATGTCGAAACACATCCTTCGATCCGAAAGATCATCCTTCGGAATGATGAATCACGAAACATATCCTTCGATATGTTTCGGCCCAGTTATTCTAATGGGCTTGGCCCATTTCTGTGATACGTTTAAATACGTGAATGCATGTTAGACAACAGTTAGTTTCCGGAAAACCCTAGTTCCATTGTGTGTGTTACGGCATATAGCAGGCATATAGCAGACCTACTCTCTGTTCGAAGGAATTCATTCCGTAATCCAGATTTCCGGTTAGTGTGTGGTGTTGTTTACGATGCTTTGATTTCACGATGCTTTGATTCCATGATTTATCTATTGTCTTGCAATCTATCATTGTATGTTAATCGGATATGCATGATTATCGGATCCGTTTTGATGATGTTCAATGATAATATTTTATGAATCGGTTATGATAAACCGGATATGTATGTTAGATAGTTGAACCAAATGATGATTATGTTTACATGACACATAGATGACGATTCGGATTGGTTGATGATTGATTTTGTTACCGTTAAATGATTTCTAGGAATGATAGTAACTGTCGTAGATGATCTTGTGCCTTCTGGGTAATGTAACTGATGTGATGATGATTGTTAATGATGATGACGGCTGTAGATGATTAGGGTTTCTGTTTCTGTGATATTCGTAACTGATGGTGATATACGTAACTGTTGATTGATCGAAAGATGCTTGTAGTCGAAACATAGTTGTGACCGAAAGATATCTGTTGACCGAAAGATATCTGTTGACCGAAAGATATCTGTTGACCGAAAGATATCTGTTGACCGAAAGATACCTGTTGACCGAAAGATATGTGTGTGATCGAAAGATGACATAGGATTCGGAACATAACATTGGCCCGAAGGATAATTGTGGTAATTGTTTCCGAAAGATAATTGTGATTACTGTTGTCGAAAGATAGTGACTGGATTCGAAGGATGTTAGGGATTATGAACATACTTTGACTGATTGAACATATGTTGAATTAATTGTCATGCCATGCTTGGTGGTGAACATATTCGTGTAATACTACGTGTTGTGCCGATATGCAAACTGACTGCTATGTGAACAATTAACTGCATGCGTACAATTTCGAACATGAACTGATTTGTTATACGTGCATACACTAGGACGTGATTAATTACTTGTGAGTGCATAACTTAGCATACCGAGCAAACCAAGGTGAGTTCACACTCCTACTAAGGCATGGGATTCCCGGGTTGTGGGAATGGGTTAAAGGTTGTTATTGAAAGGAACGTACATATGCTTTACTAGACTGTCACCTATCATGTCCTCGGATGTCAGGACGGTTACGTAGGTTGGGATAACACCTACGGGTTCACATGCCATTCTATCCTCGGTTACGAAGGATACGCACGTAAAACCTACGTGTACGCATTACTTACTCCTATCCTCAGGTTACGAAGGATACGTGCGTAAAACCTACGCACACTTTATACACACTTCTGTTCTCGGACGAAGAACAGGGATAATAATACGAACAGTCTAGTGGTCACTTATCATGGGAAGCCCCCACCAGCATAACTTACTATCGGCCCTGTAGAGCCACCTGTTACTTACTGTTACACATTTACTTACTGTGAACTCGCTCAACTAGTTTGTTGACCATTCTGTTACATGCCTTGCAGATCGTTAGGTACTTGGAGCTTGCACTGGAGAAGCGGGTCGTTGTGGACAAGGATTCGTGGTTTCTATGCTGAACTATTATAACATTTGAACTATTTACTAGTGTTGGATTATTACTATGCTTCCGCTACACTTTAAAACAATAACATGTTTTGAACACCTTTTGTATTGAACGGATGGTTTTCTTTTATCTTACTTAATACTATATGCATGTTCAATATGATTGGTGGCTTGATCCTGGTCAGTCACGCTCCCAAGCGGTGATACTCCGCAGGTGGATTTTGGGGGTGTGACAGATTGGTATCAGAGCCATTGGTTATAGAGAACTTGGTTTTAATATGGGAAAACGTTATTATTAAAACCAGACTATAACCAGAACAGTGCTCTCAACGATCCACAACGACGCTTCGCTCCACGTGCAAGACTCAACTCCCTAGGTAATAAGGTTTATGTTTATTGCCTACATGCTAGAATTTGCACAGAACTTTGCTCGTAGTATGCTTACATTACTTGCTCACAACTTGACATTGCATGAGAATACTTATGTGCTTACACTCTTCTGTCATCGCACTATTCGCGAACCTTTCTCACTTATGTTGCCTTTGATGTGAAGATCAATGGCCGCACGAATTACCATGACTCAAGCCCAGCTAGAGGCTCTCGTTGCTGCGGCAGTTGCAGCCGCCCAAGCAGGTAGTATATCCTGCGGTATAGATTCATACAAGGATCTTTAGATCCTACAATAATTCTCGTATTTAACCTTGTCCTATTCGTACACAATAGGTCAACCCGCTCAGCAACAACCTGCGTGTACCTTCAAGACTTTCATGGACTGTCGTCCTAGCTCGTTCAGTGGCACGGAGGGGGCAGTTGGACTCCTCCACTGGTTTGAAAAGCTCGAGTCGGTTTTCGAAATGTGTGAATGCCCTGAGGCTCGCAGGGTGAAGTTCGCCACTGGCACACTTGAAGGGATTGCGCTCACTTGGTGGAACGCACAAGTGCAGATCTTAGGGTTGGCAGCTGCTAACGCCACACCTTGGAATGAATTCAAAGAACTGATCAAGAGGGAATACTGCACTAGAGAAGACATTCACAAGTTGGAGGACGAGTTGTATAACTTGAAAATGGTTGGTTCGGAAATCGAAGCTTACACCAAAAGATCGAATGAGTTGGCTGTGCTGTGCCCAACTATGGTAGATCCTCCATACAAGCGAATTGAGTTGTATCTCAAGGGGCTCGCGTCAGAGATTCAGAGCCACGTAACGTCGGCTAACCTCAACAACATCCAGGAAATCCAGCGTCTCGCTCATCGCATCACAGATCAGGCAGTAGACCAGGGCAAACTGCCAAAGCGTATCAGTGCTACCGCTACTGCTACTACTACACTTGCTACTCCCAGCGAAAGTAAGAGAAAGTGGGAGGGGGATTCAAGCAAAGCATCAGTTTCGGTTCAGTCCCAGAATCAGCAGCGAAAGACGGACAGTTACCAAAGTCCCAGTCAGCACTCATCGAGCAGCCACAGACAGTATCGCGGAAATCTCCCAAAGTGTAACAACTGCAACAGGCATCACAGCGGCCAGTGCAATAAGGGCCGTTGTCAAAGGTGTTTAAAGATGGGTCACGAGGCCAAAGATTGTAGAAGCGCTCGCCCTGCAAATCAGAATCAGCAGCCTCAGCAACCAGCTCCACAGAATCAGCAGAATCAGCAACAGGGCAACAGGGGGTGTTATAAGTGTGGGGCTGAAGGTCACTTCAAACGCGATTGCCCACAGTTGAACCAGAACCGCAACAACAACCATCAGGGCAACGGGAACCATAACAATAATGGGGGCAACAACAACAACAACAACAACAACAACGGCAATGAAGCTCGTGGTCGAGCATTTGTGTTGGGTCGAGGTGATGCAGTGAATGATCCCAATGTGGTTATGGGTAAGTTTCTTCTCGACGATATTTATGTTACTGTCTTATTTGATTCGGGTGCTGATACAAGCTATATGTCATTGAAAATGAGTAACTTATTAAAACGTACACCAACACCTCTAGACACTAAACACGTCGTAGAACTAGCGAATGGTAAAAGTGTAGAAGCCGCTCATGTAGTCAAGGGTTGTAGCATTGTTCTAGCGGGTCAGACTTTCACGATTGATCTCATACCCATAGTCTTGGGTAGCTTCGACGTCGTCATCGGCATGGATTGGTTATCTCAACATCACGCAGAGATCTTATGCAAGGAAAAAGTTATTCGTATTCCTCGCTCCAGTCAAGAACCTCTCGAAGTTCAGGGCGACAAGAGTGGTGCTGTGGTTGGCATCATCTCTTACCTGAAGGCGCAGAAATGTTTACGAAAGGGGCATACTGCCATTCTGGCTCTCGTTACTGATGCATCGGCAAAGGAAAAGAAGCTGGAGGATATCCCAGTTGTACGTGACTTCCCTCAGGTGTTTCCTGAAGATTTACCTGGTTTACCTCCTCATCGTCAAGTCGAGTTTCAGATGGAGTTAACTCCTGGAGCAACACCAATAGCCCGCGCACCGTATCGTTTAGCTCCAACCGAACTGGAAGAACTGTCGAAGCAGCTGCAAGAGCTCTTGGAAAAGGGCTTTATTCGTCCAAGCTCTTCGCCTTGGGGAGCTCCAGTGTTATTTGTGAAGAAGAAAGACGGTACGTTCAGGATGTGCATCGACTACCGTGAACTCAACAAGGTGACGGTGAAGAACCGTTATCCTCTTCCACGCATAGATGACTTATTCGACCAGTTGCAAGGGTCGTGTTACTTTTCCAAGATCGATTTGAGGTCAGGGTATCATCAGCTGAGAGTCCGGGATGAGGACGTCTCCAAAACTGCTTTCAGAACTCGTTATGGTCACTACGAGTTTCTGGTCATGCCATTCGGGCTTACAAACGCACCTGCAGTCTTCATGGATCTTATGAACAGGGTGTGCAAACCGTATCTCGACAAGTTCGTCATCGTTTTCATCGACGACATTTTGATTTACTCCAAGAGTCAGGAGGAGCACGAGCAGCATCTACGTATTATCTTGGAACTTCTTCGAAAAGAGCAACTGTATGCAAAGTTTTCTAAATGCGACTTCTGGCTTCGTGAAGTCCACTTCTTAGGCCATGTGGTAAACAAGGATGGGATTCATGTCGATCCATCCAAGGTTGATTCAATCAGAAACTGGCCAGCACCGCGTACACCGACTGAAATACGCCAATTCTTGGGTTTGGCGGGTTACTACAGGCGATTTATTAAAGACTTCTCAAAGATCGCGCAACCACTCACTATGCTTACACAGAAAGGTGTCGTTTACAGATGGGGTAATGCACAGGAGACCGCTTTTCAGTACTTAAAGGATAGGCTTTGCAGCGCACCTATTCTTTCATTGCCAGAGGGCACAGATGACTTCGTGGTATACTGTGATGCATCCATCCAGGGTCTTGGATGTGTGTTGATGCAACGTGATAAAGTGATAGCCTACGCTTCGCGGCAACTCAAGGTTCATGAACGGAACTACACGACGCACGATTTAGAGCTGGGAGCTGTTGTTTTCGCGCTTAAGATATGGCGACACTACCTGTACGGTACCAAGTGCACGATTTACACCGATCACAGGAGTCTCGAGCATATTCTTAAGCAAAAGGATTTGAATATGCGTCAACGGAGATGGGTTGAACTTCTGAACGACTACGAATGCGCCATCAAGTATCATCCAGGCAAGGCCAATGTTGTGGCTGATGCCCTCAGTCGGAAAGACTCTCTACCTAAGCGCGTGCGAGCGCTACAGCTTACCATTCAGTCCAGTCTTCCTGCACAGATACGAGCAGCTCAGATAGAAGCACTAAAACCCGAAAACGTCAAGGCTGAAGCCTTGCGCGGTTCAAGGCAACAAATGGAACAAAAGGAAGACGGCGCCTACTATGTAACGGGGCGTATTTGGGTCCCACTTTATGGCGGTTTACGCGAACTTGTAATGGATGAAGCTCACAAGTCTCGCTACTCGGTACATCCAGGGTCGGATAAAATGTACCACGACATCAGCACTACTTATTGGTGGCCTAGTATGAAGGCCCACATCGCCACCTATGTTGGCAGATGCTTAACCTGTGCGAGAGTCAAGGTTGAATATCAGAAACCAGCTGGTCTACTTCAGCAGCCTAAGATACCACAATGGAAATGGGAAGAAATTTCCATGGATTTTGTTACCGGTCTGCCTAGATCTCAGCGTGGGAACGATACAATATGGGTCATAGTTGATCGACTCACCAAGTCTGCACACTTCCTACCGATCAAGGAAACGGATAAGTTCTCCACTCTCGCAGACGTTTATCTTAAAGAAGTTGTTTCGAGGCACGGAGTGCCCACTTCTATTATTTCGGATCGCGATGCACGATTCACGTCAGAGCTTTGGCAAGCGATGCACAAATCTTTCGGCTCACGATTAGACATGAGCACAGCATATCATCCTCAGACAGATGGGCAGTCTGAGCGAACTATTCAAACTCTAGAAGACATGCTTCGAGCGTGTGTTATCGATTTCGGCAACGGCTGGGAAAAACATCTCCCTCTGGTGGAGTTCTCGTACAATAACAGTTACCATACCAGCATTCAAGCCGCTCCATTCGAGGCATTGTACGGACGTAAATGCCGGTCACCTCTCTGTTGGGCAGAGGTGGGGGATAGTCAGATTACGGGTCCAGATATTGTTGTGGACGCCACAGAAAAGATAGCACAGATACGTCAACGCATGGCGGCAGCACGCGACCGTCAGAAAGCCTACGCGGATAAGCGTAGAAAACCATTGGAATTTGAGGTCGGGGACCGGGTTTTATTGAAAGTTTCACCCTGGAAGGGTGTGGTACGTTTTGGCAAACGGGGCAAACTAAATCCGCGGTACGTCGGACCATTCGAAATTTCAGAAAAGATTGGCAAGGTAGCCTATAAGTTGAACCTACCAGCTGAACTCGGTGCAGTTCACAATGTATTCCACGTGTCGAATCTGAAGAAATGCCTATCAGATGAGACCCTTATAATTCCTTTTAAGGAACTCACTATCGACGAGCGGTTGCAGTTCGTCGAGGAACCAGTTGAAATCACGGACCGGGATGTTAAGGTCCTCAAACACAAGAGAATCCCTCTTGTTCGAGTTCGTTGGAACTCCCAGCGTGGTCCAGAGTATACCTGGGAACGCGAAGATCAGATGAAAGAAAAGTACCCCCAGCTATTCGAAACCAATGCATCCACTTCTGAGGCTGAAGCTACTACTACTGAATTTCGGGACGAAATTCCAAATCAACGGGGGGATGATGTGACACCCCAGGAAAACCAGTGAACGATACCTAGCTTCCTCAGTAAGTGCGTACCAAATTTCGGGACGAAATTTCTTTTAAGTTGGGGATAATGTGACAACTCGAAATTCCAAGATTTGATTTCATAGGTATTACACGAACATGTATTGACTAATTGCTTAATTGCACATTTGATTGCCATATTGTGAAACTTGTATTATGTGTTAACTAGTTAGTATGATACATGGCCCAACTTTCGAAGGATGTCCCTCGAAACATGATGCATGAATCGAAGGATGTCGAAACACATCCTTCGATCCGAAAGATCATCCTTCGGAATGATGAATCACGAAACATATCCTTCGATATGTTTCGGCCCAGTTATTCTAATGGGCTTGGCCCATTTCTGTGATACGTTTAAATACGTGAATGCATGTTAGACAACAGTTAGTTTCCGGAAAACCCTAGTTCCATTGTGTGTGTTACGGCATATAGCAGGCATATAGCAGACCTACTCTCTGTTCGAAGGAATTCATTCCGTAATCCAGATTTCCGGTTAGTGTGTGGTGTTGTTTACGATGCTTTGATTTCACGATGCTTTGATTCCATGATTTATCTATTGTCTTGCAATCTATCATTGTATGTTAATCGGATATGCATGATTATCGGATCCGTTTTGATGATGTTCAATGATAATATTTTATGAATCGGTTATGATAAACCGGATATGTATGTTAGATAGTTGAACCAAATGATGATTATGTTTACATGACACATAGATGACGATTCGGATTGGTTGATGATTGATTTTGTTACCGTTAAATGATTTCTAGGAATGATAGTAACTGTCGTAGATGATCTTGTGCCTTCTGGGTAATGTAACTGATGTGATGATGATTGTTAATGATGATGACGGCTGTAGATGATTAGGGTTTCTGTTTCTGTGATATTCGTAACTGATGGTGATATACGTAACTGTTGATTGATCGAAAGATGCTTGTAGTCGAAACATAGTTGTGACCGAAAGATATCTGTTGACCGAAAGATATCTGTTGACCGAAAGATATCTGTTGACCGAAAGATATCTGTTGACCGAAAGATACCTGTTGACCGAAAGATATGTGTGTGATCGAAAGATGACATAGGATTCGGAACATAACATTGGCCCGAAGGATAATTGTGGTAATTGTTTCCGAAAGATAATTGTGATTACTGTTGTCGAAAGATAGTGACTGGATTCGAAGGATGTTAGGGATTATGAACATACTTTGACTGATTGAACATATGTTGAATTAATTGTCATGCCATGCTTGGTGGTGAACATATTCGTGTAATACTACGTGTTGTGCCGATATGCAAACTGACTGCTATGTGAACAATTAACTGCATGCGTACAATTTCGAACATGAACTGATTTGTTATACGTGCATACACTAGGACGTGATTAATTACTTGTGAGTGCATAACTTAGCATACCGAGCAAACCAAGGTGAGTTCACACTCCTACTAAGGCATGGGATTCCCGGGTTGTGGGAATGGGTTAAAGGTTGTTATTGAAAGGAACGTACATATGCTTTACTAGACTGTCACCTATCATGTCCTCGGATGTCAGGACGGTTACGTAGGTTGGGATAACACCTACGGGTTCACATGCCATTCTATCCTCGGTTACGAAGGATACGCACGTAAAACCTACGTGTACGCATTACTTACTCCTATCCTCAGGTTACGAAGGATACGTGCGTAAAACCTACGCACACTTTATACACACTTCTGTTCTCGGACGAAGAACAGGGATAATAATACGAACAGTCTAGTGGTCACTTATCATGGGAAGCCCCCACCAGCATAACTTACTATCGGCCCTGTAGAGCCACCTGTTACTTACTGTTACACATTTACTTACTGTGAACTCGCTCAACTAGTTTGTTGACCATTCTGTTACATGCCTTGCAGATCGTTAGGTACTTGGAGCTTGCACTGGAGAAGCGGGTCGTTGTGGACAAGGATTCGTGGTTTCTATGCTGAACTA
Organism: Helianthus annuus; assembly: GCF_002127325.2. NCBI lineage: Eukaryota > Viridiplantae > Streptophyta > Magnoliopsida > Asterales > Asteraceae > Helianthus > Helianthus annuus. The sequence goes on from NC_035435.2 coordinate 63,347,550, forward strand.
TTATAACATTTGAACTATTTACTAGTGTTGGATTATTACTATGCTTCCGCTACACTTTAAAACAATAACATGTTTTGAACACCTTTTGTATTGAACGGATGGTTTTCTTTTATCTTACTTAATACTATATGCATGTTCAATATGATTGGTGGCTTGATCCTGGTCAGTCACGCTCCCAAGCGGTGATACTCCGCAGGTGGATTTTGGGGGTGTGACAATTTTGACCTCTTGCTTGAGCTGCTGCTAGTGCCTTAGCAACCCGTTCGTTGATTAGAGCCGTCAGTTGGCCCTGGGTCAAGTTGAGACGTCCACTCATGATCTTCACATCGAGAAAAGCACAAGTAAGAAAGGTGTCGTAGAGGTGTGAAAAGTATGGAATGACAGAAGATAGTAAGCACACAGAGTTTCAGGCAAACGGTTGCATGTCAAGAGGGTACATTAAAGCTAATGGCAACACGCTACCACATTAACTAAGCGTACCATGGGCAACACACTATGTAAGAAATTAGGCAGGCAATACAAACATAAACCATATCCTATAGCGCTGAGTCTTGCACGTGGAGCGAAGCGTCGTTGTGGATCGTTGAGTACTGAACATGTTATAGTCTGGTTTTTGTTAAAAAGCTTTTTCCCTTTTTAAAACCAAGTTCACTATAACCAATGGCTCTGATACCAATCTGTTACACCCCTAAAATCCACAAGCGGTGTATCACCGCAGGGAGCGTGACTAACCAGGATCCAGCCACCAATCATATTGAACAATATAAGTAATTAAATGAAATCCAAACCAAACAATATAATTGGTGTCAAAACAATTTAACAAAGTCTAAGTTATCAGCGGAAATATTAAGTTCAAAACCAAAAGATAAGTTTAAAGTTCATAGGTTTATCATGAACACACAACGGTCTATGTTCCACAACGACTCCTCCCGTGCAAGCTCCTGTTAAGTACCTAACGACCTACAAGGCATGTAACAACGAATCAACAACAATGTTGAGCGAGTTCACAGTTGGTTGTCCATTTTAATGTTGTTCCAAAAACCATAAGTTATTTCGAAAACCATGAGTTACCCAGTTCCTTGTTTCCCAGACCATATACTATGGGGGCTACCCCATGTTATAAACCACTAGACCCGTTACCATATCGACTACTGACTGGAGTTATGTTTATGTGCCCTGCGTCAATGTCTATCATCCTTGACTAAGTGCCCAAGTACATTAGTCCACTCCCGTCCTCTGCGGCACGGTGTGAGGCTTGTCAAACCTAATAGCGCTATTTAACTAATGACCCGTTAGCCAATGGCCCGACGATTAAGTCGATATAAAAATGAGGGACTTCGTGATAGAGTTTTGTCTAGTAAGTTTTATGTTGTCATCCTTCCTATGGAGTATGGAGGTACGTATTCTACCCAAGGAGAATACGTAGGATTTAATGTTGTCATCCTTTCTATGGAGGATGGAGGTACGTACCCTACCCAAGGAGAATATGCATGTTTTTAATACCATTCCTTAACCCATTCCCAAACCACCGGGAATCCCATGCCTTGTAGAAAGTGTGAACTCACCTTAGATTAGCTCGGCAGATTAAGTTATGGAAAGAAATACGTGAGGTGGAACCGGTCAATCACGTCCTAACATGATTACCGTTTAAGGGTTAGTTGGTGTGCTCACGCGGAAACACGAATCCTACACGTATCTAGCACGTAGCACATTTTATCATACAATACCAATATAATGCATGCATTTATCACGACATAGCTTAGCGACAACGCAAGTGTCACGGAAGACTTAAAATACTCTTCAATAAAAATTCAGCCATACAGTGCATTTTCGGGCAGTTTTCGGAGTGTTAACCGGAATAGTTCGTGTATAGGAAAATTCCTAAAATTTTACCAAATATTCTAAAAGGTCCACGTCACATTGTTTAAAAATCTCGGGACTCAATTCATTACCAGTTATTTTATAAAAATCATTTACCGGGCTGCAGTTAAATTCGTCACTTTCTGACTGCAGTCCACGGAAAAATTCATTTAAAATTCCTCGTAAGTCCGATTGATGAAATTCCAGTTGGATAATTACGGAGACATCCGTGGACATCTACTGTACGAATTTCATGACCTAACTCTATTCCGATTTCGAGTTATGACTAAAAACATATCACACATTTTCTGCAGAAAAAACGCAGCTTTTGCTGCTGTACTATACGGACCTTTAAAAATAGCAAACCACCTCAAAAAAATATGATTCTAGTGCCATTTGAAGCGTTTTTCGAAATAGCACGTTATAGACTCAAGAAAATATAGATTTCGTTAAATTATGACCCCGTACAGCCAATTGAAGTCAGTTATAACTGTCGGACAGATTAGTGTTTTCACATATACTTTGCTGAACGAGTTTCTGGGTTTCTCTATCGCGTTTTACCATTATATAAACATCTCTACAATATCCATAGCAGGTCTTAGGTTCTTTATATCAGTTCTACACATGCTCGAAACGCCACATATCTTCTCGAGTTGCATAACCATATACATAAGATCGAATGCATGTTCGCGGACATATGTATGCATACACAACCATGTCTACTTCTAACATACAGCTTCATATACAAGTTTCATGGGTTTAAAACGAACTCGAACCGGGACTCTCATCCATACGCAGGGGCGGACATACCCACAGTCGTGGGTGGGCGGGCGCACCCCTTGAAAAAAAATTAGTTTACTTTTTAAACCAAAATCCCGATCGCCCCCCTTAAAACTTTGTAACCGCACTCCTTGAGCTTGGACATTCATGATAAAGACGTGAAAAAATGAGAGAGAAAAAAACCTGTTCACCGGAAATAATATAGCGCAGAGGTAACGGTGGTTGGAAGAGCTAGTGCAAATGAAGAAGAAGGGTGTGGTGTCCTTTTTAACATGGACCCACATAAAAGTTATTTTATTTAGATGTATTTTGGTTTTTAACATGGACCCAAGGGTACTGTGATTTAAACACTTTGTTTCGAAAGTAAAAGACTCCTCTCACATCTTATTAGTAGGATTACACCTATATTTTAAACTTTTGAAGTATCTTTATTTTATTTTTCATATTAAATTTAATTTATTTATATTGTATGAGTTTTGCTTTTGCGTTTACTTTTATTTAATTTTGTTACATTATTTTACTATTTTTGTTTAATTATTTATTATTTCATTTGATTAAGTTTAATTCTTTTATATAATTACTTGTAAAAACTTTTATTGTCATTATCATAAATAAATAAGTTTTTAAATTTATATTGGTAAAAACATTCTAGCTAAACACTGATGTTTCATACAATTATTAGATATTACTGGCACTTCAAGAAAGTTCAGCATAAAAGTGAGATTGTTGTTTCTTATGATCAAACCAATAAATTATTATTTGTTTAGTATTCGAGATGATTGGAAGTGACGTGAAAATACATAAAGAAACATTTTTACAAGTAAAAATTTCATGATATGTTACGTTAATAGTTTTAGTTACTAACTTATATATTGAATTGTATCGTATAGTTCTTTTATTATTGAGTAGTTGATATGGATTAGAAATATTAAGTATTTGAACACTTATGATTTATGAGCTATAAGTTAAAATTGAGTCCAATCACCAATATGATTATTTAAAATCCATGTTAAATGCTTGAATTCAAAGTTAACCTGTCCTCGATCCGACCCGAATCGAAAAAAAAATATTATAGAGCGAAAGACAAAAGACCCTTAAAAGATTTCCGCCCCCCCCCCCCCATGAAAAAATTTCCTGGGTCCGTCACTGTTCATACAGTCAAATACAAAAGCTCTCATGCGTAAATATAATCATCTTCCACCTTCACTCATACATTCACAAATCACATATACAATTTCATACTCTTCATGTCCATGGTTATGTATTTGCGCATGCATACAGACTTACACACACACTAAAAAAGTTTGCAAAAACATATACATGTAAGCATGGTACTACGTAAGCGTGAATTCATAAATTCGAATCGAAACCGTGACGAAGAGAACTTAATAAGAACTACGGAGTGTGTGGCACTTACCGGTTGGGTGGCGATCTTGGAAGAAGAGAGAGAGAGCGGTGTGTGGTGATCGGCTGACGTTTTGTTTTTAGGGTTTCGGTATGGGGACGATGGGTGGTGGGGTTGGGTTTAAATATGTTAATTCAAATCTTGAACTTTCATAAACACCTATCCAACTAAATCGTTTATAACAACTTGCTCAGAAAGTTAAGATATTAATTTTCATTTTCATGACTAACTAGCCCTCCAAGTTTATATTGGTTACCAAATATGTTATCGTGTTATCCAAGTTTACATTGGTTACCAAATATAGTTCCAAACTTATATTCGCTAATAAGCTCGTATTTGGTTATTGTTAGGAAACTTTATTTGTAAGTATTGAAGAAAATCTCAATCAACTGGATCTCTGAAGAGATAACGGTCCTGAAGATCACAGCAAGAAGAAGAAGATCAGATAGGACAACTGAAATGCAAAGTATCTACTTCAAAGAATCACAAGTTGATCAAGAGTTGATTTGGATTATCAGAGAAGGTCATTTCTGATGGATCTGATGATATTTCTGATGAAATATCATCAGTTTCTGACGATTCTAATCATCAGACTTTCTGATGATTTGTTCACCAGAATTTCTGATGAAGTGGTTTATCAGAAATTCTGATGAAAGCCCCACTTGTCTAAAAATCACAACTCTATCCTGCCACCAATGACCGAAGCATGATATTATTGGTTATCATGATTACAAATGCAACTTGAACGATGAATTCAATGAATATGTCAAATTGCTACTTTACGCAGGACTTATTGCATGAATAAACAATTGTTTATTCATGTACACAGCCGTCTATAAATAGAAGGCTCGAGAGGCAGAAGATACTTGAGTTTGAAGCTTAGCATTCATATACAAACACCCAAACTCCACTGCTCTTCTCACCCACAGAATTCAAGATTCATTTGTATTAGATAATAATCTTACAATCACCTTGTTAAACTAATTTGTTTCAAAGTGATATAAACTTGATAATTCTGTAGGTCTTGTTTCTTGAAAGTCTGATTTCCATTTCCGCACATCTTTTTCACATATACTGAAATCACTTGCCATATTACGTAAAAAGAAGTTGTTAAGGCCATACTGGGTCCAACAATTGGTATCAGAGCAGATTGAATAAATTATTTTCAAACGATCAATCGCTCTTCTTCTTTTTACTAAATATGGCCAGCTTTCAATCCTGGAATAATGCTTTCAATATTGGTTCTATGTCCAAACCTCTGACTCTGGTCAGAGAGGAATACCCCCAATGGAAAATCAGGATGGTCAATTTCCTTAATGGTCATGACCGAGCTCTGTTTCAATCCATTGAAAGGGGTCCACATATACCAATGACTGAAATACTAGCAATTCCAGCAACTGACCAACTACCTGCTATCCCTGCCTCCCGAGCTCCCAAAAGTGAAATACTTTGGAGTGAGGAAGACAAGGAACTGGTAGCTGGGGATGAAAGAGCAAAATCACTCTTAATTATGGCCATCCCCAATGACATATTTTCACAAGTTGATGCTTGTGCATCAGCCAAGGAAATATGGGATCAGTTGGAAAATCTTTGTGAAGGAGGAGAAAGGATGAAAAGAAACAAGAGAACAAACAACGTCTCATCTTATGAAAGGTTTAAAAGTTTACCTAATGAAAAATTAAATGACACATATCAAAGGTTCACAAAACTTTTAAACGGGCTAAAGAAATTTGGAATAACTAAATCAAATGATGAAAGAAACATAAAATTTCTTGATGCTTTGCCTAGAGAATGGAGGAGTCTCACAATGACTTTGTCCTCAACCTTAGAACTAGGAAACATGAGTCTTCATGACTTATACAGCATCTTGATCCCCAGAGAGGAAGAAATATTTGAAGAAACCATTCAAAGAGGGGGATCTTTAGCTCTTATCTCAAACCCACAAAGACAAACAACTTCCAATGATCCACAACCATCAAACAGCCAGAGTCATGAAACTTCTGATACATCATCAGATTTTTCAGCTTTTGCTGAAGCAATAACACTGCTCACCAAAACATTTGAGCAGAGGATGAGGGGAGGAGGCCAGAGATACCAGAGGAGTGATAGAGGGAGGATGGATGGTAGATCTAAAGAAGAAGTTAGATCTAAGGATAAAGGAAAGGCTGAGGTGGTGTGTTACAAGTGCAAGCAAAAAGGTCATTATGCATCTGAGTGCAAGACCAAGAAGCTGAAAGATGTTGCTTACTATGAAAAGAAGCTTGAGGAAGCTAAGAAGCAACAACAGCAAGTCAGCTTAATTGCTGGGACAGATACATGGCTATCTGATGAAGAAAAAGAAGAAGAAATGGCTAACTTCTGTCTCATGGCACTTTCTGATGACATACCAGAGACTTCAGGACAACAGGTAAGTTTAGACAATCTTGATCTTGAACACAAGCTAAATGAGCTCATGTCAGATTTTTTAAACTTGCATGTTAAACATCAATCAGATGATAAAAAATCTGATGAGTTGCAGAGGACCTTGAATAAAATTATTCTTGAAAATCAATTACTTATAGAACAAAGTGTCACACCCCGACCACGATAAAACAACAAAACGTGGCGGAAACATCGGGGAGTGTTGTAACAGAATCATTGTTTCAAAACACACGGAAATTTGAAGTTTCGTTTTATTAAACATTAAACATTTACATCGTCTTGAAATCTAACAAACAAGTTAAACATAGTCTATCATTGTTATTAAGTCACTAAGGCCTCATCCCGTCCTATGTGAGTATGCATCCTATCAATCAACATCATTCAACAATACCTGAAACATATGTGAAAACAAAGTCAGCAAGAAATGCTGGCGAGTATATAGGTTTTATGAGAGTGTCGGATTCATGGCTAGTTTATATGTTGTAGTACCTCGTTAGACTCCAAGAGTCAAAATACATACCTTGTTTTGAAAAGTGTATTACAACATAAATAACCAACTCAAAACAAATTGGTTATAGTTTGTTATAAAATCTCGTAGCCATGATTCTTAACCCAAAACATTTAGTTAAATCAATTTGTAAAAATCTCGTAAAAACTCGTCAACAAAACTCGTATGGTTTATATCATTTCAAAAACCTCGTTGTGTGACATCGTTTTAAAATCGTTTCCCCCAGTGAACTAAATAATGACTCAAAATGTAATATGATAAGAGCATTTATATATAAGATGTACCAGCGGCGTATCTACCATGCTTTTATCATGCTACACCTGTCCCATTATCTAATCACATCCCAAAACCAATCGTTTAACCAAATCGTTTATCTCGTTTAACTTATCCCAAAATCGTTTAACTCGTTTTAATAGTGAAACTACTTTTGGTCGTCTCGCTAATAACATCCAAACCTTCGTGACTCGACTATCTCGCCTTTCGCATTAATAAACCACCAAAGGGTAAATTAACAATCACAGATTCGGTCGCTACCCACCTAACCCACACATAACCATGGGTGCAGTCTGATAACGGGATTTGTCAGATCCTATGGTACCATAACCTAATACTGGTCGGTTCGGCCAAAATTAATGAATGTTATTCGTTATGTAATTACAACCAACAAGTTTGTTCACTTTATCAAAATCTTTATTAATTTAATATAAACCATTTCAATCGTTTTCAAAAATCATCGTTAAAACATTGGAATCATTTAACACATATGGATCACCCCAAAACAATCGAAAACAGTAAAATAGGGGAACTATGTACTCGCCTGAGAATGCTTAGCGGTCTTTGAACAACAACCAAGCAAAGCTAGAGGGAGCACGGAATCAATCGCCAACCTAATAACTATATAAATAAACCGGACCTAAGTCGGAGGATCGGATAGGATGAGGTCTTGTAAACCAAATGAGTTATTGGAACTCATATGACATGGTTTAACAATGCCTACATACTAAATTGAAACCTAACCTAAGTGCTTTCGACCCGTTACGACCCATTAAGGTAGCTTATGCTACTTTAACGCGTTGTGCGCGCAAACGCGCGTTCGAGACGTCTAACTAGTCCTACGACAAGTATTATATGCCTAAACATATTTAAATAAGTTGCATAATCAGTTTAGGTGACAAAAGTTAGGTTACATATGCTTAGAGTCCAATTATGCATGAAAATGGCATTTTGGTAATTTACCTAAGGCATATAATCTACCTATCATACAACTACTTAAACTTGGTGACCATAAGGTATAACCTCGGAAGGTTATTCCCTATGGAACTATGGTCACTAAACATGCTTGGTCGGATCCTAAAGATCGACCAAACGGGTCGAGTTCGAAAGTCTAAGCGGTGGTTTAGACCGCTTGACTTACGACTCTAAACAAGCACTAAACTAAAAGTGACGAGCTAAGCATGTTAAAACATGCTTAACTAAGTTAGAAAACAGGTTTTGATATCAAAACAAAGTGTTTTGATTCCAAGAGTAGTTTGGTTGCAAAATACGCTTAAATGCGCATTTTGACCGAAACTACGACTCGTCACTACGCCTAGTCAACGTGGTAATCAGTGGGTATAGTCACTAAGGACTATAACCAACGTGATTACGCTCACGTTGTGAAGTTCAAACGAACTTCTCGTTGACCATCTCGTGGTCAAAGCTGAAAGTCAAACTATATTTGACTTCCAAACTAGGAAAACAATAAAAAGAATGAAAGAATGCTCACAATGGGTCCTTGCTATCTTTTCTACAAGAAAACCAAGTTCCCAATGAGATTAGAAAGCTCCAAACACTTGAGGGAGCCTTCCAAATCAGATGGTAGAGAGGAGAAGAATGAATGAGCAAAGAATGAGGAGGTGAGCATGGCTATATATAGTTTTTCGCAAACCGTTAGGATTGTTTCTTGGAGAGGAGGGCATGATCCAAGCTATACAAGTGTCAAGGATTGATTGGGGGACTTGTTCCCCACACAAACCAGCCCCTAGCTTTGAAAACCGCTGATCAAAACCGTCAAAAACGAGCTAAATGACCAAATTCAATGTTTCTGTCTGATAGGCTCACGTGCCCCGCGTAAGAATAAGGCTTGGGTTTACGTGGGCCGCCTGGCAACTTTGGCAGATTGACAATTTCAGTCCCTGCAGCTTAGAAACTTGCATTTTGGCCCATTTTTTGACACGTTTAAGCCCCGTTAACCTCATTTCAAGGCTCTAAAATGAAGTTAAAGTATTGGGAACTCAAAACATGCTCAAAAATATCTCGGATGTTGGTTCGTTTGGTCGTACGGTTGCGTTGTTCGGTTAATTACGACGGAAGTCGTAACGAACGCAAAAACGATCCAAATTGAGCGACGAATGGAATTTTATCATGCCAATCGGCATACTTTCGCAGTTTGTCGAAATTATTCCCTGTAAGCGAATAAACTTGATTTCGACACACCAAACCTTCCAAAACTTATTTCTAAGTTATGTAAAGGTTATTTAAGGTATGTTAAGCCTATGTCACTATTCCGGAGTGTTTGTCGCGCTAAACTGATTACGTTTACGCATCAGTTCGCGTATAACTTTCTAGAAAGCGATTTAGAGCTTGAAATCGAACGAGAATTGATATGTGCAAATGATACACATATTTATACAAATCCCAAGTATGAAATACAATATTTCATTGATTTGGTATTTGTTTGATGGCCGTGGAGGCACAGATGTCACAGTCTCCCCTACTTCAGGAAATTTCGTCCCGAAATTTTAACTATAGGAAACTTTGTGAGAACAATTGCGGATGTTTCGCCTTCATTTGGTCCTCACGTTCCCAAGTAAATTCTGGGCCACGCTTAGATTCCCAGCGAATCTTGACCAAACAAATCCGTTTGTTCTTCTATTGTTTGAATGTACGGTCCACTATCTCCACAGGTTTCTCGACCAAGTGCATCGTTTCATCGATTCGGATTTCGTCGAGAGGAATGTGAAGATCAGCGTCAGCTATACACTTTCGCAAATTGGACACGTGAAAAGTCGGATGAATATTTCCAAGCTCTGGAGGTAGCTCTAGTCGATAGGCAACCTTTCCAACTCTTTCAACAACTTAAATGGTCCAACATATCGGGGTGCAAGTTTATTAGCAGATAGATCTTCATGAGTTGGAATAAAATGAGTTGTCTTCGTTAATCGATCGATAACAACCCATATAGCATTGTGACCTTTAGATGTACGCAGTAATTTAGTGATGAGATCCGTAGCAACGTTCTCCCACTTCCAAACCGATATCTCTGGTTGTACAAACAAACCAGAAGGTCGTTGATGTTCAGCCTTGACTTTGAGACAAGTTAGGCATTTCGAAACATAAAGTCGAAAAGATAAGACAGCACTGGTTACGGTTCTGAACTTCTAGTAACTTTAATAACATTATGCTTACAATATTAGAGGGACACTTATATATAAGTATATGAAGTGTCATTGGTGCGTCCATCGTACCTCCATTACATTGTTCACGTTCCGTTATTGTTGCCACTATCGGTTCTTACACATGATAAATCTTACTGTGGTTTCTGTGCACTGAATTTCATAATTATGTATGCATCCATAATTACGCAATTCCTTGCATAGTCCACACAGTGCACTTTATAATGTGTAGGGGAAGACCCAATAAACAAACCTGTGATGAGTGTGACAAGACCACCATAGAGTCCTTTAGATTAATAAATGATCTTTTAAAACAGACCACCAAGGAGTCTTTCCAACTATATCATCACATGTCATTCCTAACCAGATTTGAATCAATCTTTTTACTAGACCATCCAAAGGGTCTTTTTCAAATTATGGAATGGTACTATAAAATCCAAGGGTCTTAACTACCACGTAGAAGCCCATCAAGGATTTAAGGTAGTACCTTTGGATATCCTACTATGAATCCCTCATATGAAGATATGGAAGGTTCTACGAGGATTTGGATGACGAATAACTCGGTTACATAAAAACATAAAAGAAACACATAATCACATAATCGTTTAACCTTACCTTTAATTTGTTATCTCTGGACAAAGGTTATTTAAAACATACCAGGAATCCAATCCGTGGATTTCATTAGGCACTTTAAACATCTTCAAAAATCTAACTATGAAGATAGAGAGATCTTAATAAGAATTTCGGCTTGTCCTTATTGAATTGTAATGTACGTATTAAGGCGTACAAAGAATCCAATCAAGGGTTCCGATTTGAGCGATAATCATCCACATGGATCTAATTGTGAAGATAATAAGATCCTATATGGATTTCAAAATTCGAATAGCAGGGGATGCTTCGAAACCTTGCACTAGACGTGCTTAAGTCGACACACGAGGTAGAATCCTCATGAAGTTGAGGTGCTAGCTATGCCAAGGCGACATATGAAGCAGAATTTGGAGGTTGGGTATAAGATCGAAAATTACTCTTAGTTATTTAACCAAGGATTTAAAGTTATTACTCAAGATGTCACTTATATTTGGTACTTCGTTTTCTTGAAACGAGTACTTAAAATTTTTCAAGGAAATCATGAGCGATCACATGGATGGAACAACTTACAAGAGTAGTTTGTAAAGAACATAGTTCTTTGGTGTAGGTATTATAGGGGTATGCCATACACACATGTAACTACACTTGTACATCAGAATTGTGAACAACGATTTATTTATAAACCAAACAGGTTGTTTCAGAGTTCAAATAAAGAAACAAAAGCATAAGTTTCCAATTATTTCAAGCAGCAGCTTCTTCTAATCAGTCCAATGCTCATCCGTGGGTCAGATTTGCATTGACAAACTTTGGGTATTCGTCCCTGAAATGACTCGTCTCATCATAGAAGTAGCAAGTTCCAAGAGGAAAACGAGCATGTGCTGGATTTGCTTGAAGGTGAACAGTGTTCTGAATAGTTTGGTTTAACATAGCGACTGAACGACAGTCTCTTGCCAAATGACCAACAAGTCCACACTTGAAGCATATTTGGCATTTGACGCTAGCATGGCTGTGACACCTGTGTCACTTCAACCATCAAACAAATACCAAATCAATGAAATATTGTATTTCATACTTGGGATTTGTATAAATATGTGTATCGTTTGCACATATTAATTCTTGTTCGATTTCGGGCTTTAAATCGCTTTCTGGAAGGTTATACGCGATCTAATGCGTAAATATAACTAGTTTAATGCAACAAACACTCCGGAACAGTGAAATAGGCTTAACATACCTTAAGTAACCCTTACATAACTTAGAAATAAGTTTTGGATGGTTTGGTATGCCGAAATCAAGTTTATTCGCTTACAGGGACTAAATTCGACAAACTGCGAAAGTATGTCAATTTAACTGTAATGAACGTTCCGGAACATGGCCATAAGTTAAACACACCTTAAATATCCTTTACATAGCTTAGAAATAGGCTTTGAGGTATTCGGTGTGCTAAAATAAACTTTATGCTCATTCAGGGACTAAAAGCGTCAAAAAGTGCATAAGTTTGCATTTTCGCGCATATTTTACGTTCTGAATACTTCCGGACATCCAAAATTTTATGTAATCGTTAAAATATTATGTTTTAGTGTTTGGCTTGACAAAAATCCATTCGTCGCGCAATTTGGATCGTTTTTCGCGTTTATGCGCATTCCGTCGTAATTAACCGAACAACGCAACCGTACGACCAAACGAACCAACATCCAAGATATTTTTTAGCACATTTTAAGTTCCCTATACTTTAACTTCATTTTAGAGCTTTGAAATGGGGTTAACGGGGCTTAAACGTGTCAAAAATGCATCAAATACCAAGTTTTGGGGCTGCAGGGACCAAAACTGCCAATTTTGAAAGTTGCTGACCTGCAAGGTCCTTACGGTCCGTAGGGACCTTTGCTTACGGTCCGAAAGCATGTCCCAGATCAGCAGAATTGGTTTCCAGCTTGTTCCAACTGTTCCACACCTTTGCTAATGGTTTTTCATCAATCTATGGGCTATTTTTGATGGTTTTTAAGTGCCCATGGTATCCAAATACCATGTGCCCACTTGTACGGCTTAGATCGAAGCTCAATCTTCGAGGAACGATCCTAACGGCTCTTGTTTTCCTATAAATACCCATTGCCTTCACTTGCAAAAACCCACATTTGATCTGATTCTACGCTCTCTAAGTGGAAGTTTATGCTTCCTACCTGAGAGTGAATCGGGTCAAATCTTGCGGGGACCTTCTGTAAGTATTCTTTCACGTTTTTCATTCATTTTATCGTTAAAGTCAAACTGTTTTTGACTTTCTGCATTGACCAGTGTATGGTCAACGCGAAGTTCGTTTGAAATTCATAACGTGAGCGTAATCACGATGGTTATAGTCCCTAGTGACTATACCTACTGATTACCACGTTATCTAGACTCAGTGACGAGTCGTAGTTTCGGACAAAATGCGTTTTCTCGCGTATTTTGTAACCAAACTACTCTAGGGTATCAAAACCATTTGTTTTGATACCAAACCTGTTTTCTAACTTTACTAAACATGTTCTAGCATGTTTAGCTCGTCGCTTTTAGAATTATGCTTGTTTAGGGTCGTAAAGGTAAGCGATCTAATCAATCGCTTATACTTTCGAACCCGACCCATTTGGTCGATCATTAGGATCCGACCAAACACTTTAGGTGACCATAGTTGTATAGGGAATAACCATCCGAGGTTATACCTTATGGTCACGTCGTTTAAGTAGTTGTATGATAGGTAGTTTATATGCCTTAGGTAAATTACCAAAATGCCCTTTTTGCGCCAAAATTCATTTTAAGCCTATGTAACGTAATTTTTGACATCTAAACTGATTTAACAACGATATTAAACATGTTAAGGCATATCTTGCTTATCATAGGACTAGTTAGGCGTTCTGAATGCGTTTTACGCAAACGACGCGTTAAAGTGGCATGAGCTACCTAAACGGGTCGTAATGGGTCAAAAGCACTTAGGATAGGTTTCGTTTTAGTACGTAGGCTTTGTTAAACCATATTACATAAGTTCCCATACTTATTTGGTTTACGAACCCTCGTACTACCCGATCCTCTGATAGGTCCGTTTATTAATGTAGATACCTATATAGGTGCCGTTTGATTTCCGTGATCCCTTTAGCTTTGCTTGGTTGTTGTTCAAGACTTCTAAGCACCCTCAAGTGAGTACATAGTCCCCTCTTTTACTGTTTTCCAAACATTTTGGGGTGAAACACATGTGCCTACTTGTTACTTTCATGATTTCATGCTTTTATATCATATACTTGCTATGTTCATTAGTACACTATTAGTACATGATTTCATTGTGTTTTTACTATGTATGTTTACTTAGCATACTTAGTACATCGTTTTACATGACATTTCATGCTATGTATGTTCATCATACTTAGTACATTTTACATCACATGCTATGTATGCCCATTGTGTGCATATTTAGTACATCGTTTTACATGACATTTCATGCTATGTATGTTCATCATACTTAGTACATTTTACATCACATGCTATGTATGCTCATTGTGTGCATATTTAGTACATCGTTTTACAAGACATTTTATGCTTTGTATCATGCTATGTATGACCATCCGTCGCATACTTAGTACATTGTTTATGCATTCTTACCTATGGTTTGGTGATTACATATTTCACTTGCCATACATGACATTTTGTTTACACATTACTTGATTGACATTTGACAACGGTTTAGACATGGGCAATTTACATTGGTGGTTTATGTGGGTAAGTGATTTGAGTAACGAGACGTGTGTAATGTGATACAAGCATGGTGGATACGCCGCTGGTACTTCCTATATATAAGTGCTTGTATTATATTACATGGCGTAGCGTTATTTAAATCATTCATTTGGATTTATACATTGTTACACAAATAACATTTTTTTCACAAGACATTGTTTTACAAAATAGTTTGTTTTATATAAACTCATTTTTCACTTGGTTATTCATTTAACCTTACATCATTCTTTTAACTATACATATCTATCATCGATTTTCAAACATTTTATAAAAGCAAACACTTAAACTGGATTCATGACAAGTTTTTGGTTAAACATTTTCTTAAACCTAAGTCATGAATCCTGTTTTTCATAAAACCTATGTACTCGCCGGCATTTTTGTGCTGATGTATTTTCACATGTGTTTCAGGTACAATAGTTGATGATGTTTGATGATGATATTGATGCATGCTCACATAGGATTGGACGAGGCCTTAGTGACATTAAAAGATGCAAGACTAGTTAATTTTTGTTATGTTTCTTTATTGTTAAGACATTGTAACTCATTTAATTCAATAAAACAAAATTTGTTTAATCCATGGTTGTGAAACAATGATTCTGTTACAACACTCCCCGACGTTTCCGCCACGTTTTGTTGTTTTACGTGGTCGGGGTGTGACAGAAGAGTTGGTATCAGAGCCAATGGTTATAGAGAATTAGGTTATTAGTAATGCTTTGACCTAGACTATAACCTTCCTAGGACCCTAACGCGAGTTTACTTGCGTTTAGTCATAAAACAATACCGTCACTTATCCTTAGGTGACAACCACAACAAGAACATAAATTTGATCTGCTTTGAAAACTAATCATCTGTTCTAGGATGATTGATTACTAGGTTTTGAACCCTTAGTTATAAGGTTTCGAACCCTTTAAGTTTTCAAAATTCCGTCAAAGTTTGGGTCTAAATAATGTGAACACGTGCAAACTAGAAGAGTGGGTGCCTGTACCCTGAGTTTTCTGTCTAAGGCTAGAGTGTTCGTACAAATCCGCAGTATCGGACCAGTCACTCTTACCTGGGAACTCTTGGGGTGAGTGTCCACTTATAGGCGAGCATGTCTTCGCGATACATTATGGGACCTATTTACTTTGATTCAGCCTTTGTGTGTCGTTTTTTTGCTTCGTGGTTCAAACAAGTGACCATCACCCATGCTTTTGGTCGGTAATTTCCTATTCTTACCCAATGCCATTTCACTTGTTTCTCTCTCTTGTTTCCCTTTTAGAATGCCTCCACGACGCGACAATCAGATACCTAATGAAGAACTGGCAGCTATCATTACGCAGCAAATGACTGCTGCAATCCCGAACATCGTTGCTCAATGCAACCAAGCTCTCAATAACAATAATGCCCCTGCAACTTCAAGACGTTCAACTCAGCTAAGCCATAAAAGTTTTCTGGGTCTCAAGGAGCGACTGCACTTCTGCAATGGTTCGAGAGTCTAGAGAGCACCTTCAGACATGTTCAATGCCCAAACGAGCGAAAGGTAGACTTCGCATCTAGCATTTTTGAAAAGCGAGCTTTGACATGGTGGAATGGTGTAATGAGAGATAGAGGTGCCGATGTGGCACTAGCTCAAACATGGGAAGAGCTTCGAGCTCTGATGATGAAGGAATTCTGTCCTCGTCATGAGATCAGGGCCTTGGAAAGGGAATTCGACGATCTTAAGCAAGACAGTGGTGAACATCGAGCCTACACTGATCGATATGAGGAGCTGAGCCTGTTGTGTCCTTCCATGGTTACGCCTTTGGATAAGGCGATCGAGAAATACATTGATGGTCTCCCTGACTCAGTTCAGGACATTGTTACTGGTAGTAATCCTACCACAGTTAGACAGGCCATTGAATTATCTGCTACCCTAACCGAATCTCAGATCAGAAAGCGCAAACTTTTTCGGAAAGGTGACAAGAAACAAGCAGCTAATGTTCAGGAGGAAACCAAGGAAAGCGAAACCGAACCCTCTAAGAAGCGTAAGGCTTCGCAAAATTGTGCAATTGCTGCACAACCCAACCAAAACACCCTCAACCAACCAGCTCAACCTCCTGCAAGGAAACCTTATGCCGGTACTGCACCGATATGCAACAAATGTAATGCACACCACTTAGCTCATCTACAGTGTCGTTTGTGTGCATCATGTGGGCGACTCGGTCACCTGGCAAATGCTTGTCGATTTACCCCAAAACAAGGTGGTCCAAACCAACCTCAAGTAAATCCTGCTCAAGCTCGTTTTCCCCCAGGATCTTGCTTCAACTGTGGCGAAATGGGCCATTTCCGAAGAAATTGCCCAAAGCTTGCTAATGCGAATCCAGCGCAGGGATGAGCATCGGACCGACTAGAAGACAACGTTGTTTAGAAATAATCAAGCCTTATTTATTATTTTCTTTTGTTGTCAAGGTCCATGAAACAGTTGATTGTTGTTTATAAATAAATCTTTTTATTTTACATTGCAATGTACAAATGTGATGGCATGTATAAACAACGTATCCCCTGCAATACCAACAATCAAGGAGCCGTAATCCTTGAAGAACATACTACCCCCAAAATCCTTGCATTTTATAATCTCTTGCGTTTCCCCAAATACCCGTTTCTTTCAAGGAAACGAAGTACAAGGCGCAAGTTACAACTCTATACGAATACCTAAAGTACCACTATAAATTCTTAATAGGGTACCCAAGGGTATTTCCGTATATTATTAAACCTTAATTCGAATATTGCGTTTGCTTGAAAACGAAATCGAATTTTTGGTAGATCATTCTATCTCTATAGATAGATTCTTGAAATGATTAAAGTGCCAAATGAAATCCACGGATTGGATTCCTGGTGTACTTTAAGTATCCGCGTCCAAAGATAACAACTTAAAAGTCAAAATTAAACAATTATGTGATTTTGTGCTTATGTGCTCCCTTTTTGTGTTTTTGTGATCCAAATTTTTGTTATCCAAATCCTCGTAGAATCTTCTATATCTTCGTATAAGGGATTCATAGTAGGATATCAAAAGGTACTACCTCAATCCTTAATGGGCTTCAACGTTATAGTTAAAACCCTTGGATTATAAAGTACTATTCCAAAGTTTAAAGACATCATGTGTTGATGTAATTGAAGATTCCTCTTGAATAGTTTAGTTAAAGAGATTGGTTCGGTAATCTAGTTAAAGATATCATGCGTTGATATAGTTAAAGAGGCCCTCTGGTGGTCTAGTTAAAGAGATCATTCGTTGATCTAGTTAAAGAGATTGGTTCGGCAATCTAGTTAAAGATATCATGCGTTGATATAGTTAAAGAGGCCCTTTGGTGGTCTAGTTAAAGAGATCATTCGTTGATCTAGTTAAAGAGATTGGTTCGGCAATCTAGTTAAAGATATCATGTGTTGATATAGTTAAAGAAGCCCTCGGGTGGTCTAGTTCAAGAGATTATTTGTTAATCTAGTTAAAAAGATCCTTTGGTGACCTAGTTAAAGGGACTCTATTGAAGTCTAGTAATCACCATAGGATTATTCCTTTGACCTTTTCAACTTCATGATTCAAGCCCTCACAAGTTTCCTCTAAATAAATTTCGGGACGAAATTTCCTGAAGTAGGGGAGACTGTGACACCTGTGTCACTTCAACCATCAAACAAATACCAAATCAATGAAATATTGTATTTCATACTTGGGATTTGTATAAATATGTGTATCGTTTGCACATATTAATTCTTGTTCGATTTCGGGCTTTAAATCGCTTTCTGGAAGGTTATACGCGATCTGATGAGTAAATATAACCAGTTTAATGCAACAAACACTCCGGAACAGTGAAATAGGCTTAACATACTTTAAGTAACCCTTACATAACTTAGAAATAAGTTTTGGATGGTTTGGTATGCCGAAATCAAGTTTATTCGCTTACAGGGACTAAATTCGACAAACTGCGAAAGTATGTCAATTTAAACTGTAATGAACGTTCTGGAACATGGCCATAAGTTAAACACACCTTAAATATCCTTTACATAGCTTAGAAATAGGCTTTGAGGTGTTCGGTGTGCTAAAATAAACTTTATGCTCATTCAGGGACTAAAAGCGTCAAAAAGTGCATAAGTTTGCATTTTCGCGCATATTTTACGTTCTGAATACTTCCGGACATCCAAGATTTTATGTAATCATTAAAATATTATGTTTTAGTGTTTGGCTTGACAAAAATCCATTCGTCGCGCAATTTGGATCGTTTTTCGCGTTTATGCGCATTCCGTCGTAATTAACCGAACAACGCAACCGTACGACCAAACGAACCGACATCCAAGATATTTTTGAGCACATTTTAAGTTCCCTATACTTTAACTTCATTTTAGAGCTTTGAAATGGGGTTAACGGGGCTTAAACGTGTCAAAAATGCATCAAATACCAAGTTTTGGGGCTGCAGGGACCAAAACTGCCAATTTTGAAAGTTGCTGACCTGCAAGGTCCTTACGGTCCGTATGGACCTTTGCTTACGGTCCGTAAGCATGTCCCAGATCAGCAGAATTGGTTTCCAGCTTGTTCCAGCTGTTCCACACCTTTGCTAATGGTTTTTCATCAATCTATGGGCTATTTTTGATGGTTTTTAAGTGCCCATGGTATCCAAATACCATGTGCCCACTTGTACGGCTTAGATCGAAGCTCAATCTTCGAGGAACGATCCTAACGGCTCTTGTTTTCCTATAAATACCCATTGCCTTCACTTGCAAAAACCCACATTTGATCTGATTCTACACTCTCTAAGTGGAAGTTTATGCTTCCTACCTGAGAGTGAATCGAGTCAAATATTGCGGGGACCTTCTGTAAGTATTCTTTCGCGTTTTTCATTCGTTTTATCGTTAAAGTCAAACTGTGTTTGACTTTCTGCATTGACCAGTTTATGGTCAACGCGAAGTTCGTTTGAACTTCATAACGTGAGCGTAATCACGATGGTTATAGTCCCTAGTGACTATACCTACTGATTACCACGTTATCTAGACTCAGTGACGAGTCGTAGTTTCGGCCAAAATGCGTTTTCTCGCGTATTTTGTAACCAAACTGCTCTAGGGTATCAAAACCGTTTGTTTTGATACCAAACCTGTTTTCTAACTTTACTAAACATGTTCTAGCATGTTTAGCTCGTCGCTTTTAGAATTGTGCTTGTTTAGGGTCGTAAAGGTAAGCGATCTAATCAATCGCTTATACTTTCGAACCCGACCCATTTGGTCGATCATTAGGATCCGACCAAACACTTTAGGTGACCATAGTTGTATAGGGAATAACCTTCCAAGGTTATACCTTATGGTCATGTCGTTTAAGTAGTTGTATGATAGGTAGTTTATATGCCTTAGGTAAATTACCAAAATGCCCTTTTTGCGCCAAAATTCATTTTAAGCCTATGTAACGTAATTTTTGACATCTAAACTGATTTAACAATGATATTAAACATGTTAAGGCATATCTTGCTTGTCATAGGACTAGTTAGGCGTTCCGAATGCGTTTTACGCAAACGACGCGTTAAAGTGGCATGAGCTACCTAAACGGGTCGTAATGGGTCAAAAGCACTTAGGATAGGTTTCGTTTTAGTACGTAGGCTTTGTTAAACCATATTACATACGCTCCCATACTTATTTGGTTTATGAACCCTCGTACTACCCGATCCTCCGATAGGTCCGTTTATTAATGTAGATACCTATATAGGTGCCGTTTGATTTCCGTGATCCCTTTAGCTTTGCTTGGTTGTTGTTCAAGACTTCTAAGCACCCTCAAGTGAGTACATAGTCCCTCTTTTACTGTTTTCCAAACATTTTGGGGTGAAACACATGTGCCTACTTGTTACTTTCATGATTTCATGCTTTTATATCATATACTTGCTATGTTCATTAGTACACTATTAGTACATGATTTCATTGTGTTTTTACTATGTATGTTTACTTAGCATACTTAGTACATCGTTTTACATGACATTTCATGCTATGTATGTTCATCATACTTAGTACATTTTACATCACATGCTATGTATGCCCATTGTGTGCATATTTAGTACATCGTTTTACATGATATTTCATGCTATGTATGTTCATCATACTTAGTACATTTTACATCACATGCTATGTATGCTCATTGTGTGCATATTTAGTACATCATTTTACAAGACATTTTATGCTTTGTATCATGCTATGTATGACCATCCGTCGCATACTTAGTACATTGTTTATGCATTCTTACCTATGGTTTGGTGATTACATATTTCACTTGCCATACATGACATTTTGTTTACACATTACTTGATTGACATTTGACAACGGTTTAGACATGGGCAATTTACATTGGTGGTTTATGTGGGTAAGTGATTTGAGTAACGAGACGTGTGTAATGTGATACAAGCATGGTGGATACGCCGTTGGTACTTCCTATATATAAGTGCTTGTATTATATTACATGGCGTAGCGTTATTTAAATCATTCATTTGGATTTATACATTGTTACACAAATAACATATTTTTCACAAGACATTGTTTTACAAAATAGTTTGTTTTATACAAACTCATTTTTCACTTGGTTATTCATTTAACCTTACATCATTCTTTTAACTATACATATCTATCATCGATTTTCAAACATTTTATAAAAGCAAACACTTAAACTGGATTCATGACAAGTTTTTGGTTAAACATTTTCTTAAACCTAAGTCATGAATCCTGTTTTTCATAAAACCTATGTACTAGCCGGCATTTTTATGCTGATGTATTTTCACATGTGTTTCAGGTACAATAGTTGATGATGTTTGATGATGATATTGATGCATGCTCACATAGGATTGGACGAGGCCTTAGTGACATTAAAAGATGCAAGACTAGTTAATTTTTGTTATGTTTCTTTATTGTTAAGACATTGTAACTCATTTAATTCAACAAAACGAAATTTGTTTAATCCATGGTTGTGAAACAATGATTCTGTTACAACACTCCCCGACGTTTCCGCCACGTTTTTTTGTTTTACGTGGTCGGGGTGTGACAATGGTGATGGAGGTTACACTGAGGAAAATGAGCTTGTGCTGGATTTGCTTGAAGTTGAACAGTGTTCTGAATAGTTTGGTTTAACATAGCGACTGAACGACAGTCTCTTTCTAAATGACCAACAAGTCCACACTTGAAGCATATTTGGCATTTGACACTAGCATGGTGATGGAGGTTACACTGATGGCACAAAGGGGCTGTTCCTTCGTATGGTGCTCGAGCAACAGTAGGACCTGCAACAGCTTTGTTTTGGATGACAAAGCGGCACATGTTAACCAAATGTCCCCATCACCCGCAGTGAGTACATTTGAAACAAGGTGCTTGATTCGAATGATGGCCATTGCATCGATTGCAGAAAGGAGCAGTTCCCAAGTACCGCTTCTTGGCTGGTGGTGTTGCCACCTGACCAGGTCCTGCTTGATTTGGTGCAACGGCTGGAGGATTCTTTGAGGTCTTACGCTTCTTTGACCTTTTCGAAGGCTTGGCTTCTGCTTCCTTTGTTGCTTCTCGGGTGGTTTCATCCTGGAGACAGGATATGGCAACAGCTAATTCAGCAGTCTTCAGGATTACTTCGCCTATTCGTTGGGCAACTTTAGTAGCCTGTTCGGACATCTGAGCGTCGTTGCGATGAAGTGACATTCTAGAGGAAAAGGAAGACATAGGAAGAATAGAATGAAATGCTATCGGGTAATCAAAACAGAATGACAACGCATAAAAATTGCGATCATTTGTTTGTTACCTAAGGCAAACAAATGAGACGGTGATTAATCAAAGTAAATGGGTCATATTAATGCATCACTGAAGACATGCTCGCCTATAAATGAACACTCACCCCAAGAGTTCCCAGGTAAGAGTGACTGGTCCGATACTGCGGATTTGTACGAACACTCTAGCCTTAGACAGAAAACTCAGGGTACAGGCATTCACTCTTCCAATTTGCACGTGTTCACATTATTTAGACCCAAACTTTGTCGAGATTTTGGAAACTCAGAAGGCACAAGGCCAATGATGAATCAAATTAGAAGGGTTCAAAACCATATAACAGAGGGTTCAAAACCTAGCAATCGATCATCCTAGGACAGATGATTAATTTTCAAAGCGGATTTATTATTGTGTTCTCGTTATGGTTATCACCTAAGGATAGGTGACGATATTGTTTTAAGATCTAAACACAAGAATCTTGTGTTAGGGTCCTAGGAAGGTTATAGACTAGGTCAAAGCATTACTAATAACCTAATTCCCTATAACCATGAGCTCTGATACCAACTTTTCTGTCACACCCCGACCACGATAAAACAACAAAACGTGGCGGAAACATCGGGGAGTGTTGTAACAGTATCATTGTTTCAAAACACACGGAAATTTGAAGTTTCGTTTTATTAAACATTAAACATTTACATCGTCTTGAAATCTAACAAACAAGTTAAACATAGTCTATCATTGTTATTAAGTCACTAAGGCCTCATCCCGTCCTATGTGAGTATGCATCCTATCAATCAACATCATTCAACAATACCTGAAACATATGTGAAAACAAAGTCAGCAAGAAATGCTGGCGAGTATATAGGTTTTATGAGAGTGTCGGATTCATGGCTAGTTTATATGTTGTAGTACCTCGTTAGACTCCAAGAGTCAAAATACATACCTTGTTTTGAAAAGTGTATTACAACATAAATAACCAACTCAAAACAAATTGGTTATAGTTTGTTATAAAATCTCGTAGCCATGATTCTTAACCCAAAACATTTAGTTAAATCAATTTGTAAAAATCTCGTAAAAACTCGTTAACAAAACTCGTATGGTTTATATCATTTCAAAAACCTCGTTGTGTGACATCGTTTTAAAATCGTTTCCCCCAGTGAACTAAATAATGACTCAAAATGTAATATGATAAGAGCATTTATATATAATATGTACCAGCGGCGTATCTACCATGCTTTTATCATGCTACACCTGTCCCATTATCTAATCACATCCCAAAACCAATCGTTTAACCAAATCGTTTATCTCGTTTAAGTCGTTTCAAATCGTGTAACTTATCCCAAAATCGTTTAACTCGTTTTAATAGTGAAACTACTTTTGGTCGTCTCGCTAATAACATCCAAACCTTCGTGACTCGACTATCTCGCCTTTCGCATTAATAAACCACCAAAGGGTAAATTAACAATCACAGATTCGGTCGCTACCCACCTAACCCACACATAACCATGGGTGCAGTCTGATAACGGGATTTGTCAGATCCTATGGTACCATAACCTAATACTGGTCGGTTTGGCCAAAATTAATGAATGTTATTCGTTATGTAATTACAACCAACAAGTTTGTTCACTTTATCAAAATCGTTATTAATTTAATATAAACTATTTCAATCGTTTTCAAAAATCATCGTTAAAACACTGGAATCATTTAACACATATGGATCACCCCAAAACAATCGAAAACAGTAAAATAGGGGAACTATGTACTCGCCTGAGAATGCTTAGCGGTCTTTGAACAACAACCAAGCAAAGCTAGAGGGAGCACGGAATCAATCGCCAACCTAATAACTATATAAATAAACCGGACCTAAGTCGGAGGATCGGATAGGATGAGGTCTTGTAAACCAAATGAGTTATTGGAACTCATATGACATGGTTTAACAATGCCTACATACTAAATTGAAACCTAACCTAAGTGCTTTCGACCCGTTACGACCCATTAAGGTAGCTTACGCTACTTTAACGCGTTGTGCGTGCAAACGCGCGTTCGAGACGTCTAACTAGTCCTATGACAAGTATTATATGCCTAAACATATTTAAATAAGTTGCATAATCAGTTTAGGTGACAAAAGTTAGGTTACATATGCTTAGAGTCCAATTATGCATGAAAAGGGCATTTTGGTAATTTACCTAAGGCATATAATCTACCTATCATACAACTACTTAAACTTGGTGACCATAAGGTATAACCTCGGAAGGTTATTCCCTATGCAACTATGGTCACTAAACATGCTTGGTCGGATCCTAAATATCGACCAAACGGGTCGAGTTCGAAAGTCTAAGCGGTGGTTTAGACCGCTTGACTTACGACTCTAAACAAGCATTAAACTAAAAGTGACGAGCTAAGCATGTTAAAACATGCTTAACTAAGTTAGAAAACAGGTTTTGATATCAAAACAAAGTGTTTTGATTCCAAGAGTAGTTTGGTTGCAAAATACGCTTAAATGCGCATTTTGACCGAAACTATGACTCGTCACTACGCCTAGTCATCGTGGTAATCAGTGGGTATAGTCACTAAGGACTATAACCAACGTGATTACGCTCACGTTGTGAAGTTCAAACGAACTTCTCGTTGACCATCTCGTGGTCAAAGCTGAAAGTCAAACTATATTTGACTTCCAAACTAGGAAAACAATAAAAAGAATGAAAGAATGCTCACAATGGGTCCTTGCTATCTTTTCTACAAGAAAACCAAGTTCCCAATGAGATTAGAAAGCTCCAAACACTTGAGGGAGCCTTCCAAATCAGATGGTAGAGAGGAGAAGAATGAATGAGCAAAGAATGAGGAGGTGAGCATGGCTATATATAGTTTTTCGCAAACCGTTAGGATTGTTTCTTGGAGAGGAGGGCATGATCCAAGCTATACAAGTGTCAAGGATTGATTGGGGCACTTGTTCCCCACACAAACCAGCCCCTAGCTTTGAAAACCACTGATCAAAACCGTCAAAAACGAACTAAATGACTAAATTCAATGTTTCTGTCTGATAGGCTCACGTGCCCCGCGTAAGAATAAGTCTTGGGTTTACGCGGGCCGCCTGGAAACTTTGGCAGATTGACAATTTCAGTCCCTGCAGCTTAGAAACTTGCATTTTGGCCCATTTTTGACACGTTTAAGCCCCGTTAACCTCATTTCAAGGCTCTAAAATGAAGTTAAAGTATTGGGAACTCAAAACATGCTCAAAAATATCTTGGATGTTAGTTCGTTTGGTCGTACGGTTGCGTTGTTCGGTTAATTACGACGGAAGTCGTAACGAACGCAAAAATGATCCAAATTGAGCGACGAATGGAATTTTATCATGCCAATCGGCATACTTTCGCAGTTTGTCGAAATTAGTCCCTATAAGCAAATAAACTTGATTTCGACACACCAAACCTTCCAAAACTTATTTCTAAGTTATGTAAAGGTTATTTAGGGTATGTTAAGCCTATGTCACTATTCCGGAGTGTTTGTCGCGCTAAACTGATTACGTTTACGCATCAGTTCGCGTATAACTTTCTAGAAAGCGATTTAGTGCTTGAAATCGAACGAGAATTGATATGTGCAAATGATACACATATTTATACAAATCCCAAGTATGAAATACAATATTTCATTGATTTGGTATTTGTTTGATGGTCGTGGAGGCACAGATGTCACAGTCTCCCCTACTTCAGGAAATTTCGTCCCGAAATTTTAACTAGAGGAAACTTTGTGAGAACAATTGCGGATGTTTCGCCTTCATTTGGTCCTCACGTTCCCAAGTAAATTCTGGGCCACGCTTAGATTCCCAGCGAATCTTGACCAAACAAATACGTTTGTTCTTCTATTGTTTGAATGTACGGTCCACTATCTCCACAGGTTTCTCGACCAAGTGCATCGTTTCATCGATTCGGATTTCGTCGAGGGGAATGTGAAGATCAGCGTCAGCTATACACTTTCGCAAATTGGACATGTGAAAAGTCGGATGAATATTTCCAAGCTCTGGAGGTAGCTCTAGTCGATAGGCAACCTTTCCAACTCTTTCAACAACTTAAATGGTCCAACATATCGGGGTGCAAGTTTATCAGCAGATAGATCTTCGCGAGTTGGAATAAAATGAGTTGTCTTCGTTAATCGATCGATAACAACCCATATAGCATTGTGACCTTTAGATGTACGCGGTAATTTAGTGATGAGATCCGTAGCAACGTTCTCCCACTTCCAAACCGGTATCTCTGGTTGTACAAACAAACCAGAAGGTCGTTGATGTTCAGCCTTGACTTTGAGACAAGTTAGGCATTTCGAAACATAAAGTCGAAAAGATAAGACAGCACTGGTTACGGTTCTGAACTTCTAGTAACTTTAATAACATTATGCTTACAATATTAGAGGGACACTTATATATAAGTATATGAAGTGTCATTGGTGCGTCCACCGTACCTCCATTACATTGTTCACGTTCCGTTATTGTTGCCACTATCGGTTCTTACACATGATAAATCTTACTGTGGTTTCTGTGCACTGAATTTCATAATTATGTATGCATCCATAATTACGCAATTCCTTGCATAGTCCACACAGTGCACTTTATAATGTGTAGGGTAGACCCAATAAACAAACCTGTGATGAGTGTGACAAGACCACCATAGAGTCCTTTAGATTAATAAATGATCTTTTAAAACAGACCACCAAGGAGTCTTTCCAACTATATCATCACATGTCATTCCTAACCAGATTTGAATCAATCTTTTTACTAGACCATCCAAATGGTCTTTTTCAAATTATGGAATGGTACTATAAAATCCAAGGGTCTTAACTACCATGTAGAAGCCCATCAAGGATTTAAGGTAGTACCTTTGGATATCCTACTATGAATCCCTCATATGAAGATATGGAAGGTTCTACGAGGATTTGGATGACGAATAACTCGGATTACATAAAAACATAAAAGAAACACATAATCACATAATCGTTTAACCTTACCTTTAATTTGTTATCTTTGGACAAGGGTTATTTAAAGCATACCAGGAATCCAATCCGTGGATTTCATTTGGCACTTTAAACATCTTCAAAAATCTAACTATGAAGATAGAGAGATCTTAATAAGAATTTCGGCTTGTCCTTATTGAATTGTAATGTACGTATTAAGGCGTACAAAGAATCCAATCAAGGGTTCCGATTTGAGTGATAATCATCCACATGGATCTAATTGTGAAGATAATAAGATCCTATATGGATTTCAAAATTCGAATAGCAGGGGATGCTTCGAAACCTTGCACTAGACGTGCTTAAGTCGACACACGAGGTAGAATCCTCATGAAGTTGAGGTGCTAGCTATGCCAAGGCGACATATGAAGCAGAATTTGGAGGTTTGGTTATAAATAAATCGTTTTTCACAATTCTGATGTACAAGTGTAGTTACATGTGTGTATGGCATACCCCTATAATACCTACACCAAAGAACTATGTTCTTTACAAACTACTCTTGTAAGTTGTTCCATCCATGTGATCGCTCATGATTTCCTCGAAAAATTTTAAGTACTCGTTTCAAGAAAACGAAGTACCAAATATAAGTGACATCTTGAGTAATAACTTTAAATCCTTGGTTAGATAACTAAGAAACAAAAGCATAAGTTTCCAATTATTTCAAGCAGCAGCTTCTTCTAATCAGCCCAATGCTCATCCGTGGGTCAGATTTGCATTGACAAACTTTGGGTATTCGTCCCTGAAATGACTCATCTCGTCATAGAAGTAGCAAGTTCCAAGAGGAAAATGAGCTTGTGCTGGATTTGCTTGAAGTTGAACAGGGTTCTGAATAGTTTGGTTTAACATAGCGACTGAACGATAGTCTCTTGCCAAATGACCAACAAGTCCACACTTGAAGCATATTTGGCATTTGACACTAGCATGGTGATGGAGGTTACACTTATGGCACAAAGGGGCTGTTCCTTCGTATGGTGCTCGAGCAACAGTAGGACCTGCAACAGCTTTGTTTTGGATGACAAAGCGGCACATGTTAACCAAATCTCCCCATCGCACGCAGTGAGTATGTGACAACCCTCACTAAACCAGGTATCCGTACGTCTTAATTAACTATTAATTGTTGCTTGATTACTGTGCTTAACTGAGATTCCTGATAAACTGCTACTTGACTGTTGATACATGTACATATCTGCATCATACTTTGATTTCCGTCACTACATTATTTACTTACTGAACTCTAGTGACAAACATGATGCACAAAAGCACAGTAGCATTAGAACGGATAACCTATTGAACATGCTGATATAGCCAGCATCAGGCAGACACTGCCTCTAAAGGCCTGTATGAGCCAGAAATATTTTACTACACCCATAGTGTGTGTAGGGATACAAGGGTTGTATAACTGCGTCTCTAGGAATAAGATGTAATGATTGGATGTGCCTAAAACGTACTCTAAGCACGAAACACAGCACTTTTATCAACATACTAGCTTCTAGCTAACTAATAAAGTGCCAAAACATGAGGAAGTATTTCTGACACTTTGCAGAATAAATTGTGTCGCTAAAAATATTATTTACGACGCTTAAAAGATTACTTAAGCACTTTAACGGATTACTATCCAACCGAACAACCGGACTATACCCGGAACATAAAAATATTGACAAAAATATTGTTAGTCTTTTTCTGAGCCAGATAGGGTCCCTGATTACCCTAACACCCGCGATATAACACATCATGCAACTAACGGGGTTAATCCTTAAAGTTAACCGACTTAACATAACTAAACACTAACTGAACGATTGAAATATAACCATAGGACCCCCCCCCCCCTTTGGGCCGGTTCCACCTCCTTGTAACTAGGAGAGTACAATGGTGATTATTTTAATGGATTGTGTCTAGAATCAAGAGGACATATGAACCAAGAGTTAAACATTTCCACTTTGTCTATAAATACATAAGATTGCATATGAGAGAATACACATCACATTCACCAACAAAACTCTTTCTCTCCTCTCCCTTCTACTCTCGGCCGAACCCACCCCCACCTACACATCCATTGTCGGCTTTTGATCTCTCCATTCCAATCATAAACAAGGCTTACGGGTTACATACTAGGAGTCTTGAAGCAAGCGGAAGTTGAAGGACCTCGTTTCTTTGCTTTTATCCACGCCATTTTCGACTAGATTCTTCCCTAGCCCCGAGCTAGAGGTATAATGTTTAAAACTCACTCTCGAACGTATTTAAAGTGGTTAATATGATTTTTAACGGTTAAAAGTCGGAATCATGCGTTTTGAATCTTTAAAGTCTACTAAAACTTGATTTTTGTTGGTTAAAAGCTCATAACATGTGTAAAAGTTGTAGTATTTGAATATGTTGATTGTTGAGGCCCGATCTACGTTGTGGTGGCTCTTATCATCGTTTAACCCGACTTTGTTAAGATCATAGATCTTGACATAAGCTTGTTTCTGTCGGTACGAGGGTTAAAAGGTGAAACTCCACCACACGAGAAACATGAACTTGTGTAAAAGCATTTTGACTTGTAAAATAGTATTTAAAACGAGCCGATCTACGTATGTACAAGTGGTATATTCGTAGAACCAAGTGTCGAGAAAATCATGTTTTTATAAAAGTTGGGTGACATGTTAACAAATATGATTTTTACAAACTACAAGTGTATAAACACTTGTGAAACGAAAGATCCGACAAAGTAACAATTTTTATAAAAGTTGTCGGGAAGTTGTAAAGGATGATTTGTTCTAAAAACGGGGTTTTTACAGGATTAAACTAATTTATACATAGATCCACCAAATATAACGAGATCTACACTATAGTTTTCATAAAACTACAAGTTCATGTGATAATGCGATTTTACATACTAGTCTACAAGTTTGATGTGTTGAAACTAGTTTGAAGTATCGGAAATTGATTGGTTGATTTAAAGAAGTGTTGAAGTGATTTTGTAAAAGAAAATGATACGCTTGAAAGCGTGGCCACCTCCAGTTACAGGGGAAACTCTGGCGAAATTTTTCTAAAATCTAACACTTAGAATTATTTACAAGTGTTAAACTATTTTTGAGATGCTTTCAAAATATATTTCGCCATGACTTTATTTATTAAATAATCGGAGGTGGGATTTTCACAAAACTAAACGTGATAAATATATATTCGGTAAATATATTTTTCACCACACTGTTTATGATTATTTTGTGAAAATATATAAATATTATTTTTAGAGTAAAAGTAATATTTACAAACTTTGACGAACCCAAAATAATGCAAACGCTTACACGACAAACATATAAGTTACAACGGTAATTACTATTACCACATAATCGTTTAAGCATAACTTACGCTTTATGCGGAAATATTCATAAACGCGTATTTTGTCAACGTATTATTTTGGAAAATATTATGTGACGAGAAAATATAATATTTTTGAGAAAAATATTTATATTTTGGAATGAGAAGTAAAAATATATTAAGTGGGACTTAATGAGATGATACAAATACACATGTATTAAATCCCCCACCCTTGGGAAGGAAATTAAATTACCAAGTATATACAAGGAACGGTTGTCTAACTGTTTCCCCAAAAATGTAAACTATAAAGTTAAAGCACGGCCATCCGTCTAATAGAATTAGCACATGTAGGTCGTTGCACAGCTGTTGGATATTTGGAGTACTTGGTACAGCGACGCACTGACTGTGAGTTCATGTCCCCCTTTTCTCTTAACTCTTTTCAGTTTTATAAACTGCGGGGGTGGAATACATGTTACTATGATTATGAAATACTTGATACATGGTATGGTTAGCGTAAGGAGGGTTATTACTTAGATCATGTGAGTGGGTAGGCGGAAACTGGAGGCCATTAATCCTCATTGTAGGACCGAGGGACGTAAGCGGTAGATCTATCTGGGTGTAGCGAGTCCAACTCCAGGTCCAGCATAACGGACCTTGGGGTGACTTTGTGCCCGACGCGAAATCCGCTAGGTTTGAGTCTTCCTACTTGCACTTCATACATATCAATGGACTTGCAACCCATTGGTGATCTCTTTTTCCTTATTTGCTACATACCAGGGTTTTGATAAATACAAAGGTTTATTTACTCACTTTCGCATGAACTCGCTCAACATTATTGTTGATTTTTCAACTTACATGTATTTCAGGGAATTAAGGATCTGGCACGGTATGGCATGTTTTCCGCTGCATAAGTCACCAGGGTCATCCAGGGTTCGGGGAATGTGACTCTTTCCTGGACAAGTCACAGTCCTTGAATCATGTTTATGTTATGTTTGTGGTTGTAATGTTTAGACAAGTTTATGGTTGTTGGGTGTTAACCCGTTAAGACAATGTTTTACTATTTTACTTTTAATGGATGATCTTGCATATTTTTAAATTCATATAGCTTGTTATGATTAAGCTATGGTATTAAGAAGTCACACCAAATTAACCACGCTTCCGCAAAGCCAGGGTGTGACAGCTTGGTATCAGAGCTCTGATCATAGCGAACTAGTATTCCTTCTTGAGTCTAGACTATGATCACTAGGGCTCTCACGAAAACATTTTTACTGCATACCACTTAAGTCCAGATCCAAAACGTTTTTATAAACAAATGTTGAGCATATTTTATTTATTATTTTTAGGCTCAGTCTGGGAGGCTGAGGCTCGGTCTGGGAGACTGAGGCTCGGTCTGGGAGGCCGAGGCTCGATCTAATGGATCGAGGTAGTTGTCTAGTGGGACTAGGGAGTCAGTCTGGGAGGCTGGGAAAGTTTGCTAGTGGGACTAGGGAGTCAGTCTGGGAGGCTGGGAAAGTTTGCTAGTGGGACTAGGGAGTCAGTCTGGGAGGCTGGGAAAGTTGGCTAGTGGGACTAGGAAGGACAGTCTGGGAGGCTGGGAGGCTAGTGGGACTAGGAGGATTGTGTGATTATTACTTGGTAACTTATGTGATTACCTGATTTACTGATTATTTGTGCATAATTGTGTTTATGTTACTGACATCATGAGTCACCCGTGCCATGCGACATGTTTATGCGTATGTGATTCGGATACCACCGGACCTTTACCCATAGTATCTGACGACACTATATCCTCAGAGCACAAGGTGCATACCTCCGATTACACGAGCACTGATGACGATGACTTCCAGCCCTTCGCTCTGCCCGACGGCGCTGATAAGCCTATTGATGACCCTCCTGCTGAGTACTTACCCTTAGTTGTGATACCAGCTCCTATTCCTTTAGCTGTCTACCCCGCATATGACTTGCTACTCGACGCCGAGGCTGACGGCGATATCGATTTGTTTGAGGACGAGCCTTTTGAGGATGAGATTCCAGATGCAGCTCTTCTTCCCGCTGGCGATCTTCTGATGATCGCTGACGCCCCTGCTGAGGACTCGCCCGTCCACTCACCCGTCCCAGACTCCTTTGAGTCTGTGGCATCTGCACCGTCTCACGAGGTGAGCGCACCGCATTTTGTACACGACTCGGACCCGGATCAGGCATCTTCAGCCGCACCGATTTCGAGCTATGCATTTGAGCACGACGATATTGAGGACTCTGATCCCGTCTTTCCTCCGGGATTTGACCCCGATCATGACATTGAGTACATCCCGATGGACCAGCACATGGAGGATCCTGCTGATCCCATTGACCCTATTGATCCAGAGTTCGATTTTGACATGGCTTTTGATGACCCAGAGCCTGCCTTGGCCCCAGAGCAGGCAGCTGCTCTCGATCCTGTGCATGAGCATGACTTGGTACATGCTGACGTTCCTGTTGAGCCCATTTTGGCTGACCCACCTGTTGGTGATGTTCCTTTGATTGCTGATGATCATGCTATAGCTGATGATCCTGTTGTTGATCCACCTTTTGTTGATCCCCCTTTGATTGCTGATATCCCTATTGACCACCCAGTTGAGCATGTTGCACCCGTTGATCCTGTCATTGCTCCGTTTGATCCTGTACCCCTCGAGCCTGAGCACGCTCTATTTGCTGACCACATGGATCCACCCGATGAGGAGGCTCAGCACGGTTGGATACCTGCTGACGAGGATGTTCCACCATTACCCCCTCAGATTCCGGTTACACGACATGATGATTTTTCATTTCAGATTCCACAGTTTGTACCTCTAGCGGGGCCTGGAGAGGGCTCCTCAGCCCACCCTTTTGGTCACGTACCAACGCCTATGCCTTTCATGCCCCAGATGTCATATGTTCCATCTTCTGTTCATGCAGCACCATTCGATCCCACCAGCACGCCACTGCTTTGGTCATCTTCCTCTCTGATGCCACCCACTGATCCATATCATCCATTCCATATGGGGTACACCATAGAGGACGTCTTGATGTCCTTTGTCCATCAGCATGAGTCCCATACGCAGCGACTCCAGGAGCTCGAAAGAGCTCAGATGCCACCATGTTCATGCCATGGTCAGATACACTCCCCTCTTCAGCCAGGTCGATCTTTACCCCCAGATTTTGCTGCTCGTCTCTTTACCCTGGAGCAGCAGGTTGCTTCTGTTATTCGCACTCAGCAGGCTATGGAGGAGGATTGGCTTCACCTACGCCGCTTGCTTTACCCTCACTTTCCCCCTCCTCCCCCGCCATCCGCTTAGAGCTCATCAGTGCTATATAGGTAGACGTTGGTGAGACGACTGCGATTGTGACTGCACAGCATTTTGGAGACCAGCTGATGATACTGACTTTTGTTGACACTTATTTGATGTACTTGATGTATTTGACACTGACACGATATAGTTTTTGGACAGGGGTGATGTAGCCCCTAATTGATTGATGATTGTATGACACAGTGATGTACTGATACACTTACTACATTGTGGTCTCGATATATATGGCAATCGCAGTATTCTCACCATATTTGATTCACTTGATTGCTTACTTATATTCTTGTGACATGGGATGTTGGGACATGGGATGTTGTATGTATGATATTTGCAACATGGGATGTTGGGACATGGGATGTTGTATGTATGATATTTGCAACATGGGATGTTGGGACATGGGATGTTGTGTATGTATGATATTTGCAACATGAGATGTTATGTGCTATTACTATTACTATATACGTATGCTTATTATGGCCTGACCGACGTATACATCTTTAGAAGATGCCGCCAAGACGTCAACCTCAGCCAATGCCTACGACCCAGGACGAACTACAGCAAGTCATTGCTGCTGCTATTGCTCAATATGCTGCCTCGCAAGGAGGAATGAGTGGAAGCAACTCCGGCAACACGGGCAACAACAACAATCCACCGCATGGGTGCACTTACAAACAGTTCTTGGACTGCAAGCCCATAAACTTCGATGGCACAGGAGGTGCTGTTGCTTTCGTCCGCTGGGCTGAGAAAACCGAGTCCGTACTTCACATGAGCAAATGCGCGCTGGATCAACAAGTCACTTACATCTCAGGGCTATTTGTGGATGGAGCCCTATCCTGGTGGAATCTACAGGTCCAGACCCTTGGCGAAGCTGCGGCTTACGCACTGACCTGGACTGAGTTGAAAGAACTCATGCGCAAAAAGTACTGTTCTCGCGCTGAAATTCAGAGATTGGAGACCGAGTTCTGGCATCTAAAGATGGAAGGTTCTAAGATAGCTGAGTATGTTCAGAGGTTCCACGACTTGTCGCATGTGGTACCTTACATGGTTACACTGAGTTCAAGAGGATTGAACGCTTCATTTGGGGATTGGCTCCTCAGATAATCAGCATGGTGACTTCCTCCAAACCTGCAACTATCACAGAAGCCATTGATTTGAGTGTGGCTCTCACCGAAGAGGCAATTCGGTTGAACAAGTTTGATGAAATTGAGCCCAAGAAGAAAGAGACTCATGTGGAGTCATCTGGTGGCAACAAGCGAAAGTTTTTGAATTTCAAGCAGGGCACCGGGATGGTGGTTAAGAAAGGGGAATCGAATGCGCCGGCTCAAGATTCAGCTGGTGGTAGGAAGAAAGGTAAAGGATATATGGGTGCTCATCCCAAGTGTAATTCTTGCCAACGCCATCACTCTGGCCGATGCGGGCCAAAAGTTTGTGAATCGTGTGGGAAGACTGGTCATTCGAAGGATTCTTGTTGGGCTAATGCTGGCCGGGGAGGCCAAGGAGGATATGGGAATAGGAACAGCCGTGGTGGTGCCGGGAACCGCCCACAAGGAAACCAGGGAGGTGATGGGAACCGTGCTAATCATGCTAACCAAGCGGGCACCGTGAATCGAAATCAGGGAAACAATCAAGCTGGAAACAATGGTGGGAACGAGAAGAGGCCCGGATGTTTTAACTGTGGTGATGTTGGGCATTACAAGAGGAATTGCCCGGAATTGAACCAAGCCCGCGGAAGGGTTTTCAACATAGAAGCAAGGGAAGCGCGCCAGGATCCCAATGTTGTCACTGGTACGTTCCCTGTAAACCAACGCTATGCATCCGTTTTGTTTGATACTGGTGCCGATTATAGCTTCGTATCGCTAGAATTTAAGAATATGCTTGGTTTAGTCGCTAGTAAGTTAGATATTCCGTACTCGATCGAATTAGCGAATGGGAAGTTAGTAGAAGCTAACGAGGTGATTCGAGGTTGCGTAATCGAATTGGGAGAGCGTGAGTTCGCTCTGGATCTACTACCAGTCCAGTTGGGAAGCTTCGACGTGGTAGTAGGGATGGATTGGTTATCGAGTAACAAGGCCGAGATAGTTTGTCACGAGAAGATTATTCGTATCCCGACCGATGATGGTGAGACCATTGTTGTTCATGGGGAGAAGCGTGAGACGCCGTGGAGGATGATTAGCTGCCTGAAAGCGAGAAAGTGTTTGCAGAAAGGATGTGTTGCTTTTCTGGCACACATTGTAGATAAAAAGGCTGCTGAGCCGAAGATCGAAGACATCCCTGTCGTGAGGGAATACCCAGAAGTCTTTCCAGAAGACTTGCCTGGATTGCCGCCTCAGAGACAAGTAGAGTTCCACATTGACTTAGTTCCAGGCGCCGCGCCTGTGGCTAAGGCACCTTACAGACTCGCTCCGTCTGAGATGCAGGAACTGTCGACACAACTTCAAGAGTTGTTAGACAAGGGGTTTATTCGACCAAGCTTCTCGCCTTGGGGAGCTCCAGTATTGTTTGTGAAGAAGAAGGACGGTAGTTTCCGTATGTGCATCGACTACAGAGAGTTGAACAAGCTGACGATCAAGAATAGGTATCCTTTGCCAAGAATCGATGATCTATTCGACCAGCTTCAAGGCTCAAGCTTCTATTCAAAGATCGATCTTCGATCTGGATACCATCAGCTACGGATACAGGAGGAAAGTATCCCGAAGACAGCCTTCAGAACTCGATATGGACACTACGAGTTTCTCGTTATGCCATTTGGTCTGACAAACGCACCTGCAGTATTCATGGATCTGATGAATCGAGTTTGTAAGCCGTACTTGGATAAGTTCGTGATCGTATTCATCGATGATATTTTGATTTTTCAAAAACGAAGGCTGAGCACGAGCAGCATCTTAGAGCCATTCTGGAGCTGCTGAAGCAAGAACAGTTGTACGCCAAGTTCTCTAAGTGTGAGTTTTGGCTACGAGAAGTGCAATTCCTTGGGCACGTGGTGAACGGTGATGGAATCCACGTGGATCCAACCAAGATCGAGGCGATCAAGGATTGGGAAACGCCAAAGACGCCAACCGAGATTCGGCAATTCTTGGGTTTGGCTGGCTATTATCGAAGGTTCATCGAGAACTTTTCAAAGATCGCTCAACCGTTGACACTCCTCACGCAGAAGGATAAGAAGTTTGATTGGGGAATCAAACAGGATGAAGCGTTTCAGATATTGAAGGATAAGCTTTGTAACGCGCCAATCTTAGCTCTGCCAGAAGGTACAGATGATTTCGTGGTATACTGCGACGCTTCACGTCAAGGATTGGGTTGTGTGTTGATGCAACGCCAAAAGGTTATTGCCTACGCGTCACGCCAACTAAAAGCGCACGAAAAGAACTATACCACGCACGATTTGGAGCTTGGCGCAGTGGTTTTCGCTTTGAAGATCTGGAGACACTACCTTTATGGTACGAAGTGTACAATCTTCACAGATCACAAGAGCCTCCAGCATATATTCAACCAGAAGGAGTTGAACATGAGGCAAAGACGATGGGTCGAGCTGCTGAATGACTACGACTGCGAGATTAAGTATCACCCAGGGAAGGCGAATGTGGTCGCCGATGCCCTAAGTCGTAAAGAGAGGATCAAGCCCATAAGGGTTAGAGCTTTGGAGATGATCATTCAGACCGATCTTTCCTCGCGCATTCGTGCAGCGCAACAAGAAGCTCTCAAGGAAAGAAACCTTGAAGAAGAATATATCCGTGGGATGGAGAAGTTGTTGGTACCAAACAGGGAAGGAACGTTGTGTTTTGAGAAAAGAATGTGGGTTCCTTTGTTTGGTGGTTTAAGGAAGGTTATTTTCGATGAAGCTCACAAGTCATGGTACTCTATCCACCCTGGAGCGGATAAGATGTACCAGGATCTTAAAGATTATTATTGGTGGCCTAGGATGAAAGGCGATGTTGCAGTTTACGTGAGCAAATGTTTGACATGCGCCAAGGTTAAGGCGGAATACCAGAAGCCTTCAGGACTTCTGCAACAACCAGAGATTCCCAAGTGGAAGTGGGAACAAATCTCTATGGATTTTATTACGAA
The DNA here is from genome assembly GCF_002127325.2 of Helianthus annuus. Classification (NCBI taxonomy): domain Eukaryota; kingdom Viridiplantae; phylum Streptophyta; class Magnoliopsida; order Asterales; family Asteraceae; genus Helianthus; species Helianthus annuus. Next base: position 63,385,701 of record NC_035435.2, read on the forward strand.
ATTGCCAAGAACGCCAAGAGGCCATGACACTATCTGGGTGATAGTGGATCGATTGACGAAGTCAGCACACTTCTTGCCTATCCGCGAGAAGGATCATACAAGCAAGTTGGCTGAGATCTACATGAGAGAGATTGTTACGCGCCATGGAGTACCTCTCTCGATTATCTCTGATAGAGACGGAAGGTTCGTGTCAAGGATATGGCAATCCTTCCATGAAGCTTTTGGCTCCAAGTTGAATCTGAGCACTGCGTTTCACCCACAGACCGACGGTCAAAGCGAGCGGACGATTCAGACGTTAGAAGACATGCTGAGAGCATGTGTGATGGATTTGGGCGGTAGCTAGGATAAGCACTTACCCCTGGTTGAATTTTCATACAACAACAGCTACCACACCAGTATTGGTGCCGCGCCATTCGAGGCTTTATATGGGCGCAAGTGCAGATCGCCGCTTTGTTGGGCTGACGCAGGTGATAGACAACTGGTTAGTCCTGAAATGGTACAGGAAACCACAGATAAGATCGCACAGATCCGAGACCGTATTAGCGCGGCTCGTGACAGGCAGAAAGCCTACGCAGATCGAAGCAGGAAACCTCTAGAGTTTGAGGTTGGTGAGATGGTTTTGTTGAAGGTATCACCCTGGAAGGGTGTGGCACGATTTGGGAAACGTGGAAAGTTGAACCCGAGGTATATTGGACCATTCAAGATCTTGGAGAGAATCGGGTTAGTAGCTTACAAGTTGGACCTACCTGCCGAACTGAATGGTGTTCACGATACATTTCATGTATCCAATCTGAAGAGAAGTCCAACTCAAGATAACGTTGCCATTCCTACCGACGAAATTCATGTTGATGACACGCTCCACTTCGTTGAAGAACCTGTCGAGGTCACGGATTGGAAAGTAAACAAGACCCGCCGGAGCAGTGTCAAGCTCGTCAAGGTTCGTTGGAATGCTAGACATGGTCCTGAATTCACCTGGGAGCGTGAGGACCGAATGAAAGAGAAATACCCCCACTTATTTCCTGAGAACCCTGCTTCTACAAGCAGAATTTAAAATTTCGGGACGAAATTTTTCTAACGGGGGGAGAATGTGACAACCCTCACTAAACCAGGTATCCGTACGTCTTAATTAACTATTAATTGTTGCTTGATTACTGTGCTTAACTGAGATTCCTGATAAACTGCTACTTGACTGTTGATACATGTACATATCTGCATCATACTTTGATTTCCGTCACTACATTATTTACTTAATGAACTCTAGTGACAAACATGATGCACAAAAGCACAGTAGCATTAGAACGGATAACCTATTGAACATGCTGATATAGCCAGCATCAGGCAGACACTGCCTCTAAAGGCCTGTATGAGCCAGAAATATTTTACTACACCCATAGTGTGTGTAGGGATACAAGGGTTGTATAACTGCGTCTCTAGGAATAAGATGTAATGATTGGATGTGCCTAAAACGTACTCTAAGCACGAAACACAGCACTTTTATCAACATACTAGCTTCTAGCTAACTAATAAAGTGCCAAAACATGAGGAAGTATTTCTGACACTTTGCAGAATAAATTGTGTCGCTAAAAATATTATTTACGACGCTTAAAAGATTACTTAAGCACTTTAACGGATTACTATCCAACCGAACAACCGGACTATACCCAGAACATAAAAATATTGACAAAAATATTGTTAGTCTTTTTCTGAGCCAGATAGGGTCCCTGATTACCCTAACACCCGCGATATAACACATCATGCAACTAACGGGGTTAATCCTTAAAGTTAACCGACTTAACATAACTAAACACTAACTGAACGATTGAAATCGAACCATAGGACCCCCCCCCCCCTTTGGGCCGGTTCCACCTCCTTGTAACTAGGAGAGTACAATGGTGATTATTTTAATGGATTGTGTCTAGAATCAAGAGGACATATGAACCAAGAGTTAAACATTTCCACTTTGTCTATAAATACATAAGATTGCATATGAGAGAATACACATCACATTCACCAACAAAACTCTTTCTCTCCTCTCCCTTCTACTCTCGGCCGAACCCACCCCCACCTACACATCCATTGTCGGCTTTTGATCTCTCCATTCCAATCATACACAAGGCTTACGGGTTACATACTAGGAGTCTTGAAGCAAGCGGAAGTTGAAGGACCTCGTTTCTTTGCTTTTATCCACGCCATTTTCGACTAGATTCTTCCCTAGCCCCGAGCTAGAGGTATAATGTTTAAAACTCACTCTCGAACGTATTTAAAGTGGTTAATATGATTTTTAACGGTTAAAAGTCGGGATCATGCGTTTTGAATCTTTAAAGTCTACTAAAACTTGATTTTTGTTGGTTAAAAGCTCATAACATGTGTAAAAGTTGTAGTATTTGAATATGTTGATTGTTGAGGCCCGATCTACGTTGTGGTGGCTCTTATCATCGTTTAACCCGACTTTGTTAAGATCATAGATCTTGACATAAGCTTGTTTCTGTCGGTACGAGGGTTAAAAGGTGAAACTCCACCACACGAGAAACATGAACTTGTGTAAAAGCATTTTGACTTGTAAAATAGTATTTAAAACGAGCCGATCTACGTATGTACAAGTGGTATATTCGTAGAACCAAGTGTCGAGAAAATCATGTTTTTATAAAAGTTGGGTGACATGTTAACAAATATGATTTTTACAAACTACAAGTGTATAAACACTTGTGAAACGAAAGATCCGACAAAGTAACAATTTTTATAAAAGTTGTCGGGAAGTTGTAAAGGATGATTTGTTCTAAAAACGGGGTTTTTACAGGATTAAACTAATTTATACATAGATCCACCAAATATAACGAGATCTACACTATAGTTTTCATAAAACTACAAGTTCATGTGATAATGCGATTTTACATACTAGTCTACAAGTTTGATGTGTTGAAACTAGTTTGAAGTATCGGAAATTGATTGGTTGATTTAAAGAAGTGTTGAAGTGATTTTGTAAAAGAAAATGATACGCTTGAAAGCGTGGCCACCTCCAGTTACAGGGGAAACTCTGGCGAAATTTTTCTAAAATCTAACACTTAGAATTATTTACATGTGTTAAACTATTTTTGAGATGCTTTCAAAATATATTTCGCCATGACTTTATTTATTAAATAATCGGAGGTGGGATTTTCACAAAACTAAACGTGATAAATATATATTCGGTAAATATATTTTTCACCACACTGTTTATGATTATTTTGTGAAAATATATAAATATTATTTTTAGAGTAAAAGTAATATTTACAAACTTTGACGAACCCAAAATAATGCAAACGCTTACACGACAAACATATAAGTTACAACGGTAATTACTATTACCACATAATCGTTTAAGCATAACTTACGCTTTATGCGGAAATATTCATAAACGCGTATTTTGTCAACGTATTATTTTGGAAAATATTATGTGACGAGAAAATATAATATTTTTGAGAAAAATATTTATATTTTGGAATGAGAAGTAAAAATATATTAAGTGGGACTTAATGAGATGATACAAATACACATGTATTAAATCCCCCACCCTTGGGAAGGAAATTAAATTACCAAGTATATACAAGGAACGGTTGTCTAACTGTTTCCCCAAAAATGTAAACTATAGAGTTAAAGCACGGCCATCCGTCTAATAGAATTAGCACATGTAGGTCGTTGCACAGCTGTTGGATATTTGGAGTACTTGGTACAGCGACGCACTGACTGTGAGTTCATGTCCCCTTTTCTCTTAACTCTTTTCAGTTTTATAAACTGCGGGGGTGGAATACATGTTACTATGATTATGAAATACTTGATACATGGTATGGTTAGCGTAAGGAGGGTTATTACTTAGATCATGTGAGTGGGTAGGCGGAAACTGGAGGCCATTAATCCTCATTGTAGGACCGAGGGACGTAAGCGGTAGATCTATCTGGGTGTAGCGAGCCCAACTCCAGGTCCAGCATAACGGACCTTGGGGTGACTTTGTGCCCGACGCGAAATCCGCTAGGTTTGAGTCTTCCTACTTGCACTTCACACATATCAATGGACTTGCAACCCATTGGTGATCTCTTTTTCCTTATTTGCTACATACCAGGGTTTTGATAAATACAAAGGTTTATTTACTCACTTTCGCATGAACTCGCTCAACATTATTGTTGATTTTTCAACTTACATGTATTTCAGGGAATTAAGGATCTGGCACGGTATGGCATGTTTTCCGCTGCATAAGTCACCAGGGTCATCCAGGGTTCGGGGAATGTGACTCTTTCCTGGACAAGTGACTTTCCTTGAATCGTGTTTATGTTATGTTTGTGGTTGTAATGTTTAGACAAGTTTATGGTTGTTGGGTGTTAACCCGTTAAGACAATGTTTTACTATTTTACTTTTAATGGATGATCTTGCATATTTTTAAATTCATATAGCTTGTTATGATTAAGCTATGGTATTAAGAAGTCACACCAAATTAACCACGCTTCCGCAAAGCCAGGGTGTGACAGGGTACATTTGAAACAAGGTGCTTGATTCGAATGATGGCCATTGCATCAATTGTAGAAAGGAGCAGTTCCCAAGTACCGCTTCTTGGCTGGTGGTGTTGCCACCTGACCAGGTCCTGCTTGATTTGGTGCAACGGCTGGAGGATCCTTTGAGGTCTTACGCTTCTTTGACCTTTTCGAAGGCTTGGCTTCTGCTTCCTTTGTTGCTTCTCGGGTGGTTTCATCCTGGAGACGGGATATGGCAACAGCTAATTCAGCAGTCTTCCGAATTACTTCGCATATTCGTTGGGCAACTTTAGTTGCCTGTTCGGACATCTGAGCGTCGTTGCGATGAAATGACATTCTAGAGGAAAAGGAAGACATAGGAAGAATAGAATGAAATGTTATCGGGTAATAACAAACCCACTGTCTTTGTAAAAGCAACTCAACATATTTCTGATGAATTTATATCAGAATCTGATTCTGAAACTTGCAAATCAACATGTTCTGAATACTCCTTTGAAAAGCTCAACTTGGAACCAAAAAGGAGTGAATTCAATCAAGAGTTTGTAAAACCTCCAGAAGCAGTTCACTCATCTTTTCAAAATTATCCCTTCATTCCATCACAAGAAGGAACATCAGAGATTTCTGATGACCCTTGTATGTGTGTTGAAATACTGAAGCTTGTTCAACACCATCTCCAAAGGAAAAAAGAAAAATTCTGTAAATGGCTCAGCATTTAACAGAAATTCTGATGAAAGGTTATTTAGAAGAAATAATAAAACCAGAATATCATCAGAAAGAGTACCCCAAGCATGCATGGGTACCTAAAACCCTCTAACCATTTCATTTCAGGACCATCATGTGCAGCAGATCTGGTATTGCGACCCAGGAAGCTCCAAGCACATGATTGGGGATAGGAGCTTACTCAGCAACTTTGTCTCAAAGCTGGGTAAAATAGTGAACTCTGGAAATGAAATAAATGGAAGGATCGTAAGATAATTTGATCATTGAAGAAAGTAGCCTATGTTTAAAAGGCTTAAGGTATGATCTGCTAAATCATGGTCAAAATTGTGATAAAGTTCTTTTTGATTTGTAACTTGTTTGAATAAAAGAGTCATAAGAAGAAAAAGTGCATATCTGATAAAGCACCAGAAATTCTAATAAATTATGAGAAAATCTGATACATTATCAGAAAATTTAACAAATCATCAGAAATTCTTGTAACAAATCAGAATACTTCTTGGAACAAAATTATTGAATGATTATTCGAAGAAGTTCATACATTTCATCACCTTTATCTATATCTCAAATTGACAAATTCATAATCTGAAATTTTGCATATTCTTAATTTTCTTTTTTTTTTTGTTATTATTATTTGGTTTTTCTTCTCTTTCTTTAGTTACTACAATTGAAAACGTCATTTGACAGAAGTTTTTCTGGGGATTGTTAGTAGGTGTAGAGATTTTTCTTCTTCATTAAATACACTGAAGTGACAAAAGTAGGTAATCATGATATATAAACTGAAAAATAGCCGCCTAAATCATTTAATGAAGAGAGTTTTTTCTGGGTTATTCTTTATGCCACCTGATAAACAATAAAATAACCAAGATTGTGGTAGACAAGATACAGTGGGTAGATACCATTTATGGCAGTTCTTGAATTTACTGTATATGTTTACCACATTAAGCAAAGTCTGTCACCATCACTTAGAGATTCACCAGAAAACTTCCTCATCTTCTTCTACATACTTTCAAAAAAACACACACACACACACACCATGCTTAAAATTAGAGCTGATCGTTTTCCACTTACTCAACATCCATACCACAACCTCAAACTCAAAACTAGCTTTGAGGGTCCTCTCTGGGATGGGTGTCAAACGATGGTAAACATGCTAATAGCAAGTAACATAGGATATGCTCTCACTGTCAACATAACGATATTCCCTGAAATCCTTCAAACCTTCTGGCAAAACGCAACTTTGTCAGAAAGTCAGGATAGAGGGAGAATATATATTGAAAGTGAGGTGCCTCAATCAAAGAGTCCGAATAACTGAAAGTAACATCAGAATGGTTCTTCCAACTGAATGATGACAACAATGTACTGATGTTCTCATATTCTGAGATTCAAGAAACATTGGAGCACATGGGGTACAATCCTGAAAATGATCCCAGAGCAATCAACAAAAATGGCTTCATTAAGCCCTGGCAGTTTCTGATTACTCAACTAGGTGCATGCTTCTCAAAGAAAGCCATAAATCATCATCAAGCATTTAATAAGTTGTTAGAAATTTGCCGAGCTATCACATTGAACATTCCTTACAACTTCTCTTATTATTTAATGAGAGACTTTGCAAGCAATATGTGGTCAGGCAAGCCATTTTTGATGTATCCTCGTTTTCTGATGAAGATAATCACAAGCCAACTGGGCTTTGGTGGTATACCTGCTGGTTATCAAAGAGCAGAGTTGTATCTTCAACAGAATGCAAGCATCAGTTTACTCAGACCAACAAATAAAAATTCTAGTTTGGTAACTGAACTTTGGGTAATTCTTGAGATAGAACATGGAGATGGAATAGATATTAATTATAACTCTCCATAATTGGATCATATGTGTGTAGATAGATTGTATGTTAAATGTGTTTATATAATATGTTGCTTGTTCTGCTTTAAATTGATTCTTGTTTTATTTCTGTTAATTGGGAAATGGATAAATAAGAATGATCATCAGAAATAAAATTTTAACTCAAAATTCTAATTTTCTGATAACCTAAAACAAAATCTGGTAAAACAATCTGATTTTCTGTTAAAAAATATATTTTATCAGAAAAAGATCAAGAGACCAGGAGGGCACCAGAAAAACCAGTTTAAGTCTTCTAAATTTATCTCATTCCCTCTCATAATTAAAAAAAGGGGGGTTACTCACTCAATATCAAGAATGTTGAAGTGTTGCTTTAAAAACTGGTGAAAACAGTCACAAATTTAGGGGGAAAAACACATCAAAGAAATTATGTTGACTTCTGTTGACCTCTGTTGACCATGTCAAAAGGAGTCAAACAGAAGTCAGAACAAAGGAAATGCATATTTGTTGACAGAAATTGTTGAATGTCTGATGAGATGGAACTTTGACTTAAAAGGAAGGAAAGGATGAAGATGAAGAAAGTTAATTGGACCTCTTCATAACAGTAGGGTCCACAAAAATGGAAAGGTGTCATACAACCGATAATCTTCTCCAATCTGAACTCAGATGAGCACTTCAGTGAAACTGCAGATTAAAAGAACAAGTTGAAAGGGCACAACCACGATTACACGACTAATCATCATTAAAGTCTTGAAACCCACGATCCAACGGTTATATCATGAACCAAAAACCGACATCCCATGATCAAACGGTAATAAAGAAAATTAATGATCCTTTAACCGCCACTACATGACACGTTCCATATCCTCTCAACTCCATAAACCCACAACTCTCTGCTAAAACCCTTCACTTTCTAACTCTCACTTAGCAGAAAATTCAAAAATCACACCTTTCTCACAAACTCCAAACCAAAACTCACGCTGTTCCTCACTCAAAAATCCCTAAATTTCAAACCCTAATTCACAAACTTCAAAAATGGCCGAAGTAAACCTCAACATCCCAATTGTTCAACACGATGTATCTTTCATTGAAGACACTGAATTTCTGCCAATGAAAGAAAACAATTTGCTGATGAATACAGAGCATTCAGAATATGATGTAAGATGTCAACTTCTGATAGAGTATCTCATGAAATGTCCAATTTCAGGAGCTCTAACAAAAGAGAGAGAAGTACCAGAAAAGCTACTACAACAATTTGTTCACGCCTTTGATGAAGTTGAAGAAAACCAAATCTCTGCTCGTGTATGGAAAAATGTTTTTGTAACATTAACTCCTGCAAGGGTAAGAAAATGGCTCGAACTACCTATTCTTGATAACTATGTTGAAGCACCGAGCAGAAAGAGCTATTAAGTTTTATCATTAGGCTTGGTTATAAAAACAAGAAGATCAACAAAATTGGTTCAATCAGAAGAAACGAAATGCCAGCTATATGGCAAGTGATGATGGAAGTATTAAACAAATGTCTCACCTCAAAAATCGGAGGAACTGATCAGATCAATCAAGCTATTCTAACAATCATGTATGGACTCATAACTGGGTTCAAAATTGATTATGGGTTAGAAATTTTCAACCTGATCAAGAGGTCAATCATCACCAAAAATGGAAAAATAATCTCACATCTGCCATATCCGAGGTTAATTTCTATTTTCATTTCTGAAACATTTGCTGCAAGAGAAATAGAAATTCCAATTTTGGAGAATTTGTGGAGATCAAACACAATGAAGGCCTGGAGTTCCAATCATGGATGGGAATCTGACAAAGATATCCCTGAATTACCAGAAAGCATGTTATGTCTCATTACACCAGATTCACAGAATACAGCATGAAGCACTTCTGACCAAATCAGACTCTACAACAGAAAAAGCCAGCAGAGAAGTTTTCAAATGCTCTTCATCACTAGAAGGAGATGAAGAACAAAAATCAAGATCATCAAAAGAGGTAGGAGGAGAAGGGATTCTGATGATTACCAACTCACCAGGTAGTAAGTCAGATGATGCTGAAGATGATCAAATTCATGAAGGAAGAATTCATCCAGATTTTGATATGCTACAAGAGACAGCACAAGAACATTATGCAAAATCACATATTGCTGGAAGAATTCATGAAGATGCTAGAGATCATTATGAAGAAGCTCAATTTGATGGCCTTGAAATTGAAACAACTGAAGTAATACATCATAATGAATCCCATATCACTGGTACATCTCTCTCAAGAACTGTTTTAGTTGATACTTACTCAAAACAAACAAAATCAGAAAGTTCAGTTAATGTTTCTTACAACTTAGAACATGAAAAAACTGATGTTGAAATTTCTAAGCCTGTGGAGTTGAATGTTGATTTTGCATGTGGAGGAAATTATGTGGCGGCGATGAAAGCTTCCCATGCAAACCCTAGTGGGGCATCTAATGTAAACCCTAGTTCGGCCGATAAGGGTTTGTTGAACAATCAGATTGGTGCGCAAGGTAGTCAGAATGTCCGAAAGGAATCAGGTAAGCCTCCATTATCTTATGCTGATTCTATTGGGGCATCTAGTTCCAGGAAGGTCAATTTTCGAACTCTTGCTAGTCCGGTAGCTCATGAGGGATGTGATGTTGTTTTGCCGAAAGAATCTGTTAGAGTTGTTAAAGATAAGCTTGCTAATACGTTATATGGATACTTCCTTGGTGATCGTGTTGCATACCCGGTAGTCGAATACTTCGTGAGGAATAATTGGAAGAAATTTGGCCTTCAAAAGTCTATGATGAATGCGAGTGGTTTTTTCTTTTTTAAGTTTGCAGATGAAATTGGTATGATGAATGCTATGAAAGAGGGTCCTTGGATTATTCGTTCGCAACCTCTATTTCTTAATGTATGGTCCCCATCTTCGAAACTAGAAAAAAAGGAAGTTAAAACTGTGCAACTTTGGGTTAAAATACACGATGTACCTCTTGCTGCGTATACAGAGGATGGATTAAGCATGATTGCAACGGCTATTGGTAATCCTATGGTTTTAGACACGTACACTACCTCAATGTGCTTAGACTCTTGGGGTAGGAGTAGCTTTGCTAGAGCTTTGGTTGAGATCTCGGCTGACAATGAGTTCAAAGAGGAAATTGTGATTGCAGTTCCAGATTTGGAAGGGGATGGATTTGTTAAGGAAAAGGTGTATGTGGAGTATGAATGGAGCCCTCATCGATGCTCCTTTTGCAAGGTGTTTGGGCATAATGATGGGGCTTGCCCGAGACAAGTCAGGCAGGTCACGAAGGGTCCGGCTACTATTCAAAAAGCTCATCAAGTATCTAATTCTAAAGTGCCTTCGAAAAAACCAGTGGTAGACAAAGACGGGTTCATGGATATGGATGCTAGGAAAACGGCAAAGAGAACGGGGTTTCCGGTTAATAAGCAAAAACAGAAGTTTGAATATCGTTCGGTTGGGTTAAAAACTAGTGGAGGAGCTAATAAATCAACCCCAAAATCTAGCTTTACCTCAAACAATCCCTTTGACGTGTTAAATGATTCGAGGAATGACCATGAAGCTGGTGGAAGTGGAGCAGGGGATGATAAAGACGAATCGGATGATGACGAGGTACAGGAAGTATATAATGAGACGGATGAATTTCTTGTCAGTGACTCTAGGAAACCTGAAACTAAACAAGGGGCAAGCACTCCTTTTTCGGCGGTTAACAATGGTTAGTCTTGCTTCGTGGAATATAAGGGGGTTGAACTGCCCTCTGAAACAAACGGAGGTTCGACAGGCTGTAAAGGATTATAACTTGAGTTTATGTGCAATTCTAGAGTCGCATGTTGATGTTAGTAGACTGAGTCATGTGTGCATATCTGTGTTCCGTTCCTGGGATTGGACGTCCAATGGGGCTCGCTGTAGCAAAGGTACGAGGATTATTATAGGATGGAATCCAGCCGTTTTTGATGTTATGGTGTTGTCTCAGACCGATCAGGTTATTCATTTACAACTCTTTTTCAAGAAGGATAACAAAATAGCCTTTTGTTCGGTTGTTTATGCGGCTAATTATTATGTGACCCGTAGGGAGTTATGGCACCATTTGTCTTTGTACAAAATATTTGTTGGCAATAATCCATGGTTTCTAATGGGAGATTTCAACTCCGCGTTAAACCTAGAAGATAAATCAGTGGGGGCCTCATCTGTTTCTCTTAGTATGAAAGAATTCCAAGAGTGTGTGAATGATATTGAAATGTTTGATATTAATCGGTCCGGTCTCCATTTTACATGGAGCCAGAAGCCCAAGAAGGGGATTGGTTTGCTGAAAAAGATCGATAGAGTACTTGGTAATACCCACTTCGTAAGTAATTTTCCGAATGTTGTTGCTCTTTTCCAGCCGTATCGGCTCTCGGATCATTGCCCCTGTGTTTTAAAGCTCCCAAATGCTGGTATTTTGAAACCTCGGTCATTTAAATTTGCTAATTTTCTGGTGTTTAAGCCTGAATTTTTAGATATTGTGAAGCGGGTATGGGATACTAGAGTTAATGGAGTGCACCAGTTCTGTGTTGTAAAACGTCTTCGGCTTCTGAAAAAACCTCTTCGTGCACTGTTATTTAAGCAAGGTAACTTGCATAAAAAAGTTGAAAGTCTCCGGGAGAAGCTTGATGTCATTCAGAGTTCTATTGATAAACAACCGAATAGTGAGATTCTTCGGGTTGAAGAAGCTACTTTAAGTGCTGAATACCAAGAAGCTTTATTGGATGAGGAGCGTTTTCTGAAACAGAAATCCAAAGTGGACTGGTTGAGGGCTGGGGATATGAACATGGCTTTTTTTCACTCTTCGCTAAAAAACAAAAATCATCGTAGCCGTATTGATGTTATTCGTGATACTGGGGGTGTTATCTTTGAGGGCAATCAGGTTCATCAAGCTTTTGTCGATCATTACGAGAAGTTTTTGGGTTGCCGGGGCGATACGTCGCTAAATCCGGCTCCGGATTTATTTTCTAAAGTCTTGGATCCGAATGTTGCTACTCATATGTGTAGACAGGTGACTGTAGATGAGGTAAAGAAGGCTATGTTTTCTATTGGCATTGACAAGGCTCCTGGTCCAGATGGGTTTACTGCAGCTTTTTTCAAGAGTGCGTGGCCTATTTTTGGTAATGATGTCTCAAGGGCTATTATTGATTTTTTTGATACAGGGAATCTTCTTCGAGAGTTAAATCACACTCTTATTGTGCTAGTGCCAAAGGTTCCTTCCCCATCGGTTGTGACTGACTTCAGGCCGATAGCTTGTTGTAATGTCATATATAAATGCATTAGCAAGATAGTTGCGGAAAGAGTGAAGGTGGCATTGAATAATATTGTCAGCATAAACCAATTTGCTTTTGTACCAGGAAGGAAGATTTCTGACAATATTCTGTTAACCCAAGAATTGATGCACAATTATCATAGAAATTCTGGTCCCCCAAGATGTGCTTTTAAAGTAGATATCCAAAAGGCCTATGATACGGTTGATTGGAGGTTCCTTAAAAATATCTTGCTTGGTTTTGGGTTTAGCATCAAGATGGTCAATTGGATCATGGTTTGTGTCTCTACTGCATCGTACTCTGTTTGTGTCAACGGTAATGTGCATGGGTATTTCAAAGGTAATCGGGGGCTTCGCCAGGGAGATCCGCTTTCCCCATATTTATTTACTCTTGTCATGGAGGTTCTCACGGGCATTTTGCATCACATGATCAGGATCGACTCTTCTTTCAAATTTCATAACAAATGTGAGAAGCAGCAAATAATCAACCTATGTTTTGCAGACGATTTATTCCTTTTTGCCAGAGGGGAAATTGCTTCGGCTAGATGTATTATGAATTCTCTCTCTAAGTTTTCTAAAATGTCGAGGTTGGTGCCTGTATCCAGAAAAGTACGGTGTTCTTTTGTAATGTCCCAAGTTATATTAAAAATGCTATTCTGAACATTATGCCGTTTAAGGAGGGATCCTTGCCTGTGCGCTATCTTGGTGTGCCCCTAATTTCATCGGGGCTTCTTTATAAAGATTGTAGTGCTATGATGGAAAAGCTTGACAAACGAATCATGCATTGGAGAAACAAATTACTCTCGTTTGCTGGTAGATTGCAACTCATTATTTCCGTCTTGTCTTCTATGCATATTTTCTGGTCTTCTATCTTTATATTGCCGACTCGGGTCATTCATGAATTGGAGGCGAAAATGCGGAATGTTCTTTGGTCCCAAGACTTTGTGTTCCAAAAAGGTAAAGCGAAGGTTTCTTGGAAAGTCGTTTGTCTCCCTAAATATGAAAGCGGATTGGGGATTCGGCGGTTAGGGGAAGTAAATAAAGCTCTCATGACTAATCATATTTGGAGTATTGTCACGAAAAGAAACTCATTGTGGGTGGAGTGGGTTCACAGCTACAGGTTAAAAGGTAAAAACTTCTGGATATCTAAAATCAATTCGAATAGCTGCTACTCATGGAGGAAGCGTCTTCAGCTTAGACCGCAAATGAGAGAGTATTTTTGGTCGGATGTCAGAAATGGTACTAGGACCTCGGCTTGGTATGATTCTTGGTGTGACCTAGGGTCGCTCGGGAATTTTATTTCGCCTAGAACCATTGCTAATGCGGGATTCCGACTGGAGGACTCTGTGTCTGAAATTCAGTTAAATGGAGAGTGGAAATGGCCGGTTGCTTGGAGGGACTTATTCCCAGTTTTAATCCAGCTAGATCAATTCCACATTACCCTGAACAAACTTGACAGATTCATGTGGCGTGATGGTAATGATCGGAAAGATTTTTCGACTTCGTGTGTGTGGAATTTGATTCGGTATAAGGAAACAGACGTAGAATGGAGCACTATTGTCTGGTTTGCTCAATGTATCCCGCGGCATGCGTTTCTCATGTGGCTGATCATGCGAGGTAAATTACTTACGCAGGATAAAATTCTGAACTGGGATTTCTCTCGGCGGAAAAATATGAACATGATGTGTTGTTTATTATGCTATGCAAATCACGATTCCCATAGTCATTTGTTCTTTGAATGTAACTACTCGTCAAAAGTTTGGGATATGGTGAAACAAAAGGTGGGTATGGATTCGGTTCAACCTAAGTGGGCTGATATTGTGACTTGGTTACTTATTCGGTCCAAATCAAAACTAGTTGCGGATTATGTTGCTAGAGTAGTGGTCGCGGCTACTGCGTACGTCATTTGGCAGGAGCGCAATGCTAGGATATTCAAGAACCAGCTGAGACCTCCAGAGACTGTTGGTGCTCATATAATACAATTGGTTCGATACAAGTTAATGGGAGTGAGACTGAAGAATACTGGTAATGTTCGCAGGCTTTTAAGCGAATGGGAAGTCCATGGCAAAGAGATATTGGATGATGGTGGCTGACTAGTTTTTGGATTGTATTTCGTTTTTTCCTAGATGCTAGGCTAGTTGTTTTGTGTTGATTTGTAGTCGTTTAAGTTTGGTGTTTTGGTTTACGTTCATGGGGAATGCCTCATGATCGAACTAGTGTAGATTCTCTACACTACTTGGTTTGTATTTGGTTGTTGATATATAAAATCACCGGGGTAATCCTTTACCCAAAAAAGAAAAAACTGATGTTGATAAAGAGGTTACTAGTGCTTTTAATCTCAACTCTGAATCAGAAAATGAGGAAGAGAATGAGATCTCAACAGATAGAGATCAAGAAACTGATCAAGGAAATCTGGAAAAAGGTAATATGTTTACCTTAAAAACTTATCGAGAATCACATGTTAATGTGATTCAAGGATATAAGGAAATCCAGGATGAGAGTATGTCACTCACCACTGGTGGAGATGATACTGGTAAACTTAAGGTTGCACCAAACTTTGGTAAAGCCAAAAGTGACCCTATCGTTTCCAAAACGGCTGCAAATGTGTTTGCAGCTGGAGTGTTAGCAGGAACATCTGTTGTTCCAAATATCCCTGAAAAACCCATGAATCAAGAAAATCTGGAAACTATATTGGAAAATGTTTACAAAGTCTGCAAAAGAAATCCAGCGGAAGAAAAACTTGATATGTTGCTGTCAGAAATACAAGGTCAAAGGGCTGAGATGAAGACTTTGTCAGAATCAGTGGAAGCAATAAAGAAACAAACTGATGATAACACTGAAGCACTAAAGTCTCTTCAGAAGATGAAAGAAAAGGCACCAGAACTCAACATCTCTGCATCAGAAATCCAAATGATTCTCACAGAAATAGAAAAGATCAAAGCACAAGTTGTAAATGTGATGGAGTCAAGGCAGTCAAGCAGTGGAAACAGAGTTTTGGAAGAAGTTACCATTCTAAGGGCAAGTAATAACAGTATCACAGATGCCCTTGAGAAGCTGTCAAAAGAATGGGCTGCAAGTCAGATGAAAGCTCAAACTGAATTCAACAAAGTTCAGAAAAACATGGCCAGCAACTCAAAACTGGTAAGAGAAGCGCAACAACTAATGGAGAAGATGCAATTCAATATTGCAAAATTAGCCAAAGTGGATCCTCAAGAACTCATGAAAGAAATTCCTGCTGAAAGCTCACATCAGGAAGCTCCAAAGTCAAGTCCTCAACAATCATCAACCACACCAATCACCAAAGCTGAAACCACAATGATGGGTCCACCTCCAAATGTCCCAAAAGATGAAATGCTAAAAAGGTTAGCAGCTGCAAAACCTCAAGTTATTACAAATTTGAAATTGCTAGCTGTTGTTCCAAATCCAACAGTATCTGATGACTCAGCAATAAGCAAATATATGAATATACAAACGATGAAGGAATGGGAACAAGAAGGTGATTCAGTGGCAAAATCAAAGATTGTTAAGAGAAAAATCTCTGAAACCAAGTCTGTCATGGTTAAAGAGATTGCCAGGGATGTAATGACATTTCCTGAATACAATCTGGTGAGTTATTATTTGACAAAAGAAGATGAAATGCCAAGATCACTATCTCCTATCAGACTGGGTTTAAGAGAAGAAAGAATGAAAAGAGGGTCAGGTAGCATTTACAAACATAATGAGAATCCGGTAAGAAGAATTTTAAAGGTAGATGAAGTGAAAGTTGCAACTGATGATATAGGAGGAACTTATGTGCAAAACAGATACACACTTCAGAGAGAAAATGGGGATGAACAGAAGGTGACTGATGAAGAAATAGCTGACCAGTTGCATCCTTTAGACATTTTATTTATGAAGGATCACTATGAAAAGGAAAAGAAAAATAACCAAGAGGTCAGAAGGGCATTAAATGGCATATCAAAGGCTGGAATATTGCTATTTGAAAGAATGGTTTTTTCAGACTTTGATCTATCCATCAACTATGAACATGTGCACAACAAAAAGGTGTACTTTAGATCACCAAAGACAAAAGTTCCCTCAGAAATATTGGATGATGTAAGATCTGGAGACATCATTATGCAGACAAGCAAAGATGGAAAACAAGAATATGGTGTAATCTTCAGAGATTATGATAATAACAAAGCTCTGATTCAGAAGTGTTGACATCTGTAAGTACTCAAATCAAACTCTGAGGTATATCTTGAAAACTATGAACAAAAGACAAGAACATCTTCAGAAGATAGAAAAGAACTTGGAGGGAAGCAGAAAAGAAATTGAGCAAATGATTGAAGAATGGATCCAAGCAAGAGAATGGTACAAAGACATGTATGATAGCTGCAAAAAATATATCTCCTACAAAAAGAAGATAAAGAAAGGAGATGTGCATAAGAGAGTGAAGCTGAATTAAAGAAACTTGTTTAATTTTTTTTTTCATCTTTTATGTAACTTGTTTTTCAAAACTTTAGCATCTGGTTTAAATTTGCAAGTATTATGTTTCCACTGTTTGGAAATTTTATATTCATGAGGTAGTTCATTTTCTTACAATGCTTAGGTGAAAACTGTTAGGAAACTTTATTTGTAAGTATTAAAGAAAATCTCAATCAACTGGATCTCTGAAGAGATAACAGTCCTGAAGATCACAGCAAGAAGAAGAAGATCAGATAGGACAACTGAAATGCAAAGTATCTACTTCAAAGAATCACAAGTTGATCAGGAGTTGATTTGGATTATCAGAGAAGGTCATTTCTGATGGATCTGATGAAATATCACCAGTTTCTGACGATTCTGATCATCAGACTTTCTGATGATTTGTTCATCAGAATTTCTGATGAAGTTGTTTATCAGAAGCCCCACTTGTCTAAAAATCACAACTCTATCCTGCCACCAATGACCGAAGCATGACATTATTGGTTATCATGATTACAAATGCAACTTGAACGATGGATTCAATGAATATGTCAAATTGCTACTTTATGTAGGACTTAGTGCATGAATAAACAATTGTTTATTCATGTACACAGCCGTCTATAAATAGAAGGCTCGAGAGGCAGAAGATACTTGAGTTTGAAGCTTAGCATTCATATACAAACACCCAAACTCCACTACTCTTCTCACCCACAGAATTCAAGATTCATTTGTATTAGATAATAATCTTACAATCACCTTGTTAAACTAATTTATTTCAAAGTGATATAAACTTGATAATTCTGTAGGTCTTGTTTCTTGAAAGTCTGATTTCCATTTCCGCACATGTGACAACCCTCACCAAACCAGGTATCCGTACGACTTAATTAATAATTAATTACTGCTTAATTACCGTGCTTGCTTGAAATTGTGGATAAACTGCTATCTGAATACTGATACATGTACATACTTGCATCATACTTTCTTTGCTGTCACTCTATTATTTACATACTGAACTCTAGTGACAACCTTGATGCACAAAAGCACAGTAGCACTATGAACGGATAACCTATTAAACATGCTGATATAGCCAGCATCAGGCAGACACTATGAACGGATAACCTATTAAACGGACGATACAGACTTTGGAAGATATGCTGAGAGCATGTGTTATGGACTTAGGAGGTAGCTGGGATAAGCATTTGCCATTGGTCGAATTTTCGTATAACAACAGCTACCACACCAGTATTGGTGCTGCGCCATTTGAAGCCCTATATGGCCGCAAGTGCAGATCACCGCTTTGTTGGTCTGATGCAGGTGATAGGCAATTGGTTGGTCCTGATATGGTCCAGGAAACCACAGACAAGATCGCACAGATCCGAGATCGCATCAAGGCGGCCCGCGATCGTTAGAAATGTTATGCGGACCGAAGAAGGAAACCTCTAGAGTTTGAGGTAGGTGATATGGTTTTGTTAAAGGTATCACCCTGGAAGGGTGT
Organism: Helianthus annuus; assembly: GCF_002127325.2. Taxonomy (NCBI): domain Eukaryota; kingdom Viridiplantae; phylum Streptophyta; class Magnoliopsida; order Asterales; family Asteraceae; genus Helianthus; species Helianthus annuus. The sequence continues at coordinate 63,404,002 of NC_035435.2, forward strand.
GGCACGCTTCGGGAAGCGTGGAAATTTGAATCCGCGGTATATTGGTCCGTTTAGAATTTTGGAAAGAATTGGGTTAGTAGCGTACAAGCTGGACTTACCTGCTGAACTGAATGGCGTTCACGATACATTTCATGTATCAAATTTGAAGAAAAGTCCAACGCAAGATGCCGTTGTCATTCCCACCGACGAGATTCATGTTGACGACACGCTCCATTTTGTCGAAGAACCGGTTGAGGTTACGGATTGGAAAGTGAACAAAACCCGCCGGAGCAGTGTCAAGCTCGTCAAGGTTCGTTGGAATGCCAGACATGGTCCTGAATACACCTGGGAGCGTGAGGACCGGATGAAAGAGAAATACCCCCACTTATTTCCCAAGAACCCTGCTTCTAGAAGCAGAACTTAAAATTTCGGGACGAAATTTTTCTAACGGGGGGAGAATGTGACAACCCTCACCAAACCAGGTATCCGTACGACTTAATTAATAATCAATTACTGCTTAATTACTGTGCTTGCTTGAAATTGTGGATAAACTGCTATCTGAATACTGATACATGTACATACTTGCATCATACTTTCTTTGCTGTCACTCTATTATTTACATAGTGAACTCTAGTGACAACCTTGATGCACAAAAGCACAGTAGCACTATGAACGGATAACCTATTAAACATGTTGATATAGCCAGCATCAGGCAGACACTGCCTCTAAGGCCTGTATGAGCCCGAGATAGTTTGCTACACTAGTAGAAAGTGTAGGGATATAAGGGTTGTAGAACTGCGTCACTAGGTATAAGTTACAGTGACTGGATGTGCCTAAAACGTACTCTAAGTACAAAATTCTGCACTTTAATTATAAATTCAGCATTTAGCTAACTAATAAAGTGCCAAAACATGAGAAAAATATTAATAGACGCTTTCCAAAGTGTCGGGAATGCTTCGTGTCACTAAAAATAATATTAAAGACACTTTAAAGCTTTGTTAAGCACTGTAACGGATCACTATCCAACCGAACAACCGGACTTTACCCGGAACATAAAAATATTGCCATCAACATTGTTTCTCATTTTCTGAGCCAGTTAGGGTCCCTGAATACCCTAACACCCGCTATAATGCACTACACACTGGTAAATGGTTTAACCTCCAACTTTACTTAACTTCATCTTAACTATTAGTTGAAATTGAACTAGGAGACCCCCCCCCCCCTCTAACCGAACTCATCCCCTAGGGGGACACCCATGTCCTTTATGTGATTAAAAAAATCTCATGTGCCTAATATCTTGGTGACATTGTGACCTATGGGTAATTAAGTTAAGTTTGTCTATAAGTATCCTACATTACACAACATAACCTTCATTCTTTCCACTCAACACTTCACCACAACATCACTCTCTCTCCCTCTCTTTCACTCTCGGCCGAAGACACAAGCACCCCCACCGCAACTTTTCGATTTTGATCTTGCATTTCCAAGTGTCTACAAGTGTCAAGGAACTCATACAAAGGAGCTTGGTGCATTCGGATCGTGAAGAACCTCACCTCATTGCTTTTATCCACGCGTTTTACGATTAGTTTCTTCCCTAGCCTCGAGCTAGTAGTAAGTGACTTTAAACACACTCTTGATCTATTTTAAAGTGGTTAAAACGAACTTTGTCGGTTAAAAGTCATGAACTTACAAGAATGCATACTAAAAGTTTACATAAATGTTAAATGTGCTGGTTAAAAGCATAAGGGTTGTGTAAATCTTGTAAAACTTGTTTTGTGTAATTATTTAGTGCCGATCTATGTTGTGGTAGCACGGATCATCATCTAACCCGGATTAGTCATGTTCATGGATCATGACATAGAGTATGTTTAAGTGTAAAAAGGGGTTAAATGATGAACACTACCACTTACGAAGCATGAACTTGTGTAAAAACGATTTTACTTATGAAATAGTGTTCAAAACTAGTAGATCTACGGATCTACAAGTGGTATTTTCAAAGAACCAAGCGTCAAAGAAAACATATTTTAAAACCGGATCTTTCATGAACAAGAGTGATTTTTGAACACACAAGTGTGTAAACACTTGTGTAACACTAAGTTTCGACAAAGAACTATTTTTGTCAAATTTTACAAGAAGATGTGAAAATATATTTTCTTTAAAAACGAGATTCACAAGAAACCAAGTAGACTATTGCAAAGATACACTAAAAGTAATGGAAATTACTACATATTTTTGGACAAACCACAAGTTCATGTAATTTTTGCGATTTATATACATTTTGACTAATTTGATGGTTGGATATTGTTATTGTGAATGAGAAAATTGTTGATTTGAATTATAAAAGAAAATGATACGCTTGAAAGCGTGGCCACCTCCAGTTACAGGGGAAACTCTGGCGAAATTTTTCCAAAAACCTAACACTTGGAAATATTTTCATCACAAGTGTTAGAAATACATTTTTAACTTGTTTTCAAAAATATAAATTTCGCCACGATCTTTATTACAAAATTACTAAGTGTCGGAGGTGGGATTTTCACAAAATAAAACTTGCTAAAATATATATTTAGTATATATATTTTCCGTAACATCACTTGTATAAATGTTTATGATTATTTTGTGAACTATGCAAATATTATTTTTAGGGTAAAAATAATATTACCAAATGTTAACGACTCCAAAATAATACGAACGCCTTTACGATAAATATTTAAGTTACAACGGTATAGTTAATACCACCCGACCTTTAAAACGTAACTTACGCATTTTAAGAAAATATTTATGAACGCGTATTTTGTCAAGGTATTATTTTGGGAAAATCATATGTATTAAAATATAATATTTTTGGGAAAAATATTTGTATTTTGGAGTTAGAAATAAAATATATTTTAAGTGAGACTTAATAATATATTTCGAATTTTACGAACGCACATGTATTAAATCCCCCATCCTTGGGAAGGAGTCTATTTACCAAATAATTACAAAGTGTAATTACGAAATAGTTGTCTAACTATTTCCCAAAACCTTAAGCTAAGGCACGGCCGTCCGTCTAATAGAAGTTAGTACGTGTAGGTCGTCGCACAACGGTTTGATCAGGAGATTTACTTGGTAGAGACGCACCACAGTGAGTTCATGTCCCCCTTTTCTCTTAACTGTTTTCAGTTTTCTAAACTGCGGGGGTGAAATACATGTTACTTTGATTACAAGTGCCTTATACATGGTATGGTTAGCATAAGGAGGGTTACTACTAGATCATGTGAGTGGGTAGGCGGAAACTTGAGGCCATTAATCCTCAGGGTAGGACCGAGGGACAGGAGCGGTAGATCTATCTGGGTGTAGCGAGCCCAGCCCCAGGCCCAGCATAACGGACCTCGGGGTGACTTTGTGCCCAACGCATAAATCCGCTAGGTTTGAGTCTTCCTACTTGCACTTCACACATATCAATGGCCTTGCAAACCATTGGTGATCTCTTTTTCCTTATTTGCTACATACCAGGATTTTATACATACGAAGGTTTTTATTACTCACTTACACATGAACTCGCTCAACATTATTGTTGATTTTTCAACTTACATGTATTTCAGGGAACTAAAGATCTGGCGCGGTATGTTGCGTTTTCCCGCTGCATAAGAGTCCGAGGTCATCCGGGTTTAGGGGATGTGACTTTTTCCTGGACGAGTCACAGTCCTTAAACTGTGTTTGTTTCATGTCGATGTTTGTGTTTTCTGAACAATGATATATGTTATCAGGTTGTAGTTTCAGTTGCTTGAGTCAACGCCCTAAAACAATGTTGTTGTATTTGGTTTTTAAAACTTAATTTAATGGATGATCTTGCATGGTTTTTATTTCATATAGCTTGTTATGGTTAAGCTATGGTATTAAGAAGTCACACCAAAATTAACCACGCTTCCGCAAAGCCAGGGTGTGACAGCACATCTTTTTGACATATACTGAAATCACTTGCCATATTACGTAAAAAGAAGTTGTTAAGGCTATACTGGGTCCAACAGTTATCGTGTTATCCGGTATTCTTTGAATTGTCATAATTTACGCATTCACGTTAAAATCCATGAACGTCCTTTATTTGGTCATTAATATTATTATTATTACTATATAAAAGAAATTTAACTGATATACGTGATAATAACGTGAACGGGTATTTTGAGTTCAACCGGAATTGACAGAATAAGGTAACATTGTTAGCATGAAAGTGTGGGTTGTCACATCATCCCCAAGTTGAAAGAAATTTCGTCCCGAAATTTGACATAATTCATACCTTGAAGGAACCGATTGCATATTTAAAACCTAAAACCACAAATTACATAAAAAAAACATATCAGGTCAGATATAAACATAGATCGACGAAGAGACCGATGAAATCAAGATGTTTAATAGCAAAATAATGGATTAGATAATATGAAATCCGAAGTTTCTTGAGAAAGCTATACATTCAAATTGAAAGAAAGGGGGACTAGAAGAGAAACCCTAATCGACGATTGAATATGTGAGGGAAACATTGATATGCGCCGGGCTATAACAATATTTATGGGAACAATTTTAGACCCGCATTGTTCTATCGGGTCGCCCAAAACGGATGCACTAAAAGAAATGAGATGTTTGTGTTTTTTGACGGAAAAAACATAATATAAAGGCCTGACAAGAATACATAATATAAGACTAGAGGGTATAGGGAGGGTCATTCCCATGAGGATGGGCCGCCACGTAGGACGCCACATCACCATCCTCCATGGGATGGCCCTCCTAGCATTTTGAAGGGGGTGGAGGATGGGCCTACCCTACACAATTATGTTATAATTTTTTAACTTTTTTTGATTAACTTGATAAAAACTTCTTAACAATTAAATAAAACTAAAACATAAAACAACATAATTAAATCCATTTCATAACATAAAAAAATTACATTTCCTAAAAATTAAAATTACTAATCCTAGAAACGGAAAACATAAAAGCGAAAAAAGAAAATAACAATACGACTAAAAAATACGAAACAACCTACGACGTCCATTTTTTCTTAACTTCCTATTTCATCCTCCGGTAAACCTCGCGTTCATCCTCCAGAACCGAGTCGAGATCCAACCTCATAATCCTAAAATCCTCCGCTCGAGCATAGTCGGCCAACAAGTTTTTCTTATAACTATATTTTTCCGCCGTGAGCTTTTTGAACGAATGGAATTCGGATATCAACTCGTCCATTTTCGAACCCGCCCCGGAAGACGTTTGGCTCGAGCCGCCCCCTTTTCTCTTTCCGACCGCCTCTTTTTTTGCTTTGTCCCTTCCGGGGGGACGTTCCGACTCGTGAACGGGCAACACATCCTCGTCAAATTCCGGGTCGTCGTTTATGTCGATTTGACAACGAGCGGTGGAGCCTCCCACACTATAACTTCCGGACTTGGAAGGTTTTACTCCGTTTGGCGGTTGCGACCTCATTTGGAACCGGCCTCCATTGTTTTCTTTCTCTAAAACGTTCCATGCTCAGAGGTGTTGGAAAGACGTTGAATTTTTAGAGTCCCACTCAACCAAAGCAAGGTTGAGAATGTCCTCTTCGCTTCTCCCACTAAGACCACCCGTAGTGGGGCGGTATTTTTAAAAAAAAATTGAAAAAAAACGCTGCAAAACGCCCCTCCCCCCATTACAACAGGCGTTTTTGGGCGTTATATTTGAGAATTTTGCATGCAGGCGTTTTTAAGAAAACGCTAAAATAATGAAATGAAACTTTGCATGGGCCAATGAGAGTGGTCCAAGTAAGGGGCCTTTTAGTTTATTTTTTTAATCTTTAACCTTTTGAAAAAGTAATTGTTTATTGATTGGAAAGGGCATTATTTGAGCATTATTCCTACTATATCACTTTTACAATAACGTCCTATACTGACTGAACTGCCACATGATAAAGACATTATTTTTCTTAACCACTATACATGTTTCTCATGTTCTAAAAGAACTTTATATTTGTTGAAACGCTTGCAAAACCCCGCCCCAATCACATGAGCAGCGGCCCATAAATTATTTGGAAACCGATGACGCATTATACTTAGATCCGTCCATCTATTTGCGAATTTCAAAATGGTAAGTTGCTTTTTGATGGATCTAGCTAGGGTTTTTGTTTGATCCAATTCATATGTTCCTACTGTTTCCCCTTGATTCATTACTGTTTTTTTCCATGATTTCAGCTTCCGTTATCTCTTCTCAAGACATCTCAAGGGCATCCCATGGTGAGTCTTCCTCATTTATGATTTGATTCAGTTTTTGTTGCCATGTGAAACCCTAATTTTGACTTTCAAATCAAAGAAACAATTTTGTTGATTTGATCACTTGACCTATACCACATCGTAGTTTTAGATTTCAAAGTTACTACTTACTTGCATGGTGCCTAATTGATGTGAATTTTACACTCTGTTCCCGAGTCTCATTTAACAGGGGAGTGGAGGGAAAATAGATGAAAATATGAAAAAAAAACCATGTTCCCGAGTTTCATTTAACAGGGGGAGGGGAGGGGAGGGAAAAGGGAAGAAAATATGATCATATATTCATCCTCCCAAATTGGAGAGATTAGGAGAGAAAATTTTCCTTCCCCTCCCCCTGTTAAATGAGACTCGGGAACATAATCTTCATCTTGTAGTAAATGTCATAAGGTTTGTTTAAGATTCTCTTTTGCTCTACCAGTTTGGGGCCTAAAACATGTGGTGAAGTTGGGGCTCTTTCGTAAAAAAAGAAGATATTTTGTGTTTAGGTCCTAACACGTTGGAGTATGATGACACGTATTTTCTGTATATGACTTCTAAACGGCACAAAATCACACAAATCCAACAGAAATTTGAGAGCTTGAGAGTTGTGATCGAAAGGGAGAGTCGGATGTGAATCAAATGTAGTCAAACCCTAAAAAATTTGGGGGCACATAAGATATGGGCCTAAGCTTCAGTTTATTTCTTTGCATAGTCAGCCGCCCATGCTCTTTAGATTAATCATTTTTTTAAATTAAAGAAGCACTGTTGTTAATAGCAAGCATAGTGTCCGCTATAGCGTTTAGCGTGGTGATGCGGCAATAGGTCGCAATCAGATTTTGGTGCCTCCTTCGCGTGAAAATAGTGGGATTATAGGTTTTTCTTTTTCTGTTCTAATATAAACAGCGATAAAATATACCTATTAAATAGCGGGGGTCTTAGTTTTTATTCTTATAAATATGCGTATAAAAACAACGTATTTTGAAAAAAATATACATATAAAATGTTTCAAAAATTTTCTTCTAGTGTAACTTTAAACATAAAATAGCACCCGGTAGTTCATCGCTATCGCTGCGTAGCATATAGGTAGCTTGTCGCTATCGTCCGCTATTCACTATTAATAACTATGTAAAGAAGTAACGTTTGAAGTCTAAAAATGCATTTTAGTTTTTTATTATATTTTATACGTGGAGAGTATTTTCATTGAAATTGGATTAGGTCATTCGATACTAAAACCGGGTATGGTTTGTTTGACGATAAAAAGTAAGATGCAAGTTGCAGGGTTCTTAGAGTTATAATCTTTTTTTTTTTTTTGTAGAAGATTTCGCATTTTTTGAACTGCTTTTAATTTGTTTTTGATGCAGCTTGTGGAGCTGAAAAATGGTGAGACTTACAATGGGCATTTGGTGAACTGTGACACCTGGATGAATATCCATCTTCGTGAAGTGATTTGTACCTCAAAGGTAATTCTATTCATTGTTTAACAACTTTTTTTTACCATAGTTCTTTTCTTGAAAGTCTTATTGACATGGAGTAATGAAGTATAAAACCTGTTGACACTTGACAGGATGGTGATAGGTTCTGGAGGATGCCTGAATGTTACATTCGTGGAAACACTATAAAGTATCTTCGTGTGCCAGATGAGGTATTTTCAACTTATTCAGTAGGAAATAAGTAAGCTTATAGTCTATAATTGTTTGTAGGCATATCCAAGATTGTTAAGGGCTATACAACTTGTGTAACACTGTAACTTACGATATATAAGTTAGTTTAAAAAGGTGGGTTGAACCGGTATCACAATGGAAACTTCCAATATTATTAAAAAAAGATTATTGCTGTAATAGTATAGTTTTTGTTGTCATGTTCGACACGCTAGTTATGTGTAGAAGAATTATTAATCACCAGTTTTAACCCATTACTCGTAACTCCTTACTTATGACCCATTTTAGCACATGTATGGCTGTCTGGGGTGATGCAACTTAGCCAAATCAGACGATGATGTGCTCCATAGGTAGGCTGTTTTAAGTAGCTTGTGCCTTTGTTGAAGCGCATCATCTCTTTGATGATAAAAACAGAGATCGGTTTTTTGCTGACCAGGTTTAAGTCTCAGGCCATTTATTCTTTGTGTCAAACTGGTCTAATAAGCTAAATAGTAAAAAACGGGGGTCAAAAGTCAGCCCAACCTCTCAAATCACTTTATATAAAAATTTATACAATTTATTGTCATACCACCATTTTATTTAACACGTTGCTTATTATTATTTAGAAGATGCATTAAAACTGGAGAAAATAGTAGTTTGTTAGATTTTTCTAGTTAGTTTACTGTCTGTTATCATGTTTCCTTTTCTTATATGGTATCCATTTTTCATGATCATTACTGTGTTTACCTTTATCGTACCACCACTTTTACGTGCTTAATCAAACAACTTTAGTTATTAGTTTTTGCCTAAATATAGCCTAAGTAGTTAATGCGGTAAAATATCGGATATCGGTCAAGGACTGATATTTGAGATATCGGTTATCGCGGTGGGATATCGGTAATTTTAATATCATGCTAAATTTATATATATATATAGCAATTTAACACTAACAATTGTAACAAGTAAGAACTGACTAAGGGGCTGTTTGGCAACTTCTGAATAGTTAAGTGCTGAACCAGTAAGAGGTCTGGACCATTAAGTGCTGAACCAGTAAGATGTCTGAACCATTAAGAGCTAGTATAATGCTTAACCGTTCAGAGGCAAATGTCTGACGAATTCAGATTATAGGTCTTAACCATTCAGACTCAATATAATGCTTAACCATTCAGAGGCAAATAACCATTCAGACATCTGCTCGCAAAACAAACAGTCTGAACCATTAAGTGCCGAACCAGTAAGAGGTCTGAACCATTAAGAGCCTCATTAAGCTAAACAAACAGCCTCTAAGACTTAAAACACTAACATTTAACAGTAACAACTAATAATTAAGACTTAAAACACTAATAGCAACAATAAGAAGAAAAATGAACGGTAGAAATAAGAAGGATGGTACTTATATCGGGAAAATCGGTGATTTATCGATCAAATATTGGACAATATTGTTGATATTATCGATATTCTGACCAATATTTTGTACTGCTATCTTGGCATGGGACCGATAACCGATATATCATTGATATATCGGTTGATATATCGGGATATTAACTACATAGAATATAGCATTATGTTGTAGTTTTAGGAGGTTATATTCTTAAGTGCTGCTTATAATGTAATTTCAATATATTGGTAGTTTTATGCACATGCTCTTTCTTAATATGCGAGAGTTGGACTGTTTTTCATGTGGTCTTGGTTTTTCCTTCTGGCAGGTGATTGACAAGGTTCAGGAAGATACCAAGAACCGCATGGGTATGATCTTCCATTCAAACTCTTCTTCGTTTTATAATTTTTAGTTTGGAAGTATTTTTTTTATTAAGAGTAGTGAAAACAATAACGGTAAGCTCTGTACAGAAATTACTCGACTATAACTTAACACAGTGTCTTTGCAGCCTGCATGCTTTTTTATTACTCGGGATTGCTATAGGTGGTAGTTTGACCCATTTACTTATGAATTGCTAGATTTGGGACTTTGGATGATGTTTTTTTTTTCCTTTAACGAATCAGTAAAATCAAACAAATATAATAAGGAATTCTTGAAGTGTACTTTTGATGCATACATTTCCGTATTTCACTTTGCTCAGAAAATTAGATTAATATTATGATAGTATGATTAAATATTATCATAGCCAAAAAAAATGGAAATGTATGTTTCATGTTAAACCAACTTGACCTGTTTTGATTTTTTTTTTTTAATTTGTTACCTCTAGAGACTATTTGGTAATTGGTTGATTGTTTATTATTATTATTAATTCTTTTTACCCACCAACAGATAGAAAGCCACCTGGGGTAGGACGTGGAAGGGGAAGAGGTGGGCGGGATGATGGTGGTGGTGGTGGTAGGAGGCAAGCAAAGGGTGGTGGCATGGGAGGTCGTGGCGGCATGGATGAAGGAGGTGGTAGAGGCAGGAGCCAAGGCGGAGGCTATCCCGCTGGCAACAGAGGTGGATATTAAATCAAATTATCAATCGTAATCATTCATGTTATATGATCTTTGAATTATATTAAAAGAACTAAAAAATAATTGACTCGTTTTTTGATTCAGGTGGAGGCCGAGGTGGTCGTGGATGATGACAACATAATGAAAGTGTGTCGTGAAGTTTCGTTTTATTTTGGTATGTTGTAAATTTGAGTTTTTATTGTTGAATTATTTAGGGATAATTTTATGGATTAGTCGAGTAAAATACTATATCATTTGAAAATCTACATCGTGAAGGGTGCTTTACATGCATTTGGTTAGGGTTTTTGTACAACCGGAGAAATATGAGATATGATCAACGGATATGGAATCCCAACGTTGATCATATCAATGAATTGTTCGGATCCCATAAGGAATTATTATGGATATAGTTCATGAGATCATGTAATATTTGATGAAGCTAGACCAAAAGGGTGGCATAGAAATTACATATTGGTGAGAAAACATGAACTTAAGGGGAGTGGGGTGGTCATCACTCACTCATCACTCACAACATCCAATCAAGTTTCGCTATGTCATCAACCATTATTCTATCACTCACAAGTTTTTTTTAGTGGCGGTGCTCATCACTAGTGATGGAATGTCATCACTCGCAACTTTTTTTTTGTTTTTTAAATTAGAAAATGTGGGACTTGGTCGGGTTTGTCTTGCAACCTAAAGCGCGTCAGCTCGCCAAGATTCGCTCGAACCTTGGGTCTTACGGGATTTTTCTTCGTACCCGAACCTTTTTTTTTTGAACCCGCACCTCTCTTGCTTGAACCTTCCATGTTTGTTGTAAAATTATTTGGATTGAGTTGGAGAATTTTTGAAATCAAATGGGGAAATTTTTGATTTTTTGAAGTGAGTAGGGGGAATGGTTTGTGGATTTTATATAAAAACCTTCAAAAAAATAAGCCCCAACGTTCATATTTTCCCAAATGGTCAAATTCCAAACGTTCCTTTTCCATTTTCCACGCGTGATGGTTTCCACGCGTTATGGAAGGTAGTGGCGGCGGTGTGCCATTGTGAACAACGAGTGATTGAGGTGCTATCACAGACCCCCCCCCCCCCCCCCCCAAGAACTTCATGCTTATGACCTTAAGGGGGTGTTTGGCTTAGCTTTTATTTTTTGGCTTATACTTATATTTTAAAGTAGCTTATAGCTTATTTTCTCTTATTTGATAAGCTCTTTTTAAGTGTTTGGATTAGCTTATAGCTTATTTCTATCATTTTTCAAATAAGCTTAAAAACCATCCTCAAATATGCTTATTCAAATTAGCTTATATAAGCTAATAAGCATAAGTTTAAAAAGCTAAAACAAACACCAAATGAAGCTTATTTTGTAAAAAAAGCTAAAAAAGCTATAAGCTTTGTTAAAAAAGCTAGGCCAAACACCCCCTAAAAAATGGAGTTTGAAAACACTAGTCATCACAATAGTTGGTCAAGAATATGCTAGAAAATGTGCCCATGTTGACATGTTATGTTATGGGTACGTTTTCCCCATCCTAACGGATTGTGGTCTTTACACACAAAATTAATTCGCACCTCAAACGTGCGACTTTCTTGAGGCAAACTACAATAACGTCATGAACATACTCAAGTATCTTACGAATGATTGATAAGAGTATACAAATCGAACGAACAATTGATCATCAAAATAAAAATGGGAGAAAGAAATGTAATTAAAAAGGTACTTAATTTTTGAACATTTAAATTTGAGAAAAATGCCCGGATAGTCTCGTGGTTTGCCTATTTTTCACCTTTAGTCCATAACTTTTTAAAATTACAGCTATAGTCCCTAACTTTTGCAATTTCGTTCCCGGATAGTCCCTGACGAAATTAATACCTAAAAAGTTAAAACAAAATATGATTAATGTTAAATAATTAATATGGGACCCACCACCAACCCCACACACTTCTTTTTCCCTACTCTTCACCACCGCCATCTCCACCTTTCACCACTACCAACCACAGACATCAAAATGCCGCCTGAAGAACCAAAGAATCAGATTAAGGCCGGAGCCTGTAATCGAGGGTTTGGGTCTTGTAAGAAAGCTTGGATAACAGCCCTGCAAAACAGAAAACCGTTAGGCTCGTCGCAGAGATGGGAGGGCCCCTCTGCGACCACCCTCCGACGTGAGGATAAGTATTGGTAGAGAGAGAAAATAGAGAGAGAAAGTAGGGATGAAGGTTCAGAAAATCGTACTTGGCGTTGTACTTTGAAGAGGTATTTATAGCGGTCAACTGAGATGACGTCATTCGTCCAGACGCACCTGAACGGTGGTTCGTCTTCGAAACTATGCAGAGGACGGACGTTTCTTGTGATGCTCGTTCAGGTAAATGGGGGACGGACATCCCGAGACGTTCGTCCGGATGGGTCATGTCCGGTCTCGAATATGTACCTTCACCGCCAAAACCTCCAAAGACCAAGGCGGCGCCAAAATTCTCTCTGGATCCCAAATTGCTAGTAATCGAGGTGTACACAAGCCTTCAAAAGCTGATAGGGTTCGACAACCCCACTCAAACCTGTGCGTAAATGATTTAGTCCAGAATGGCGCCAATATCAACCTTCATGAACGACCAGAGGTGCCAATTAACCCCCTGGACACTGCCCTAACACGTTTGACGATGCATTAAAAGTGATTAATCAAGGTAAAATTACTTCAGATACTCTATACACTACTACTGTGTCTTGTTCTACACCATCGAAATCCCCCTGCACAACAAATTCAGATTCCAATGTCATCCAAACTCCTACTAAGTCCATTAATTTTGAGTCGGGTCAGAATTTGGATGAAGGGGGCTGGGTAACGGAGGAGGATGACGAATTAACAGAATAGGAGCCTCTGGTAGTAAGTGAAAATCATGATGTGGCTGGATCCCACCCATTGTTGCATCCCATGGAGTTGAATTCCTCTGCTGGGCCAAATTTTCCTCAACCAGTTGCTGAAATTGCTCCCACGGTGCACTCTGATGTCCATCTTCCTGCTGCTCCCACAGTGGAGTGGATGTCTGTGGGTGGCGGTGGTGTTGAAAGGTGGTGGTGAGTCCCATATAAATTAGGTCCCATATAAATTATTTAACATTTTTTAGGTATTAATTTAACAGTAAGGGTATTTTGGTCATTTCACACCCACTTAACAAAAACTAACCCCTATCCTCGTCAGCGACTATCCGGGAACGAAATTGCAAAAGTTGGGGACTATAACTTTAATTTTAGAAAGCTAAGGACTAAAGGTGAAAAATGGGCAAAGCACAGGGACTATCCAGACACTTTTCTTTTTAATTTAGTTAAGAAAGATAAACCTAATGTTCGGCGAAATTAAATTAAATTAAATTCGATTTTCGATGATATTACACAGATAGACTCTATGGTTTATAGATAGTTTCACCTTTGGGTACTAACTTTTTTTAACAGGTTTAGGTTGTATGGTTTCAATTTTGTAACACATTTGGATACTAACACCAAAATTATCAATATAATGATTAAGATACCCTTCAATTTTTTTAATTTTATCAATGTAACACCTTTGAGTACCAACACCTAATTTTATTTAAGTTTAAATCAATTTTACAAAATCTATTTATTTTTTTATTTTCATTTTTATTCAATTTCTTATTTAACATAAAATCTACTAATCTGCTTTTAATAATAAATATTTATGGTTGATTTTTGAACTTTGTATTCTATAGTTAAATATTTGTATAATTGTATTGTAAGTATTTATTATGTGTAATGTAATATTATCGTTAAATATTATAACGAATAATACATTTTTAACAGCCTTACAATTTCAAATATATATACACACACACACACACATATATATATATATATATATATATATTACACATTTCAGTTATTTTAAGCAGCTAAAAGCGATTTTTAATAATTTAATGAATATTTCTTGAGTCAGTATTGTAAAACACCAACTTTATTTCATAATTTACACGATAAAATCTTTTCAGCAGTTTAATTTGTTGCATTGAAGTTTTTAAAATCTGTTTAGCAAGAACGTGTATTTTATTTTATAAATGAAAAAAATGCTGGTGTAACTAGCAGATTTTATGTTAAATAAGAAATTTAATAAAAAGATGAAAATAAAAAAAATAAATAGATTTTGTAAAATTGATTTAAACTTAAATAAAATTATGTGTTAATACCCAAAGGTGTTACATTGATAAAATCAAAAAAAAAAAAAAATGGAAGGGTATATTAGTCATTATATTGGTAAATTTGGTGTTAGTACCCAAAAAAAAGTGTTACAAAATTGAAACCATAAAACCTAAACTTGTTCAAAAAAATTAGTCCTTGAAGATGAAAATAGCTATAAACCATAAGGTCCATTTATGTGATTAACTATATATATTCTTATTATTATCATAATAAGAAACCCTTGAAACTTTTTATGATAAGACTAGAAGGTATGGGGCTCGTCCCCATGCCCGTCTGTTGCTCGCCGCCCCAAACCTTCCACCCCCTTCTCTGGTGCTGGGCCAGGCCCGTCTTCTTTGTCCGCTCACAGCCGCCCAGGCCGGGCCTCATCCCCTCACACACACCTATACATACATATATATATAAAAGAGTTCACCCCACCCTTTAGGTCCATCCATTTTAGACCTATCCTCACACCCGCTTACGTGACCCATCCTCCCCACACCGCCACACCATACCTTCTAGCCTAATTGAAAGGAAATTGACCCATCAAATTGACCAATCATTAGTTCAGTTTGACGCATACTCAATGGCATATTATTTATCTCGGGAGACGAAGAACCGTACCATTTCTGACCTTACAAAACTCAAATCAAATGGCTGAAATCAAACTTAACGACGATGTAGACGTCGCAGCTCCTCCTCCAAGGAAGAAGAACCGTGTTGCTTCCGTCGATGTCTTCAGAGGACTTACTGTGGCGGTACCTATTGCTCCCCCGTTTCTATTCCCTTTCAATTTCTAAATTTCTTAGTTTTGTTTAGTCTAGTGACACTTTAATTCATCCTCAATTATGCTGTTTGAGTTTAATCAGTATAATATAATATAATTAGGGAATATGCTGCTGCCTGCCTGCTTGTGCACATAGATAGAGGACAAACAATATGCTATGTCGTGTATACTAGTACGATTACCCGCGCTACGCTGCGGGATTTCGGTCGAGATTTTTTTGGTTAAGTATAGAAACCGATAGAAATATGCTCAAGAAAGAATATTGACACATGTTTTACATAGATTGAAAACCAAATAAATTTAAATTGGACAGCGGGACGAACTGATTTCAAATGAATTGTAAATGGAAACGTAAACGTTATCTTAAATATAACTTCAATGGAAAAGAAACCTAAAAGTAAAACATTGAACATAAAGAAAAGTAAATATATAAAATACTAAAGTCTAGGAAAAAAAAACTTAAAACAAAAAAGGCAATAGGATGAAATCACTATTTACACAACTTACTAATTGTAATATACGTCAAAACGTAGACCAACTGAAACATACATGACTCGAATTTAGGAAAATTAGTGTTTTTTAAGTTAAATAAATGGTGCAGTGCATTGTGGCGGCATTGAAACGTTAAATGACTCAGATTTATATAGTCTAAAGAAAACGTATTATTTGACCTCACTCGTTTCCGAACAAAATTTATGTCAGAACGTAGACCAACTAAAAATATACACAAAAATAATCACGAAAAAGTAGTTAGGTGTTGTTAAGCTTTGTATCACTTGGAATTTCTAGTAACATAACAAGTTGAATAAGATTTTCTCTCTTCCATATCTCTCATTTTTCATGCTTTGGTATTCTTCTTCTTCTTCTTCTTCATCACACTACAACCGTCCACAAGACTAACCCTACCTCACTGCACACAACAAAGAAAGTGTCAGTAATTGAAAATAGGTTTATAATAACCAAAATGCAAGTAAAAATACCTATTCGATATGGTTGCACGTGGAAGAAAGCGGTTTGAAGGCTGGAAATGGCACAGCAGGTGGAAGACGATGGAGCTTTGGTCAATGACGAGCTAGGGTAGGTTGCTGGATCGATGATGAGGAGAGGATGGGGTGCTTGTGGTGCATGGATGAAAAAGAAACATAGATAATATGTGGTTTTATCATTAATTTAGTTCAACATCTTGAGCAATTTCCGTTAATCAGTTGTCAGTATACAGTGATGCTGTGATGAAATCGACCTACTTGGGGAGCATTCACTAAGTAAAGTTTTACCCAAAGGACATATCAGCATTTCATAAACCTGTTTTCTGTTAAGAAACCTTTAAAAAGTGTACAATATGGTACCGCTAGGCGCTAGTAATTATTTTTGTATTTTATTTATATTACTATGTGCTCTAGAAGTTGTTTGATATTAATTGCGGTCAGCATGATAAAAGGCATTGTAGTTGATGATTTTGGTAGATGATGCTGGAGGTGAATGGCCCGCGATCGGGCATGCACCTTGGAACGGCTGCAACCTTGCTGATTTCGTGATGCCATTCTTTTTGTTCATTGTGGGCATAGCCATTGCACTTGCTCTCAAGGTTTGCTCACTAACTCGATCTCTTTACTACATAATAACTACCAATGCCCAGCGTCTTACCATACAATCACTTATACACGCACACACGTTGTGTGTATGGATATGTTGTCTATTTGTTTATATATATTTAATCCTGTTGCAGCGAATTCCAGATAGACGTGTTGCCACTAAAAAGGTGATACTCAGGACTCTCAAGCTCATCTTTTGGGGTCTTTTGTTACAAGGTCAGCTCTTGATATCATATCTAACTTGTGCAAGGTTTTCTTCACAGCAGTCCTATGCAGTTAATGCGGTCCAAAATCAAATATAGGTCAAGGGCCGATATTTGAGATATAGGTTATCACAGTGGGATATCGGTAATTTTAATATCATGCAAAATTTATATATATACATATACAAAGCGTAATAAAATATATAATATTAAATAATAGTAATATCAAAAGTCAAAAGTCAAAACTCAAAGTGCCAATATTTGAAACATGATCTAATCGTAAGGGAGGAAATCTTCCTCCCTCCGAGTCCACATCAACTAAGGCATCCAAAATAACGGTCAATACCAGTCAAATATCGATCAAATATCAGTCAATATTGCCTATAATATTGGAACCGCTATTCCTGACCTATATTTGACACCGATATTTTGTAGAGGGCCGATAACCGATATCCCACCGATATTCACTGCATAGCAGCAGTCCTTGTTGATGCTAATTTTCTGTACTTTTTCTCTCTCCACTCTTAGGAGCTTTACTTCTTAAGTTCACAAAATCAGTTATATGAAAACCGTCGTCTCATTGGAATATGTAGAAATAAGTCAAACATAGGTTTTTATTTCAAAGATGAAGCCAGGTCAAACAATCTCTGCATTAGGTTTGGTCCTACTTATTGGCCGATAATATCGGAACCGCTATTCCTGACCTATAACTGCATTCTGTAACGAGTGTAGCCCACAGCCTTCTGTAGACTTTTTGTTGACTCTGGAGTGTAGGGGTGTAGCTCTTACAATGGTCGTTCAGCAAGTTTTGACTTTTTTCTGCGTGTGGTATTTGAACCCGTATTTAATCTTTTTCTTGCATCACCTATTTACCTACATTATACACAAACCAAACACAGTTAACTATCCTGCTTAATTAATGCTGTAATTATGCATCTAAACTGGTGTTACTCTTGATTATTCTTCTTATTATGTGCCTCGTTCCCTTTAAACGAAACCTGCTTACTTCTGCTCAGCAACTCAAACCATGTTTGTAAATTCATTATGAATCATCAACTCTCCAAGAACATGATTGCAGATTTCAGTCTTAGTTACACGCTATGCAGTTATAGTGCTCCAAACTCAAATAGCGGTCAAGGTCCGCTATTTGACATATAGTTTATAGTTTATAGCAGTGATATATCTGTAATTTTTATATCATGCAGAATTTATGTGTGTGTGTATATATATAGGAGAAGGTTTAAACAAGAACGCTAAATTTTGTGAGAAGTAACCCTGAGAACGAATGAAAAAACCGTGAGAACTTGGTCAAAAAATTCAATTTTTTTACACTTCTCATTATTATTCGATTACAATGTTAGAAATTAATTTTACACGTTTAAATTTACATGTATTTGTAAATATTGAAAATTTACGCATGTGTAAAAAATAGAATAAGAGTGATTTGAGAGGAGAAATGAATTATTTGATGTTGTAAATTCTTCTTTTTGATGTTGTATTTTAATTACAATAAGGTTTGTATTAAAAGAATTGGTTTTGATTGGTTTTCTTATTCGTTCTCACGGTTCTCGCAATATTTAGCGTTCTCAAGATAACCCTCCCCTAGATATATATAAAAGCATACAACGTAGAATATTAAAATATTAATAGTAATATCAAAAGTCAAAACACAAAAGTGTCGGTATTTGAAACATGATCTAATCATAAGCCAATGAAATCTTCCTCCGAGTCCACATCAAACAAGGAATCCAATCGTTCATCAAGATTTCCACTTCAACTCTAATATATCATCATCATCATCATCCTCCTTATAGCATGATCTTTTGCTCCTAGGATTAGGTTTAATTAAAGTTTGGGCCTTTAGTTTTGGGCTATTCCAAAAAATTGAATTTTGTGGGCTTTTCTGTACTTTTGATCTGAAAATATAAGATCTTGAATATCGGTTCTGCTATTTTACCCGATGTCTGCTAACCGCTATAGCACTGCTATACCACCGCTATTGACTGCATAGATTACACGTGTCAACTTCGTGTGATAGATCAATCATCATTGAGTTCCTCATGGTTGGGTAGTTCTACAGATAGGAGCATGATAAATGTGGAAAACAAAGGCTTACCAACGAATATTGCTGGAAAGGGGAGAATTAGAGGTGGCAAGATGGGTGGGTAGAGTAACAGGTCATGACAGAATCTATTTGTAACCGGCCAATTTTCTGTAAATTATGAATGTGCTAATTAAGATTAAAAAATGCAGTATTATTAGAATGAAGACTAAATCTTTGATTTTATTATTCGTTTTTTTTTTTGTTTTGGTTATTAAGTTCTTTACATCTCCATTTAACAGATGAAATTTTCTTACGTGTTCATGTATTGTCATAAGGTGGTTTCTCACATGCTCCTGACAAACTATCATATGGTGTTGACATGAAAAGCATTAGGTGGTGTGGTATTCTCCAGGTAATTATGTTTACGATCTTTTCATAGGCTTGTCACAGTGATTAACAGTATTTTGTTTTTAAGTATAATTTATAATATAGTTTTATTTTCTAGAGAATTGCCCTTGCATATTTCATTGTTGGCATGTTGGAAATTGCAACTCAAGGTGCGCAAGCCAAGGAACTGCCACCTGCACACTTCTCCATATACAAGTTGTACTTTTGGCACTGGTATTTACCAATTTTGACTCATGATTTTTTTTTGAAAGGTTTATATTATTCACAACGCCACCCAAACCGGGGGAAAAACAGCCACAATAACCAGACTACAAAAATTCAAAATTACACCATGAGTCCCAATTCACTACACACTTCTTAAACCTATTCTTAAACCCAGGGCTGCAAACAAACCAAACGTTCGGCGAACAGTTCGTGAACCGTTAGGCGGTAAGTTCGTTTGTGTTCGTTCGTTTATTAAACAAACGAACACAAACAAGAAATTTCGTTTGTTTAGTTAAATGAACAAACATGAACAAAGGTCGTGTTCGTTCGTTTATGTTCGTGAACGTTCGGTAACGTGTTCGATACTTCATTAGTGTTTTTAGTTTTTATATTTATTTACATACTTCAAAATTCCGACAAATTAAATATCTAATAAGTGTCGGTGTATTATATATTCTGTTCATGAAGGATTGTTTGTGTTCGTTTGTTTCCGTTTGTGTTCATGAACATTAGTTTGTGCTCATTTGTGTTCGTCAACGTTCGTTGCCTAAAATTAACAAACAAACACAAACGAACACGAACAGGTTCATTTCCTTAACAAACGAACACGAACATAAAATCTCGTTCGATAAGTGTTCGTGAACGGTTCTCAAACACATATATTTCTTAACAAACGAACACGGACAAGGTCTTGTTTGTGTTCGTTCGGTTCGTTTGCAGCCCTAGTTAAACCTTAAGAACCCCAGGGATTTAATATCTTGAACAATCTTCTCAGCCTTCACATCCGCATTCTCGAACATCTTCTTATTTCTTGCAATCCATAAGTACCAGCACGTAACCATAACTATACGTGTAAAGGCCTTCTTAGCTAGACTTCCAAGCCCAACAGAATCATGAACCTCCAAGAGATCTTTGACCGTGAAGGCATAGATAGGATCGACTTTGTACTAGGAACTGATTTGGGCCCAAACAGTAGCAGCAATGTAGCACGAGCTGACGAGCATAGGATGTGATTCACCGATTCATCCCCGAACTCGCATAAAACATAGCTAAGATCTCCGGCATAACAGTTACGACTTCTAAGGGCATCAACTGTAGGAATCCGATTTAAAAAAGCCGCCCTCCACATAAATATATTACACTTCTTGGGGACCCATGTACACCAATCGAACACCACTCTACTGCTATAATCTGACCCGCTATCCAGAAATTTTCTAGCAGCCCCAACCAAGAAGCACTTCTGCCTATTCCCCTGCCACTCCCAATCATCCCTTTTATCGGACAAAGTCACACTCTGGAGCAAATTAGCAAGATCACCCCACTGACCCATCTCCATACCCACAGCTGGAGTGTGAGAGCACTCCCACTGAAGCTCGGTAACCCCGACGAGAGAATGCCGTAAATCCAATCACACCATCTTTTAGGAAATCTCATTTGTTCCATGATCGAAGTGACAGACTTCCAATTCACATTGTCGTAGGCCATTTCGAAATCAATTTTAAAAAAGAACGCCTGCCCCCGACCCCGACTTCTTTTTACCCAGGAAATCAATTCATTAGGCACAAGCAGACCGTCTAGAATTAGTCTATCTTTAAGGATGGATGATTGGTTAACCGCATAGTTGTCAATAGCGGTCGCTATGGTTGCTATAGCGAATAGCATAGCGTATAGATCGAAGGTCGCTACAAGGTATGTAGCCATAAATAGCGGGATTTCACTTTTTTTACATATAAATAGTGGATAAATATAGCTATAAAATAGCTGGATTTCAGGTTTTTTTAAAAATACATGTAAAATAGTGTACATACCAGGGTATTCATAAAATAGCGCCCACTATTTACCGTTATTCACCATTAACAACTATGGTTAACCGAGATAACGGAACCAAGCACCTTCTTCAACCGGTTCACAAGAACTTTAGACAAGATCTCATTGATTAACCCCACCAAATTTATCGGTCTATATTCATTTAGACCCTCCAGGTCTCTGACTTTAGGAATCAAGGCTATAAACGAGGAACTACTACCCACGTTTACGACTCCCGACTCATAGAACACCATGAAAATGTCTTCGAAGTCTTTTTCAAAAAAATCTCAAGAACCTTTTTAAAAACTTAATATTAAACCCATCTGGGCCCGGAGCCCGGTCATCACTGCACTCGAAAATAGCACTCTTAATTTCCTCCTTGGAGCGATTGACCATCCTACGGAGAGAGACGTTTATCTGCATAAAATTCCAGCTTTGGACGAGCAAACTCATCCACCACAAACCTCTTTCTGAAGAAGTTAAAAACCTCTTTTTTAACTTTTTCGGCTTAGAAACCCACTCCCCTTGAATCATTAAACCTGGGATAGCATTCGAAGCCTTCCTATTATTAATAAGCCCGTAAAAGAAGGCCGTATTATCATCACCATCCATGGCCCGTTTAGACCTAGATCTTTGCTTGGCATCTTTCGCTTTAAGATCTTCCAAATTTAAGATCCCCTTTTTACACTCTAAACGGATCCACGCCTCTTCTTCCGTTAAATCTCTATCTTCCATAAGAGCATCAATTTCTTCCAGGTCTGACCGGAGTCTCTCCTCCTCTCCTTCTTTAATACGAATATCGTCTCTCCATTTTTTAATGCCTTGCCTAAGTCTTTAATTTTTTTTGATAATCTCACATCAGGAGGCCCCTGAAAGTCGAAATTCTCCAAAATCTTAGGAATCAAATCTTCAAAATCCGGACAATCAAGCCATGAGTTAAAGAACCGAAATGGCCGAGGGCCATAGTTCAAATCCTTAATAGACAAGAGCAGCAGATTATGGTCCGAAAGGTGTCTACGGAGACCTCTAAAACACGCTTCAGGCTATCCAAGAAATTTACAAACAAGCAATCTATCGATTTTACTTAATTTCTTTCCTTTCACGCTATCCACCAAGAACGTGAACTTACTGCCTTTCATCTCGTATTCATGGAGGTCTGCATCGTAAATAAATTGATTAAAGTCCCTCGCACACCCAGGTTTAAACCTTGATCTTTTCCTCTCATTCGCATTCCTATCAGCATTAAAATCCCCAACGATGATCCACAAGCCGCTTATACTGTTCCTGAGGTCCAAAATTTTCAACCATACCTCCTTTTTGCAAGCTCTAATTGAGGCGCATATAAATTCATAATGTTCATCTGGACATCTACCCCTTAACAAACCCTGATAACAGTAAGAAATTTTGATCTTTGACGCTGTCATTCATCATGAAGACTCCAGGGTCCCATAAACAAAGCAACCCTCTAGACCTACCATTCGGCTCACTAAACTCACTGCCCATATTGAAACGACCCCAATACGGCAATACCTCCCCTTTAATTGATCCAAGACCACCCTACACTGCACCTCTTGCATATCAAAAAAGAAACCCCTTCTGCAGATTTAATATCTCTAATCCATTTATCTTTCCCCACCTTCCCAATCCCCCTAATGTAGATAGAAAGAAGATTCATTGATTAACTGGATTAATTCCTTCAGCCACAATGGAATTCTTCACTTGCTTCGATATAGATTGAAGATTAGTTCCCACAATCTTCCCGAAATCGATCGTTTCCTGAACTTCGTTTTCAACATCCTGCACATTCCTCTTTTCACCAGCGATATCCATAGCAACGCTCGACTGATTTATGCTCGCAGAATCGTCACCATTCCTCTGCCCCTTCTCTAACTCCAAAGAAAAAGCTGGAGTGTTATTCAGGTCTAAATTACCATTGTTGCCCTCCTTACACAAAGTGGAGTCAACAACAGGCCCATCCCTACCAATTTCATTATTAGACAAGCCCAAAATCTGGTCCATCAAAAAAGGTTCTTCCTGTCTGGGTCTTTTTCTGGGCCTAGGAGATACCTGGGTGACATTTTGGGCCCACGTGTCTTTGAACTCCTGGCCCACCTCTCTAACCACCTGTGAATTATTCTCGGAAGACGAGAAAAAGAAAATTCCTTGAATAGGACAATTTGCGCCTTTTTGTCCCGTCATAACCGCCGCCTCCTCGTTTTGAGTGTTATCCACCAAAGTATCGTTGGAATTCAAATCGACTTCCACCTGATCGTTACCCAGCAACTCTTCGTCTACTGTGCCCAACTTTTCATCTACCTTTGCCTTTTCAATTCCGATGATCGGACTTTTAATCTTCATATTTTCCGGTGAGACTGATAACTCGTCATCTTCGCGCAACGAATAATCCTCCGATTCCTCATCCAAATCCTCTCCATCATCTAAACAGTCTGGGATCCAACTACCCAAATCCTCTGTAATCCACACCCTGTACAACTTGTCCTGCCACGAAAGAGATACTTCCCCTACAATCTGCTTCCCATCTCCTGCTAAAACACCCACACATACAGAAGACAAATCCCCTTCGTCCTGCATTTGAGACATAGTTGTTAATAGCGACCATAGCGGTCGCTATAGCGCGCTTTATGGCGATGCGACTATGTGTCGCTAAGTTGGTCATGGCAATGAATAGCGATTTTAGCGACAGTTATTATTTTTTTTTAATTTTTTTTAATGTTATAAAGGGTTATAGCTATAAAATAGCTAGATTTATAGGTTTTTGTTAAGTATACATGTAAAATAGCATATATACAAGGGTATTTTGATGTAATATACATATAAAAATTTTCATAATTCTTTTTCTAGTGTAATCGCTATTTATAAAATTGCCGTCGCTATTTGTCGCTATTCGCTACGTAGCCTAGCCATGCCTTGTCACTATTTGTCGCTATTCGCTATCGACAACTATGATTTGAGAAGGTTGGACAACCTTCCCAAAATTTGCAGCAATGGAGTCGAACTCCAAGTTAGAGGCCAAGTGCAGGGGAACCCCTTGAATCCGTAGCCATGCAAGCCGATCGAACGGGAGAGATTGTCCCACCCATATGTCCAAGGACACGAACCAAGAATCCCAAACAGCTTTATTTATCAGAAAAGAAAGAGCATCCTCCTCTTTTGAGAAGTTAGGCATCAGTCACCCCCTTGAACCCATTATTTCTCAGAATCTTGTTCATAGTTCTCAACGTTGAGAAATCACGTGTTCTTCCAACCAAGGCCTTCCCATGCAAACTAGAGAACGCATTGACATCCGGATCGACCGGAATAATAGCTCCAACTAGGGCCGTTCTTTTTTATCTTAACCCGATCTAGTGTAAAACCCGAACCCGATTGCCCTTTTTCGGGTTGGTGTTTGGGTGAAGTTTGTGGAATTCGGGTACCCGAGAAAGTTAATCAAACTTTAAAATCGTGAATTTTCCTAGGAGATGTTTATGGAAATTTCAAAATTATAGTTTATTGTCAGTTACCTATTATGAATTATCTTTTAATTGTAGTACAATTCCAAATTCCATGATCGAAGTTAATTTATAAATATATCGGCATTCTTGTTTCTTCGATCACATCAAGCAGCAAACTTTCATTCGAGACTTTTGAGTTTCAATCTTCCATATCGAGTTTCAAACATTCAACCAGTTTCCACCTTTTCTATGGTTCGAGTTGTTGTTTACTCCTTAGAATTTGTCTTACATCAGTGGTTTGGTTTATGATTTTTGGTAAAGAAATTTTCGTTTATGATTACAGAACCTAAAAATGAATTCATATAATAAATTAAAGAGTTAAATGCCATTTTAGTCCCTGTAGTTTAGTCCAAAGGTTTCATTTTTCGCCTGTGGGTCCAAAAAGGTTTCACCGTTGCCATTTTAGTCCACTGGGTTAACTTCGTCAATTTTTTTTCTGTTAACGAGAAGGGCAATTCGATCATTTTATATGGCCGAATTGCCCTCCTAGTTAAAGGAATTACATATAAAATGACCAAATTGCCCTTCTCGTTAACAGAAAAAATGGAAGAAGTTAACCAGTGGAGTAGTGGACTAACTAAAATGACAATGGTGAAACCTTTTTGGACCCACAGGCGAAAAATTGAAACCTTTGGACTAGACTGGCAAAATGGCCCAAACCACAGGAACTAAAATGACATTTAACTCTAAATTAAATTAATAAGAATGTCAGCCATAACATATTTTTGGATTGATATTCATGATTTTAACTTGAACATTAAACTTGAAATCAACCATAACAATATTAAACTTATTCATGCTTTTTAACTTGAAATCAGTTTTGGATTGATCTTCATGAATAACAATAACCAGAGTTTTGGTGTTTATACATTTGTTAATCAGTAGTCTTCTTCCTACAAATATTTTCATACATAAGCAAATATTTTTACTACATTTTTCTATGTAATCAGCTATATTGAGATAAATTGTTTTATTGTTCATTAGTTATAATTTTTTTTTCCATAAACAATCAGTTATGTAAAAGTTATATCAAATTGCAGGGTAGGGAGAACTAAACATCCTCGAACTGATAAATTTATACTTACCCGAAACCCGACCCAATAAAACCCGAACCATTTAACCCGAAGAACCCGAACCTAGAATGGTTTAGTTATCGGATAACAATTTTAGTTTTGAAAACGCGAACAGCCCGACCCGAAAAACCCTAAACCCGAGAAAACAACCCGAAGAACACCCCTAGCTCCAACATTATCCGTAACGCCCTTAGGAGCCAGCATATCCCGAAAAGAGATGTTTGGGTTCCTAAACCTAAAAGCCGCCACTTTAGGTTCATTGTTCTCCGACGCTGGATGCTGAAACTCCTCTTCTGTTGCCAAACCCTTCCGGCCAAGCTCCCCAAAGGCCTCATTTTCCAAAGCAAACCTAGCAATGTTGACTTTCAACTTGAAACTACCCATTTTAGTATTCTTCATCTTCTGTTCAAGTTCCTTTCCATCTCTAACTCCTTTAAAGCTGACAAAAGCAAATCTTTGCCCGTTCTTATTCCTTTTCCTAGCAATGTAAGCACCCGCAATCTCTCCATAATCTCTCAATGTAGTCGCTAAATCCCATGGCCGGCAGCCATCGGGGATGTTAGCGATGAAGAACTTCAGAATAGGCTCTCCATGCTTCCCTGGTTGTGGTTGTCTTCCTTCTTCTTTCTGTCTTCGTCTTCCGAGAAAGTCTGCCCACTCCTCCCTCTCTCCCATTCTTTTTTCTTGTCCACAGAAAACCAACCTTACTGCATGCCACCTACTACTAAATCTACCGTTAGACTCGTCACAAGGAAAATGTTAGCTAAAAGAAAAAACTTGTCAAACGTTACACAGTGTGCACTTTTAATCTATAATCTTTCTGACCCATTTTATTAACAAAATAGTTATTACTGTTGAAACAATGTAAATTCTTCAATCATATTTGGCACAATAATTATTCACTTATAATAAATAAAAAATTGAAGAAGTGTTTCGGGTCAACCCAACCTGAGTGGCTTGTACCAAAAAGTTACTTGTTGTGATCCACCACACAACCCGCCTGAACCGTCCGTTTTCCACCTCTAATTTTGCTGATACATGTCATTTAATTGGTAGAATGTTTAAATGTAAAAAATGCAGGCTGGTGGGAGCTTGTGTACTCATAGTTTACCTGGCAGTTATTTATGGAACATATGTCCCCACTTGGCAGTTCACAGTTCACAATACAGATAGCCCTGATTATGGAAAGATCTTAACTGTATGTATCATTTCCAACATCCCTGAAAAAATAGGTTCAGTAATTCAATCTAAGAATTGGCATTTATTAAGATGCACTTCAATAGTTATTTGTTTAATCTATGACTGCATCTCTAAGTTTTCACTGCTCATGATAGATCACGCAGTCTGATTTTAGTAACTCAACAAACAAAGATTTAGATTATTATTTAGATAAGATTGTTTTTATAATTGTATTTAACACATCAGCTGTTTATTAAAATATAAAAATGGAGAATTAAGTCTTTTTTTTTTTTGGTCAAACCAACCCATTACGGCTCTTACTGATTATTTGACCCACTATTGGTCTTATTCGACCTTTTTCATGGGCTTATTTATTATCAGGTAGCTTGTGATGTGAGAGGAAAAGTTGATCCTCCATGTAATGCAGTGGGTTATATAGATAGACAAGTGCTTGGAATTAATCATATGTATCCGCATCCTGCCTGGAAGAGAGCTAAGGTTACCACCACAAAGTCAACTTCATTTTATTTTTTATATATTTCTTCATGCTCATTTTTTTAGTTGGCAAGATTCATGGCACATAGGGTAATTAGTCAAGCAGGTTCAGAGTGAAATCAATGTTTTTTTTGAAATGATACATATGCACGTGTGCATCCATAATTGTTACTCGAAAATTTTTTTAGAATCTAAAAGTAGCGATTCTTATATTAAAAAAAATGTGTTTTTTAGATATTTTTTGTTGTGTTCACATTGCGTACGCTGTGAGATTACGCACGTTGTAAAACTCAAAACCCTAATCACGCATGTTATACTTATGTAATGAAGAATGTTATAATTATGTAATGAAGCATGGTATGGTTTTCAACATGCGTGATTATGTCTTTTCAACATGCGTAATTTCATAGTGTACGTTCGTACGTTAAGGAATATTGTTC
This sequence comes from Helianthus annuus, assembly GCF_002127325.2. NCBI lineage: Eukaryota > Viridiplantae > Streptophyta > Magnoliopsida > Asterales > Asteraceae > Helianthus > Helianthus annuus. The sequence continues at coordinate 63,432,210 of NC_035435.2, forward strand.
GTTAACCGGGTAATAATTTAATTGCAATGGCAGGCTTGCACCAAGAGATCCCCTTATGAGGGTCCTTTCAAGAAGGATGCTCCATCTTGGTGTTGGGCACCTTTTGAACCTGAAGGAATTTTAAGGTCTGCGTTGGTTGCGGATATATTATAATTATAAAGATTTGTTGGTAACTAATTTGAAATACAATATTTGGGAAGGTTTTAGATTTTTGGATAAAGTTTAATTTTGGATATATAAGAAAGATCGGCATTATTTCATTTGTGATCATGAACACATTGCTGTACTGTAACAGCTCTATTTCTGCTATTCTCTCTACAATTATTGGCGTGCACTTTGGGCATGTACTCATACAGATGAAGGTTGGTTCTTTTCTTCCTACTTTAACCTACAGTTTGACTTTCTTGGTCAAACATCAACTTCAAACTTTTTGACTTTCAATGTCAAACATTTCAGGATCATTTATCTAGGCTGACACATTGGATTTTGATGGGTCTTGGACTTGTTGTTTTTGGAATCATCCTTCATTTCACAGATGGTTTGTATCCATCCATATAATGAAGTTTGACTTTCAAGGTCAAACATCTTTATGAAGTTTCTCACTCTGTCTACACATCTTAATTTTATGCAGCAATTCCGCTAAATAAACAGCTATACACTTTCAGTTATGTGTGTGTAACATCAGGGGCAGCAGCATTGGTCTTCTCATTCTTCTACATAATGGTAATCTAGTGATTATTTTGATTCTACTTCAGTCCCCACAAGAAACTACTTTTCACTTTTTAAGTGTCAAGATTTGAGAGTTCATACATACAAAAGTGACAAAATCAATGTCAAAAATGGTGACTGTGGATGATCGCTAATTAAAATTCAGGTGGATATCTGGAGGTTCAAATATCCGTTTATGCCATTGGAATGGATCGGAATGAATGCAATGCTTGTCTACGTTATGGCAGCGGAAGGCATCTTTGCAGGATTTATCAATGGCTGGTACTATGATGATCCCCATAATACCCTCGTAAGTTTCACATTTAATACCAGTTTATTTATTTGTGAATGGGTTGTATTTTATTTTAAACGGATTAAATGTAGCAAAAGGGCGAGGTGTCAAATAGAAGTCGTTTTTTGTGTGTCTGAACACACCGAGTGCTAGTGTGCTACCAATGGGGTGGGGTAACTATCGATACATGCAATTTTCTAAATAATTTGATTCAAATACAATTATCTTACTACAGTATGTAATAATATTGTTCATGGTCATAAATAACGTGTTAATTATGTATAAAATTGAAAAATATTCGGGTCAACTCAACCGGACACAGTCAAACCCTAAATTTGAGCTACATCCAAATTGAAGAATAATGTGTGTTGGAATGGATGCAGATATATTGGATTAAAAAACACATTTTCATCAATGTTTGGCATTCAACAAGAGTGGGAATCCTGCTTTATGTTATATTTGCAGAGATATTGTTTTGGGGTATGGTGTCCGGCATATTACACTGGCTGGGAATTTATTGGAAACTTTAATGGTGAGTTTTAAATTCTCAATATCATTTGGTTTAATCAGATACAATTTGTATGTAATTAAGGCTAGGTTAGTTTCTGCAGACCACAACACTTGTTTCCTTAAAAACCCTTCTGTGTGTAAAAAAAAAAACACTTGATCTAATTATGGTCTTTGTGTAAAAGGATTCGTTGTCTATGACTTAATATTTGAGAGTTGAGATCCTGTACAAACAACGTCAATTGTAAGAACCGTAAGAACAAATCTGAGCCATTGATAGTTTAAATCAAGGATGCTAATTGTAAGAACCGTAAGAACAGATCTGAGCCGTTGATAGTTTAAATCAAGGATTGGTGTTGATTACAAATAAAACCCTTATAATTAATAATTAGTACTAACAAGTTAGGCGTAATTTCGTAAAATTGTTGATTTATATTAAATAATAAGATCTATTATTTATGGGTATTTTAGTCATTTAGCCATTTTTCATTAAATACTAATTCCACAAAGGTTTTTTAAACTAAAATAATTTGTATATACTTCATTATCTTTAAAAAAAAACTATACCATAAAATCAAGTATTTTTTTATTTTTAATATGAGTATCATATTGCTATACTTTTTTTTATTTATAAAAAAAAACTTTTAAAAAGTTACAAAAAGATGTTTTATAATTGTGCTAGTTATGTAGTTACTAGTTGGAATGTGCTAGTATGAAAAATGTATTGTGTTGATTTTAAATCTATACGCATGTGCTTATTTTGTTGTGTAATTCTTATGAGGATCAATATCAAAACAACTCACCCATGATAATCCCTTTTGTGCGATAAAGGTCAATTCCATATAAAACCCCGTTGTGCGACCAGACTCGAAGACGAACAACAGATTGAATACGAACAAGCTAAACAAACCGTTGTGCATTCAGCCTTGAAGCATACGTCCAGCGATAATCAAGGATCATTTAAAGTTGATTTTTGTGCTGTTAAAGTGTTAATTACCATAGATGTGGGATAGATGAGTTGGTTGGTCATGTGCTGAAATAGTACGCGGGTGTGTGCTGATTACGTGTTAATTGCAATAAAATACAAACAAACATGAAAAGTAGATATAATCAGCAAACTTGTGTTAAATATTTAAACCAAAAGCAGATATAATAAGCACATCTGATGTGCTGATAATGGAGAACGATTAAGGATGTTGTGCTAATGTCGTTTATATTGCAAATGGGGAACGATTGAGGACGATGTGTTGATAATGGAGAACGATTGAGGATGTGCTAATTATATAATGTAGTGCTGATTGTATTTTTTGTTTTTGTTTTGTTTTTATATGGCGGTTCCTGTAGGTTGGTTTTATCATGGAGAGTTAAAAAATCAAACTTTAATTTGAATTAAACTTGCATGGATTTAGGGATATGTTAATAAGAGTAAATTACAAAACTCGTCCTTTATCTATGTCTGTTATTGCAAATCATGTCCTTTGTCTTCAATAATTACATTAATCATACTTAATTTTTACAAATCCTAACATGTTATATCCTTTACCCCAAACCTAGTTAATTTTCTCAGTTAATTGTAGTCACGTGGGACCCACGTGAGGGCATTAATGTCTTTTAACCTACCCATCTGTTCCTCATTAATGTCTTCAAATTCCTCTTCCGATGCTCTCTAATCTCCAAAGACTTTGCCTCTGCAATCCCTCTCATGCCCTCTGTTTCCATCTCCCCCACCAAAAAATAAAAATATGGGGAAAAGGAAAGGAAGATAAGTAACAGAAAAAGGCAACCAATGGGGTGGTGGTCCATTGGCAAAGGCAAAGCCTTTAAAACACCAAGGTTGGAGGGGAAGGTCTTGGATTCAAGTCCCATAGACAACAGGGATTAAAGAAATTAGTTGTTAAAAAAAAAGTAACAGAAAAAGGCGGGAAATGGGAAAGTAAAGTGACCGACCAACCACTAATCATCCATTGACGTTGAAACTTGCTTTTGCCTTTTTATGGAATTTGGGGATTTATCAAAATCCTACATCCATCCACACATTTCTATTACATATAGCACACTGTTTATTCAGTTTGTTGCTCTATACGAATTGATTCTTTTTTATCATCATTATGTAAGTTATATTTCTCACTAACAATTGATAACTTGCATCTACTTCTGAAATTACTTTGATCAAATGTTTGATTTATCTTGTTCTATTAGTTTGTTTGTTTGTTTAGCTATTTGTATGTTAATTTTGAAGATTATTTAAACTATATTACTGAGAATGGACTTTCAGAATCGAAATTAGGGTTTTGCAGGTATCTGCATCTTCTTTTTGAATTGATTATGGATATAAAATTACTTTGCTCAAATGTTTGATTTTGCTGGAATTTAATCCTAAAATTAGTTTTAAAGAAACTTGAAAGGCTGAAGTTGGAAGCTTAGTTTAATTAGTTTGAATTAATTATTTAAATGTTTAGAGATGGGTAGGCTAAAAGACATTAATGCCCTCACGTGGGTCCCATGTGACTACCATTAACTAAAAAAATTAACTGGGTTTGGGGTAAAGGACATAACATGTTAGGATTTGTAAACATTAGGTATGATTAATGTAATTATTGAAGACAAAGAACATGATTTGCAATAACATACATACATAAAGGACGAGTTTTGTAATTTACTTTTTTAATAATTATTTTTAATTAATTATAAATAAATAAGGCTAGAAGGTCTAAATTACCTCTAAACTAATTTTGAATTGAGGGACACTTGTAAGTTATGTGTTGGTTCTTACAGTTTTTACAAACTATGAAAGACTGAGATAACATGAACATAAACTGATCTGAACACTCAAAGATAACACTTGAACTATAATAAACTCCAAATATAAACTCAAAGGAGGAATACGAGACCAATGGGGTGAAAAACTCCACCGGAAAACAGAGGGAATTAAAAGACTACATTGTATTCACTTTAACTTATTTGTAAACTTACATGTACATACTATATATAGGAAATGAAATAGATTAAACAAATACAACTTGGAACTATTTGGCAACTTGCTTGTCTGATCTCATTCTTATCTTTTTAGCCTACATGTTAGCCAACTTGTCTAGTGTCCAATATAACCTTAGTCCATCTTTTCTAACACTCCCGCTTAAACTAGGGCATAGATATTAACTATGCCTAGCTTGTCACAAATATAGAAAGTTCTTCCAATGCAAGGCTTTAGTGGAATCCAAACATCTCCAAATACGGATCATCGACAACAGAGCGGAAACAATATGGACCATCAAGACTAGCTAATAGGTGGGAGTGAAACAAGACATTTCTAAAGAGTAACATAAACTGTTTGGATCTTCAAATCAAGAACAACAAATCGAACAAGATGCAGACACGGTCCTAATTAGATCAAGTCACACTTGGGAACCTGATGGCATCAGTAATAACCCATATCATATCTTCAACAACAACAGCAACATTGATACACTAGATCAGTAGTTTCTTGGACAACAGCCTATTAGAATCAGTAACCCTCAACCAATCGTGAGAGGGACATTAACAACAAATTGGAACCGACAGGTAGTAACATCACAATAAATAGCAGGTTGAGATTGGGTTTAGACAAACAACCCAACTAGAACGGATCAAATGTATCAGTGAAGGTGAAACAATGGATAACAACGTCGTAGATAAATCAGACCATGCAAAACGGGACCAAAGAAGTTTCAATAAACATCAACATGCCACCACCAAGAATAGTGAATACATCAAAACCTTAGCGGACTGTAACCCGGTAGCCTAAAAGATCCACATTACACTTCAAAATCAATCTGAATAGATCCGATGAATTAGCAGAAGTTGAAACGGATAATCCTAAAACAGCTGCAACACAAGCAAGAACTGCAACATAATGGAATCTTATAGCCCAAAAGATCTGATACACTCATCACTTTTGAAAGTAAGAGTGTAACCAAACTCGAATCCTAAAGTGATCATATAAAAATGATCACACAACAAAGTGATCACTAACCCAACTTGACTCTCCTGAGCAACAAATCCAAAAGGTTGCTCAGCACAATGATCATATCACTTTATGTCAGAGCTGGCGTTGGAGGTTGAACCCTTCTTCGATTTGGTCTTCTTGGAGAGGTTGAGAGAAGACATTTAAGAAACGAAAGAGAAGGAAAGGATGAGACTTGATCATAAATTTCAAAATAAGCTTTGCATGTATAAGCATGACGTATCACGTATGGTTCACATAATTAGCATGAATTTAACAAGTATTCATAAAGTATAAACACGTATGAATGCATAAAAAGAGTAAAAATTTAGTTTGTTCACGAGAATTATTATTGTTTTTGATTGCGAGAGATGTGTGAATTGTGTAGAGGTTTTGAAATGAACGAGGTAACAAGTATAAAATCACATATAAATTGTGATAGCATAAAAGAGAGGCTCATAAAACATAGGATTGTTTCGGGTTTAGAAACGTCGACTATTCCAAAGTGAATCGAAAGTCCTTTCATATTAGAGAAACGTGCTTTGGCCTATAGGTAAGATACTCTCGTCGAGAAGCGATTAACGTAATCTTACCCTTCCAGTTTTACACGTCTCTAATTGATCGAAACAATCGAAACTTTGGCGAGATTGAAAATCGAGGAATGGGACTTAATCGACAAGATGCGGGTTTCACCCCTAACTTGACGATTTCGTACCCTAATGTGGTTGGTAGTCGTCAGGTCAAAATTTAATTCAACACTTTGACGAGGGTCCACTAGAGTTTGAATTGGAAATTTACCATTAAGATGTGGATTTCACTCCTAACTTAATGGTGTAATTTCGTGCAAAATAAAGAATAAGCTGAGTGAGAGTCGTTTACCAAATTGTGGGTTTCACGCCTATTTTGGTAAACGTGTCTGGTTTGTATTACGAGTGTCTTCAAGTCTTCAAAAGTGTATTTGTGTAGAAATGTCTTAGGAAAGACATAATGTAAGTATTAAGACCAATAAGAAGAGAAAGAAGCAAAGTAGGAAGAATAAACATTTTAACATGTAACAAGAATGGTCAAATATGGTACCTATTATAGACTATGTCGAATCATGGCAATTCTACCTAATTCCATATAGTTATGGCTCTGATACCAATCTGTCACACCCCAACCACTGGCGGAATCATCGGAGTGGGACGACAAAGATTGCTCATCACACATAACACTATTCGCGACAATAATTAATTCAAAACCGTTTTCATATCATAACGAAATTGTCAATTACATCAAGAAATTCAAAGTACAACATAAAGGACAATACAACAAGTTCAAAAGTAAAGTAACAAATCTAGTAAATTCAAGTGCGTTTCTAGTGTCGATCCTACTACATTTCGTCATAATCAACCTCATCAACCTACAACATGTTAACAAAATATAGTTCAACACAAAAATGCATTGGCGTGTACACAAGTTTGAGTAAATAAGTATAAGTATAAAAAGAGTTTAAAACGAATCCACATGGTAACCTAAGTTATTCAAGATCAACATATCATGGCATGCAATATTTTTAGTCAACCCTCTGTTTACACAATAAAGAATAAAATTTAACATGACCTCTCGTTCACGGGTGGTGCGTTAATCCTATAGTGCTATACATGTTAAATGGAGGCTCATACAAAGCTAATGACCATAGTATCACATGAACCACCCAAGTATATGTATCAAGCATAGCAAGTAGTTTTCATGTATTTGGATTGTTTCGTGAATTTGCATAAAGTATGAAGTGTTGTGATTTTGATAAGGTTAACATATTGCACCCAAAAAGTGTTAAAATAAAAATGGGTCAAGTGTACTCACGGTTTTGCAAGCTTCCACTTGTTATTCCATGACGATTTGTTGGTTGTTTGAGGATGGAGCACCAAGTCCTTCTACACGAGGAAACGTAGGTGTATGAGTATTTGGATGATAACGGAGGATTAGGAATTCAGAATGAAAAAGTATAGCAAAAGTATACATACGAGAAAATAATCATCTAGACTTAGCACTCGTTCTTGACACTATGAAAACCCCTAGGGGTTAGAATGATTTCATGGGTTTAATACCCATTAGAATCGTAACGAGGAACTAAGCACTTAGGTGATGTAACTTAGTAACTTGACGAATAACCATTTGGTTATCATCAAGGGTTCGGGTTTCACATGTATTATATGTATTTTATATATTTTATATAGTATATGATTATAGTCCAACAAGTTAACAAGGATTATCATAGAAGTCATGCATAGAGGTAGGAGGATATTTTTCCATTTAAAACCTCTTTCATAGATTCACCAATGCACAAGTTGTTAAAAACAACAAGGATGGTCATGAATGAATTAATACGAAAATGAAACATACATACTAACTAAGAGGAAAATATCAAGTGAAGCGTGGATTGTAAGTAGGATAGCCCAAGCTTTCCAAGTAATCACACATACACAAGCTCAAGTCTTGTTCAACACTTGTGGGTTAGAGACCCACAAAACAGAAAGTTTGGAGGGATTAAACACCTCCGATTTGTATGTAACAACCTTGTTTTTAAGCACACTAATCATAGACTTGATTAGTGGCATAAGGACATAGGAATGTATGAGCAAAACATAATATTAAAGAATGTTTAACAAAGTTTTTGTTCAAAAAAGAAAGTTCTTGCACTTTTAACCTCAATGTGGTGATGTTCCATCTTTGGTTTTCCATGGAAAACCTATGGAAACATTCCTAGAGGTGTTCCAAGTGCTAAGAAGCAAGAAGAAGTGAAAAAGATGGAAGATAAGTGAGTTTAAACTCACTTTTGTAACTTGATATGAATCTATCTTTTGCTACTGTTTTGCAACTGATTTGGAGTGATTAGATAGTGAGATTAGTGAGTTTGTAAAGTGGGAGAAGTGTGGAAATGAGTTGGGTTTTATAGGAAGTGATTAAGTTAAGTTAGGTGGTCATTAAATGAAGAAAACACACATAAACAACCACAAAATCGCCCAATACACAAGCTGCCAGCAACTTACTGCGGATCCTGCTCTCTGGCGGGGCGCGAGAGAGGATGAGGGTGGAGGTCGCGGCCCGCGAGCCATGTTGGCTGGCGAAATTTGTTTATTTTTTTTTTTGGCAATTTAAGTCCCTATACGTTCTTTTATGTGTGTTTTGGGATGTTTTAAGTATAAAAGACTTATTATAAGGGTGTTTTAGGTAACAACAACATAAAAGCAAGTATAAACAAGTTTGATTAAGCATATGTGTCGAGAATAAGTATCGTATACGCATGAATTAAGTATGTATGACAAGTAATTGTAAGTTAGCATATTTTGCAAGAATTACGAATAGGTTACCATATGTATGATAAATTCAAACGTATGAACATGTATGAATATGTAAGACATGAATTTAAAGAAATACGAATTTTATTCATGATCCAAGTCTTGGATTTTACAACGATACAACGAATGACGAAAATACAAGAATACAAGATTCCAAAAATAGAAATACAAGACGGTCTTTCTAATTAAGGAAAGTACGAAAGAGCATGGCGTTACAGTGGGTGGGAGGTGAACAAGTTGCAAACTTTCGTCGGAGGTGAACAAGTTGCAACGTGAACCATCGTGAAGTTGTGGGTAATATCTCCAAAGCGTCTGGGCCCACTTGCAACTTTTGAAACGTCACATGTCCATTTTATTGGGTTTCAGTGAGACGTCTACAATAGACGCTTCAGGTGCTTGAGACGTCTGCATTGACGCCTCAGATAGCTAGACTGGAAAATCTTGTTGATCAATGACCATTTTTGTAAATTTCCCTTTTATAAATCGAAATAGTTTGTTGTAAAATTCAGTAAACATAATTTCTTCAAACATTTTGTGAAACATGATGTTGAAAGTTTTGGTCGGGTATACATTATCGATAATTAAAGTAAATTGATAAAGTACTTTATACTTTACATAAAATACGGATATAAAAAGAACATAACGGTATAAAATGACAACACACGACCAACGTTTAATGTTTATATAAAGATATTTATTCCAATTTCCACTCGTGACAACTAAACTTAATTTAGAGAAAAGTGCACAAAATCAAGATTGTTTCTAAGTACAATTTAAAATAACTAAAGTTGATTTAGTAAAACATATATTATTAAATTAAAATTAAAATGAGTTTAAAGTACAACTATATTATATAGATCGCGAACGACTATCCTTTATTAAATGTCCTCTCATATGAGAGAAATATCGTATTATAATAATGGGTCATCCCTCATGTTTTGTGAGAGGGATGATACCTTTAGTAACATCTATAGATAATTTAGAGGTTGGTTAAACATATCTCATATTACTCAGTGTATTAATTTTGGATGATTTTAATTTTAAAAAGGGAAAAATATCATATGGGATATATGAGTTGTACCATATGAACGTCACCCCTAATATACAACGGGAATAAGATGTACATACGAACCCGAATAAATACTTCGCCTGGCACCAATGGGGTGGTTGTTTATTGGCAAAGGTAAAACCTTTAAACACCTTGAGAGAGGGAGGTCTTAGGTTCAAGTCCTATAGACGACATGAAATAAAAGAAATTTGCCGTTAAAAAAAAACACTTCGCCTGGCGCACACTAATCAAGACATCCCAAATCAAACACAAATCAAGTGACCTAAAGTGAAGTCAACAGGAAATTAAATCAAACTAGGTAATAAATAGGCCGGACTAACAGTTCCCAAATTGTTACTCTTTAACTCGTAACAATTCAGCTTATTTGCCAAACCCTTTGAATATGGACATGAAATCCTACTCAAAATTAAATGTAGTATACATATATAGGTTATTATAATAAAAAAAAAACCTCCAAACAATAAGATCTCTTGTTGAATGAAGCTTAGTTAGATAATAACAAAGTCTACAAGAACACCAACGCTCATTTTGTTTCTCCGGAGGTTGTTATTCGTCTTTTAGCACATAACATATTGCATATTGGTATGAAGTTGAGGGCAAATAAACTGAACTATGAACACATACATACATACATACACTCATCATCAAATTAACATAAATAAATATTTCATTTCATTAAAAATGAGTATTGCATTCGTTGAAAAAGTAATCACTATTCTCAATCAAAGTCCTCAAGGAAGCAAAGGTAAAGTGGGGCGAATTAGGATCACTAGTGGGAGACACTGCACATGAATAATCCAACTTGTTGGAGATACATCCCCCTCCTCCTCGTTTCTCTTTCTTGGGCGTTTTGATCCGAGGCAAAACCAGCCGTTTCCCTTTTCTTCGCTTCTTCTTCTGAGTCGTCCGGCCGCTGCCACCATCAGCATCCGTTTGCTGCTTGTCGGACATAAAACTAGAGAGAGAGAGGTGTCGATCAAATTAGAGGAGACAGTTGCGTGTGGGAGGTAGGGAGGACCACAGGTGGCCTTTATCGTCTTTGACGTGCCCACCTCACAACCCTTGTCGTGTATGTGACAGAAAATATATATTGAATAAATTGACAAAATCATCCCTTCATCAAAAATGATTTTTTTTTGTGTGAAACAGCCCTTCATCTTTAGCATTCTTTTGTCATTTTCATCAAAACAACTAACCTAGTTTACTTTTTATGTTAAGTGAAAGGATATTTGAATGAAACTGACAAATATAAAACTTCAGGGATGATTTTGGCGATTTACTCAAACTCTTTTTAATTTCTTTTATTTAATTAATTTTGTCAAATGTATATAAAACAGAATATACATGCAGTTTTTATAAAAAAAATTAATAGTTTTATCACATAATTTTTATAAATTTCCATCCAAACCACTAACTCAGTTTATTTTTTCCGTTAAGATGAAAAATGTTTTAAATTTTATAAATTAAGACCGAAATTAATATCCAGTTTTTTATATAGATGAGTTTTATAAAGAGAAAACGATATATAAAATAAATATCAATGTTGTGCAGCACATAATAATCGATTACAACTTTTAATATTTAATCAAATGTAGAGATAGAAAAAAATTGTAAAATGTTACATATTTCTAAATGTGTTGAGCACCTAAAAAATATGTTGGCACAAATAAAATATTTATCTAATTAACATTATGAGGGTACCTAACTAATATTTATTCCGAGTGGTTTGAGTAAAGAAACTTTTGCTTCATGACATTATACTTACTATTTGGTGGGTAATTTTAAGGTTTGGTAACGATTAAATTGTTTGATGGGAGGGGGGGGGGGGAGTGGCTTCTGTTTTTTGTTACGAGCAAATTTAAAAGAGTTAGAAGAAGAATTACAAACTTGGTACATATGATAAGATTTGTTTATTTGACCTTTTCTATAAGGTCACTAGCATTTTAGTTTTATAAAATTTAAAGGTTGAAATAGAATTTATTTTTATAAAACTAATGTATATAAAAAAAATGGAAAATTAATTTTTGTCTTACTTTATAAAATTTAAAAGATACTTCACCTTAATAAAAATATTAACTGAGTTAATGGTTGGATGAAAATTTATAAAAATTATGTGACAAAACTAATAATTTTTTTTTACAAGAACTACGTGTATATTCTGTTTTATATATGTGACAAAATTAATTAAATAAAAGAAATTAAAAAGAATTTAAGTAAATTATCAAAATCGTCACTGAGGTTTTATATTTGCCAGTTTCATCCAAATATTCTTTAATTTAACAGAAAAAGTAAATTAAGTTAGTGGTTTAGATGAAAATGGCAAAAGATGCCAAAGGTGAAGGGTTATTTGGCACAAAAAGTCATTTTGAATGAAATTGGCAAACAGGCTGTCACACCCCGAAATATCAGAGCTGGCCTGACTGGACCGGTATCTTCATTGCACAATGGAAGCAAATAAGCTAAGACTTCTAGAAAGTGAACGCCGCTAAGTACTCGAATTCCCATGGGTTCTCATATTCCAACCGTTCCATAGTTTTGAAAATGCAACCTGAGAAAGAACATGCGAAAAAAATCAACATAAAGTTGAGCGAGTTCATAGTTTGTTTTGAAAAGATTTAAAACAAATCTTTTTGATAACCGGTTTTAAAGTTGTTGAGAAAATATAGTAAAATCATTTTCTTGGCATGATATATGAGAACTGTGAGTTTAGCCCACGAGAGTCTTTGTGCATTGCACGAGAGAGAATGAGCCGAGCCCAAACGAACCTTTGTAAGCAGGATCAGCGCTTCCTCTTACTTAGGTATAATTTGAAAAACGTTACCAAAGTTTGTAAATCCATGTATTTGTGAGTTTCCATCAAATGAATCTTATGAACATATGAAAGTTTTAGTGTTGTAAATGGGTATGTAAAGCGTCTATGAACAGGTTGATCGTTAATGTTTCGCGAGGACATTAACGTATGCGGCGACATAGGAAGTACTCAACCTGTGTAGACGGTTTTTAGTGTCGAATCACCTCGACTGTGTCGAATCACCTCGACTGTGTCGAATCACCTCGACTGTGTGAATCACCTCGACTGTGTGAATCACCTCGACTGTGTCGAATCCCCTCGACTGTGTCGAATCACCTCGACTGTGTCGAATCACCTCGACTGTGTCGCCCGTTGTGACAACCCTCACCAAATCAAGTATTCGTACGAATTAATTAATATTTAATCAATGCTTAATTATTGTGCTTGCTTATAATTGTGGTTAAACTGCTACTTGAATTCTGATACATACATATGCATGCATCATACTTTATTAACTGTCACTCCATTGTTACATTCAAACTATAGTGACAAACTTGATGCACAAAAGCACAGTAGCACAATGAATGGATAACCCAGTAAACGTGCTGATATAGCCAGCACCAGACAGACACTGTCTCTAAGGCCAGTATGAGCCAGGAATAGTTTACTGCACTAGTAGAGAGTGTAGGGAAATGAGGGTTGTAGAACTGCGTCACTAGGTAATAGTTATAGTGACCGGATGTGCCCAAAACATGCTCTAACTACAAAATCCTGCACTTTAATACAAAAATTTAGCATTTAAACTAACTAGTAAAGTGCAAAAACATGGGAAAATAATACAAGACACTTTCCAAAGTGTCAGGAATTCATTGTGTCACTAAAAATAATATTAAAGACACTTTAAATGCTTATTAAGCACTTTAACGGATCAGTATCCAACCGAACAACCGGACTTTACCCGGAACATAAAAATATTGACAACGACATTGTTTTTCCTTTCCTGAGCTAGTTAGGGTCCCCGAACACCCTAACACCCGTTATATGGCATAACATACTAATAATCTATTTTTCCTAACTAAACATAACTAGTTACCTAACTAGATGGTTAAAAGCTAACCATATACCCCCCCCCCCAACGATCGACCCCCCAAGAGGGGACACACCTCTTACACCTTTGAATATTTTATTCAACTTTGTCAAAAATCTAGTGGACATAATATTTGTTGGATAATACACTAAAAGTGGGTTATAAATATAACCACTAGAACCATACTTGCCTTCACAAACCACCACTCAAAAATTGATCACTCTCTCCCTCTCCTCTTGTGTTCGGCCGAGAGCCATAACCCACCCACCATCATCTTCAAGTTTTGATCTTACTAGTTTACATGCAACCCAAGGTGCAAGAGTTCATACGAGGAGACCTGGTGCTTACGGAATCACAAGGACCTCTCTACATCGCTTTTATCCACCTTGTTTTCGCTTTGATTCTTCCCTAGCCTTGAGCTAGTTGTAAGTGCTTCTAAACACTTCCTTGTTCTTGTTTAAAGTGGTTAATAAGAGATTTAACGGATAAAAATCGAGAACACTAAAGATCAAAACTAAAAGTCTTGTAAGAATGATAAACTTGTTGGTTAAAGAGAAAATAGTGGTGTAAAACTTATGAAACTTGTTTAGTTATGATTATTTTATGTTGTTTGATGCTAGTAGTGGAACAAATCGACATCTAACCAGACTAGGTCATGTTCATGAAACATGAACTAGTGTTATGATAAGTATAAAATGGTAAGATGATGAACTCTACTACTTATGAACATAAACTTGTGTAAAAGTGATTTTTCTTGTGAAATAGAGTTCTAACTAGTAGATCTAAAGATCTACAAGTGGTTTTTCGGAAGAACCAAGTGTAAGATGCAAATCATGTTTAAAAGCCGGATCTTTCATGAACTAAAGGCATTTTGTGAACAAACAAGTGTGTAAACACTTGTGTGACAAAAGGATTTAACAAAGAAATATTTTCATAATTTTTGACTAAGAAGTTGTAAAGTTACATTTTCTTTAAAGATAAGATTTCCAAGAAACTGATTTTATTTTTAGAAATAGAAAGATCTACTAAGAATATTGGAAAGTTACTACATACTTTTACACAACTTACAAAGTTCATAAGTTTGCGATTTATACTTGTTTTGACTAGTTTGATGTTTTGATATTGTTTGTTGATGATGGGAACATTGTTGATTGAATTTTGAAAAGAAAATGATACGCTAGTAAGCGTGGCCACCTCCCGTTACAGAGGAAACTCTGGCGAAATTTTTCCAGAAAATAACACTTAGAATTATTTTCATGACAAGTGCTTAAAATATCTTTTTAACTTGTTTTTCCAAATAAATTTCGCCATGATTTTTATTACAAAATAACTAAGTGTCGGAGGTGGATTTTTGTAAAGGAAACTTGTTAAATATATATTGAGAATATATATTTCTTAATAAAACGCTTGTGTGCTTACGTGATTATTATGTGAACTAAAGATATATTATTTTTAGGGTAAAAATAATATTACTTGATATATCATGAAAATACGACTCTGAAATAATACCAACTCCCTCACAAATAAATATTTAAGTTACATCGGTATTGTTTTTACAACGCGAACTCTAAAATGTAACGCGCGTATTTTTGGAAAATACTCTTAATGGTGTATTCTGACAAAGTATTATTTTGGGAAATTGTACGAAGTAAAATATAATATTTTTGGGGAAAATATGTATATTTTGGAATCAGAACATTTTAGACAAGTGATTTAAAATATATTTTCAAGTGAGACTTAAAAATATATTTTTCGGAATTATAACGTATACGTATATTTTGGTAAAATATTATTTTGGAACAATACATCGAAATACGACGCCATTACTTGGCAGGATATACAGGTACATATATTATTTTAAGAATACGAGTATACAAGTATAAATTACCCCCATCCTTGGGAAGGGAACACGAATACGAAGACTTGAGAAGTATTAATGCAGAAACAATTATTCCAAAACTGAAAACAATTATTATAACTTGGAATAATACCAGAAACGTAACCCAAAAACACAAATACTAAGACAAGGCACTACCCGTTCGTCTAATAGATAATAGAGCATTGTAGGTAGCCGTGATTGCCGTGGAGATTTGGGTTACGAGTACGAAGACGCAATGCTGTTAGTTCATGCCCCCCTTTTCTCCTAACTGTTTTCAGTTTTTAAACTGCGGGGGTGAAATACATGTTACTATGATTACGAATACTTTTTTTACATGGTATGGTTAGCGTAAGGAGGGTTACTACTTAGATCATGTGAGTGAGTAGGCTGAAACTGGAGGCCATTAATCCTCATTGTAGGACCGAGGGTCATTAGCGGTAGATCTATCTGGGTGTAGCGAGCCCAACCCCTGAGTCCGCTGAATGAACCAGGTGGTGACTTTGAGCCCGACGCAAAAATCTGCTAGGTTTGAGTCTTCCTACTGCACATCACACATATCATTGGCTTTGCAACCCAATGGTGATCTCTTTTTCCTTAATTGCTACATACCAGGGATTTTTATACATACAGACATTTTTACAACGGGTTATACATACCCACTTACACATGAACTCCCTCAACTTTATGTTGACTTTTCAAACTTCATGTATTTCAGGAACTAATGGATCTGGCACGGTATGCACATATTTTCAAGCTGCGTTTGAATAAGGAAGTCATCCAGTAAACCTAGTATTGTTTAAAGTCTTTTGCTAAGTCTTTATGAACTCAATTAAATCAAGTTAAGGTTTGTAACTTATTTTGTGATTGTTGAAAATGGGATTTTTCAAAACTTTATTAATGGATGAATATCTCATGTTTTTATCATATAGCATTGTTATGATTGTTGCAATGGTATTAAGAAGTCACACCAAATAAACCCACGCTTCCGCAAAAGCCAGGGTGTGACACCCGTACCCATTAGAAAATCATGCACGTTTCGTAAATATGCGCGCGTTTTGTAAAACCGGTATATTTGATCGAAATCATTCGTAAACCATTTAAGTTCCTTGAAATTCATTCGCGACACGGTTTAGAAATATGAGTTTTCGTTCATCGAAAAGTTGTTTATATTTTCAAAACTTGCATGTCTTTCCACCCCCGAAAACATTTATAAAAATGTAAAACAGTAAAAAGTGGTGGTTATGAACTCACCATGTCATTCCTGTGCAAAGCTAGCTTAGTCTGATTCCGTAGTGTCATTCCAACAATGTGAACTCGCTAGCGTGCAACTATAGCATTCCTAATCGGGAATAACTATCAGTTTCTAATTAAAACAACGTAGCTAAACTAGGTGTCCGAGCTCTACCGAATCGTTAACTAAACGATTCTAAGAAGGTGTTATTATTTTGATTGACAATAATCAAACTTTGGTTATTTGATACCGTTTACAATCGGGATAAAAACTAAGTCTCGAAATGACTGAGTTTCCGAGTGATTTAGGATATATATATTTATATCTATAAATTTAAAATATATTTACATAGCCGTATTAGTTGTCGCGAATAGAAATACGTATACGAATAAGGGAGCATCTTGTTGCGTCGTATATGATACGGTAATATACCGTTGTAGTTTTTGTAGAATGGAAGTAGATAAATATATATACATATATATATTCGAAAACTTGGCGTTTGAAGCAAATATAAACAATTATATTCACTTTAAAGAATTCGGATTCTAAACGTTTGAAAGAAATATAAATAATTATATTATAATATATGTTTAGGATCGTGTTTTGACCCGAACGAGTCTATCAGAGGAGTTTTGATCAGATACAGGTGCGGAAAACAAGTACCTGACGTAGAAACAGCTAGATATTCTCTTAAATCACTTTTCTGATTGATTTGACAACGTTTACATTCAATTCTCACACCGGCAGCACCTCGCTATGGAAATCCGAAAATTACAAATGAGATCCGCTTATGGGTATTTATAGTATTAACAGGTTCCCATATTCGTACATGTTCAAATAAGCGAACCTAACAGGTTCCCATATTCGTACATGTTCAAATAAGCGAACCTAACAGGTTCCCATATACGGACATATCAGGTTCCCATATACGGACATATCAGGTTCCCATATACGGACATATCAGGTTCCTATATACGGACATGACAGGTTCCCATATACGAACATGACACATAAGCGAACCTACTCTCTAAAATACATACACTCTCCAGTTTTCTCGTAAAACACACCCTAATCTATACAATACAATGTATAACATGATCCAAGACGAAATCAACAGATGTAGTGCACCAACAGACTCCCCCTCAGATGTTGATGGAGTCGACTATCGAGTCACAACAATGTTGTGTCTTCACATCTTCAGTCTTGATCAGTCTCTGGGCTTCTCTCTCTCAATCTTCTCTTGCAGGTCTTCAGACTCCCCCTTGCGATATGCTGGCATTTCTTCAGTTCATCAGCATCATTAGCTTTAGGATCGTTGTCTGGCTTTCCATCTAACAGCTTCTCATTTTATCCTGCAAAAACTCTACCTCAAAGCATAAGTTTTACAATTTAGAATAAAGGTGTATGCACTAAAACAAACTCTTCCTCAAACCAAACTGAAACTTTATCAGTGACAATATTGATGAACCACTTGAAAGGTTAAATTATGAAAACATTTAATTCCAAACATACACTTCCCCTCAAATATTGTTCATCACGTTTAGCACTTGGATTTTTGAAAATCAGCTTTCCGATATCAGTTGTCAAAAATCTTTTTGGATTTTCTGAAACTTTATGCTAAAACACACTGAAAATCTTTTTGGATTTTGAAATAAAGAAATATGTAATGCAGTAAAGAAAATATTTACAGACAATATTTTTGTGAGTTCGTGTAAGAGGATCATATCAGTTTTTTGAGACAAATCACCAACACCGTTATGCTTCATTTCATTTTAAGTTCTAAACAATTTACCTAGATTGTCAGTATGTTTATCCACTTAAATTTTCACACAAACTTCAACTGATCCGAGATACGTAAGAACTTAAACTTATCCGTGTGTCCCACTACTTGAATATACTCCCGTATCCAGATCCCAATATTCAGTCTTACAGGTGAGTATACCACAGATGATATCTGTTCAGGGGTTAAATGCGAGGGCCGTGAGAGCTCAGGTCGATACTTCCGTATACGCAGAGAGATGACGGCTTCGACTTTTCGGTGTGTCCCCTTTAGAGGATCTTTTAGTTTCAACAGCAGCGACTATCAATTTTATTGTTTCATCAGCTTGCTGAGGGCGATGCTTTGTTTCAAGCATTTGCGGAAAGCATTATCCGGGGACTAGGTCAGTACTTCCATACAGCAGAAGTCCCAGGATAATACCCCAGATATCACTGAGTATAAAGACCTAGTATCTCAGAATAAGGGACCTTTCAAACAAGATTTCAGGGGTTACCTATATATCCAAGTTTGTGTTAACCCACCGAACAAGCAAGTTTGAAATTTAGTTTATATCTCATCACAACTTACTAAATGTGTAAAAACCTACTGGCACATCCTCAGTGTGATTGTTTATCACATTTTAACTCTTCAATTCTTTAGCATGTTGTGACAGCCTACTGATGTACTATCATTTCCTCCTTTATACAACAAAACTCATTTTTGAATTTTATCATGTTTTTTGGCTTTTTCAAATTTTCTAATGTTTTTGGATTTTCTGAAATTTCCCTACTCCCCCTAAAATGCAAACACATTTCAAAGGAAATTTGAAAATTTAACGAAACTCTTGACCCACATGAAGCATAAAAAGTAAAACGAACTGTACAGAAACATGACAACCGATATCAAATCGCTTCAAATCGCCATTCACTTTGCATAAACAATCTGAACTCCCTCTTTCACGAACCATTTTCTCATTTAGATTTCAAAACACTTAAGTTTGTTTTAATCAAAATGATTTTTTCGGAAAATGAGTTTGTTAAAATAAACCACTTGTAGGTTTATCACTTTGTTAAAATCGGGGGTATGGTTCATCATCTTGGTCTTTGTGTTATCATGAGTTAGTAAATCAAGTACAACTTAATGTCCCTGATTTACTATTTTGCAATTAAGCAACCTGTACCACTTGCAAAAATAACCAAACAATACCACTTGTAGGTATGTCACCTCTACACAAACCATTTTACCAATCAGAATGCCGATTCCTGCTTCGCACTTACCAACCTGGAAGCTCCGGCGTGGTCATTCAACCTGTAAAGTTTTAACAATTTTAAGAAATTTTCATACAAACTCATAATAAATGAATGATGCCGATTCCTGATCCACGATTACAAACTTGGGATCTCCGGCAAGTCAGGTTTTTCAAGTAAAGAAAATGTCCACCCAAGCCTGACCAGCCTTGGGTAATTTCAATTCAGATTTTGTTGGGGTGTAAGTTGCTTTCTTTGTAGCGTAAAAGTCTTTTACCCCTTTCACCTTCCCATCGACCATCTTTCCGAAAATTTTCTTTACTTTCCCATTAAATGCTTTCTCAACATCAAAATTATCCTTTTCAGAATAATCCTGATTTGAGATTTCAGACTTTCCAGCTTTCCTTTTAAAATTCTCAGTCCTCAATGGTGGAAAGTTCTCATCATCCATTGAAGGAACTGAGTTTTCATCACTCTCATCAAACTGTGGCTCCTCTGATTTTGTGGAATCAGATTCATCGCCAGATTTTACCTCAGATTTCTTAACAACCCATTTTTGGTTGTCAAGTTTTACACTTCGCCTGTAAAATCTCTTCGAACACTCACCAACTTCAAATGTTGAATTTTTGAAAACTTTAAATTTTTCAGTCGGTGGTTCGGTTTTATCAACAACAACTTCTTTCATTTTTCCAGAAACTCCCTGTTTTGTGTTTGTCGCTTTCGGACAGTTCCATGCAATGTGACCAGCTTCATTGCATCGGAAACAGGTTCTCGTTTCTTTCTTCACGTAAGCTCCATTCTTTCTCTTCTCGGCTAGAAATTCTTGGTTAGATTGTTTCCAGAATGAGCTTTTTGCTTCCTCTTCCGAGCTTGTACCTGAAACAAATTTTGTATTTGTTTTAGAAAATTTTTCATTTTTATAGTTTTCTGGTGGAGTAAAACCAAGTCCTTTCTTTTTGTAGCTACGATTTTGGTTTGGTTTCTTTTGAAAACCAGAACCAGAATTGTAACCTTTTTTCTTGTTTAATCTTTGTTGTACTCTTGAGGTGTAAAATTTAGGTTTACCAGTAAGATGTAAATCTTTTATTTCAGAAATATTAATTTCTTTAAGTTTGAAAACCTTTTTGATCAATTCATTTTTAACACCTCTTATTGGAAACTCTTTATCAAAATATAATTTGTCAGAACCATTCAAAGTATATACAACTTCAAACGTTTCATCATTCAAATTAGATTTTGACAACAAAAACTCTTTACTGTAAACCCGTTTTCCCGATGATTTTGAACTCTTTTCGGACGAACTCGAACTCCCGACTGACTGACACGAACTTTCAGACTCGGACTTTGACTCTGACTCCTCATCCTTATCCAACACCTGATCGACCACTCGTTTTATCAGTTCGGACTCATGATATGTGTCGGAAGCTGTGAACGTGACGTCAATATTGTCCGGTAAAACATCGGTTATCTCGGATTCTAGCTTAATATTGACCGCCTGTTTTAGTTCTTCCTCATTAGGTTTTCTAGGCGAGTACCCTTCCCAAATCGGAGGCGGACACTTATTATAACAGACACCCTGTTTCTTACCAGTATCCTTCTTCTTCTTTGGCTTTGTTTCTTCATCTTTAAACGCCTCAAAACCTTCAACTGTTGGATAAATTCTATCAATTATGTAGTCACAACCTTTGTAACTTTGCAGCAATCTTCTGATTCTTTCATTCTCAGCTGCTTCATTCTCCAACTCTTTCTTCCTCTTTGCACATTCTTCTATGTACATGTTGATCTCTTTCTGCTTTGTCATCATTGTTGCATTCAACATCTTCAAAGCTTTCTTTCTTTCTGAGTTAGTCTTCTCCAGACCATTCACATGCCTGTTCAATACATCATACGACTTTTTCAAGTTCTTTACATCAAACAACAACTGTTCTTTCAACTTTTCTAACTCACTAAACCTCTCGTCTTTCTCTATACATTGTTTACAAGACTCTAAACATGTAAGATAGGGTTTTGTGACTTCAACGATCTTCTCAACTTCAACTCTCTTTTCAACTTCCACAATCTTCTCAATCACTTTGACTTCCTTCATTTCCTTTGCAGCTTTCCTCTCTTTCAGTTTCTTCAGTTTTTCTGCAAAATAAAATTCAAAACTATCGGAAGATAAGTGAGTTTTTCCAATATTAATCTGTTCAATCTCTTCATCACTATCACTTGTTTCTGATGAACTGTTTTCAGAAGAAACAGATTCTTCATCTTCACTTTTCTCTTCATCAGATAACACTTCCATCCATTCCTTCAGCATTTCTGGCTTTCGAATAATATGTGCAATGAAAGCATGAACATTTGAATCAGCTGGAATAAACTTGTCCCAGCTAAAACCTTCAGCCATTTTCTCATCATCTTGATCAATGATGCCATAATAAGCTTTCCTGTTTGCATCCTCGATCATTCTTCCATGTGCCGTTTGAGGTTCTTTTTGTTGATGCGGTTGATGAATGATTTGCTGATAAATGGTTTTCCTATAATAATCATCTTTCCCAGACGATTCCTTTTCTCCTCTCGGCTGCTGATTCTTGCACTCTCTTTTAAAGTGGCCTTTCTCCCTGCAACGAAAACAAACAACTTTAGATTTATCAAATCCTAAGTTAGAAAGGTTTGCATCCAAGAAATCAGTTCTCCCTGTAATCAATCTAAACTTTTCAGCTCTCCTCAAAACACTCGCCAAGGCCCACTTGATGTCCATCAATTCTAGCTCCTCTGCATCGATCTGGTCATAATCTTCTTTTGTCAGCATTGGATTGCCAATTCTTCCTGCAATCAACCCTTCATAAGACTCTAATGCAGTGACCAGTAATCCCATATGATGCTTTACAACTTCTTCAGAATAATTCTGTCCGTTTTGAAGATGTAGAGCTACATTGCACTGAATCGAATGCCCATTTCCAGCAGATGCACTTTGAACACTTGGAGGATTTACCGTTGAGAACCCACTAGTATTGACAGATCCTTGACTGCTAGGCGGAGACTGATTTCCAACACTAAATGCAGTTTGTATCTTTGGACTGGCTTCAGCAGTTTGAACATTTCCTTTATAGTACAATTTGATATCTTGTTGATGAGTTGAACTGTTCATTCTAGCAATTTTCTGCTGCTCCAGATCTTGTGCCTCCAACTTCTCTATAAACTGTGCAATAGATAGCCTGCTAAACTGTCCGGAATTCTTCAATATCATCAGATATGTGCCCCATTCCTTTTGCGGTAATGCATCAGCAAGCATTTCAACCCATTCAGCTGGAGTTTTTGTTATCTTCAATTGTGACATAGTACGTACAAGATGACAGTATCTTTCAATGAGAGTCTTTGTCGTTTCACCAGGCATGCACGTAAACAACTCAAACTCCTTTTTCAGCAATGCTGCTTTACTCTGAAGCATCTCAGTACTTCCCTCAAACTTCTTTTTAAGAGCTTCCCAGATAGAGTAAGCATTGTCATCATGTTGAAGCAACACAAATATATCCTCCTTTACTGCTTGCTGTAACAGATTGATCATCATTTTCTCGCCTTTATAACTTTCCCTCTCTTGATCAGTGAATTCAGAAATGATTTTATCAACTCTCATAGCGTTTTGTGGTCTTACATATTCAGTTTCGATGCTCTCCCAAGCTTTCAGATGATTCGCCTGCACCCAATTCTCAAAACGTTTCTTCCATCCGTGATAATCCTCAATTCCCATCAGTTTCGGGGGTTTTTGCATTGTTCCGGTTTCATTCTCCATTGTCATGTTCTTAGCAATGTCAGATGGACTAGCAGGGGTTGTAGCAAACGCGTTGTAAAACTCAGTATCCATGTTTCAGACTTGTATCACCTGACGATCTCGAATTACCTGACGATCTCGAATTACCTGACGTACACAAACAAAATATAATTAGTTTAAAGACTTATCAATTAACAGAATAAGATTTGTACTCGGACTGATGAATATTCTGTGCGGACTGAAAGTTGACACACTGTGCAGACTGCTATGACCCGGATCAAATTACGTATGACCAGATTTACTACGTACGAACTGTAACATTTGTGCTTGTAATCACTGTGAACAATTCAGTTATCAATAAAACAATGTTATTTTATCCCAATGTTTGTTTGGTTGTGTTTTACATTTTTCATGTTTTGACTTTTGTTCAATTTCAAACTCTACATCGCTTTCTGGAGAGTTATACGCAAACTGGTGCGTAAACGTACTCATTTTAACGCGACAAATACTCCGGAACATCAACATATACTCAACATACCTTAAATAACCTTTACATAACTTAGAAATAAGTTTTGAAGGCTTTGGTATGGCAGAAACAAGTTAATTCGCATACAGGGACTAAACTTGACAAACTGCGAAAGTATGCCAATTTGAACTGTAACGAACATTCCGGAACATTTCCATAAGTTAAACATACCATAAATATCCTTGACATAGCTTAGAAATAGGCTTTGAGGGGTTTGGTATGCTAAAATAAACTTTTGGATCATTCAGGGACTAAAAGTGTCAAAAAGTGCACAAGTTTGCACTTTCGCGCATAACTTACGTTCTGAATACATCCGGACATCCAAAAATTTATGTAAGCATCCTTATATTATGCCTTAGTGTTTGGCATGAGAAAAATCCATTCATCGCGTCATTTGGACCGTTTTTCGCGCTTATGCTTATTCCGTCGTAATTAAGCGAACATCGCGATCGTACGGCCAAACGAACCAACATCCGACACATTTTTGAGCATGTTTCATGTCCACAATGTTTAGGCATCATTTTAGGGCCTTAAAGTTGACTTTACGGGCCTTAGAAGTGTCGGAAATGGCTTAAATACGCAACAGGGACCAAAACTGCCATTTCTAAAAGTATGTGCAGATCAGACAGGCCCAGGTGGCCCGCCTGAGTTTGTGCATATCCTGATGCGGGCCGCATGGCCCCTTCAATAACAAAAATTTTGTCTTTCTTGCAAATTTGGCCTTTCAGACACACCAAAGGGCAATGCCCTTTCACCATTTCAGGAGCTAAGGGTCATTTTGAGCCACCACAACTTTGTGACAAGTGTACGCTTAAGATCGTGGCACGAAATTCAAGAAACGATCCTAACGGCTTTACTTTTCCTATAAATACCCCCCCCTCTTTTGAGTAAAACCCACAAAAATCTGATCAAGAGCTCTAAGTTGGAACCTTTGTTTCATACCTGAGCCATTTTGATCTAGATTAGCATTCGGGGACCCTCCGTAAGTATTCTTTCGTTCTTTTATTCGCTTTTCGAGTCCGAAAGTCAACATTTTGTTGACTTTCTGCATTGACCAGCCTATGGTCAACACGAAGTTCATTGGAACTTCATAACGTGAGCGTGATCACGATGGTTATAGTCCATGGCGACTATACCTACTGATTACCACGTTATCTAGGCTCAGTGACGAGTCGTAGTTTCGGCCAAAATGCGCATTCTTGCGTATTTTGTAACCAAACTACTCGTGAGCATCAAGGCCGTTTGTTTTGATGCCAAACCTGTTTTCTAAACTTAGTTAAGCATGTTCTAACATGCTTAGCTCGTCACTTTTAGTTTAGTGCATATATAGGGTCGTAAGGTAAGCGATCTAAACCATCGCTTATACTTTCGAACCCGACCCATTTGGTCGATCATTAGGATCCGACCAAACACATTAGGTGACCATAGCTATAACCTTCCGAGGTTATACCTTGTGGTCACGATGTTAGGCGTTCCAAACGCGTTCTACGCGAACGACGCGTTAAAGTAGCATAAGCTACCTAAACGGGTCGTAATGGGTCGCAAGCACTTAGTTTAGGTTTCATTTTAGTATGTAGGCTTTGTTAAACCATATTACACGAGTCTCCATACTCGTTTGGTTTACGAACCCGCATACTATCTGATCCTTCCGATTTTGGTCCGGTATATTAATATAGCTACCTATTAGGTGCCGTTTGATATCCCGTGATCTCTAGCATTGTGTGATTATTACACAAGGAATTCAAAGCAATCTTAGGTGAGTACATTGAACCCCTCTTTTACTGTTTTCCAAACTGTTTTGGGGTGAAACACATGTGCCTACTTGTTACTTTCATGCTTTCCATGCTTTCACATCATATGCTTGTTATGTTCGTTAGTACATTATAGTACATTGTTTTACCTTAAATTTCATGCTATGTATGCCCATTGTGTGCGTACTTAGAACATTGCTTTACATTACATTTCATGCTACGTATGCCCATTGTGTGCGTACTTAGTACATTGTTTCACATTACATTTCATGCTATGTATGCCCATTGTGTGCGTACTTAGTACATTGTGTACATTACATTTCATGCTACGTATGCCTATTGTGTGCGTACTTAGTACATTGTTTACATTACATTTCATGCTACGTATGCCCATTGTGTGCGTACTTAGTACATTGTTTCACATTACATTTCATGCTATGTATGCCCATTGTGTGCGTACTTAGTACATTGCTTTACATCACATTTCATGCTATGTATGCCCATTGTGTGCGTACTTAGTACATAACTTAGATAAACATTTGATTTGTTTAAGGGTTTATCGCCACAGTCTCAAGGCTTGGATGTATGCATATTTTACAATACCGCATAAATGTTTATATCAGTAGAGCATGCATTGTTCCACGAAACATAACGTTGATTTAAACCATGTTTTACTTCAACACCTTGTTTTGTGCATTTTACATATGGTTGAGTTGATACATCTCGCTTACCATACAAGATATATTTTGGGTACACATTACATTATCTACATTAAACATAAACATTTCGACATTGATATACATACTTGGTGGTTTACATTGAACATAGACATTTCGACATGGTTTACACAATAACACTTGACAATTGATTTATACATGAACAATTTACATGGTGGTTGGTTTGGGTAAATGATTGGAGTAACGTGGCGTATGTAATATGATACAAACATGGTGGATACGCCGCTGGTACTTCCTATATATAAATGTTTGTATAATATTATGCATCGTAGCGTTATCTAAGTCATTTCAGTTTAGACACATTACATTTTACATAAATAACATACTCTTCACAAGACATTATTTTTACAAACAACTTATCTTATTCAACTCATTTTACTTGGTTACTCGTTTAACCTTACACTTATCTATACATAACATCTTATATTATCGTTTTTCAAATGGTTTACAAAGCAAGACAAATTACAAGCTTCATGACTGACTGTTATTAAACATTTCTTTAAACTCAAGTCATGAATCCCATTTTCACAAAACCTATGTATCTCACAGGCATTTTTATGCTGACGTACCTACTTTCACATGTGTTTTCAGGAGCTGTTCCATAGGATGATGATCATGACACTAGGGCGGACCTGTGCCTTAGAGACTAAAACTGAAGATAGACTTAGTTAATTATGTTATAAACTCTTTGTTTTTCCTGTTTAAGACAATGTATCACTCTTGTTTAATAAATAAAATGAAACTTTAATTTCCATGGTTATGAAACAAGTAATTCTGTCCACAACACTCCCTGGCGTTTCCGCCGCGGTTGCACGTTACACGCGGTCGGGGTGTGACAGAAGAGTTGGTATCAGAGCCAATGGTTATAGGGAATTAGGTTATTAGTAATGCTTTGACCTAGACTATAACTTTCTAGGACCCTAACACAAGTTATCTTGTGTTTAGATGTTAAAACATGCACATCACCTATTCTTAGGTGATAACCACAACGAGAATTTCGATTCCGAATCCGCTTTGAAAATTAATCATCTGTTCTAGGATGATTGATTACTAGGTTTTGAACCCTCTGTTATATGGTTTTGAACCCCTTTGAATTTTCAAAATCTCGTCAAGGTTTTCGGGTTTTAATAGTGTGAACACGTGCGAACTGGAAGAGTGAATGCCTGTACCCTGAGTTTTCTGTCTAAGGCTAGAGTGTTCGTACAAATCCACATAATCGGACCAGTCACTCTTACCTGGGAACTCTTGGGGTGAGTGTTCACTTATAGGCGAACATGTCTTCGCGATACATTATTTTGACCCACTTACTTTGACTAGACATTTCGTGTCGCTTGTTTGCTTTGCGATGCGTAACCACCATCTTTGCTTTTGTTGATTCTGTTTCATCTCATTCTCTTCATCCAATCATCTCACTCGTTTCCTTTCATGTTTTTCCTCTTTTAGAATGCCTCCTCGACGCGAACACCAGATAGCAACTGCCGAGCTGGCAGAAATTATTGCGCAGCAGATGGCTGCTCAATTCCCAAATCTCTTTGCTCAATGGAACCAGGCCAACAACAACAACAATGGTACATGCAATTTCAAGAACTTTAACTCGGCTAAACCATTCAAGTTTAGTGGTTCTGAGGGAGCAACTGGGCTTCTTCAATGGTTCGAGAGCATCGAGAATACTTTTCGCCACGTGCAGTGTCCGGATAATCGCAAGGTCGAGTTTTCTTCAAGCGTGTTTCAGAAGAGGGCTCTTACATGGTGGAATGGGGTAATGAGAGACCGTGGTGCAGATGTTGCTCTAGCACAGACATGGGCTGAACTGAGAGCTCTTATGATAAGGGAGTTTTGTCCTCGTCATGAACAATGAGCGTTGGAGAAAGAGTTTGATGATTTGAAGCAAGATAGTGGCGAGCACAGGGCATATACTGATAGGTTTGAGGAATTGAGTCTGCTTTGCCCGACTATGGTCGCCCCACTCGACAAGGCTATCGAAAGGTACATCGACGGCCTGCCTGATTCAGTACAAGACATTATCACCGGTAGCAACCCTACCACACTCCGTCAGGCAATCAAGTTATCAGTGACACTGACTGAGTCGCAGATTCGAAAGAATAAATTACACAGGAAGGGTGACAAGGGCAAGTAACAGTCGTCTAACAAGGAAGATAGCAAGAAAGGTCAAAACAAGAAGGGAAAGGATTCTGGTTCCTCAAGGGGGTCAAGGAAGCGTAAGGCTTCCCAGAATTTTGCTGTCACTGCCCAAGCTAACCAGGCAGCTCCCAACCAAGCCGCACAGCCTCCAGCAAAGAAGCCCTACTCAGGAAGTGCACCTTTGTGCAATCGATGCAACAGTCACCATCAACCGCAACATCAGTGCCGTTTCTGTACTAACTGTGGGAGGTCAGGTCATCTTACCGATGTTTGTCGGTTTGCTCAAAATCGCGCAGTTCAGAACCCTGCTCAACAAGTTGCTCAGCCTCCTGTTCAGCAACAGGGTCAGGCTGCACGACCAAACTACCTACCAGGTGCTTGTTATAACTGTGGGGATCTGACCCACTACAGAAACCGGTGCCCAAGGCTAGCCAACCAGAACCAGAATGTAAACCAGAATCAGGCTCAGGCTCGAGGGCGAGTCTTCAACATGAATGCTCAAGAGGCACAGGCAGACAATGAAGTGGTGAACGGTACGTTCTTTATTAATAATCAGCCTGCATCTGTTCTTTTTGATTCGGGTGCCGACAAGAGTTTTGTGTCATTGTCTTTTGAGCCAATGCTTCGAGTGTCTAGAACGAAACTAGGTAAACCTTTGACAGTAGAGGTTGCCAGTGGTGAACCCATTGTTCTTAATTCTGTTCTACGCAACTGCCAGTTGAACCTTAACGACCATATTTTTCCTATTGACCTCACGCCAATGCAACTTGGAAGCTTCAACGTTATTGTGGGTATGGATTGGTTATCTAAGCATCGCGCAGAGATAGTTTGTTCTGAGAAGATTGTTCGTGTGCCGCTGTCGACAGGCGAGATCCTACAGGTTCGTGGTGAGAAGCCTGCCGGTGGTCTCAAACTCATGTCTTGTTTTAAAGCACGGAAGTATCTACGGAAGAACTATGTGGCTTTCTTAGCACATGTTACAGTAGATAAAGGCAAGGGTAAGTCTATTTCAGATATTCCTGTCGTTCGGGATTATTCTGAAGTTTTTCCTGAAGAGTTACCTGGTCTACCGCCAGCACGCCAAGTCGAGTTCCGTATTGATCTCGTACCTGGTGCAAATCCCATTGCCAGAGCTCCATACCGCCTTGCACTGTCTGAGATGCAAGAGTTGTCTAAGCAGCTGCAGGAACTCTCTGACAAAGGCTTTATCCGTCCTAGCTTTTCACCTTGGGGTGCTCCCGTTCTTTTTGTTAAAAAGAAGGATGGATCTTTTAGGATGTGTATCGATTATCGTGAGCTTAACAAGCTTACCATCAAGAATCGATATCCCCTACCTCGCATTGATGATCTCTTTGATCAATTGTAAGGCGCTTCTTATTTTTCAAAGATTGATCTGCGATCTGGATATCATCAACTCCGCGTGCATGAAGAAGACATTCCCAAGACAGCGTTCCGCACTCGTTATGGGCATTATGAGTTCACAGTCATGCCATTTGGTTTGACTAATGCTCCTGCTGTTTTCATGGACTTGATGAATAGGGTCTGTAAACCTTATTTGGGTAAGTTCATCATCATTTTCATTGATGATATCTTGATATATTCTAAGACGCGAGCTGATCATGAGCAACATCTTCGTCTTACTTTGGAACTCCTAAAGAAAGAGCAACTTTTCGCCAAATTCTCTAAGTGTGAATTCTGGCTTAAAGAGGTTCAATTCTTAGGACACATTGTCAACGAACAAGGTATTCATGTAGATCCCTCCAAGATCAGTGCGATTAAGGATTGGGATACACCTACTACTCCTACTGAAGTTCGTTCTTTTCTTGGTCTAGCGGGTTATTACCGCCGCTTCATTGAGAACTTCTCAAAGATTGCAGTTCCTCTAACTGCTCTAACTCAGAAGAACAAGCCATTTGAATGGGGAGTCAAACAAGAGGAAGCGTTTCTGACTTTGAAACAAAAGCTTTGCGACACGCCTGTCCTAACATTGCCTGAGGGCAATGATGATTTCGTCGTTTATTGCGATGCATCTAAATTGGGTCTTGGCTGCGTCCTGATGCAAAGAAACAAAGTCATAGCATACGCATCGAGGCAGTTGAAGATACATGAGAAGAACTACACCACTCATGATCTTGAGTTGGGTACAGTTGTCTTTGCTCTTAAGATCTGGAGACACTATTTGTGTCACACCCCCAAAATCCACACGCGGAGTACCACCGCTTGGAGGCGTGACATGACCAGGATCAAGCCACCAATCATATTGAACATGTAATTAATATATAAAAGTAAATTCCATTCAACCACCAATATGAAAGGTGTTCCAAAATATAAGTATGTTATCACTGTTTAGCGGAAGCGTATAAATAAAACCCAACATAAATAAGTATGTAATGGCATAAAGTGTTTAACAAACAATCACGATCCAAGCCCACAACGACCAGCTCCTCCCTGTGCAAGCTCCATATATCTAACTGTGACAACCCTCACAAAACCAGGTATCCGTACGACTTAATTAGCTATTAACTGTTGCCTAATTACTGTGCTTAACTGAGATTTCTGATAAACTGTTACTTGATTGTTGGTACTTGTACATATCTGCATCATACTTTGATTCCCGTCACTACATTATTTATTTACTGAACTTTAGTGACAAACATGATGCACAAAAGCACAGTAGCATTTGAACGGATAACCTATTGAACATGCTGATATAGCCAGCATCAGGCAAACACTGCCTCTAAAGGCCTGTAAGAGCCAGAATTATTTTACTACACCCGTAGTGTGTGTACGGATACAAGGGTTGTATAATTGCGCCTCTAGGAATAAGATACAGAGATTGGATGTGCCTAAAACGTACTTTAAGCACGGAACACAACACTTTTATTTACACACTAGCTTCTAGCTAATTAATAAAGTGCCAAAATACAAGGAATTATTCCTGACACTTTGCTGAATAAGTTGTGTCGCTAAAAATATTACTTACGACGCTTAAAGGATATCTTAAGCACTTTAACGGATTCCTATCCGACCGAACAACCGGACAATACCCGGAACATAAAAATATTGCCAGGATTATTATTGGTATTTTTCTGAGCCAGTTAGGGTCCCTGATTACCCTAACACCCGCAATATAACACATTAAACAACTAACGGGGTTAGACCTTAAAGTAACCGACTTTAACTTAACTGAACTATAACTGAACGATCGAGACCCAACCGGGCGACCCCACCCCCCTTGGGCCGGTTCCATTGGGATGGAACTAGAGGGTACATCCCTTTGATTATTTAATTCATTTCGTGGATATCTAGAAGCCTCAAGATCCGATGGTCGATAACGCTTGGAAATCTCTATAAATGGAGCACTCTCTCACACACACAAACACACACAAGATCACAACTCACTCCCTCTCCCTCTTGTGCTCTCTCTCTCGGCCGAGAACACTCACATCCATCCATCCATTTTCGAGTTCAAGTCTCGCCATTCCAAGTGCATACTAGTGACGGGGATCACCTACAACGAAGCTTGGAGCAAACGGAAGCTAAAGGACCTCGTGCATTTGCTTTTATCCACACCGTTTTCGACTAGATTCTTCCCTAGCCTCGAGCTAGAGGTATATTGTTTAAAACTCGTTTTTAATCATATCTAAAGTGGTTAAAAGGATTTTTGACGGATAAAAGTCGGTAACCCACTTCTTGAATCATTAAAGTCTACTAAAATGTGAATATCGTTGGTTAAAAGCACATAACGCGTGTAAATGTCGTAGTATTTGAATATGTTGATTGTTAGAGCCCGATCTATGATGTGGTGGCTCTCATCATCGTTTAACCCGACTTTGTTAGGATCACGTATCTTAACATAAGCTTGTTTTTAGCGGTGCGAGGGTTAAAAGGTGAAACTCCACCACACGGGAAACATGAACTTGTGTAAAAGTGTTTTAACATGAAAAATAGTATTTAAAACGAGCCGATCTACGTATGTACAAGTGGTATATTCGTAGGACCGGGTGTTGAGAAAATCATGTTTTATAAAGTTGTATAACATGTTAACAAATGTGATTTTTATACTAGTGACGGGGATCACCTACAACGAAGCTTGGAGCAAACGGAAGCTAAAGGACCTCGTGCATTTGCTTTTATCCACACCGTTTTCGACTAGATTCTTCCCTAGCCTCGAGCTAGAGGTATATTGTTTAAAACTCGTTTTTAATCATATCTAAAGTGGTTAAAAGGATTTTTGACGGATAAAAGTCGGTAACCCACTTCTTGAATCATTAAAGTCTACTAAAATGTGAATATCGTTGGTTAAAAGCACATAACGCGTGTAAATGTCGTAGTATTTGAATATGTTGATTGTTAGAGCCCGATCTATGATGTGGTGGCTCTCATCATCGTTTAACCCGACTTTGTTAGGATCACGTATCTTAACATAAGCTTGTTTTTAGCGGTGCGAGGGTTAAAAGGTGAAACTCCACCACACGGGAAACATGAACTTGTGTAAAAGTGTTTTAACATGAAAAATAGTATTTAAAACGAGCCGATCTACGTATGTACAAGTGGTATATTCGTAGGACCGGGTGTTGAGAAAATCATGTTTTATAAAGTTGTATAACATGTTAACAAATGTGATTTTTATAGTCTACAGGTGTATAAACACTTGTGAAACGAAAGATCCGACAAAATAACCATTTTTAAAAAAGTTGTCGGGAAGTGGTAAAGAAAGAACTGTTATAACAACTGGGTTTTTATAAGACTAGATCATTTTATACCTAGATCCATAAATTATAACGAGATCTACACCGTAGTTTTTGGAAAAACTACAAGTTCATGAAACGATGCGATTTTACATACTAGTCTACAAAGTAAAGTGTTGACATTTGTTTATTATGTTGGAAATTGATTGATTGAAATAAAGAAAGTGTTGAAATGATTTTGTAAAAGAAAATGATACGCTTAAAAGCGTGGCCACCTCCAGTTACAGGGGAAACTCTGGCGAAATTTTTCTAAAATCTAACACTTAGAGTTATTTACAAGTGTTAGAATTATTTTTGGAAATATTTACGAATATATATTTTCGCCATAACTTTATTTATTAAATAATCGGAGGTGGGATTTTCACAAAACTAAACGTGATAAATATATATTCGGTAAATATATTTTGTCACAACACTGTTTATGATTATTTTGTGAAAATGTATAAATATTATTTTTAGAGTAAAAATAATATTTACTAACTTGTCAAACCCAAAATAATACAAACGCTTATACGACAAGCATAAAAGTTACAACGGTAATTTCTATTACCACCTAATCATTAAAACGTAACTTACGCATTACGCGGAAATATTCACCAACACGTATGTTGTCAACGTATTATTTTGGAAAGTATTATGTAAAGAGAAAATATATTATTTTTGAGAAAAATAATTATATTTTGGAATGAGAAATAAAAATATATTAAGTGGGACTTAATGAGATAGTATAAATACACATGTATTTAAATCCCCCATCCTTGGGAAGGAAAGTAAAATACCAAGTATGTACACGAAACGGTTGTCTAACCGTCTCCTAAAAATGTAAGTTATAAAGCTAAGGCACGGCCATCCGTCTAATAGAATTAGCACCTGTAGGTCGTTGCACAGCTTCGGATATTCGGATTACTTGGTAGAGATACGCATTCACTGTGAGTTCATGTCCCCCTTTTCTCTAACTGTTTTCAGTTTACTTAACTGCGGGGGTGAAATACATGTTACTATGATTTACGAGTACTTTACAACGGTATGTTTAACGTAAGGAGGTGTTATACGATCATGTGAGTGGATAGGAACAACATGGGGCCATTAGTCCTCATGGAGGGACCGAGGGACAGGAGCGGTAGATCTATCTGGGTGTAGCGAGCCCAGCCCCCGGCCAAACTAGAAACGGACCGTGGGGTGACTTTGTCCACATACTTTGCCGTGGCGAAATCTGCTAGGTTTGAGTCTCCCTATTTGCACTCCACATATGTCAGTGGCCTTGCAAACCATTGGTGATCACAAGTCCTCTTACACTGCTACATACCACAACTATTTTTATACTCACAAATGTTTTACATACTCACCTTCACGTGAACTCGCTCAACATTATTGTTGATTTTTCAACTCACATGTATTTCAGGAAATTAAACGGATCTGGCACGGTATGGAACGTTTTCCGCTGCACTGGTCATGAAGTCATCAGGGTTTAGGGTTGTGTCTCTTACTTGGACAAGACACAATCCCTAAATCACGTTTATGTTTTGTTATAAGTTGTAATGTTACTGAACAAAGTTATGGTTGCATGTTAAAAACACTGGTATTGTATGATGTTTTCAAAAACTTAATGGATGACTTGCATGGTTTTTAAATTCATATAGCTTTGTTATGATTAAGCTATGGTATTAAGAAGTCACACAAATTAACCACGCTTCCGCAAAGCCAGGGTGTGACAGCTTGGTATCAGAGCTCTGATCATAGCGAACTAGGATTCTTTCTTGAGTCTAGACTATGATCACTAGGGCTCTCACGAAAACTTTTTTTCTGCATACCACTTAAGTCTAGATCCACAAACTTTTTACAAACAAATGTTGAGCACATTGTATTCATTATTCTAGGCTCAGTCTGGGAGGCTGAGGTTCGGACTAGTGGGACTAGGAATGTTGGCTAGTGGGACTAGGAGTGTTGACTAGTGGGACTAGGAAGGACAGTCTGGGAGGCTGGGAGGCTAGTGGGACTAGGAGTGTTGGCTAGTGAGACTAGGAAGGACAGTCTGGGAGGCTGGGAGGCTAGTGGGACTAGGTGGATTATGTGATTATTATCTGGTAACTTATGTGACTATTTGATTCACTGATTTTGTGCTTATTCTGTGTTATGTTACAGACCCATGGATTCACCAGCTACAGGTGGATCAGATACCACTGGACCTCTACCGTTAGTGTCAGACGATGTTATGTCTTCGGAGCATGAGGTGCACACCTCAGACTATACTAGCACCGACGATGACGACTTCCAGCCGTTCGCGTTACCCGACGGCGCCGATGAGCACACTGATGACTCCTTGCCCTTCGCTTTACCCGAGGGTGCCTATGAGCCTATTGATGGCGATCCTGCTGAGTACCTCCCTATTGTTGCGATTCCGGCACCGATTCCTCTTGCTTCTTACCCTGCGTATGAGCTTTTACCAGACGCCGATGCCGACGGCGACATCGAGCTTTACGAGGACGAGCCATTTGAGGACGAGGATCCTGACGTAGCTCCTCTACCTGCTGGCGGTCTCTTGATGATAGCTGACGTTCCAGCTGGAGACTCGCCCATTCACTCACCAGTCCCAGACTCTTTTGAGTCTGTGGCATCTGTATCATCTCGCGGGGCGAGCGCGCAGCAGTTTATTCACGACTCAGACCCTGATCAGGCGTCTTCAGCTGCCCCCATTCCGAGCTACGCGTTTGAGCATGATGATATCGAGGATTCTGACCCTGTTTTCCCTCCAGGATTTGATCCTGACCATGATATCGAGTATATTCCTATGGATGAGCATATGGAGGACCCTGATGATCCTATCGGTCCCATTGATCCAGATTTTGACTTTGACATGGCATTCGACGACCCTGAGCCTGCCATAGCCCCAGAGCAGGCAGCTGCTTTTGACCCTTTACCTGAGCATGACCCTGTTCATGCTGATTTTCCTCTTGAGCTTGTTGATGCTGATCCCCCTGTAGATGTTCCTGTGATCGAGGGCGATCATGTTGCTGCTGATCCCATTGTTCCTTTACCCGTTGGTGACATACCTGCTGATCCTGTTATTGATCCTGTCGATCCTGATATTGCACCTGTTGACCCCGTTATTGCTCCTATCGATCCTTTACCCATCGAGCCCGAGCACGCTCTTTTTGCTGAGCACATGGATCCTCTAGATGAAGAGGCACAGCACGGGTGGATACCGGCGGACGAGGATGTTCCACCGTTTCCCCCACATCACACTGGCACACATCATACTGATTTCTCATTTCAGATCCCATCATTTATTCCTCCAGCGGGGCCTGGAGAGGGCTCTTCAGCCCACCCTTTCGGTCATGTACCGATGACCATGCCATTCATGCCTCAGATAGCATCTATCCCATCTTCTGTTGCACCTATCGATCTTACCAGCACGCCATTACTTTGGTCATCTTCCTCACCGATGCCACCCACTGATCCATATCATCCATTCCATATGGGACATACCATTGAGGACGTCTTGATGTCCTTTGTCCATCAGCATGATTCCCATACACTGCGACTCCAGGAGCTCGAGAGAGCTCAGTTATCTTTTGGTCCATATCTTGGTCAGACATCTTCATCTTTTCAGCCTGTTCGATCATTACCTCCTGACTTTGCTGCCCGACTTACGACTATGGAGCAGCAGATTGCATCTGTTATTCGCACTCAGCAGGCGATGGAGGAGGATTGGCTTCACTTACGCCGCTTACTCTACACTCACTTTCCCCCTCCTCCACCCCCATCCGCATAGGGCTCATTGGACCATAGTGGTAGGCGATGGTGAGACGACCGCGATTGTGACTGCACAGATTTTTGGAGACCAGCCGACGATACAGATTTTTGTTGTTAGTTGTTGATGTACTGGTTGTATGTGACACTGATGTGATGCTGTTTTTGACAGGGGTGATGTAGCCCCTATTTGATTTGTGATTGTATGATACAGTGACGTGCTGACACACTTGCTACACTTTATGGTCTCGATATATAACAATCGCTGTATTCTCACCATATCTGATTCACTTGATTTCTTATTTATGTTTTGTGACATGGGATGTTGTATGTATGATATTTGCAACATGGGATGTTGGGACATGGGATGTTGTAAGTATGATATTTGCAACATGGGATGTTGGGACATGGGATGTTGTGTGTATGATATTTGTGACATGGGATGCTGGGACATGGGATGTTGTGTGTGATATATTGATAACATGAGATGTTATATGCTATTACTATTACTATATACGTATGTTTACTTTGGCCTAATCGACGTACGCATCTTTAGAAGATGGCACCAAGACGTCAACCGCAGCCGATGCCCACTACTCCTGAAGAATTACAGCAAGTTATTGCTGCCGCCATTGCTCAGTATGCTGCCTCGCAAGGAGGACCAAGCGGAAGTAGCTCGAACATCAGCGGCAACCAAAATCCTCTTCATGGGTGCACCTACAAACAATTCTTGGACTGTAAGCCCATCAACTTCGACGGCACAGGTGGTGCTGTTGCTTTCGTTCGCTGGGCAGAGAAGACTGATTCCACCATCCGCATGAGCAAATGTGCGCTCGACCAGCAGGTCACTTACATCTCAGGGCTGTTTCTAGACGGAGCCCTATCTTGGTGGAACTTACAAGTGCAAACACTAGGCGAAGCTGCCGCCTACGCCCTGACTTGGGCCGAATTGAAAGAACTTATGCGCAAGAAGTACTGTTCCCGCGCAGAAATTCAAAGGTTGGAGACTGAATTTTGGCACCTAAAGATGGATGGACCAAAGGTTGCAGAATACGTCCAGAGGTTTCATGACCTATCTCAAGTGGTTCCTTATATGGTCACGCCTGAATACAAGCGAATTGAGCGCTTCATTTGGGGATTAGCTCCCCAAATCATTAGCATGGTGACCTCCTCCAAACCGGCAACTATTACGGAAGCCATTGATTTGAGCGTGGCTCTCACTGAGGAGGCAATTCGTTTAAACAAGTTTGATGAAGTCAAGGCGAAGAAGACAGAGACTCACGTTGAGTCCTCAGGAAATAACAAAAGGAAGTTTTCAAACTTCAAACAAGGCGTCAGTATGGCAGTAAAGAAAGGAAGATCAGCTGGTAGTACCAAGAAAGGGAAAGGGTACCAGGGCACCCAGCCCAAATGCAACAACTGCCAACGCCACCATACTGGCAATTGTAACGTGAAAGTTTGTGAATCTTGTGGAAAACCGGGCCACTCAAAGGAATCATGTTGGGCTAGTGCAGGCCGGGGAGGCCAGGGAGGATATATGAATAGAAACGATAATCGTGGTGGTTTGGGAAATCGCCCACAAGGGAATAACCGAGGCTACAATGCAAATCAAGCCGGAACTGCCAATCAAAACAACCCGCCAGTTGGGGACGGTGCGGGAAGTGGAAAAAGATTAGGATGTTTTCATTGCGGTGACATTGGGCACTTCAAGAAGGATTGCCCGGGATTGAACCAAGCCCGTGGAAGGGTGTTCCAGATCGGTGCACGGGAAGCACGCCAGGATCCCAACGTTGTCACTGGTACGTTCCCTGTAAATCAACGCTATGCATCTGTTCTGTTTGATACTGGTGCCGACTATAGCTTCATATCACTAGAATTTAAGAATATACTTGGGCTAGCCGCTAATAAGTTAGACATTCCCTACGCAATCGAACTGGCTAATGGAAAATTGGTAGAAGCCAATGATGTGATCAGAGGCTGTGTGATTGAATTAGGAGAGCGCGAGTTTACTCTAGATCTACTACCAGTCCAGTTGGGAAGCTTCGATGTGGTGGTAGGAATGGATTGGTTATCCGGGAACAAGGCAGAGATAGTATGTCACGAGAAGGTTATTCGTATTCCGATCGACGATGGTGAGACCATTGTTGTTCATGGAGAAAAGCGTGAGACGCCGTTAAGGATGATTAGTTGCCTGAAAGCAAGAAAGTGTCTGAAGAAAGGATGTGTTGCTTTTCTAGCACACATTGTGGATAAGAAGGCTGCTGAGCCGAAGATCGAAGACATCCCTGTCGTGAGGGAGTATCCCGAAGTCTTCCCAGAAGACTTACCCGGACTGCCACCTCAGAGGCAAGTGGAGTTTCACATTGACTTAGTTCCAGGCGCCGCGCCTGTGGCTAAGGCACCATACAGACTTGCTCCGTCTGAGATGCAGGAATTGTCGACACAACTGCAAGAGTTGTTAGACAAGGGTTTTATCCGACCAAGCTTCTCGCCTTGGGGAGCTCCGGTCTTATTTGTCAAGAAGAAGGACGGTAGTTTCCGCATGTGTATCGACTACAGAGAGTTGAACAAGCTGACGATCAAGAATAGGTATCCCCTGCCAAGAATCGATGATCTGTTCGACCAGCTTCAAGGTTCAAGCTTCTATTCAAAGATCGATCTTCGATCCGGATACCATCAGCTACGGATACAAGAGGAGAGTATTCCGAAGACAGCCTTCAGAACTCGATATGGACACTACGAGTTTCTGGTTATGCCGTTTGGTTTGACAAACGCACCTGCAGTGTTCATGGATTTGATGAACCGAGTTTGTAAGCCGTACTTGGATAAGTTCGTGATCGTATTCATCGATGACATTCTGATTTATTCAAAGACGAAGGCTGAGCACGAGCAGCATCTTAGAGCCATTCTGGAGCTACTAAAGAAAGAACAGCTGTACGCCAAGTTCTCTAAGTGTGAGTTTTGGCTAAGAGAAGTGCAGTTTCTTGGGCACGTGGTGAATGGAGATGGAATCCACGTGGATCCAACCAAGATCGAGGCGATCAAAGAATTGGGAAACGCCTACAACGCCAACCGAGATTCGACAATTCTTGGGTTTGGCTGGCTACTATCGAAGGTTCATCGAGGACTTCTCGAAAATCGCTCAACCTTTGACGCTCCTCACGCAGAAGGACAAGACGTTTGATTGGGGAATCAAACAGGATGAAGCATTTCAAGTATTGAAGGATAAGCTTTGTAACGCGCCAATCTTAGCTCTACCAGAAGGTACCGACGATTTTGTGGTATATTGCGACGCATCGCGTCAGGGATTGGGTTGTGTGTTGATGCAACGCCAAAAGGTCATTGCTTACGCATCGCGTCAACTGAAAGTGCACGAAAAGAACTATACCACCCACGATTTGGAGCTTGGCGCAGTGGTTTTTGCACTAAAGATCTGGAGACACTACCTGTATGGTACGAAGTGCACAATCTTCACAGATCACAAAAGCCTACAGCATATATTCAACCAGAAGGAGTTGAATATGAGGCAAAGACGATGGGTTGAATTATTGAACGATTACGACTGCGAGATAAAGTATCACCCAGGGAAGGCGAATGTAGTCGCCGATGCCTTAAGTCGTAAGGAAAGGATCAAGCCCCTAAGGGTTAGGGCTATGGAAATGATAATCCAAACCGATCTCTCCTCGCGCGTTCGTGCAGCGCAGAAAGAAGCTCTCAAGGAGGAGAACCTTGAGAAAGAGTATCTCCGTGGGATGGAGAAGATATTGGTGCCAAACGAGGAAGGAACGTTATGTTTTGGGAAAATGATTTGGGTTCCTCTATTTGGTGAATTAAGGGAAGTTGTTTTCGATGAAGCGCACAAGTCACGGTACTCTATCCACCCGGGATCGGATAAGAGTACCAAGATCTCAAAAATTACTATTGGTGGCCTAGGATGAAAGGCGACGTTGCTATTTACGTGAGCAAATGTTTAACGTGCGCTAAGGTCAAGGCGGAATACCAGAAGCCCTCGGGACTTCTGCAACAACCTGAGATTCCCAAGTGGAAATGGGAACAAATCTCAATGGATTTTGTTACAAAACTGCCAAGAACGTCAAGAGGCCATGATATGATTTGGGTGATTGTTGACCGCCTAACAAAGTCCGCACACTTCCTGCCAATCAAGGAGAAAGACAGTACTAGTAAACTTGCGGAAATTTACTTGAGAGAGATCGTAGCACGACATGGAGTACCCCTCTCGATCATCTCTGATAGAGACGGAAGGTTTGTGTCGAGGATATGGCAATCTTTCCAAGAAGCTTTTGGCTCACAATTGAATCTGAGCACTGCGTTCCATCCGCAAACTGACGGCCAGAGCGAGCGAACGATACAGACTTTGGAAGACATGCTGAGAGCATGTGCTATGGATTTGGGCGGTAGCTGGGATAAACACTTACCTTTGGTCGAATTCTCATACAACAACAGCTACCACACCAGTATTGGTGTCGCGCCTTTTGAAGCCCTATACGGACGCAAGTGTCGATCACCACTATGTTGGGCTGACGCAGGTGATAGGCAGCTTGCCGGTCCCGAAATCGTCCAAGAGACGACAGACAAGATTGCGCAGATTCTTAAACGCATCGAAGCCGCTCGCCACAGACAAAAGGCCTATGCGGATCCAAACCGAAAACATATGGATTTTCAAGTTGGAGAGATGGTGTTATTGAAGGTATCACCCTGGAAAGGGGTGGCACGCTTTGGGAAGCGTGGGAAGTTAAATCCACGCTACATTGGTCCTTTCAGAATTCTAGAAAGAATTGGAACCGTAGCATACAAGTTGGACCTACCTGCTGAACTAAATGGTGTTCACGATACATTTCATGTATCCAATTTAAAGAAGAGTCCAACTCAAGTTGACGTTGCCATTCCTATCGACGAGATTCATGTTGACGACACGCTCCACTTCGTAGAAGCACCTGTCGAGGTCACAGATTGGAAAGTTAACAGGACCCGTCGGAGCAGTGTCAAACTCGTCAAGGTTCGCTGGAATGCCAGACATGGTCCTGAATACACCTGGGAGCGTGAGGACCGGATGAAAGAGAAATACCCCCACTTATTTCCTAAAAACTCTGCATCTACAAGCAGAACTTAAATTTCGGGACGAAATTTATTTAACGGGGGGAGAATGTGACAACCCTCACAAAACCAGGTATCCGTACGACTTAATTAGCTATTAACTGTTGCCTAATTACTGTGCTTAACTGAGATTTCTGATAAACTGTTACTTGATTGTTGGTACTTGTACATATCTGCATCATACTTTGATTCCCGTCACTACATTATTTATTTACTGAACTTTAGTGACAAACATGATGCACAAAAGCACAGTAGCATTTGAACGGATAACCTATTGAACATGCTGATATAGCCAGCATCAGGCAAACACTGCCTCTAAAGGCCTGTAAGAGCCAGAATTATTTTACTACACCCGTAGTGTGTGTAGGGATACAAGGGTTGTATAATTGCGCCTCTAGGAATAAGATACAGAGATTGGATGTGCCTAAAACGTACTTTAAGCACGGAACACAGCACTTTTATTTACACACTAGCTTCTAGCTAATTAATAAAGTGCCAAAATACAAGGAATTATTCCTGACACTTTGCTGAATAAGTTGTGTCGCTAAAAATATTACTTACGACGCTTAAAGGATATCTTAAGCACTTTAACGGATTCCTATCCGACCGAACAACCGGACAATACCCGGAACATAAAAATATTGCCAGGATTATTATTGGTATTTTTCTGAGCCAGTTAGGGTCCCTGATTACCCTAACACCCGCAATATAACACATTAAACAACTAACGGGGTTAGACCTTAAAGTAACCGACTTTAACTTAACTGAACTATAACTGAACGATCGAGACCCAACCGGGCGACCCCACCCCCCTTGGGCCGGTTCCATTGGGATGGAACTAGAGGGTACATCCCTTTGATTATTTAATTCATTTCGTGGATATCTAGAAGCCTCAAGATCCGATGGTCGATAACGCTTGGAAATCTCTATAAATGGAGCACTCTCTCACACACACAAACACACACAAGATCACAACTCACTCCCTCTCCCTCTTGTGCTCTCTCTCTCGGCCGAGAACACTCACATCCATCCATCCATTTTCGAGTTCAAGTCTCGCCATTCCAAGTGCATACTAGTGACGGGGATCACCTACAACGAAGCTTGGAGCAAACGGAAGCTAAAGGACCTCGTGCATTTGCTTTTATCCACACCGTTTTCGACTAGATTCTTCCCTAGCCTCGAGCTAGAGGTATATTGTTTAAAACTCGTTTTTAATCATATCTAAAGTGGTTAAAAGGATTTTTGACGGATAAAAGTCGGTAACCCACTTCTTGAATCATTAAAGTCTACTAAAATGTGAATATCGTTGGTTAAAAGCACATAACGCGTGTAAATGTCGTAGTATTTGAATATGTTGATTGTTAGAGCCCGATCTATGATGTGGTGGCTCTCATCATCGTTTAACCCGACTTTGTTAGGATCACGTATCTTAACATAAGCTTGTTTTTAGCGGTGCGAGGGTTAAAAGGTGAAACTCCA
The DNA here is from genome assembly GCF_002127325.2 of Helianthus annuus. Classification (NCBI taxonomy): domain Eukaryota; kingdom Viridiplantae; phylum Streptophyta; class Magnoliopsida; order Asterales; family Asteraceae; genus Helianthus; species Helianthus annuus. The sequence goes on from NC_035435.2 coordinate 63,476,105, forward strand.
CCACACGGGAAACATGAACTTGTGTAAAAGTGTTTTAACATGAAAAATAGTATTTAAAACGAGCCGATCTACGTATGCACAAGTGGTATATTCGTAGGACCGGGTGTTGAGAAAATCATGTTTTATAAAGTTGTATAACATGTTAACAAATGTGATTTTTATAGTCTACAGGTGTATAAACACTTGTGAAACGAAAGATCCGACAAAATAACCATTTTTAAAAAAGTTGTCGGGAAGTGGTAAAGAAAGAACTGTTATAACAACTGGGTTTTTATAAGACTAGATCATTTTATACCTAGATCCATAAATTATTATAACGAGATCTACACCGTAGTTTTTGGAAAAACTACAAGTTCATGAAACGATGCGATTTTACATACTAGTCTACAAAGTAAAGTGTTGACATTTGTTTATTATGTTGGAAATTGATTGATTGAAATAAAGAAAGTGTTGAAATGATTTTGTAAAAGAAAATGATACGCTTAAAAGCGTGGCCACCTCCAGTTACAGGGGAAACTCTGGCGAAATTTTTCTAAAATCTAACACTTAGAGTTATTTACAAGTGTTAGAATTATTTTTGGAAATATTTACGAATATATATTTTCGCCATAACTTTATTTATTAAATAATCGGAGGTGGGATTTTCACAAAACTAAACGTGATAAATATATATTCGGTAAATATATTTTGTCACAACACTGTTTATGATTATTTTGTGAAAATGTATAAATATTATTTTTAGAGTAAAAATAATATTTACTAACTTGTCAAACCCAAAATAATACAAACGCTTATACGACAAGCATAAAAGTTACAACGGTAATTTCTATTACCACCTAATCATTAAAACGTAACTTACGCATTACGCGGAAATATTCACCAACACGTATGTTGTCAACGTATTATTTTGGAAAGTATTATGTAAAGAGAAAATATATTATTTTTGAGAAAAATAATTATATTTTGGAATGAGAAATAAAAATATATTAAGTGGGACTTAATGAGATAGTATAAATACACATGTATTTAAATCCCCCATCCTTGGGAAGGAAAGTAAAATACCAAGTATGTACACGAAACGGTTGTCTAACCGTCTCCTAAAAATGTAAGTTATAAAGCTAAGGCACGGCCATCCGTCTAATAGAATTAGCACCTGTAGGTCGTTGCACAGCTTCGGATATTCGGATTACTTGGTAGAGATACGCATTCACTGTGAGTTCATGTCCCCCTTTTCTCTAACTGTTTTCAGTTTACTTAACTGCGGGGGTGAAATACATGTTACTATGATTTACGAGTACTTTACAATGGTATGTTTAACGTAAGGAGGTGTTATACGATCATGTGAGTGGATAGGAACAACATGGGGCCATTAGTCCTCATGGAGGGACCGAGGGACAGGAGCGGTAGATCTATCTGGGTGTAGCGAGCCCAGCCCCCGGCCAAACTAGAAACGGACCGTGGGGTGACTTTGTCCACATACTTTGCCGTGGCGAAATCTGCTAGGTTTGAGTCTCCCTATTTGCACTTCACATATGTCAGTGGCCTTGCAAACCATTGGTGATCACAAGTCCTCTTACACTGCTACATACCACAACTATTTTTATACTCACAAATGTTTTACATACTCACCTTCACGTGAACTCGCTCAACATTATTGTTGATTTTTCAACTCACATGTATTTCAGGAAATTAAACGGATCTGGCACGGTATGGAACGTTTTCCGCTGCACTGGTCATGAAGTCATCATGGTTTAGGGTTGTGTCTCTTACCTGGACAAGACACAATCCCTAAATCACGTTTATGTTTTGTTATAAGTTGTAATGTTACTGAACAAAGTTATGGTTGCATGTTAAAAACACTGGTATTGTATGATGTTTTCAAAAACTTAATGGATGACTTGCATGGTTTTTAAATTCATATAGCTTTGTTATGATTAAGCTATGGTATTAAGAAGTCACACAAATTAACCACGCTTCCGCAAAGCCAGGGTGTGACACTAACGACCTTCAAGGCATGCAGCAGAGAGTCAACAACTAGTTGAGCGAGTTCACAGTTTATAGTTCAGTAATTGTAATAGTATAGTAAGCCTTGTGTTCGTTCATTAAGTCATGTATCGTATTAGTTCGTATCGCGGCCCTCTAAGCATGTATGCGAAGATTAGGGAAAGTTTACATGTATTCTAGACTAGGTATATTTGTATCGCGGCCACCCGGCACCTGTGCGAAGTTTTGTGTATAGTTCGCAGCCTTCCTAGGCATGTGTGCGAAGATTAGTCATATTATCGCAGCCAACCCCGGCGTGTATGCGAAGATCAGTTCTATTAGTATCACTAGTGTAGTAGTATCTTATCAATAACCTTCCTCACCCGAGGATCATATCACTAATTTCCATTATCCAGGTAAGTACAAGTAATTAATCAAATCCCATTCCCACCCTGGGAACCCCATGCCTTGGCTGTGTGAACTCACCTTGATTTGCTCGGTATGTTATTGCTTCTAGGGTTTATTAAATGTCTAAGTCCGTTACACACGACCTAGGATACATTGCACATGATACGATGTAAGTGTTTGCATCCAATTAGGGTTTGCAAGTCATTGATATTCAAGCAACTGTGTTTTGTGTGTTTATTGTGTACAGGATGATATCACATAGAATGTTCACACATGCAGGATCATACAGTTGCATTCAGCATCATACAATCATATATAGAATCATATAGTTAAATGCAGTAATGATCAGTTGCATGCAATTATATACAGAAGCATACAGAAAGCTTTATTACTGGTGTTTGCCATAACCCAGAACCCTTATTTACTAATTCATACGTACAGAAACAATAAACTTGAACAACACAACCCATTTAATAAGATTTGGACCCCTTTGCATCATAAAAGGTCGGACAGGGGACAAAGGCTTAAAACCCTGACTACATGTGCAAAAAGTCGGACTTCTAGGGTTTCCTTTCCAAAACTCGGACAAGAGAGAGATCCCTCTCACAAATTCGGACCAAAGAGGGTGGGGTTCTATGCTTGAAACTCGAACAGGGGACTCCCCCCTTAAAATTCGGACACCCCCATGCACTGAACAAAAGTCGGACCAATCCCCCTAGCCATGAAACTCGGACCAAGGCCTTATCTTTGCCAAAAAGTCGGACATTACTCACATACTAAACTCGGACCATATCACATGTTAAAAGTCGGACATATATCATTTTAAAGAAACTCGGACATCCATCATCATTAAAGGTTGGACAAGGGGGTGTGGGGGTTAAAACTCGGACATGTGATCAAGAAGAAAGGTTGGACAAACATGCACAAGTCTATGAAGTTCGGACAACACAATGCCATAAAAATTCGGACCCTAGTATTACTTCAAAGATCGGACCATATAGTGTTCAATTTAAAACTCAGACAAAACATTCAATCATACGTTCATTGTAATTGTAACAGTTACGTTTCCTTCGATCAACAGTTACGTTCATCGTTCTAAAACCCTAATTTCCTATGCATCTGTATAGCAGTAATCCAATTTATTAATCAATCGTTCTACAAATCAAGTATCTTAATCATCTAGCATATACTAATCAACATCATTATCACAATAATCAGAATCCAAATCAATAATCACAGAACATCCTATGAATAACTAGGGTTACAAGTATTACAAGAATCAAGAATTGATAACAATCAAATAATCAATAATCAATTACCTTGGATTGATTCTAGACCGAAAGAGGAAATCAAGAGTGATTAAGAACTTGTGATGACGATGATTGATTGCCAGAGAAAACCAGAGAAAATGAAAGTACGTGCTTGAATTTCTTGGGTGATGATTAGTGAATGATTAGGGTTAAGAATCATATAAGTTTCACTATTAGCACTAAGCACCCCTAAGAGTTATATTTTACAATAGTACACCATCTCAAACAATTTCATAGTTTCACCACCAAGTTCATACATTTGACAATTCTTTCAACAGTAACATATAACCATGCTCAAATACAATATACTTAACTGAATCAACACGTTACAGTTTCACAGCAAACCAATTGTGCAAATAAACAACTAAACAACAATAAACGTGCAATAAATGCGAAATTGGAATCCTGGAAACTCGAGTTGTCACATTATCCCCAACTTGAAAGAAATTTCGTCCCGAAATTTAGCATGCGGTTACTGAGGAAGCTAGGTAAGTTGTATCGTTTACTGATTTTCCTGGGGTGTCACATCATCCCCCCGTTGATTTGGAATTTCGTCCCGAAATTCTGTAGTAGTAGCTTCAGCCTCAGTAGTGGTTGCACGGTTTTCGAATAACTGGGGATACTTAAGTTCCATTTGATCTTCTCATTCCTAGGTATACTCTGGGCCACGACGGGATGTAACAACTGTCACTAAAACCCGTAATTAGGATAATAATTATCCAATAAGAAAACCCTAATTAAGACACCCAAATAATTTGGCATAAACCCTGAAATTTCCGGAACAATCGGAATCAGGATCAGGGCCCCTAAAACTCGAGGGGGGCAAACCCTAATTGATAATTATCTAATTAAAATCGTTGCTAAAGGCTGATTGGCTGAATTTTTGACTCACCAAAGCTAAGACCCGAACTCAGCTAGGCTAGGAAATAGGTTGCACCCTTTACGGACCGTAAAGGTTAAGCCTTACGGACCGTAAGCCTACCGGTCAGCCTTACGGACCGTAAGGGTTAGGTCATACGGTCCGTAAGCGAGTCGAATTTCTGGCTATAAATAGCCGACCTTGGCACTTAACTGTTGAAACAAAAGCGACGTAGAATCGCTGTCTGTACGTCGAGTTAGATCGATTACAGTCCACAACACACACACGATCACGAGGTGCTGCCGCAATCAGGGTAATAACTCGATCGCTATTACGATTCAACGTCCGATCGATTATAACTATCCAACGATAGTCCGGGTGCTGCTCAAATTGAGCTTGTACTTTGATTATTCGTCGTGATTTCGACTTGAATATTAGAGTGTTGTTCGAATTCGGACTATGCTCTGTTATTTGTTGTGAATCCGATTGAATTATCGAGTATTGCACTGATTAATCGTTGTGAGGGTTTAATCTCGTGAATTGACGTAACTGCTGTATTAGTTACTAACCTGCCTGTGTGTGCATTGTGTTAAACTAGGTTTAATCAAGGCTAATCAGTAGGCTTATATCTTGCTCGTAATCTGCAAAGTGAGTCATTCTTCTTTTAAAACTGTTTTCTCACAGATTGTGAGTAAGTTGTACAAAACTCCAAAGTTATTTTCAAAGTTATAAGTACAGGGATTAAGTCTTTGTAATCACCATATTACAGCCGGTATGTGGGGTTTTGTATACATTACTTGTTTCCCGTCACACTTGGACAAACGGGTGGCCAAGGGGTGATCTGACCACAGTCACAGACACCATTGGACAAATGGGCTAGCCAATGGTTGGTCGAGTGACAAATACTGTGGGTAGTTGGTTTGATATCAGAAACAATGTAATCGCTCTTAATACTGTAATTTATAACTAACGGGTCGTTTTAGAAAACAGAATGATTTACTCAGTATTTCCCCGCTGACAAAACCTTTTTCCAACATGTTTCAGGTGATCTATGTGATCCAGGAAAAGTGCAGTAAAGCACTACAAGCTTAGAGAAGTGGCTCATTGTGAATAAATAAATAAAACATGTTTTGGAAAATAATGATTTCTGTGTGAAATCAACTTATTGTAAATTATGGGATTTTATCCCTAAAAACTTTGTGTAATATATTAAACGAGCATTTTACGGTGAAAAGATCCTGTAATAAAAGACTTCCGCTGTCGCATAAATCAGATACCACGGGATTTCTGTCCCGCGGCCCTAGGAACGGGTCAAACCGGGCCGGGGGCCGTGACAGAAATAAGGTGGTATCAGAGCTAATTAATAACTATTGAGCCACTAATCGAGCCACTGATTTAAGCCTATTACTAAATTATGTATTTAACCAAATACTTAATCCTACTAGCTGTCATTTTTTGATTATATGTTTTATTAACTGATTATTTGTTAGTTACAGTATGGGTAAACAAAAGCTGTCTGCTATCTACCACAAATTAGATATCGCATCTTCTTCTAAAAACCCAGTAAAACTAGAAGAAGGAATCTTTGTCCGCAAGGCAAACTATGAGAATCCTCTTTCCCCAGAAAAAAGGGATTCGATACTTAAAAAGAGTCAGGAGAAAAAGAAACCCCGAACCAAGAAAGTTAGGTTTAACCCAGAAGTCCAGGAATTGGGTAATAGTTCACCTTGGGAAGACAAACTAGACGAAAAATGGGCAAATCTCTATATGCTAGCTACTGTAGCAGAAAATGCAAATCTCTAAATATCTGATAAGTCGGGGCTAGTAAGAAAAATCACTATCCAGTAAATAAATAAAATCTTAGTGTGTTTATTTCTGCTGTCCTCTGTATAAATTAATATGCAATAAAACTTCAGTGTTTGTTTGTTAAACTTTGTTCCAAAGTTTTAACATTGCATTCTTGTATTTTGCATATATACTATGCAGCATGAGTGAGATATCGGAAGCATTTCAGAATCTCAACTTATATCCAGTGCCTATCGAAGTCTCTTACGACTTTACTGGTTACATTGCTGACATAGAAGAACCTGTGGAATTCCAAGCTCCTGGAAAAAGCTAAACCTAAAAAGAAGAGAAGATACGTAGGGTGGAGGAAAGTACGCCGTAGGAAACCAGCCACTAGGAGACTTCCTAAAATAGAAAATCCTGTGAGCATGAACAAGGGAAAGGAAATAGAAACTGGAGAAAGTTCTAAACCACCAGAAAAAGAAATAGGAATAGATCTTAAGCAAAAGGGAATAGAGATTGGAGAGAGTTCAAAACAACCAGAAGAAATCACGTTCCAGGACGAAATAGATCGCCTACTAGAAAACTGTGATGTCATAAGCCCGATTCGCAATAATTTGTACCCTTACCCGGCTACAGTCCAATTTCCCTTAAATGTAGCGCCATCTGTTCCAGAACCTTTAATCCACACCCGACCACTGGGCGAACTGGAGGAATGGTGGACAAATGACTGGCAATTCCAAAGCATAGTTAATAGTCCTTATAGTTTCCTTCCACAATTCGATCCAGAACCAATCCCTAATCCTCCCATGAGTAATGAAAACCTAGCTGAACTTCGTCAGTTCGGTGAAGAACTGATAGGTACAGGTAATAGGATCAGAGAAATGGGAGAGCAACTATCTTGGAAATACGATGAGAGGGAGCATCGTCACTAGAACTATCAGTCAAACCACGAAAAAGTCAGGAAGCCATATTGTATAATAGTGTAAATAAGTAACCTAAAACTTTGTAAAATGGGCAATAAAACTTTGTAAGATACGGTGTGTACGGATGCATATACAATATACAATAACAAAATGAAAGTCGAGAAATCGACAATTTTGGTTATGCTTGTATGTTGTAATAATTTATGTGTTCATCTGTGCTAATTTTGTTATTAATAAATTAGACACTAATAATTCCTACTAATTAGTAGATGGAAAACGCTAACAATGAACCAATTAATGAAGTAAATCAATCTGAGCAAGAACAGGAAGATCAATATATAACCCGACAAGATATCGAGCACTTTATCGCCCAAGGGATAGCCCATGCTATTCCAGAAATTGTGGCTGCTGTTCAAAAACCTACAAAACCACAACACTTGAATCATAGTAAACGTACTCTGGAAAACAACGGCAGTAACAGCATAAATGGAGGCGGTAATCATAATGATCATGATCCGCAACAAGTCCCACTTCTAAAAAGAATAAAAGCTGCAACACCTGGTTGCACTTACAAAGAATTTCTTGCTTGCAAACCCACTGAATTTGCAGGTAACGAAGGGGCAACTGCAACACTGCGCTGGTTAGAGAAAACCGAAGCAGTAATTGCAATAAGCAAATGTGCCGAAGAGGATCAAGTGATGTATGCATCAAATCTGTTCAAAGAAGGAGCACTAGAATGGTGGAACACGATCCTCCAGGAAAAAGAAAGAAGGATAGCCTATGCCATGAGTTGGGAAGAATTTAAGAGTCTTGTAGAAAGAAAATTATGTCCCGAATATGAAAAAGATCAAATGGCAAACAAATTCCTAAGCCACCGCATGACAGGGGTAGATTGCCGGGGCTATACTTCGACATTCTTTGAATACGCAAGGGTAGTGCCAACACTGGCTTCGCCAGAATCGGTACTTATTTCCCGTTACATCTGGGGGTTAATTAGTGAAATCCGAAACATCGTTAAAGCTGCGAGACCTCGTACCATTGACGATGCTGTAGAATTAGCTAACACCCTAACGGATGAATTGGTGCGCACAAGAGAAGAAGATCGTAAGAAGGAAATAGCTCAAAAGATTACCCAAGGATTTCGTATGGGTAATACCAAGAAAAGAGGAACAGGGCAATCCTCATCACCTCCTTTCTGCAGAAATTGCAAAAAGAAGCATTATGGACAATGCAATATAGTTTGCAATTTTTGCAAGGCAAAAGGACATCGTGAAGAAGACTGCAGGAAGAAAACAAGAATTTGTTATAACTGCAGAGAAAGGGGACATTTCCAATCCGAATGTCCTAAGCTATCTAAACCAGTAGACAACAAAGCTAAATCAGCTGAAGGAGCAACCAAGAAGAATGTACGCGCATTCCAGCTGACCACTCAGGAGGCCGAACTCATTCCAGATGTGATATCTGGTACGTTCCTAGTACAGGATGTGTTTGCAAAAGTATTATTTGACTCTGGTGCGAACCAAAGTTTTATTAATACTTCATTTTGTCAAGCTCTTAAATTACCTTTAACCACTCTTAGGCAGATTTTTACAGTCGAAACAGCAGAAGGAAATTCTATGAAAATAGATACAGTTTGGCAAAAAGGAAAAATAGAACAATTAGGCCATAAGTTTTCTGCAAATCTGTTACCAATGAATTTAGCCGGATTCGATGTAGTATTAGGGATGGATTGGTTAATAGCCAACCATGCACGAATCCTATGTGATAAAAATGCCATAGAAATTCAAACTCCTTCAGGAGAGGTAATTTTAATTACTGGAGATAAACCTCGAAAGCCACTGAAATTTATTTCAGTAATGAAATTGGCAAGTTATTCGAGAAAGCAGGAAATGGTGTATATGATTTCAGTAATCATTGACACTAAAGATAAGAAACTTCAGGATATCCCGATAGTCTCAGAATACCCCGATGTTTTTCCAGAAGAATTACCTAGATTACCACCTGATAGGGAAGTAGAGTTTAGAATTCATTTAATTCCAAGTACTGCACCAATAGCCAAAGCACCATATAGATTAGCACCTACCGAAATGCTAGAATTGAAAAAGCAATTAGATGAATTATTAAGCAAAGGATTCATACAACCTAGTTCATCCCCTTGGGGTGCACCAGTGTTGTTTGTGAAAAAGAAAGATGGATCGATGAGAATGTGTATCAATTATAGAGAATTGAATAAGGTTACGATTAAGAATCGATACCCACTACCTAGGATTGATGATCTTTTTGATCAATTGCAAGGAGCTAGGTATTTCTCTAAGATAGATTTAAGATCCGGATATCATCAGTTGAAAGTACAAGAAGAAGACATACCTAAAACTGCTTTCAGAACTAGGTATGGTCATTATGAGTTTACAGTCATGCCCTTTGGATTAACAAATGCCCCAGCAGCATTCATGGACATGATGAATCGAATCTGTAAACCATACTTGGATAAATTTGTGATCGTTTTCATCGACGATATACTTATTTACTCCAAAAGCCAAAAAGAACATTGTAACCACTTACACGTTCTCTTAACCTTGTTAAGAAAAGAAAGGCTTTATGCCAAATTCTCGAAATGTGAATTTTGGCTGCAAGAAGTACAATTCTTAGGTCATGTGGTAAATCACGAAGGTATCCATGTAGATCCTGCTAAGATAGAAGCAATTACGAAATGGAAAGTCCCACAGACAGCAATGGAGATAAGAAGTTTTCTAGGCTTAGCTGGATACTATAGACGATTTATCAAAGATTTTTCTAAGATAGCCGTACCTTTAACTAAGTTAACCTGTAAAGCTGCTAAGTTTGAATGGGGACCTAGACAAGAAGAAGCTTTTAAGATTTTAAAGCATCGATTGACGAATGCACCCATCTTAGCTTTACCAGAAGGAACCGAAGATTTCGAAGTATATTGTGATGCTTCAAAATTAGGATACGGATGTATCGCAAGAAGGTAATTGCGTATGCTTCTAGACAATTGAAAAAGCACGAAGAGAATTATACGACTCATGATCTAGAATTAGGAGCCATAATTTTTGCCCTTAAGATATGGAGACATTATCTGTATGGAAGTAAGTTTACTGTTTATACAGATCATAAGAGTTTAAGATATATATTTGGGCAAAAAGAGTTAAACATGAGGCAAAGAAGATGGATGGAAATGCTAAGCGATTACGACTGTGATATCCAATATCACGAAGGAAAGGCAAATGTAGTTGCAGATGCCTTAAGTCGTAAGTACCATGAGAACAGAAACGAGTCCGTGCTCTTAGGTTAAGTCTACAAGTAGATTTAATGGAACAAATCAAAGAAGTTCAGGGAACGGCAATCAAGGACGATGCCGAAGGAATGAAAGGTTACCTAAAGGAATTAGAACAAGGAAAAGATGGAATTTGGAAATTCCATAAGAAACGAATTTGGGTACCTAAGCGAGGAGAGTTAAGAAATAAGATTTTAGAAGAAGCTCATAAATCTAGGTATACCATGCACCCAGGAAATAATAAGATGTACCAAGATTTAATAAATAATTTCTGGTGGATAGGAATGAAAAAGGATATAGCCGAATACGTATCCAAGTGTTTAACTTGTTCACAAGTTAAGGCTGAACACCAGAAACCCTCAGGATTACTACAACAGCTAGAAATGCCTATATGGAAATGGGAACTCATAACAATGGATTTTGTTACAAAGTTACCCAAAACCAGAAGAGGTAATGATGCGATTTGGGTAATTGTAGACCGATTAACCAAGTCGGCTCATTTCCTACCAATGAAAGAAACCTTTAGCATGGAAAGATTAGCGCAGCTGTACGTGGACGAAGTGGTATCTTTACATGGAGTCCCACTCTCTATTGTATCGGGTAGAGATAGTCGTTTTACTTCTCATTTCTGGACAAGTTTTCAGAAAGCAATGGGAACTCGATTAAATATAAGTACTGCATATCATCCACAAACAGACGGACAGAGTGAAAGGACAATACAAACTTTAGAAGACATGCTCCGAGCATGTGTAATTGATTTTGGTGGTAATTGGGATAGCCATTTTCCATTAATAGAATTCTCCTATAACAATAGTTATCATTCAAGCATCGAAGCTGCACCATTCAAAGCACTGTATGGACGCAAGTGCAGAACTCCAGTATGTTGGGCAGAAATAGGAGAAAGTCAATTATCAGGTCCAAAAATTGTACAAGAAACTACTGACAAGATAACCCAGATCAAGGAAAGACTGAAAACGGCTCGAGATCGTCAGAAAAGTTATGTAGACAATCGTCGCAAGCCTTTAGAATTTCAAATCGGGGAAAAAGTACTTTTAAAAGTTTCTCCTTGGAAAGGAGTAGTACGATTCGGTAAGAAAGGAAAGCTAAGTCCAAGGTATGTTGGACCATTCCCCGTGATACAACGAATAGGACCAGTAGCTTATCGTTTACAACTACCAGAAGAATTAGCTGGAGTACATGATGTATTTCATGTATCCAATCTCAAGAAATGTTTATCAGACGAATCCCTGGTAGTCCCTCTTCAAGATGTAGAGGTAAATGAAAAGTTGAAATTCGTAGAGAAACCATTAGAGATCGAAGATCGAAAAGTCAAATTTCTCAAGCATAAACGACTGGTGTTGGTCAAAGTCAAATGGAATTCAAGGAGAGGGCCAGAATACACTTGGGAGCTGGAATCAGAAATGAAGCGAAAATATCCCCATCTATTCCAGTAAATCTCGAGGACGAGATTTTTTCTTAAGGTGGGGAGGATGTAACAACTGTCACTAAAACCCGTAATTAGGATAATAATTATCCAATAAGAAAACCCTAATTAAGACACCCAAATAATTTGGCATATACCCTGAAATTTCCGGAACAATCGGAATCAGGATCAGGGCCCCTAAAACTCGAGGGGGGCAAACCCTAATTGATAATTATCTAATTAAAATCGTTGCTAAAGGCTGATTGGCTGAATTTTTGACTCACCAAAGCTAAGACCCGAACTCAGCTAGGCTAGGAAATAGGTTGCACCCTTTACGGACCGTAAAGGTTAAGCCTTACGGACCGTAAGCCTACCGGTCAGCCTTACGGACCGTAAGGGTTAGGTCATACGGTTCGTAAGCGAGTCGAATTTCTGGCTATAAATAGCCGACCTTGGCACTTAACTGTTGAAACAAAAGCGACGTAGAATCGCTGTCTGTACGTCGAGTTAGATCGATTACAGTCCACAACACACACACGATCACGAGGTGCTGCCGCAATCAGGGTAATAACTCGATCGCTATTACGATTCAACGTCCGATCGATTATAACTATCCAACGATAGTCCGGGTGCTGCTCAAATTGAGCTTGTACTTTGATTATTCGTCGTGATTTCGACTTGAATATTAGAGTGCTGTTCGAATTCGGACTATGCTCTGTTATTTGTTGTGAATCCGATTGAATTATCGAGTATTGCACTGATTAATCGTTGTGAGGGTTTAATCTCGTGAATTGACGTAACTGCTGTATTAGTTACTAACCTGCCTGTGTGTGCATTGTGTTAAACTAGGTTTAATCAAGGCTAATCAGTAGGCTTATATCTTGCTCGTAATCTGCAAAGTGAGTCATTCTTCTTTTAAAACTGTTTTCTCACAGATTGTGAGTAAGTTGTACAAAACTCCAAAGTTATTTTCAAAGTTATAAGTACAGGGATTAAGTCTTTGTAATCACCATATTACAGCCGGTATGTGGGGTTTTGTATACATTACTTGTTTCCCGTCACACTTGGACAAACGGGTGGCCAAGGGGTGATCTGACCACAGTCACAGACACCATTGGACAAATGGGCTAGCCAATGGTTGGTCGAGTGACAAATACTGTGGGTAGTTGGTTTGATATCAGAAACATTGTAATCGCTCTTAATACTGTAATTTATAACTAACGGGTCATTTTAGAAAACAGAATGATTCACTCAGTATTTCCCCGCTGACAAAACCTTTTTCCAACATGTTTCAGGTGATCTATGTGATCCAGGAAAAGTGCAGTAAAGCACTACAAGCTCAGAGAAGTGGCTCATTGTGAATAAATAAATAAAACATGTTTTGGAAAATAATGATTTCTGTGTGAAATCAACTTATTGTAAATTATGGGATTTTATCCCTAAAAACTTTGTGTAATATATTAAACGAGCATTTTACGGTGAAAAGATCCTGTAATAAAAGACTTCCGCTGTCGCATAAATCAGATACCACGGGATTTCTGTCCCGCGGCCCCAGGAACGGGTCAAACCGGGCCGGGGGCCGTGACACGGGAGTTCCAACGAACTCGTACAAGAGGTATTCTAGTGTTCTTGAGGACCTTGACATCCCGGTCCGTGATTTCAACTAGTTCCTCGACGAACTGCAACCGCTCGTCGATAGTGAGTTCCTTAAAAGGGACTATGAGGGTCTCATCTGACAGGCACTTCTTCAGATTCGACACGTGGAATACGTTGTGAACTGCACCGAGTTCAGCTGGTAGGTTTAGTCTGTAGGCTACCTTTCCTATTCTTTCAGCGATTTCTAACGGTCCGACATACCGCGGATTGAGTTTGCCCCGTTTGCCAAAACGAACCACACCCTTCCAGGGTGAGACTTTAAGTAGAACCCGGTCCCCGACCTGAAATTCCAATGGCTTCCTACGCTTATCCGCGTAGCTTTTCTGACGGTCGCGTGCTGCCGCCATGCGTTGTCGTATCTGTGCAATCTTTTCCGTGGTGTCTACTATAAGTTCTGGACCCGTGATCTGACTATCTCCCACCTCTGCCCAGCAGAGAGGTGACCGGCATTTACGCCCGTACAATGCCTCGAATGGAGCGGCTTGTATGCTGGTGTGATAACTGTTGTTGTATGAGAACTCCACCAAAGGGAGATGCTTTTCCCAGCCGTTGCCAAAATCGATAACACATGCCCGAAGCATGTCTTCTAAGGTTTGAATCGTGCGCTCAGACTGCCCGTCTGTCTGAGGGTGATAAGCCGTGCTCACATCTAACCGAGAGCCAAAAGCCTTGTGCATTGCTTGCCATAGTTCTGATGTGAATCGTGCGTCGCGATCCGAAATGATAGAGGTGGGCACCCCGTGCCTTGGGACTACTTCCTTCAAGTATAGGTCTGCTAGTGTGGAAAACTTGTCTGTTTCTTTGATTGCCAGGAAATGAGCAGACTTGGTGAGTCGATCCACGATCACCCAAACAGTATCGTTCCCACGCTGGGATCTAGGTAGGCTGGTAACAAAATCCATGGAAATTTCCTCCCATTTCCACTGTGGTATCTTTGGTTGCTGAAGTAAGCCTGCTGGTTTCTGATATTCTGCCTTGACTCTTGCACAGGTCAAGCACTTGCCGACATAGGTAGCAATGTGGGCCTTCATGCTAGGCCACCAATACGTAGTTCTGATGTCGTGGTACATTTTATCCGACCCTGGATGTACCGAGTAGCACGATTTGTGAGCTTCATCCATCACTAGCTCACGCAAGTCGCCGTAAAGTGGGACCCAAATACGCCCTGTTACATAGTAGGCACCATCTTCCTTCTGTTCTAATCGTTGCCTTGAGCCGCGTAGGGCTTCGGCCCTGACGTTTTCCGGTTTCAATGCTTCTACCTGAGCATCTCGTATCTGTGCTGGAAGATTAGACTGAATGGTGAGTTGCAATGCTCGTACGCGCTTAGGTGTAGTGTCTTTCCGACTGAGGGCGTCAGCCACAACATTGGCTTTGCCTGGATGGTACTTGATAGCGCATTCGTAATCGTTCAAAAGTTCGACCCATCTTCGTTGACGCATGTTCAAATCCTTTTGCTTAAGGATATGCTTGAGACTCCTGTGATCGGTGTAAATAGTGCACTTGGTACCGTACAGGTAGTGTCACCATATCTTAAGCGCGAAAACAACAGCTCCCAGCTCTAAATCGTGCGTCGTGTAGTTTCGTTCATGAACCTTGAGTTGACGAGAAGCGTAGGCAATAACTTTATCCCGTTGCATCAATACACAACCAAGCCCCTGTATCGATGCGTCACAATAGACCACAAAATCGTCTGTGCCCTCTGGCAATGAGAGAATAGGTGCGCTGCATAGTCTATCCTTCAGATATTGAAAAGCCGTTTCTTGCGTATTACCCCAACGGTAGGTAACACCTTTGTGTGTCAGCATCGTAAGCGGCTGTGCGATCTTCGAGAAGTCTTTAATGAATCGTTTGTAGTACCCCGCCAAACCCAAGAATTGGCGTATTTCCGTTGGTGTACGCGGTGCAGGCCAGTTCCGTATCGAATCTACCTTGGATGGATCGACATGAATCCCATCCCTGTTCACCACATGGCCTAAGAAGTGGACTTCACGAAGCCAGAAGTCGCATTTTGAAAACTTGGCGTACAGTTGTTCCTTTCGAAGAAGTTCCAAGATAAGCCGTAAGTGCTGCTCGTGTTCCTCCTGACTCTTGGAGTAGATCAGAATGTCGTCGATGAAGACAATGACGAACTTGTCTAGATAGGGTTTGCACACCCTGTTCATAAGATCCATGAAAACTGCAGGCACGTTCGTAAGCCCGAATGGCATGACTAGAAACTCGTAGTGACCGTAGCGAGTTCTGAATGCGGTTTTGGAGACGTCCTCATCCCGGATGAAGCCCATAAGTCTTGTTATTCTATTCATCCTGGCTCAGATAAGATGTATAAGGATCTTCGTATTCAGTATTGGTGGCCTGGTATGAAGAAAGACATTGCCTTATATGTATCAAAATGCCTTACTTGTCTTAAGGTTAAGGCTGAACATCAGCGTCCTTCCGGTTTATTGGAGCAACCAGAGATCCCAGTTTGGAAATGGGAAAACATTACTATGGATCTCATTACTAAACTTCTGCGCACAAAGAAAGGTCACGATGCCATCTGGGTAGTTGTTGATCGTTTTACCAAGTCAGCGCATTTCTTGCCAATCCGTGAGGATTTTTCGGCTGACAAACTTGCTCAAATCTACGTGGATGAAATCGTAGATCGACATGGTGTTCCTTTGAACATCATTTCTGATAGAGATGCTCGTTTCACTTCTCATTTTTGGAGAACCATGCAATCTGCTATGGGCTCCCAACTTAATCTGAGCACAGCTTATCATCCGCAAACGGATGGTCAATCTGAAAGAACAATCCAGACACTGGAGGATATGCTTAGAGCTTGTGTGATCGATTTTGGTGGTAGTTGGGATTCACATCTTCCATTGATTGAATTCTCCTACAACAACAGTTATCACTCCAGCATCAACATGGCTCCTTTCGAGGCTCTCTTTGGTCGAAAATGTCGTTCACCAGTCTGCTGGAATGAGATCGGCGAGGCTCAGCTTACTGGACCTGCCCTCATTTTAGAGACAACAGATAAGGTTAAGAAAGTTCGTGATAACCTTCAGACAGCTAGAAGCCGTCAAAAGAGTTACGCGGACTTAAAACGCAAGTCCTTGGATTTTCAAGTCGGTGATCATGTATTACTTAAGGTCTCACCTTGGAAAGGTGTGATCAGATTCGGAAAGAAAGGAAAACTTGCACCTAGATACGTTGGACCATTCAAGATCGTCGAAAGAATCGGTAAGGTAGCCTACAGACTTGAGTTACCTCCTGAACTTGGAAATGTTCATCCAACTTTTCACGTGTCCAATCTCAAGAGGTGTTTAGCTGATGAGAACCTCCACATACCGCTTGACGAAATTCGTGTTGATAAAACACTGAAATTTGTTGAGAAACCGGTAGAAATCATGGAACGTGAAGTCAAGTGGCTTAAACGCAAACGCATTCCTTTGGTCAAGGTTCGCTGGGAATCTAAGCGTGGACCCGAGTTTACTTGGGAACGTGAAGATCAAATGAAGGCGAAATATCCGCATCTTTTTCCACGAGTTTCCTCTAAATAAATTTCGGGACGAAATTTCCACAAGTAGGGGAGACTGTAACATTTGTGCTTGTAATCATTGTGAACAGTTCAGTTATCAATAAAACAATGTTATTTTATCCCAATGTTTGTTTGGTTGTGTTTTACATTTTTCATGTTTTGACTTTTGTTCAATTTCAAACTCTACATCGCTTTCTGGAGAGTTATACGCAAACTGGTGCGTAAACGTACTCAGTTTAACGCGACAAATACTCCGGAACATCAACATATACTCAACATACCTTAAATAACCTTTACATAACTTAGAAATAAGTTTTGAAGGCTTTGGTATGGCAGAAACAAGTTAATTCGCTTACAGGGACTAAACTTGACAAACTGTGAAAGTATGACAATTTGAACTGTAACGAACATTCCGGAACATGTCCATAAGTTAAACATACCATAAATATCCTTGACATAGCTTAGAAATAGGCTTTGAGGGGTTTGGTATGCTAAACATACCAATATAAGTTTGATTGTTGTGATTTATCGAATCACATTTGTCAGGAGTGCTAACACGTTCTTAGGTGTTAACAAGGATCTGAATCCCTTGGGTAGGTTTCACCATCTTGGCCGCGTAGGCTAGATTTCACCTTTAAGATTCTTTTTTTTTTTTTAAATGCCTACTGGCAGGAAAGGAAAGATATTTATTTTATTCAGGATTTTATCATAAATCCTAATTTATAAGTTAATAATAGCACAAATGGCCTAGTCACGTAGACAAGTTAATTTATAAGCCATGATCGTCTGGGATCGAGGCATTTAGTAATAGCACAAAAGGCTTAGTCACGCGGACAAGTTTAATTTATAAGCCATGATCGTCTGGGATCAAGGCATTTAGTAATAGCACAAAAGGCTTAGTCACGCGGACAAGTTTAATTTATAAGCCATGATCGTCTGGGATCAAGGCATTTAGGTGTGAATCAAAGTTCATTACCTTTTCTTGACAGGGAGTCATAGACCACCACCGCCTTCTGTCTTATATGACAATTAGTATGGCCCGTAGGCGCTATATCACTATTGGATGTTTAATAAGTTTGGCCCGTAGGCACTACATCACTAATGGATGTTTTAAATAAGTTTGGCCCGTAGGCATTAAAAGATAATTATGTCCTTATAAGGACTAATAAGGAAAACGATTTTCAGTAAAAGGAGTTTCTTCTTCATCTTATTTCTGAATGCTTTCTCCTTGGATGTTCGTTCCATTTTAGCCGCGGTACGAGACTCAGCATCTCGGGCTCCGGTGTGGAGAACTCCTATTACGGCTTCTTCGCTTGGCGACGTATCCAATATAAAAATAATCGGAAGCAGTAAATTCCACATTAGAATCGGGAGTATTCCTATGTTAAGTCTAGACTCAAGTATGTGCAATTGTGTCACTGAGATTAAACACATTAGGATAGTGTTTAATTCACTCAGCGTTGGCTCTGATACCAACCTGTCACACCCCAATTTTCCACGTGTCACCGGTGGGCCCGGTGGGGAGCATAGTGACGTAGTTGGCGTCATCATAGACAAACAACACAATATATAAATGCACAGCGGAAGCAAAAGATAAATATATTACATTCCGAATATAAGTAATGTCAAAGTATTACAACGGAAGGTAAAGGATCCACAGGCGGATCAATAAAAGATAACTGTTCAATAGACTTTAGGCATCTAGGACTTGCAAGATTCCCTAGTGACGCCCCGAGCTCCCAGCCAATTACGCATAGTACCTGTCACTTAACCTTTTGGAAAAATACGTCAGTTTACACTGGTAAATACAATTAACTGACTCATTTTGGAAAAAGAGTTTGAAAAGTAATTTGAGTGCAAACGGCACAAAATATCTTGACACATTGATTAAAATGCACAGAGGCAAAATTAATCTTTATACTTGGGACAATTTTGTTAATAAAAATCTTGTATCCGATTTACATGGTTGTCCAACATTTAGGGCCGGTGATTATACAATACAAGCCGGACAAGATTAATCGACACACCACAAATATAATCTCACAAGAAGATTATCTCACGAGTGAGTATACGTTATACATATGCAACAGGAGGTGTTCTGCCTACACCTTGTGCTTACGTCGTGGCCATTCACTTTTTAAAATGAGCCAAGGATATCCAGGACACGGTCATTAACCCCCAATGTTATTTGTTATCAATCAACACAGATTAAAACGGGATTATGCAATTTAATCATCTCCGATTAAACAGTTTCTACACCCGACCAAGCGGTATTTTTATAATACCGTATCCCAAGCCCGCATAAGGGAAAATAAGTTAAAAGTATTTACCTGAGCTAGCTCCTGTCTTAAATAGCAAGAATAATAACTCAGCCGTATCCCTAAGTAAGCGTAGGTACAATTTACTGGAAAACTCTAGTCTGGAACGATGGTATAAATAACCAATTAGAATACTAACGGGTCTTTAATTAAGCCTAAGCTTAGACCGGTTAGTTTTAAGGAAATATACGGTTAAACGCACGATTAAGCGAAAGACCGGATGGAATGTGATTTAGACCCGACAAGCTTGAATACTTTTATAATATGGGTATACTAAATACATCCTAGATTTTGAGATAAAAATGATAACGTTTGACCCGTTTCGGTCAATTTACGCAAACTAGTTACGTAACCCGAACCGAACGCAAAAAGGGCGTTACGGGTAGCCAAATAAGTCAAATGCAAGTTCCCTGAGATAATTATGCCTTAAATATGACATAATATCAGTAAGTTATGTTCTATATTGCCCGGAATAATTTTAAACTCAATTTACACCTCATAAGGGCATTTTGGTCATTTAAAAGATTATAAAAGAGTCAAATTGGAAATCTGAGTTACGGGTCTGATTTATACAGTAAATATAATTCATTTAACATATTATAACAGTAGGGTATGACCCATATACCAAACTCATCATTTAAAATCAAACTATGCACCGTAGGGGTATTTTAGTAATTTCACAAGGGCTAAAAATGCCAAACTGGAAATCTGAGTTAAAACATTTATACTTACTGTTATTATATGAAAATATACTAATTACATCAGTAGGTATAAGTCTTATATGTTTAAAACGAGTATAACGCTTACTATGCGCTTAAAACGCTAAAAATGCGATTTAAGGGCGTTTTCGGGTTTTCAAAGAAAAGCTGAGATTTTTATATTTCCAGAATACTTAAAATACTTTATTCCACAAATAAAAACAGTAGGAAAAGGTTTCGGGTCAAAAGAATGTATACAACTCATTTTATGGCTTAAACGGTCAAAACCGACATAACCCGAAATAACTAAGCGATCTAAGATCCATTCAGCCAAAAATTAATTAAAAATCATCGAAAATCCCAAAATATTATAATACATCAGTGGGTAAAAAGTTTTATATCAAAACGTGGCCAGAAATGGGTTATATGCGAAAAGGGCCGTTTATGTAACTTTAAGATATAGTTTTACGCTAATGGCCATAACTCAAAATCTGGACCACCAACTGATCCGAAATTTTCGGTGCAAGTTTATATATTAGAAATAAAGATTTCTACTCTTTCACTTTTCCAAAAATCACGTTTTATCTCAAAAAGGGCAAAATAGTCAACTTTATGTATAAATCGGAAACATGCATTTGAATCGGCTAAGTATAGACTCAATCAAAAATTCCAGAAGGTTTTACCAAAATGAAAATGGTCAAAAATAATCTCCAATACAGATCTCAAACATGCATGTACGGATCCTAATCGATAGTCTACGAAATAGCCGTTTTATAAGACTTTCGGTTCCGATTCGAATTTATACTATAGATTGTCGAGTTGATGATGATAAAACACATTCTTATATGTATAATAAGTTATTTATGATGATCAAACAGATTGCATGTTATCTACATTACCATTTAAGCTTATTTTGCCAAAAACAACTTCTGTTGACTTTTTAGAACAAGTTTGACTCGACAATTAACACGCATATAGTGGGAATCAGAGAACACCCTTTTGAGGGTTTGTTTCCCACATAAATACCAACATATATCAGGTTTCAATTCGAGAAATGACTGAAAGAAATCCGTTTAATCAGAAAGTCAAAGCTTATGAACAAACAGTTTGACTTTTAGCAATAATCAAAGCAAGAACGGATTAGAGAACGAATTGGAAGCTTACAAAGGTCCTATAGGTGCTTAGTGAACACTAGGATGCTGCCTTGATGATCAGAAATGCTCCAGAAATGCTTGAGAGAGTTTTGCAAGATGAGAGTGTTCTTGATCACAAAAGGAAATGCCAAGAAATGGGGTTTTGATCTGATTTAAAGGTGGATTCAGAGGCTTGAGGATAGGTTACTATTGCCATAGGCATGCAAGGGTGTTTATTGGAGCTTTTGGAGGTGCCATGAGCTGTTATGCACTTCAAATTCGGACCAGAATTGCAATTTTCGCGAAATTTTGCTTCTGATAGTCTCACGCGGCCCGCCTAAGGATTCCCAGGCGGGTCGCCTGGGGTCTGCAGGCCCAGAAACTTTCAAACATTGGCAGATTTGGTCCCTGTCCTTACACGCGATGTTTCGGCTGCTTATTTTGACTCGTAAACCCCCAAACTTGGTTTTTAAGAACCTTAGGACATTTACCAACATGGTAATGTCCTCGGATAACTTTGCGCTCAACCGAAAAGCCATGAAATTCGACGTTGACGCTTTTAGTCCCTCAAGTACGGTTTTGGCCATAACTTTCTCATACGTTGACGAAACTTCACGAAATTTTTACCACATATTCTAGTGAGTATATTTTAGCATTATAAAGCTTCGGGTCTGCCAAAAGTTCACTCAGAGGTATAAATTCAACATGTTGACACTTTTGGCCCCTATAGTTTGCAATACTTCACTTATGTGCAATTTCCGCGTCGTATGAACCATGAACCATCCGTTTAAGGTTATAAACATTATGTAGGGTTATCATAGAGTCTATTTATCCATTATTGACACTTTGGACCCTTACGTTCCATAGTTTTCACTGTTTGTCACTTTTAGTCCCTCTAAAGTATGTTTTCACATACCGGAACCTTATGACACGTGTCAATACATTATTGGGCGAAATTTTTCGAGGTGTTACATCCTCACCCCCTTAAAAGAAATCTCGACCTCGAGATTTACTGAAATAAATGAGGATATTTCTCTTTCATCGTGGATTCCACTTCCCACGTGAATTCGGGTCCTCTACGGGCATCCCATTTGACCTTAACAATAGGCACGTGCTTCCTTCGAAGCTTCTTCACTTGTCGATCCTCAATCGACAAAGGTTTTTCCACAAACTTCAGACTCTCGTCTATGTGTATATCTGTATGCGGTATCACCAGTGATTCGTCAGCGAAACACTTCTTCAAATTACAGATGTGGGACTCATTACGAATAGCGCTAAGTTCTTCAGGCAAGTTTAACTTGTAAGCAACTGCCCCGACACGTTCGATTATCTCGAAAGGCCTATGTACCTCGGGCTTAGCTTGCCTTTCTTTCCCAAATCGCATCACACCTTTCCAAGGTGATACCTTAAGTAACACTTTTTCACCTACTTCGACGTGAAAATCTTTGCGCCATGGATCCGTATTCGATACGGGTTTATCATTATATCACAAGTCTTCCAACCGTTATGTGATAGTGCTTCTTGACTTATTGGCGAAACATATCCCTTAATCCTTAGGGTGTAATACATTGCGAGTTCCACCAAGCTCCTTAAATAAGCTTTTAGCTCATAAGTTATATGATCTATGATACATTCGATTCCTTCGAATGATTTTTATATAAAATCAGAGTTTAACTAGTCTGATACTTATTAATTTGGCACACCCTTCCAGAGTGATGTCTTTGATGAACCTTATTTCTTAACAAGGACTTAGGAGGGTTGCTATTTTCACAACTCTTTGATTTTTCTGCCAAAACTGGCAATCTTACAGATGATCATGGATTTGCCTGATCTTATTCGTTGTTTCCAAGGCAACTATCAGACCGGATGATTGGACTTACCAGTCTTCTATTTAGAAATTGATAATTAACATTCCATCTAAGCAAGGTCCCCAAAGGAGTAGCCTTGATACTTATACATCACTATTATAGAAATGCTTATCTTAATGTGAAATGGTTCTTCCAACCATTACTTAAAACTAATCTTAAGGGATAGTTAATTCTCTCAGTTAGTCGAACAATCGACGATCCTGGGCAGCTGATGGAAATTCTTAATTGTTGCCTAATTTGGGTTGCGGTAATCAAATGTATAAGCAAATGAACCGTCTTTCTTACTTAACCGAATCAAATATCAGGATATCGAGTTAGGCTATATGAATTCTTTATTTTAAAACTTACTTATTCGGGGTTTCGATTCTTCCAATGATGGTACTAGCTACCTTGAAGGTTTCATAATAGAATAACCCGAAATGGGATATAGATCTTAACTCTACTTGCCTCTCAAGAGGTGAACATGGTAATTCTTATAAGGAAGTTAGTTATGACACATGAAGATGTCAGAGATTTCCGTACTCTCAGGCTTTGGCTCATCTATCGTTGTCGGTGTCAGATAAATGACACATTCCTTTTACCATTGCAAAGATGCCCTAAGTAGAGATACTTATAAGGACATTTTTATATAGGATATCTTCTTTGAATACTACTAGTCGACTTTAGTACAATATGACTATTGGGATATCTTCGGGGATCCCATGCATTAAACCTCCATACTGATCAGGCATGGAAGTAATCTATGGGACGCACTAGGATACGCAAATCCTCATATGGTACTCTTATCAACATAGTTTGGCATTCGCAGACGATAGAAAACAATGAGAAAAATAATAAAATAAAATAAATAATATATATTGTCGTACTCTTTCTGGGGAAAGGTACTCCAGATTCTTATGAAAGGATTTTCTCCGAGGATGCGAGAGAGGTCATTAAAGATTCCATTGGTAATTTATACCTCATATTTAATATATGGAGTCCTTATGAAGAGTTTTTAAAAAATTTGATATACTTATAGTTTACGAAGTATTTACTGGTATCCGAACCAAAATAAAAACTCTTAGCATTTAAATTACGGATAAAATGACAAGGAATTGTACCTGATGTCATCATTTATGGGCCAGCTTAGGCATCTTTAAGCGCTTTCAATTTTTGGCTTTACTTCCTCCGCCGCATTTCCTTTGACATATTTAGGGCACGTAGTCTTGATGTGGCCTTTCTCATTACAGCCAAAACAAACTGCATTCTTCATGTCCTTACAGTCCAATGCTTTATGTCCCTTAGACTTGCAGATCCCACAAACCCTGGGCTGTGATTTGGATCTTAGTTTGAGCCTGCATTTCCCATAATGGCGCTTCTTGCAGGTCTTACATACTGGTTTCTTGTCAGACTTTTGTTTGTTCTTTTTCTTAGAACTCTGGGAGTTATCTACCTCCCTTTTCCTTTTTAGTTCATCCTTTGCATCCGAGGCATGAACGAGATCCTCCTTAAGAGCAAGGGAGTGTGGTCCTAGATAAAACTTGGACCGAGCAGCATGGGGCTCCTTTAACTTTTTCACAGCCTTCTTCACAGCTTTTCCAACGGCTGCGTCTATCATATTTTGAAGAACATCTTTGGAAATTCTAAGGTTTACAATTTCAGCATCATTAGCATGTGTCACGTCATCAATGGCGCGATTGACTGTTATCTTACCCGAGTTTGCCATACTCGATATTGGTTCCTAATACCAACAAAACAATTTCTTAGTTGAAATCCAACAACTGCTATTTTTTTTTTCACTCTGATGGCCTTAATATATACTAACCATGGTGTCAATCACCTATACAGGCTATTATAGCACTAACATTCTTAATGAACGTTATTTAAAATATATTAATACTACTTAGCCTAGGTCGCAAAAGACCATCAATGGCATTAAAGGTTTGGACCTAGTCCATTACCTTTTTGACAGAGGATCAAAACGTCACATCTGTCTTTATTATATTAAAGAATTTAGGTAGCTTGAAAGCTTGCCATAGGAATATCAGAAAAGAGTGATTCCTATTTAGATATAAAATATCCATCTAAGGTTTGTTGAAGCATTTTTTAAAGTATCATCGGCCAGTTCCTTCTTCGTATAAAATGACCGAAGTCCTACTAAGACGGAGACAACAGTTCTCAATAGTGATCGTTCATTATTGAATCACATGTGTCAGTATCAATTAAATTTCTGCATAAACTGCTTGATAAGGAAAAGTACCTGCTATATAGTTATCCTTCCTGGCATTCATTCGGAAGACTCATGCATTTGTTTTTCCTGGCCTCTCAGGCTTCTTTATAAGCTTTGGGCAGTTGGTTTTGATGTGCCCTTCCTCGTTACAGTTGTAGCATGTGGCGTTCTTTAACCCCTTGCAATCTAAGGTTTTGTGGCCTTTGGTCTTGCAAATTCCACACAATTTAGCGCGTGGGTCTATTGTACATCTTCCAAAATGTTGCTTTTTGCAGTTATTGCATTTGGGTCTGTTATCAGACTGACTCGAGTTCTTCCTAAACTCGGAATCTTTCCCACGCTCCGAGCTTCCCTTCTTCTTCTTGTTAGTTTGATGAGAGTTTTCTTCCTCTCTTTCTCTTCTTCTCTCGCCAGAAGCCTTAACAGACTTAATTCTGATTGCATCCAAGGTGAGAGATAAGGATAAGTCCACCGCGGACCTATATGTGGTTGGCCTAGATGCTTTAACATTTCCTTTTATCTCTGGTGCTAGGCCTCTAATGAAACGCGCTATGCGTTTAGGTTCAGGGGTGACTAAATAAGGAACTAGGCGGACATAGTGTTGAAACTTGTCACATATGCCGGACAATTCAAATCTTCCATGACCAAGGTCAAGAAGTCTGATTCTATCTTTTCTACTTCATGCTGAGGGCAATAGTTTTCCTTGACTAAAGCAGCAAATTGACTCCAAGATAAGTTGTAGAGTAGAACTTTCCCCGTGGCTTGGAGCAATGATCTCCACCATGCCAACGCTTCTCCTTTAAATGATTGTGAAACAAATTTCACAACATCTTGCTCCGCACAACCGCTGATGTCAACAACGGCGTCCATCTCATCGAGCCATGTCATGCAATCGATGGCCCCATTTTCTCCTGTAAAGTCTCTGGGCTTGCAGGAGATAAAATATTTATATGAACAGGTCTTAACTGGTGCCTCTTGATGAACCACAACTTGTCTAGACGGAATACTCCTTTGATTTGACAAGTCATGATCATCGTCCTTCCTTGACTCATGCGTTTCAGGAAGGGGCTCACTACGAGCCATAGATAGAGTCTTGGAGTGGGTATCATTTGATTCATCATTCTGTCGATCAAGAGCTCGAGTAACAGCGTAATCTATTATTGCCTGCAGTTCTGCTCCAGTTACACTAATTCTGGTAGTATCATTGCTCTCCTTCAAACGACTGTTAACTTCATCTAATCCAGCCATGTAGCTTGATTGCTACATAATTATTAACAATGATTTATTCAGAGATTATTATGGAATCATCATCTTTGACGATTTATCAACCATGGTAATATAAACCATATTGGTTAACTTGTTGGTTATGTTTAATTAGTATTTTCCATTATGATTTATCCCAGTTATAAAACATTAAGGATATTAAAGTGGCGCATAAGGCCTAGTCACAAGGACAGTTCTAAATTTTTTGTAAGCCATGATTTCAGAGAATTGAGGCATTTAAGGTTCGAATCACGTTCATTACCTTATATTGACAGGGAGTTGTAGACTTCAACTGTCTTTTGTCCTTTAGGACAATAGGCATAGCCCGTGGGCGTTCCCCTCTTGAGGGATGGTTATAATATGATCATCTTCTCAGATGCTATTTGTCGAGATCGTATGGATCCTACCGACTATTATGCTTGGACCTGGTCCAACACTTTTAGACAGGAGGTCAAAGACCACCACTGTCGTTGTCTTATCGGACAACAAGTTTAGCCCGGAGGCACTTCATCACTATCGGATGTTTATAATGTGATCATCTTATAGGATGACACAAGCCATGATTTCTAAATCACTAGGCTAGATAAGAAAATTGGAAGAATCCAATATAAGTTTGATTGTTGTGATTTATCGAATCACATTTGTCAGGAGTGCTAACACGTTCTTAGGTGTTAACAAGGATCTGAATCCCTTGGGTAGGTTTCACCATCTTGGCCGCGTAGGCTAGATTTCACCTTTAAGATTCTTTTTTTTTTTTAAATGCCTACTGGCAGGAAAGGAAAGATATTTATTTTATTCAGGATTTTATCATAAATCCTAATTTATAAGTTAATAATAGCACAAATGGCCTAGTCACGTAGACAAGTTAATTTATAAGCCATGATCGTCTGGGATCGAGGCATTTAGTAATAGCACAAAAGGCTTAGTCACGCGGACAAGTTTAATTTATAAGCCATGATCGTCTGGGATCAAGGCATTTAGTAATAGCACAAAAGGCTTAGTCACGCGGACAAGTTTAATTTATAAGCCATGATCGTCTGGGATCAAGGCATTTAGGTGTGAATCAAAGTTCATTACCTTTTCTTGACAGGGAGTCATAGACCACCACCGCCTTCTGTCTTATATGACAATTAGTATGGCCCGTAGGCGCTATATCACTATTGGATGTTTAATAAGTTTGGCCCGTAGGCACTACATCACTAATGGATGTTTTAAATAAGTTTGGCCCGTAGGCATTAAAAGATAATTATGTCCTTATAAGGACTAATAAGGAAAACGATTTTCAGTAAAAGGAGTTTCTTCTTCATCTTATTTCTGAATGCTTTCTCCTTGGATGTTCGTTCCATTTTAGCCGCGGTACGAGACTCAGCATCTCGGGCTCCGGTGTGGAGAACTCCTATTACGGCTTCTTCGCTTGGCGACGTATCCAATATAAAAATAATCGGAAGCAGTAAATTCCACATTAGAATCGGGAGTATTCCTATGTTAAGTCTAGACTCAAGTATGTGCAATTGTGTCACTGAGATTAAACACATTAGGATAGTGTTTAATTCACTCAGCGTTGGCTCTGATACCAACCTGTCACACCCCAATTTTCCACGTGTCACCGGTGGGCCCGGTGGGGAGCATAGTGACGTAGTTGGCGTCATCATAGACAAACAACACAATATATAAATGCACAGCGGAAGCAAAAGATAAATATATTACATTCCGAATATAAGTAATGTCAAAGTATTACAACGGAAGGTAAAGGATCCACAGGCGGATCAATAAAAGATAACTGTTCAATAGACTTTAGGCATCTAGGACTTGCAAGATTCCCTAGTGACGCCCCGAGCTCCCAGCCAATTACGCATAGTACCTGTCACTTAACCTTTTGGAAAAATACGTCAGTTTACACTGGTAAATACAATTAACTGACTCATTTTGGAAAAAGAGTTTGAAAAGTAATTTGAGTGCAAACGGCACAAAATATCTTGACACATTGATTAAAATGCACAGAGGCAAAATTAATCTTTATACTTGGGACAATTTTGTTAATAAAAATCTTGTATCCGATTTACATGGTTGTCCAACATTTAGGGCCGGTGATTATACAATACAAGCCGGACAAGATTAATCGACACACCACAAATATAATCTCACAAGAAGATTATCTCACGAGTGAGTATACGTTATACATATGCAACAGGAGGTGTTCTGCCTACACCTTGTGCTTACGTCGTGGCCATTCACTTTTTAAAATGAGCCAAGGATATCCAGGACACGGTCATTAACCCCCAATGTTATTTGTTATCAATCAACACAGATTAAAACGGGATTATGCAATTTAATCATCTCCGATTAAACAGTTTCTACACCCGACCAAGCGGTATTTTTATAATACCGTATCCCAAGCCCGCATAAGGGAAAATAAGTTAAAAGTATTTACCTGAGCTAGCTCCTGTCTTAAATAGCAAGAATAATAACTCAGCCGTATCCCTAAGTAAGCGTAGGTACAATTTACTGGAAAACTCTAGTCTGGAACGATGGTATAAATAACCAATTAGAATACTAACGGGTCTTTAATTAAGCCTAAGCTTAGACCGGTTAGTTTTAAGGAAATATACGGTTAAACGCACGATTAAGCGAAAGACCGGATGGAATGTGATTTAGACCCGACAAGCTTGAATACTTGTATAATATGGGTATACTAAATACATCCTAGATTTTGAGATAAAAATGATAACGTTTGACCCGTTTCGGTCAATTTACGCAAACTAGTTACGTAACCCGAACCGAACGCAAAAAGGGCGTTACGGGTAGCCAAATAAGTCAAATGCAAGTTCCCTGAGATAATTATGCCTTAAATATGACATAATATCAGTAAGTTATGTTCTATATTGCCCGGAATAATTTTAAACTCAATTTACACCTCATAAGGGCATTTTGGTCATTTAAAAGATTATAAAAGAGTCAAATTGGAAATCTGAGTTACGGGTCTGATTTATACAGTAAATATAATTCATTTAACATATTATAACAGTAGGGTATGACCCATATACCAAACTCATCATTTAAAATCAAACTATGCACCGTAGGGGTATTTTAGTAATTTCACAAGGGCTAAAAATGCCAAACTGGAAATCTGAGTTAAAACATTTATACTTACTGTTATTATATGAAAATATACTAATTACATCAGTAGGTATAAGTCTTATATGTTTAAAACGAGTATAACGCTTACTATGCGCTTAACACAAAAAATGCGATTTAAGGGCGTTTTCGGGTTTTCAAAGAAAAGCTGAGATTTTTATATTTCCAGAATACTTAAAATACTTTATTCCACAAATAAAAACAGTAGGAAAAGGTTTCGGGTCAAAAGAATGTATACAACTCATTTTATGGCTTAAACGGTCAAAACCGACATACCCGAAATAACTAAGCGATCTAAGATCCATTCAGCCAAAAATTAATTAAAAATCATCGAAAATCCCAAAATATTATAATACATCAGTGGGTAAAAAGTTTTATATCAAAACGTGGCCAGAAATGGGTTATATGCGAAAAGGGCCGTTTATGTAACTTTAAGATATAGTTTTACGCTAATGGCCATAACTCAAAATCTGGACCACCAACTGATCCGAAATTTTCGGTGCAAGTTTATATATTAGAAATAAAGATTTCTACTCTTTCACTTTTCCAAAAATCACGTTTTATCTCAAAAAGGGCAAAATAGTCAACTTTATGTATAAATCGGAAACATGCATTTGAATCGGCTAAGTATAGACTCAATCAAAAATTCCAGAAGGTTTTACCAAAATGAAAATGGTCAAAAATAATCTCCAATACAGATCTCAAACATGCATGTACGGATCCGAATCGATAGTCTACGAAATAGCCGTTTTATAAGACTTTCGGTTCCGATTCGAATTTATACTATAGATTGTCGAGTTGATGATGATAAAACACATTCTTATATGTATAATAAGTTATTTATGATGATCAAACAGATTGCATGTTATCTACATTACCATTTAAGCTTATTTTGCCAAAAACAACTTCTGTTGACTTTTTAGAACAAGTTTGACTCGACAATTAACACGCATATAGTGGGAATCAGAGAACACCCTTTTGAGGGTTTGTTTCCCACATAAATACCAACATATATCAGGTTTCAATTCGAGAAATGACTGAAAGAAATCCGTTTAATCAGAAAGTCAAAGCTTATGAACAAACAGTTTGACTTTTAGCAATAATCAAAGCAAGAACGGATTAGAGAACGAATTGGAAGCTTACAAAGGTCCTATAGGTGCTTAGTGAACACTAGGATGCTGCCTTGATGATCAGAAATGCTCCAGAAATGCTTGAGAGAGTTTTGCAAGATGAGAGTGTTCTTGATCACAAAAGGAAATGCCAAGAAATGGGGTTTTGATCTGATTTAAAGGTGGATTCAGAGGCTTGAGGATAGGTTACTATTGCCATAGGCATGCAAGGGTGTTTATTGGAGCTTTTGGAGGTGCCATGAGCTGTTATGCACTTCAAATTCGGACCAGAATTGCAATTTTTGCGAAATTTTGCTTCTGATAGTCTCATGCGGCCCGCCTAAGGATTCCCAGGCGGGTCGCCTGGGGTCTGCAGGCCCAGAAACTTTCAAACATTGGCAGATTTGGTCCCTGTCCTTACACGCGATGTTTCGGCTGCTTATTTTGACTCGTAAACCCCCAAACTTGGTTTTTAAGAACCTTAGGACATTTACCAACATGGTAATGTCCTCGGATAACTTTGCGCTCAACCGAAAAGCCATGAAATTCGACGTTGACGCTTTTAGTCCCTCAAGTACGGTTTTGGCCATAACTTTCTCATACGTTGACGAAACTTCACGAAATTTTTACCACATATTCTAGTGAGTATATTTTAGCATTATAAAGCTTCGGGTCTGCCAAAAGTTCACTCAGAGGTATAAATTCAACATGTTGACACTTTTGGCCCCTATAGTTTGCAATACTTCACTTATGTGCAATTTCCGCGTCGTATGAACCATGAACCATCCGTTTAAGGTTATAAACATTATGTAGGGTTATCATAGAGTCTATTTATCCATTATTGACACTTTGGACCCTTACGTTCCATAGTTTTCACTGTTTGTCACTTTTAGTCCCTCTAAAGTATGTTTTCACATACCGGAACCTTATGACACGTGTCAATACATTATTGGGCGAAATTTTTCGAGGTGTTACACATCCGGACATCCAAAAATTTATGTAAGCATCCTTATATTATGCCTTAGTGTTTGGTATGAGAAAAATCCATTCGTCGCGTCATTTGGACCGTTTTTCGTGCTTATGCTCATTCCGTCGTAATTAAGTGAACATCGCGATCGTACGGCCAAACGAACCAACATCCGACACATTTTTAAGCATGTTTCATGTCCACAATGTTTAGGCATCATTTTAGGGCCTTAAATTTGACTTTACGGGCCTTAGAAGTGTCAGAAATGGCTTAAATACGCAACAGGGACCAAAACTGCCATTTCTGAAAGTATGTGCAGATCAGACAGGCCCAGGCGGCCCGCCTGAGTTTGTGCATATCCTGATGCGGGCCGCATGGCCCCTTCAGTAACAAAAATTTTGTCTTTCTTGCAAATTTGGCCTTTCAAACACACCAAAGGGCAATGCCCTCTCACCATTTCAGGAGCTAAGGGTCATTTTGAGCCACCACAAATTTGTGACAAGTGTACCCTTAAGATCGTGGCACGAAATTCAAGAAACGATCCTAACGGCTTTACTTTTCCCATAAATACCCCCCCTTTTGAGTAAAACCCACAAAAATCTGATCAAGAGCTCTAAGTTTGAACCTTTGTTTCATACCTGAGCCTTTTTTATCTAGATTAGCATTCGGGGACCCTCCGTAAGTATTCTTTCGTTCTTTTATTCGCTTTTCGAGTCCGAAAGTCAACGTTTTGTTGACTTTCTGCATTGACCAGCCTATGGTCAACACGAAGTTCATTGGAACTTCATAACGTGAGCGTGATCACGATGGTTATAGTCCATGGCGACTATACCTACTGATTACCACGTTATCTAGGCTCAGTGACGAGTCGTAGTTTCGGCCAAAATGCGCATTCTTGCGTATTTTGTAACCAAACTACTCGTGAGCATCAAGGCCGTTTGTTTTGATGCCAAACCTGTTTTCTAAACTTAGTTAAGCATGTTCTAACATGCTTAGCTCGTCACTTTTAGTTTAGTGCATATATAGGGTCGTAAGGTAAGCGATCTAAACCATCGCTTATACTTTCGAACCCGACCCATTTGGTCGATCATTAGGATCCGACCAAACACATTAGGTGACCATAGCTGTAAGCTTCCGAGGTTATACCTTGTGGTCACGATGTTAGGCGTTCCAAACGCGTTCTACGCGAACGACGCGTTAAAGTAGCATAAGCTACCTAAACGGGTCGTAATGGGTCGCGAGCACTTAGTTTAGGTTTCATTTTAGTATGTAGGCTTTGTTAAACCATATTACACGAGTCTCCATACTCGTTTGGTTTACGAACCCGCATACTATCCGATCCTTCCGATTTTGGTCCGGTATATTAATATAGCTACCTATTAGGTGCCGTTTGATATCCCGTGATCTCTAGCATTGTGTGATTATTACACAAGGAATTCAAAGCAATCTCAGGTGAGTACATTGAACCCCTCTTTTACTGTTTTCCAAACTGTTTTGGGGTGAAACACATGTGCCTACTTGTTACTTTCATGCTTTCCATGCTTTCACATCATATGCTTGTTATGTTCGTTAGTACATTATAGTACATTGTTTTACCTTACATTTCATGCTATGTATGCCCATTGTGTGCGTACTTAGTACATTGCTTTACATTACATTTCATGCTACGTATGCCCATTGTGTGCGTACTTAGTACATTGTTTCACATTGCATTTCATGCTATGTATGCCCATTGTGTGCGTACTTAGTACATTGTTTACATTACATTTCATGCTACGTACGCCCATTGTGTGCGTACTTAGTACATTGTTTACATTACATTTCATGCTACGTATGCCCATTGTGTGCGTACTTAGTACATTGTTTCACATTACATTTCATGCTATGTATGCCCATTGTGTGCGTACTTAGTACATTGCTTTACATCACATTTCATGCTATGTATGCCCATTGTGTGCGTACTTAGTACATTGGTTCACATTACATTTCATGCTATTTATGCCCATTGTGTGCATACTTAGTACAATTGCTTACATCACATGCCTTCATTTTGTTATGACATTTGGTTTGTTTAAACATGGAACAATACATTCATTAACATTAGCTACGCCGTTCGTTAGTAGGTAGTGGTACCATAGGAATTGACAACTCCCATTCTTGAAATCCTGGGTTTGTTTGGATTGGAAGGAATGACCGAATTCGATATACATAACTTAGATAAACCTTTGATTTGTTTAAGGGTTTATCGCCACAGTCTCAAGGCTTGGATGTATGCATATTTTACAATACCGCATAAATGTTTATATCAGTAGAGCATGCATTGTTCCACGAAACATAACGTTGATTTAAACCATGTTTTACTTCAACACCTTGTTTTGTGCATTTTACATATGGTTGAGTTGATACATCTCGCTTACCATACAAGATATATTTTGGGTACACATTACATTATCTACATTAAACATAAACATTTCGACATTGATATACATACTTGGTAGTTTACATTGAACATAGACATTTCGACATGGTTTACACAATAACACTTGACAATTGATTTATACATGAACAATTTACATGGTGGTTGGTTTGGGTAAATGATTGGAGTAACGTGGCGTATGTAATATGATACAAACATGGTGGATACGCCGCTGGTACTTCCTATATATAAATGTTTGTATAATATTATGTATCGTAGCGTTATCTAAGTCATTTCAGTTTGACACATTACATTTTACACAAATAACATACTCTTCACAAGACATTATTTTTACAAACAACTTATCTTATTCAACTCATTTTACTTGGTTACTCGTTTAACCTTACACTTATCTATACATAACATCTGATATTATCGTTTTTCAAATGGTTTACAAAGCAAGACAAATTACAAGGTTCATGACTGACTGTTATTAAACATTTCTTTAAACTCAAGTCATGAATCCCATTTTCACAAAACCTATGTATCTCACAGGCATTTTTATGCTGACGTACCTACTTTCACATGTGTTTTCAGGAGCTGTTCCATAGGATGATGATCATGACACTAGGGCGGACCTGTGCCTTAGAGACTAAAACTGAAGATAGACTTAGTTAATTATGTTATAAACTCTTTGTTTTTCCTGTTTAAGACAATGTATCACTCTTGTTTAATAAATAAAATGAAACTTTAATTTCCATGGTTATGAAACAATTAATTCTGTCCACAACACTCCCCGGCGTTTCCGCCGCGGTTGCACGTTACACGCGGCCGGGGTGTGACACGAACTAATGGACTTTCGAACGACCTGATGAATATTCGACCTGACGAACTTTTGACAATCGTGAACTCCAAACCGTACAAACTGGAACCAACTTTCAAGCGAATTGGACCTTTACAACTAAATGACCTCGTGAATAATACGCGTGAAATGAATAACCTGTTTGGGCCTTAAAAATCCACTTATCCGACAAACAAAACAGTGAAATAATTGTGATTGGGCCGTTAACTAACACCAACGGTTGGGCCGATGAACCTTTTCACATGCAATCAACAGTTTGTAAAACAAATGATAGTTTGTATAATCTTGATCACGTGAACAGTCAACACTCAATGTTTACTATGATTTGACCGATGACATGAAGTGGCCTGCCACCCTTTATTTTTAAACAAGTCCCATTGGGCCGCCAATTACACTAACTGACAACAATCAACACTATTTTTATGATTGGGCCGCTTGTTTGACCTGGGATTGGGCCGACAATTTGAACCAATGAATCAATTATGTGACTGACAACTTTCACATGGGCTTCAAACACTAAATGACGAAGGATTGGGCCGCACCTTCTATATTCACGTGATGTCTGCCTATGCTTATGGTACCAAAACGATGATGTTATATATCACATGGGCCGCACATTTAAAAATTTATCTAAGCTGATAAGACCGATTAACAGTCTCTTGGATTGGGCCACAACCTCTCTTATCACTCTTTGATTGGACCAAAGTTCTAATGCAATCCGACCACATTTAAGTCTTTTACATGCTCATTGGACCGATACAATAACAATAACATATAACAAACGATTGTGACAACTTCTTTTGGTTTTATTAGGTAGCAAAATCCCACTTCAGCCGACAATTACACATGCACGATTATAATGATGTCTGACAAGCATTAATATCAAAACATGTTTTTTTCCTTTAATATTCAAGTACCTCAAATAACTGTCCAAATGACTCTGATTGGGCCACGAAAAAACACTAGTCCGACAATACAATTAATACTTCACATGATCTCATGCAACCATTAAATGAGTTTTTAATATCAATGTTCAACAATCAATTCAACATTATTGGACCGATGACTGAAAAGCAGACCTATGTTGTGACCAGATGAGCGAACCTGTTTGGACAAATAAGCGAATCTACAGATACACCTAAGAGCGGACCTTATGAACGAACCACAAGAACGAACCTGAATTTGTCAGAAAAACGAACCTAATGAGCGGACCTTATGAACGAACCACAAGAGCGAACCTGATTT
Source organism: Helianthus annuus (assembly GCF_002127325.2). Taxonomy (NCBI): domain Eukaryota; kingdom Viridiplantae; phylum Streptophyta; class Magnoliopsida; order Asterales; family Asteraceae; genus Helianthus; species Helianthus annuus. The sequence continues at coordinate 63,512,496 of NC_035435.2, forward strand.
GATCTTATAAACGAACCAAAGTGTTATTTGAAGCGGACCTAATGCAATATTTGGAGCGGACCTATCAGAAAATGTCCAATAAGCGATCCTTTGGAGTGGATCTACGAAAAAAATGTCTAATAAACGAACCTTTGGAGCGAATCTACACCTTTGTTCATAAAAGCGGACCTCAATCGGAGCCTAATTTGACCCATTTTTACTTTGAATTTTAAGCTCAAACTTTCAGGGATTTGACAATGATCAGTAACACACAATCTGTGAAATTTTGAGCGAATTCCGACCGTAAAATCTCGTTCTGACGAAGAAAGAAGGTGTAGAAGTAAGAATTTTAGATGAAATCCAGCAAATCTATATAGAACTCCTCCTCCTGAAGCTCTGATACCACTTGTAGGATCGTGTTTTGACCCGAACGAGTCTATCAGAGGAGTTTTGATCAGATACAGGTGCGGAAAACAAGTACCTGACGTAGAAACAGCTAGATATTCTCTTAAATCACTTTTCTGATTGATTTGACAACGTTTACATTCAATTCTCACACCGGCAGCACCTCGGTATGGAAATCCGAAAATTACAAATGAGATCCGCTTATGGGTATTTATAGTATTAACAGGTTCCCATATTCGTACATGTTCAAATAAGCGAACCTAACAGGTTCCCATATACAGACATATCAGGTTCCCATATACGGACATATCAGGTTCCCATATATGGACATGACAGGTTCCCATATACGAACATGACACATAAGCGGACCTACTCTCTAAAATACATATACTCTCCAGTTTTCTCGTAAAACACACCCTAATCTATACAATACAATGTATAACATGATCCAAGACGAAATCAACAGATGTAGTGCACCAACAATATGACTCCCGAATATTAAACGTTTAAAAAGTGAATCCCGAATTCCGACGTTTGGAATAAATATAACATTATATTCATTGTATAAAAGTATTCGGAAATATCGGTGTTCGAAATAAAATAAATGATTATACTTATTTGTAAAAGTGTATCGGGTTTCGATGTTTCTAAGCGTTGGAAATAAATATAAAAACTATATTTAGTTACAGTCGATGTGTAAAATAAATATAAGTGATTGTATTCATTTTATAAAGGGAATATGCCACAGAATAGTAATGAAGTTTTAGGAGTGTTTTAATTAAGTCACTAATACAATTTGTTGTTCTAGTTAGATCATTCTACTTTATTATGGTGTTCTAATGCTAGATATTTTACCTGAATAACAGGTTATAGTCTTACATGACATTTATTTAACCTTTTTTTTAAAATATGATGACATGGAATCAAATAAAAAAAATATAATAAATCAAAACCCAAAACCCAAAAGAATCAAATATTACAAATCGTAAAAACACACAATTAGGTACTTTACCCACCATATCCTTATTTCTAAACTAATGTTCCATGAATCGGTATTATTAGTAGTATGAAGGGTTTGGTAAAAAGTAATTGCTTTTTGCCCATTTTGATTTTTTAATAAAACTTTCATAATTTTTAGTAATTTAAATGAAATGATTTAGGAGGTTTTATTATTTTATTTATTAAAAATAGGGTAAATCACATTTTTTTTTTAATTTTTTTCGCATTTTTTTAAACTTTTCTACAATTTTTTTAAAATTTTTTTCGCATTTTGTTAACATTTCTACAATTTTTTAAAATTTTTTTAAACCTATTTCTCATTTTTTTTCTAATCCATTTGGTATTTATATGCCATGTCAACAAATTTTTTTAAATAAAAACCTAAATAAATGTCATGTAGGATGGATGACCTTCTATTTAGGTAAAATATCTAGGATTGAAACATCAAATGAAATTTGAATGATCTAATTGGAACAAAAAGAATTATGAGTGACCTAATTTATAAAATACGCGAAGTAACGATGCTTGAAATAGATATAAACTATATTTATCTAAATAAGTGTCAGGTTTCGTTAAGTTGTAACTCGCATGTTGTAGAAATATTATAATTTAATTTTTTTTAAGCTATAAAACTACACTAAAGTACATATACTTTCATATTAAGTTTTATAAGAAAACTAGAGTTTCGATTGGTGTCGTTTTTTTTAAGATATAATCTCGTTTTGAAATTCGGGTTTTTAACGAAAATCGGGCAGAGTTTTCTCTGTTTTTTGAATAACCAGACAATAGAAGTCATTGTATAATTTCAAAATTCAACAATTTTTCAATAATATAAACAATCTATATAAAGTTTTCATCAAGTATATCGAAATGCAAACTAATACTTAGTCGAGTAGGGTCGAGCTCGGTCGCGTAAACTAAATAAAATCTAAGGTAGACTAACTCGCTACGCTAACAACTTTACCAGGTCTTTCGTTGACTTCTGTTGACCGCTGTTGATTGGTGTTGACCCGTTAACTGAGTTGACTCGAACCCAAGCCGAAACCTGACTTGCACCAAACATGAACCAAAGTCTGACATGGGTTAACCTGACCCAAACTCTCGAACCAAATCAAAATCGGAGCACGAAATCCAAGCCGAAACTTGAACTAAACCAAATCTGATCCGCGACGACTTGTTAACTGACCCGAGCCCAAACTTGTATCAAGTCTGATCAAAACCCAACTGCCATAATCATCACCAATTAACTCGAATCTTAACCAAACTAGACCCGACCCAGACCGAGACTGAGTCTGACCCGAGACTCACGAGACTTGCCAGCTGACCTGTTAACCATGCGAAGCCCGATCCAAAATCATCAACTATCATCTTCAACATCAATAGCAGAAAAAGAAAACAGGCGAACGGGAACCAAGGTCTTACCGGAATCCACCGCCGCTGCAGACGACCGACGCAACCGTCGCCGTGCACCGTCGGCGCTTCTTTCTTTCATCGGCTCCCGTGTCTTCCTCTCCCTGTCGTCACTTCTCTCTCGAACAGTCTCCCTCATCAGCTTATCTCTCTCTCTAGCTTGAAACATCACTCGGCACCACCCACCACAGCGCCGCCGCCTGTGGTGGTGTTGTTGCTGCTGCTGCTGTAGTCCGCCACCACCAAAAGATGGTGGTGGCCGGCCGATAATAAGAGGGGGGGGGGGTTGCTTGACTGAGTTAGTTTGTCTAGGGTTCAGTTGTAGAAGATGGAGAGACCAGATTGTGTGTGTGCGCAGGAAGATAATGAGCAGCTAGGGTTTTGCTTCCTCTTTTATACATAGGTTTTGTCAAGTGGGCTTTGGGCTTGGGCCCAAGGCCCACAAGCTCAATCTCGTGTGTGTAAGCGGCCCGTAATTCCTACGAGACATGTTTTCGAACCCGAATGTTGTAAGATGTCGTAAATTAAATTCTTAGGTCGAACGCATTTAAAATTATGCTGTAAGTCGTTAATAGGCGCGTATGCTCGTCAGTCGCGTTAAATCGCGTAAACTGTGTATATCGTCGTTTTTAATTCCATTTCCCGATCCGTTTTCCAACTACGAATATTATAATTTGAAAACAATGCCAAATATATCATAATATATTATTATCAAGACGAGATTCGAGTCTGGTGCTTCCGTTTCGTCGTTGATTTTCGGTGCGTTACTGTTTCCGCGTTTTTCATTCACGTTTGCGCTTTTTGTCGTTCGAAAGGGTAATATTTTGCAAAACCACATTCATAGCTATAAGTTATATGTATAAACTTCGTATTTGTCGGCGTGGTCAGTAGTTTGTACGGTGTCAGTTCCTTATCGCTTAATATTCAGTAGATTTCACGAAAATCTTCATACACGCACTGTAACGTCCGATCAGCGTTCCCAGACATACCAAGAGCCTAATTAAGTTAATTCGTGCCTTAAACACTACTTATTATTGGCTTAAACGTTTGTTAATCGCGTAATTAGAAGCCTTTAAGTACCGGTTGTCACACATGCCTAAACCTCAGTGACGATTGTGGCAATTTAATTATACATTTTTAACCAAAAATGAACGATATTCACAAAGTCCTATCACAGTCGTCGACATATGTGTTGTATACTTTACTTTTACACTAGTTTTACATTTTTATCATACACAGTTTCAACATCCATAACATTTTGGTTTTAAAGGGGTATGGCCTCAAATCTTGTGCCGACCAATCAAGTTGCGCACTGGACCATACTCCCATGAGACTAATTTGGTAGCTTTCTCAACCTCGCGCTGGCTAAATAGGTGCAACCTAGGTCGCGCGCGAGGTCAGGGCCAACACAGGACCATATTTGACACTTGGCTCATTGGATGAAAACTCTTACTTCCTAGACCTTGCACCGGCTACACGGGACATCCCCGATGGTCGCACAGAGGAAAGAAGCGCAGGTAATCCTAGAACAAGTACCATGCTCCACGATTAAGAATCATACAGGAGACAAAAAGGTACACAAGAACGCATATGTGGCACCAATCAGCGCGTGCCGACCACTGCTCCATGATCTCCACTTAGCCGCTGATGTCCGACCAGACAACAAGGACAACGATCAGGACACGTGGATCCATTCAGTGTGCGCCAGCTACCCTCTTGCCTAGAAGCACCAACGGTTGTGGCAGAGGAGACATACCAGATATTCCTTGTTGTCGACTACAGGCCCATTAGCCCATCTCCTTCCCACACCTCTCCAAGTATAAATCGTGAACCTCACCTATAGGTTTAAGGATTGCTTCCTTGCTCTCTCACTTTTAATCACACACTTTTATCCTCAAAACATATACTTATGCTCACGCCGGATGGTGGTTACGAGGAGAACCCCCCTTATTTCCCTCCTCGTAACGAGCTTAACGATGTGCTTAGTGTTTTGCAGGATCACCACCATTACATCCTGGACGAGATAAGAAGATTAAACTTATTTGTCGAGGCACAAACAATAAACTAATCACCAGATTAGTTTGGTGTTTCTTCATTGGCGCCCACCGATTTTTTACAAGCACTTTCATCTTCTTTTCTGAGCTGTTTTTTCTCTCGATCTATGGCTGATCAGGGAATCCTTTTTCCACCCATAAGTGCACGCTCTCAATTAGGTACAATGGAGGACATCTCACACGTCTAAAACCTACACAATGATGAGTATACCGAGGTGGAAGGCACAAACGTTGGGGCCATCTACGCAAGTGGTATTCGTACTGTTATGGGTGAAATTCTGAACCTATATCCTGGTCAATATTTTAAGCTATATCTTAATTGTATGATATGTGTTCATACCCCGGGTTACACATTCAGGATATTGGTAACATCCTGAATGGTATCCTGAGGGTCACTAACGAATTATGTGTAGGAATATGAGTCCAAGCTCGCAACGTTCATGAGGACCCTTTCTCCGGAAGACTCGGTCTAAGTAGTTCAAAGGAAGACGTTGAAGCCGCTTTACTCGGTCCACAACGTTCACTATGGAATATTCGGGAGCATCCCCCATTTATAGGAGTTTTCGTTTGTATTTCATAGTTATAAATAGATGGATAAATCGGATCAAATAGAACAACAACACTCACTGCTCTCTCACACTTTACTCTCTCGCAACTTTCACTTTCACAACAAGCATTGTAAAACTTAGCGATCTGATCAATATCCTGCACTGTATCCTGACGTTTAAAGCAATAAGAAGAACAAGGAAGCTGCGATTGTCAGGTCCCGAGGTTTTGTGCCGGCGATCTAGATTGATCAAGGGCTTTCCTCGTATATCTCGCGTCATCCCATTTACTTTTTGCTCATAGTTTGATAACAGATACAGCTCAATATCCTGAGCCGTATCCTGAAAACTGTTTTTACAAACAACTTAATCAACATATTTTCAACACATTTTTAGCACACTACCTCACTTAACTAATTTGATCACTAATTTGCTTCGGTAATTTTTGACCAAAACAATTTGGCGCCCACCGTGTGGCAAGTGGTGCTATTTTTTCTAAAAACTTTTGCAAGATCACTACTTGGTTTTGTATTTTCCAAACTTTTTACTACATTGTTTGCAATGGCCTCGAGATCAAGCATGAGCTCTTCTACTGTGTCTGCTACAACTTCCGCAACAGTTGGTTCGGTGCTTCCTCCACCTCCACCATGGACGCAAACCTGCTCACAGCCTCAGGATATTATACCTACTCGGAGTATTCAGGAATCGGCCCCTGTTCTGGCCTCTAATGATGAAATTCTGACCTTGTTTGGTAGTGTGCAGGAACAGATGAGGCAGCAGCAGGAGACCAACCGAATGATTTTAAGAGAAATACAACTCTTGAAATCCAGCTCGAGCAGGCCCACTGAGGATACTGTCACTCCCTTGCAACCCAGGGCTTTGAACTTCAGTTCTGCGGTTTACACTGAGGATAACCGGGGAAATATTGTGCCTAGCCGTCCCCAGAATTACACTCCTGAGATACCTTCTTCAGTTAGAGTGTCAACTGAGAGAAGCTCAGGATATGCTTCAGGATATGGACAGAATCCTCAGATCGGAAGTATATCTAATAATAATAATACACTTGCTACTAACAGTATTGGATCTTTGCAGGATGCAGGTGTGACATCAGCATTGTCTAGGGAACTTCAGAAGCTAAATGATATGATATCCAGTGTACCTGGGGTGGTTCAGCCAATTCCTGAAGTGTCCCATGATAGCCACAGGATATCTCAGTTTGTGCATCCTATTTGTGATGCTGAAATCCCAAAAAGATTCCAAACTCCTAACATGAAGCTTTATGATGGAACCACGGATCCTGAGGAGAACATTGCCCAGTATAGGGAAAGAATGGAAATCAATCCTATACCTCCAGATCTTAAAGAAGCATGCTTGTGCAAGGGCTTCGGTTCTACCTTAACAGGATCAGCCTTGAAATGGCTCTTGAATGTTCCTCCGCACTCGATTACATCATTTGCTCATTTAGTGAATTTATTTAATAGTCAATTTTCTTGCAGTAGGAGTTTTGAAAAATTAACAAGTGATCTCTACAGGATAACTCAAGGACCTCAAGAATCCCTAAGGGATTATGTGAACAAATTCAGCAGGGAATCCTTGGATATCCCACACCTTGATGTTGCTACAGCAGTCCAAGCATTCAAGATGGGACTGCAAAAGGATTCCCAATTTTATCAAGATCTTGTGATGAACCCTTGCAGGAACTTGGATGAAGCTCGGAACAGGGCTTTGAGATATATCAGGCTGGAAGATGATAAGAAAATTCAAGAGAGGATGAATGCATCCTCAACATATGAATGAACTAACAGGAAGTCAGAATCTTCATACAAACCATATCGCTCCAAGCCATATGGTAGAAATGATAACAAGAAAGTGAATGCTGCTGAAGACGAGGATCCTGAGGAGTATCCTGAGTTATCTGAATATTGTTTTTCTGTTAACATACCTGAATTAATGTATGCTATGCAGGGTCTAGGAGACAAGGCCAGGTGGCCTCGGAAGAATCAACAAAAAGCTAATTGGAAGGATAAGTCCAAATGGTGTGCCTTCCATGAGGATTTCGGACATGTAACTGAGGATTGCATTGCTCTGAGAAAAGAAATAAGTTATCTTCTAAGCAAGGGATATCTGAAGGATCTCCTAGGAAGAAAGAAGAATAAGGGTCAGGATACTGAGAAGGATCCTGAAAGAGCAGTATCACCTCCTACGGATGCCAAGATAATTAACTTTATTTCAAGAGGATCCGACATTTGCGGGACTTCATATTCTGCGGCCAAGAGACATGCAAAGGAGGCTGAAGCCGAACGAGGGGAATGACCAACCGGGATGACGACCCTCACAACTGACAAAGTGATCACTTTTGATAGTGATGATAGGGATACTGTCCAGGATCCTCACCATGATGCTCTGGTAATAACATTATATGTGGCTAACCATTTTGTACGTAGGATATTGGTGGATAATGGAAACTCCGTCAACATAATCCAACTAGAGACGTTGAAAAGGATGAATGTATCTCCAATGGATATCACTTCAAAATCCACTGTACTCGTCGGCTTCAGTGGAGAAGCTAGGAATACCGTGGGAGAGATTAAATTACCAGTATATATTGAAGGGGTCAATTCAATTCAGCGCTTCTGTGTGATGGACTCCTTATCCTGCTACAATATCATATTGGGCAGGCCATGGATCCATGATATGAAAGCTGTGCCGTCAACTTATCATCAGTGCATCAAGATCCCTACACCCTGGGGAGTTGTCAAAGTGGAAAGTGATCAACAAGAAGCTAAGGAGTGTTACTCATCCTCGATGAAATCCTCAACCAAGCCTAATGCAGCATAACAATTAAAGATACGGGCCCAGGATATTGCGGAGGCTTCGGAGCAGGATGTGAAGAAAATTATCCTGGATCAGGATAATCCGGATATCTCAGTGCTCGTGGGAACCAACATCTCTCAGGATATCGAGGACCAATTAACTAATTTTTTGAAATGCAGGATGTCAACATTCGCGTGGAAGCACGAGGATATGATAGGGATTTCAAATGATATTATCATTCACAAGCTGGGAATTGACAGGTCGTTCAAGTCTGTTCAGCAAAAGCGAAGAAAGTTTGCTCCTGAACGAAATACAATTATCCAAGAGGAAGTTGAAAGATTGTTGAAGTCCAAAATGATCAGGGAGGTCAAATTTCCAAGGTGGCTAGCAAATATGGTCGCGGTTCAAAAGAAGAATGGGAAATGGAGAGTTTGTGTAGATTACACAGACCTAAACAAAGCCTGTCCAAAAGATCCATTCCCTCTTCCTCATATTGACTCAATGGTGGATGCTACTGCTGGCCATGAAATGTTAACCTTCATGGATGCATCCTCAGGATTTCAGCAGATCCAGATGGAACCTTCAGACCAGGAGGATACTGCCTTCATGACACCAACAGGTATTTATTGCTATATTGCTATGCCTTTTGGTTTGAAAAATGCAGGTGCAACGTATCAAATATTGGTAAACATGATATTCAAAGACAAACTGGGGGACACTATGGAGGTGTACATCGATGACATGGTAGTGAAATCTAAGAAGGCTGAGGATCACCTCCAGGATATTAAGGCAACATTTGATATCCTGGATCAGTATAACATGAAGCTGAACCCTGCTAAGTGCCATTTTAGAGTGCGGGCAGGAAAGTTTCTAGGATATATGGTGACTAAAAGAGGGATAGAAGCGAGCCCAGAACAGTTCAGAGCCATCCTGGATATCAAATCACCTTCTAACATGAAGGATGTTCAAAGACTGACAGGACGAGTAGCAGCATTAAACAGATTTATCTCAAGATCCTCAGAAAAATGCAAGGAATTTTACGATATCCTGAAGAAGAATAAGAAATTCGAATGGGGAGAGAAGCATGAAGCAGCCTTGCAGGATTTGAAGCAGTATCTTTCAACCGCACCTCTATTAATGAAGCCCGAGGATGGTGAACCATTATCCCTGTATCTTGCAGTATCAGGGAATGCAGTAAGTGTTGTCCTTGTAAAGGATCATGAAGGTCAACAGTATCCTGTTTATTATGTTAGCAAAAGTTTATTAGATGCTGAAACTAGATATTCTCATTTAGAAAAATTAATATTAGCATTAGTTATGGCATCAACAAAACTTAGACATTATTTTGAAACACATCGGATTCATGTTAAAACCAACTATCCTGTTAAAAAATGTGCTTAGGAAACCTGAGATGTCAGGTAGAATGGCTAAATGGTCAGTGAAGTTTGTAGGACCGGTTTTGACACCGTTCGATTGCGTAACGAACGTTCGACGTGCGGAATCCGTGAACGTGCGTGACCGAACACACAATAACGTACTAGAACCGTGATTTTATTGCAAGATATGACAAGTACAATACAAAAATCACGTGTAGAGAGTTTTCTCTCTCTAGACTTTCTCTCTCTTGACTTGATTCACCAAAATCACAAATGGAGCCAAAAGTCTTAAACATTAAATCTAAGGCTCCTATTTATAGCCCTTGGAATTAATGAGATTTCTCATTAATTACCAAAATGTCACCTTACTAATTCTATCTAAATATTACAATAAGCGCTTGATTTCTTCGGTTTCTTGCTACGACTCGGATTGACGAAGGCGATAGACATTAATGCACTAACAATCTCCCCCTTGGATATTGCTGCAGTCAATCTCATAGCGTCTTGTCTTTCTCTATCTCGAACAGAATCCTCGTGGATCTGTCTTCAAGCTTCAGTTGCTCTCCCTCTTAGTAGTCTCTTTCTTCAGGCTCCCCCTTTCGTCAAGCTTCCGTGCTTTTAGGATCGACGCCTGGCTTTCCGTAACAATAGAATCAGAAACCTACACATCTCAAACACACAATTATAACAAACAATGTTGTGATTCAACTAAATGAATCAACTAAACATTTGAGAATTATCTTTCACATTTAAAATTTAACAAAATTTGAAAACATTCCAAATTCTGATTCAACATTTCAAACCAATTAACCAATTCAACTGTTCATCTTGTTTAGCCTTTGAGATTTTGAATATCAACTTTTGATATAAGGTAAAATACACATATTTGTCTCGTGTAAATTGTATAACTTTTGTATAATTTTTATTTGTTTTATTTAGTTTTTAGTATTAGATTACATTATTTGGTGTTTTGGCATGTCCTGGTGCAAATGGAGCGAAAACGAGTAATATTTAAATAACCAGCCAGTTGAGTGGAGTAGAACGCCAGAGAACGAAGTGAAATTGCAGCTATTTTCTGTGAGTGGATCGAAGCCACTATCTATAGTTTATCAGTTAGTGGGCCGCCAAAAATCAAAAGAATGTTTGGCCATGGATAGGTCACGACACATCATGTTGGTGGTTTTAGTTCCTTTTGACCTGTGAAGGAATTAAATTGGATGATTCAATGGTGAGCAAAAAGAAAGCCTTAAAGTTCCACCCAATTACCAAGTTGTGCCACCGTTGATTTGGTTTTGGGATTTGCTAATCCACCCATGGAGACATAAACTTGGCCCAATCACTATTGTCTAAACGATTCCATGTGGGATTTCTATCAGGCCATTTTATGACGAAGAGTTGGGCGGCCATAGAAAAAGAGAGGAATGGGGACGCACGAATACGGCCGGAACATCAGAGGCACGAAGAATCATATACGGCAGTGGACGTACGCATCGGATCAGAAGGAACAAATTTTGAAGATCTTTTGGCAAGGAACGAAGCTCAAGAATCATTGGATTGAAGATCAAGAAGCTTGGAGAACAAGGGATTAACGGGTTTCGCTACTTAATTCCCATAGTTTTCTATTTTTCTTGTTGGATATCTATGAATTCTTGTTTGCAACTTTGTTTGATTGTTATTATGATTTTGATTATGTTTTCTGGCTAAACTTCATAAACTACCTAGGTGATGACAATAATTAAATAAAGTTTGGTTTTTTATTCGGTTTTTGGCATGGTTGTGGATCTTTCTTGTACTGTAAAAGCTATGGGAATTTAACTTGGTGCATATGCGTGCTTGTGATTGTTTGATTATTATTTATTGCTTCGTTCGATTCTTGGTGACGGTCTTTATCACGGAATAGAGTCGGGCTAGGGTTTTAGGTTTTGGTGAGTGTCTATATCACATAATAAATCTCTAATCCTTTAGGGTGAAAATCACGTGAAGTAACCTTAGAAACAATATTCGGTAACCTAATAAAATCAAGTGTGCTGCTAAACTCGTCGTTGTGAGGCTCGAGGGTATTAATAGGTCTCGGTTTGGTTATAAGTCCTTAATATTCCATTGTCTATTAAACCAAGATTAAAACCCATAGTTGCTTTAGACGTTCGCGCGGCAAGGTAGAGCGTCTTACATAGGCACTTTCAAGAAATTAGAGGACTGAAAGGAAAATCTAGAAAGCCGGTGAGCGTAACATCCTAGGTAGTGCCACAAGAATCGCCTCGAGAGTGTTTGAGGGGCTTAGTAGTGTCTTAATAGGTTTAGCATTTAAAGATCCCGGTTCCACACCACAAAATCATCGAATAAGAAACCCATTCTGAGTTTAGCTTGCGTCTAGCCTAGGTAGTTCCTTCACCATCCTTGAGTTCAACCTTCGTGTGAGTTCGTGTCTCGTTCGTCTAGTTCGTTTAGTTAATCTTTTATTATATTTTTAGGATATTTAGAAAACCCCCCATCGAATAAACAGTTAGTTAAAGTCCGTGTCAGTCTAGGTCTAGATAGAGTCATTAGCGTAATTTATTAGAGTCTCTTGGGTTCGATACTCGGACTTCCTTAGGCTATACTGCATCGATCAGTACACTTGCCGGTCGTGTGGTTTAGGGTTTAGAGAGTCTTAGTTTTATAAATTTAAAGCTTATAGAGTCTAGAATTAGGGTAATTTTAGTTGTTTTAATTGACCCATTTTCAGCACATCAGCTTTTCACCATCAGTTGTCGAAAATCTTTTTGGATTTTTCATATTATGAAACATAAATGCAACAGCAGAAATTAAATGCAGAAATGAAATATGTACAAACATATTTTTGTGAGTTTGTGCAAGAGGATCATATCAGATTTTGAGACATATCACCAACACCGTTAAGCTTTTAAACATTTCAAGTTTTAAACAATTTACCTAGATTGTCAGTATATTGGTCCACTTTAAATTTTCACACAAATTTCAATTGATTCGAGATACGATATTAATGTTTTAGAAACTTGAACTTAAATGTGTATCACTCCACTTGAATATACTCCTGTATCCAGATCCCAATGTTCAGTCTTACAGGTGAGTATACCACAGATGATATCTGTTAAGGGGTAATTTGCGAGGGCCTTGAGAGCTCAGGTTGATACTTCCGTATACGCAGAGAGATGACGGCTTCGACTTTCGGTGGGTCCCCTTTAGATGATCTTTTGTTACAACAGCAGTGATTATCAATTTTATTGTTTTATCAACTTGCTGAGGGCTGTGCTTATATTTCAAAGCATTTTGCAGAAAGTATTATTCGGGGACTAGGTCAGTATTTCCATACAGCAGAAGTCCCAGAATAATACCCCAGATATCACTGAGTATAAAGACCTAGTATCTCAGAAAGAGAGATCTTTCAAACAAGATTTCGGGGGTTACCCATATATCCAAGAATAGTTACCCACGAATTAAGCAAGTTTGAATTTAGGTTTATATCTCATTTCAATTTACTAAGTGTGTAAAAATCTACCGACACATCCATAGTAATATTGTTTATCACTTTTAAACATTACATATCTTTAGCGTGTTGTGATAGACCACTGATGTACTATCATCTCCTCTTTTATGCAACAAAAACTCATTTTTGATTTTTCAATGTTTTTGACATTTTCAAATTTTCTAATTTTTTTTAAAAAAATTTTCTCCCCCTAAAATCAAAATATGTTTCAATTTTGATTTTCTGGGAAAATTTGAAACAAACTGTACAAACTTGACAACATGATATCGAATTGCTTCAATTCGCCATCCACCTGGCGTAAACAATCAGAACTCCCCCTCACAACAAACTATTTTCCCATTATGATTTCAAAACACTTAAGTTTGTTTTAATCAAAATGGTTTTTCCGGAAAATTAGTTTTGTGTGTCATTTCATAAACTCAGGGTTTCATCACCTTGTTCTTCAAATTACCACTTGTAGGAAAGATGAATCAAGTACAACTTAATGTCCTTAATTTATCTTTTGAAGGTCAAAATATTACCGAAGTGAATTTCTCATGAAATATGCCGATTCCTACTCCCCAATTACCAACCTGGGAGTTCCGGCAAGTCAGGTTTTTCATTTAAACAATTTCACCCAAGCCTGACTGTCCTTGGGTGATGTTGAATTCTTGTTCAACAATGGTGGAAAATTTGCATCGTCCATTGTTAAACCTGAATTCTCAGATTTTACCTCAACAAATGGCTCTTCTGGTTTTGACATACCAGAATCATTGCCTGAATGTGGCTTGTCTGACTTTGACCTGTCAGATTCATCGCCGACATGTGGCTCCTTTGTTTCCGAAGAAACAGATTCATTGCCACCAACTTTTACCTTCTTCTTTTCCTCTTTCGTCCCAAGATTTGTATCTGATGAATTCGTCTTGCTTGACTTTGCAGTCGAGAGAGTTGATTCATCAGAGCTTTTATTCGATCTGTTCGGTGAACCCGAGGACAAAATCTTTTCTAGATACTCTCGAGCTTTCTTCCTCTTCTTCATCAGTCTGTCTTTTTGCCCTTGTGAAAGCTTCATTTTCTTTTCTAGAACTTTAGGTTCTTTAACCTTCTGTTCTTTGACTTTCTGTTCTGAAACTTTTAGTTCCTTGGGCTTTTCTTTGACTTTGACTGACTTTATCACCCTTTTCTGAGATATAGCCCTCGATCTTTCAATTGATCTCATTGGGAAATCTCTGGCAATGTGTCCTATGATTCGACATTCATAGCATCTCCTCGTTTCAAAACTCTTACTCTGGCAGTTAACAGCAATGTGTCCTTGAAAACCACATTTGTAGCACACTCTGTTATCGTACCAATCTTCACCATCAATCCAAACACTCAGATCATAGCACTGTTTGGCTTGGTGATACTCTTTGCTCCTCTTGATTGCTGGATTTGACTTTTGAGCACTGTGGTCCGACCTGCACCACTTATTACCAACAATTTTTGAGTTTTGATTTTTCAATTTTTGCGATTTTTGATTTCGATTGGATGATTGATCTGATGAGCTTTTATTTTCATTTTTAAAATTTTTCAAATTTTTAACTTTTTGTTTCTGTTCTACAATCTTCTTAACAGGTTTTTGCTTTGAGCATTCACCTATTTCAGTAGATTGCAAAACAGTATTTTTAAATTTTTCTTTTAATTCCAAAAATATTTTTCTTTTTTCTTCTTTTTCTTTTTCATCATCAGATGTATCATCACAATCTTCAATTTTGACTTTGTCAAAATTTGTGACATTGTCACTTATTGGAACAGAATTGATCGGTTTTGGACATGGAATATTCAAATACTCTGAAGAAGTCACAAAACCTTTCAATTTTGTTTCAAGCTCGTTGATTTTCTTTCGAGCTTGCTCACCTTCTTTTTCAAGTTGAATAATCTTCTGAAGATGAGAATTTATCATTTTTTGCTTTTCGATGTTGTTTTTGCTAAACACATCTCTCCCATCTTCAAGAATTTTTATTTGACTTTGAAATTCTTTTTCCATTTTTAATTTTCTAAATTTTGTTTTTGATTTTTTAAAACATTTTCTGATTTTTTAAGATTTTCATTTTCTAATGACAAACTCTCTAAATCCCTCAAGAGTTTGGCATTTTCAGATTTCAGATTTTCACAATTTAAGCACTTCTCGGTCATCTTTTCAGATTCAGCTTTCTTCTCCACCTTGATAGCTGAAATTTCTTTAACCTGCTCCTCTACCTCTTGAACAATTTCCTTAGATTTGAATTTTGCTTCATCAGTTGCTGCTTTACTCTTCTCTCTTGACTCAGTCTTCAATTTTCTAATCTTTTGTAACTCAAGTTCTTGAGCTTGAATCTTCTCGATGAAGACACTAAGATTGAAAAATTCATAGTTTGAATTGTTCTTCAACATCATCAAGTAAGTACTCCACTCATCATATGGCAATGCGTTTGCCAATTTGTCTTTCAATTCCTCATTGTTCTTGATTATCTTCAATCTCCCCATCTCCACAACTAGAAGACAATACCTTTCGATCAACTCTTCTGTAGACTCTCCCTTGATACCTGTAAAATTATCAAACTTGTTTAGTGCAATATAAATCTCAGAACCCATATTTTGGGTTTAAAAGATTTACAATGACGGATTTTCAATCAATACAAAAATTCACACAATCAAACGACTATCCGATTGAATATCAAAGATTGAGCGACAACGGATCGAGTGGGGATTTGCTCGTGCGAGTATCCGATACTTTGACAAATCACCTCGGATTACATGCAAACAAACAAATAAACACACTATCAGTTTTAAACGAACTGAATGTGTAAAAATGAGTGTGTAAAATCAATCTAAGACTCGTTGTCGAAGATTCGCAAACTCGTTTCACTGTTGTTCAAGTGAAGATCACTGAATGAATGGGTTTAGCCAAAAAGATATGAATTCAATTGAGCCGATTAAACTTGATATTGAACACTTTCAACTGGACTGACAACTAACAAATGATTGGGCCGTTAATGATGATGAAACTTGGGCTTGGGCTGAATACTGATGTGAATTGAATTTGGTGTGGACAGACTTAAAACTTGGGCCGAAGATATATTGAACTTTAGTAATGATTAGGCTGAACAACACTCAAAATGATATCACCAACTTGACCTTAGTGAACCGTATATATGAGTTGACACTCACTAATTTGAGACATTACAATTTTTAAAAAAATTCTGACAATCTTTACATTACACAAAACATCATTGGGCCAAACAATCCACCAACACTTTCAATTAATCTTGTGAATATGTCAACCGAAAATACTTATGACTAGTTAACTCTCATTGGGCCGCATATAAAACTCACGTGGGCTCACACAAACAATGTTAATCCTGAATCAATAATTGGGCCACAAAAGTGAGTTGTTATAATATGATAGGGCCGGCTAAAATCACTTAACCAACAACTGATTGAGCCGCTAAGATTTGTCACATGTATCAATCAACATTTATTATATCTGAAACTGATTGGGCCACAAGATCACATACAGCTATGAATCACCACTATTCAAAATATGTTTTACAAATTCACATGGTCATCTCTAATGTGATTGGGCCGAAAACTGTGACTAGATCATATGCAGCTGTCAACTTTAATTTTTTTTAAAAACTGATTGGTCCGTTTATTTAGTGTCCGACAACACTTGTTCAATTCAACTTATGATTTGGCCTCTCCTTCCACTAAGCCGACATCATTAAATGTAAATCAAGCTGATCGGGTCAAGAAACACACTTATTTAATCAGAAATTCACATGGCCGACAACTGTTTAATTGTTTAACACAACGATGACGATGACTAATAAGCGAACCTATTGGAAACCACAAAAGCGAAACCTGAATTGATTGTATAAGCGGAACCTTTTGGTGTCAAATAAGCGAACCTAATAAATGACCTATAAGCGGAATCTACAAGCGGAACTTTTGGTTCACAAAAGCGAACCACACATGTTACTATGAGCGGACCTCATTGGTCAAATAAGCAGATCTATGTCACAATAAGCGGAAGTGATTATGACCGAATAAGCGAACCTATTTTGTTCGAAAAAGCGAACCTGCAACTATGACAGCGAATTCGAACAGAAAAACTTAGATTTCTCCTAAAAGGTTACGAATTTGGATCTGAAACTTGGTAGGGTTATAGATCAGAGATTTTCGCACAACATATCAAAAATTCAGCCGATTCGGACCGTAAAAACCTGTTCAATTTGACGTTTTTCAGTAAAAAACGTGAAAAATAGGTAGAAGATGAAGAAATGATGAAATTCGGATCTAAAAACGCTGAAATCTGGTACGAATCAATGTGTTTGATCGTGCAATCGAGCTCCTAGCTCTGATACCACTTGTAGGACCGGTTTTGACACCGTTCGATTGCGTAACGAACGTTCGACGTGCGGAATCCGTGAACGTGCGTGACCGAACACACAATAACGTACTAGAACCGTGATTTTATTGCAAGATATGACAAGTACAATACAAAAATCACGTGTAGAGAGTTTTCTCTCTCTAGACTTGAATCACCAAAATCACAAATGGAGCCAAAAGTCTTAAACATTAAATCTAAGGCTCCTATTTATAGCCCTTGGAATTAATGAGATTTCTCATTAATTACCAAAATGCCACCTTACTAAATCTATCTAAATATTACAGTAAGACTTGATTTCTTCGGTTTCTCGCTACGGCTCGGATTGACGAAGGCGATAGACATTAATGCACTAACAAAGTTAAGTGCCTATGATCTAGTGTACGAACCTAGAAATGCCATAAAATCTCAGGATTCATTCAAAATGAAGTAGACTTAGAAGTTCAACAACTAGGAGAATCCTCGGAATCCTAGACATTATATACTGATGGTGCCTCTAATGTTAGAGGAGTAGGATTGGGTATACCACTAAAATCGCCACAGGGGGACATAATACCTCAGGCTATTAGATGTGAATTTCCTGTCACTAATAATGAAGCAGAGTATGAGGCTTTGGTTGCAGGATTAGAATTGGCTAAGAACATGAATATTAAAAGCTTGCAAGTATATGTCGATTCCTTGTTAATTACTAATCATTTTAATGGCTCCTATGCAGTTAAAGGTGAGAAGTTGATAGAATATCTCGATATTCTCAAAAAATTAGCAGGATATTTCGATGTTTTTACACTTGAACAGGTACCAAGGGAAGATAATGCTGAAGCAGACGCTTTGGCAAATCTAGGATCATCAGTCAGGATACCTGAGGGAGTCCAAATACTAATACTTCACATCCTATATCCTGCCGTAGATCTATACAAGACTCAGGATAAGGAGGTAACTAACATTCAGGATCCTGGCCATGATCCCAACGAGAATACTGAATCCTGGATGACTCCAATCATAAGATATCTCAAGGAAGGACACATTCCTGAAGACAAAAATCCTAAGGCATTTAGGATGAAGGTATCACGATTCATCATTATAAATAATATTTTGTATAAGAAATCTCTTGCAGGTCCATACGTAAGATGCTTGAAGGACCATGAGGCCATGGAAGTGCTTCAGGATATACATGAAGCGGATTGTGGTAACCACACTGGGGGCAGATCTCTATTCTCAAAAGTGTTGAGAACAGGATACTATTGGCCGACAATGAAGAAAGATGCTGTAGAATATGCTCGAAGATGTGATGCATGTCAGAGGCATAGCAACATATTGCATCAACCAGCTGAACCATTATATCCTATAGCTTCCCCTTGGCCATTCATGAAGTGGGGAATGGACATAGTAGGAAAGTTGCCAAAAGCTCTAGGAGGAAAAGTTTTTATGCTAGCAATGACTGACTATTTTTCTAAATGGGTTGAAGCTGAAGCATTTGTCCAAGTTAGGGACCAAGAAGTAGTATCCTTCATAAAGAGAAATATCTTGACCAGGTTTGGAGTACCAGCCGAGATAATCTGTGACAATGGTTCTCAGTTCATAAGTAAGAGGACTACTGACTTTTGCAAGAGTTGGGGAATAAAATGATCACATCCACACCAGTGCATCCTCAAGCAAATGGGCAAGCAGAATCCTCAAACAAGATAATAGTCAACAACCTGAAAAAGAGACTAGGAGCTAAAAAAGGAAGATGGGCAGAAGAACTACCCTTTGTTTTGTGGGCTGACAGAACAACAATAAAAAATGCAACAGGCCAATTTCCTTTCTCCTTAGTATTTGGAGCAGAAGCGGTGTTCCCAACAGAAATGGTGATACCTACGACAAGATCCAATCTCCGGGATCCTGAGCAGAATCCTGAAGCTATGTGCCAAGAATTAGATACTGTGGATGAAACAAGAGATGCAGCAAAGCTAAGGATGGCAGCATATCAACAGAGGATATCCAGAGCATACAACAAGAATATAAGAACTAGGAGGTTTCAAGTTGGGGATTGGGTGTTAAGAAAAGCTTTTCAGAATACTACTAATCCTGCCGATGGAAAATTAGCTCCAAAGTGGGAAGGACCCTATGAGATAGAATCAGAAGCAGGAAAAGGAGCATATCGACTCAAGAATGTGGAAGGGGATATGCTACCAAGATCCTGGAATGCTATACATCTAAAGCTTTATTTCAAGTGAGTTTAGAATTTAATTTCTAACTCATAATGGTATGAATTCCATCTCTTTTCAATATATTTAAGTTTATTTATTCTTTCGAACCCAATACTGACTTAAGCATCAGAGGGGTGTTAGCCAAGCTAGCGCCCACTTTAGTTTAAGGTTGTTTTGCAAAATATGCTCCAGGATATACACTCAGGATAACTCGAAAGATTAGAGGATTGGCCCCCTCTCTCACGTTTAAGGGATCCTGATCCCTTCACAGGTTTAAAGGTATTCACCTTTCTCTCGAATTGGGTTTAAACACCCCGCCTGGAGCGCAAGTTATCTAGGGATAGTTCAAGGTAGCGGGACCAGTTCATGTAAAAGTGGCTGACAATTTCGTTACTATTGGCTATATCCTGGATCCTAAAGGTATATGAGGATTGATCACCCTCTCTCACGAAAGGGTATTTTCATACTCTCTAAGGTTTAAAGGTTTTCACCTTTCTAAGTCTTGGAGATTGTACACTCTCGCCTGTAGCGCATGAAAATCAGGGTTTATCCCCAGGATATTAGGGGTTTATCCCCAGGATATTAAGGGTTTATCCCAGGATATTCAGGATTTATTTAGTAAAGCTAAAATTACGGCTGTGTTTGCGTTCCTAAGTCTTCAAAAATATTGAACACAGGGGACATATGTTATACAACTTAAAGGATGGGTTCAAAGTTATAAGTGTGCACTGGGGACATTCCTATAGTTGAAGATTGGAAGTGAATCTTTAGGAATCTCTGGTATGATCTCTCCTTTTTATTTGGATAACTTGGGTTTAATAAGTTATGCGAGCAGGATATCTCTCAGGATACCCTTACAATGTGTTCCCAAGAATGTTCAAACAAAAACTGTTTTCATAAATAAAATTCATGCAGTAAAGGTATAACAACAGAAATAAAGCCAAAAGAAGGTTATATTATTAACATACCAAAAGTTGTGCTTTCGGTTTCACCTCAAACCAAGGTCCATCCACCAAAAGAACGGTTAGTTCCTTACCATATTTACTTAACAGTTGAAGGTTTTGTCTCAAACCAAGACCCATCCACCTCCAACTATTATGTTGTCCAAAAGTGAAGCATACTAACGTCAATGACCAATGGCTTCGTCCTGAAACTTAGGTGTAACACCCCATGTTTTCGAATGTCAAAGTCAAAGTCCAAGTCAACTTTGACTTCCTTGACTATAATTAGTCTATTTTATGTTTTATTTGTATTATGTGGAGTAAGTGTTGTTAATCAGAATGAATCGAAGTAATCGAATGTTTTATCGATGCGAACCGATTTACGACTGTGAATAGTAGGAAGTAACAATGCGATAAAGTTAACTAATCAGTAATCAAACCGATCTAACCATCATCGAACTCGAATCTCGGATTTCGCGAACTGTGGTTGTTGTTATACGTGTGTGTGTGCCTTATGTGTTACTTGTGCGTGTTTACTTTGTGTTTTGTGTGGTGATCAATGGAAACTCGAATCGAAACTCGAAACTCAAATCGAATGCAATCGAAATCGAATGGTAACGTAAGGATAATGTGAAATACAGATGATTGTATGTTAGATATAGTGATTGGGACTGAAAGTAATTTGAATAGGAAACTCTACCGTACTCGTACCGTCTTCAATCGAAATCAAAATATCAAAATTCGTCGCACCGAACACTCGAACCAGGCTGTTGATCGATCAGGCTGTCAGCCGATCGAACAGCCCAGCCGATCGGACGGACTGTCCGATCGAGCAGGCTGTCCGATTGGGATGCCTGGCCGATCGGCCAGACCTTTCCTCTTTTGGAGCCTATAAATAGGGCTGTCATTGTCATTCTTTCCACTTTTGGAAACTCTCTGACCGACCAGCTCGTGCTCCTCATCTTCTCTCAGATTTCTTCCGATTTGGATAAGTTTTCATCCTAAATCTTGTACTTTCTTGATCAATGCACACTCCTACACCTTTCTATCTTTCAAATCTTGATTTCTAACCATGAAATCACCAAGATGTAAGCATTCTAGGATGATGTCATCATGGTGTTCTTCAAGAACATCATGTTTTGGCCTCAATCCACCATGAATAGCTCGGATCTAACCGATTTCCACATAAACAAGCTAAGATCTATCAAAGATCTGAACATTTACATGTTGTGAAGGATTGAAAGAAGGATTTCCAACTTTCTTTCAACTCTTTTACACTCAATGCCTTCAAACCAATAGGAACGGAGCTTGAGTCAACTCACCAATCATTCTAGTGGATGAGTGGTTCAAGATTCGGATTCTATCTACGAGGTTCACCGACTTCGGGTTAAACATCAAACCACCGTTACGAACAGTTTACCGGCCGGACTTGGGTGATTCCTGTCCGAGCAGGGGAAACAAGTAAGAATGAAAGTTCCATTGTTTAGCTCGTTGTCAAACTACCTCGAAATAACGTCAAATAACCAAAACAGCCAAGTGTTAGACGAACAGGCCAACCAGGTCAGGATGCTAACCGAACGGTTAGGCTGTCCGAACGAACAGCCCAACCGATCGGACATGTCAGCCGATCGGACATGTCAGCCGATCGACCAGGCCAGCCGATCGGCTAGCATATGGCCCCACAACTTTGACAAATTCAGGAAGTATAGTATTGAACGAGGTGATGTTCGATCGAATGAGCCGTTTGGTAAACATTACTAATCAGATCATGAGATACTATGCTTCAACCCTTGATCGATTTACAACTCGAAGTAGTACGGAGTGCCACCCGATCGAACATGTTGTTCGATCGATAAGGTAACATCCAGCTGAGGACTCACTAACGAAGTGTCTAACCGATCGGTTAAGCCGGCCGATCGAACAGACCGTTCGATCGATCGACTTGAAAGGTAAGAACACTTCAGTGTTCTCAAATACTACAACAAAAACTTCAAAAGGTCAAACCATCATACACAAACACATCCTATTCAAAGGTAGAAACAATCCACTCGAACAGTCCAACCGATCGAGCCTACCGGCCGATCGAACAGACTGTCCGAACGAACAACCCGTTCAATCGAACCTGCTGTTCGATCGACCAGGCTGTTCGACCCACTTACCCTTGTCTCCATTGTACGTGTATTCATCGTTATGCTATCAAATTGTTCAGGCTAACCCTACTCTCAAGCGCTCCCTTCAATCCATCAATCAACCGTTGTGAGTATACTCGATCCCTTTTGCTTTTAGCACTTTTGGGTGTTACATACGTTACTTATATCAAAACACATTCGATCACACTACTCAAACTATTTGAACGCTAACCGATTCGCATGTATTACGTGACTAAATGAATGCTTGTTGTTATGTTTACACGTGGAATGCTGTCTACCTGCCTTAACGACGTAGTACTATAGTTTGGACTCAGCACCCGTTCACATGGGGGTTGTTAAGGACAATTACTTGCATGGATTACGGTGGTAATCATGTATTGCGAACTGTCTCGGACAGTCAACCCGCAGTCATTGGTATTGATAGATCCATGTCGATAATTAACATGCTTCGTTTTCCTCTGTGTACGTGCTGGTTATGCGTAAACTATTTCGAACTCTATATGCTATTATCAAACTTGTATGCTCACCTTTACATTATTTGTATTGACTTTATTTTAATGTATGTGACAGGTGTTTAAGATGTTTAAAGCGAGGCTAGAATGAAGTTCTAGAGGCCCCCAACAAATAGTTGTCTGTCAGGAACAAGCGTCTAGAGCATAGTTGTCTGTAGATCTTGTCCGACCGGGTCTTTAGGAGCATGTGAACAATATTTACTTGTTTTATTTAAATCTGTGTTGTCGGAACAGAATTACTTGAGTGGTTGTTATCTGTAATAATTTGTTTTATTTTTTGGGACACGGTATGGGACGTGTTATTTAAATTGAATAGTGATGATAGTTGTTATGGAAACTTCTGGACAATCTGTTTCACTCAGTGCCATGCCCTGATGATTCCGCCATCAGTTGGGGTGTGACAGATTGGTATCAGAGCCATAACTATAGGGAATTAGGCAAGACACGACCTAGTCTAGGTCGCTGTCTTAGAGACGTAGACTATAGTTAGGAACCAACAGACCAAGCTTATGTGCTATATTCTAATATTCTTCGTTATCGCTGCACTCGACTTTTCAAATAGAGTCAAGCGATTTAGTCGAGATTAGGTGTGAAAGCCGCAAACTCTCGACTAAATTGTTTGGTTAATGCTGATTTTATCAATTTATCAATGATTTCCTCATTATTTTCGATGACGAACGAGGAGAATTATACCAAATCAGGAGTGAAATCCATATTTTGATGAATAATCTCCTCAAATTTTCCTAAAACAAGGAAGAAATTCCTAAGCTAGGGGTGAAACCCTAACCCTGACAACTTGTTCCGGATTTTATTTATCCCACCAAAGCCTCGACGGACTCCAACGACCTGAACTCACAAGTATGACCTAGGGAATACGCGTTGAATGCCCAAAAATCGAGGCAGAAATGCGATCCCGAAAGTCGAAAAGTGACGACAAGTCTACTGCGAATAGTCGAATCGCTTTGGGTAGTCGATGTCTAGTAGCCGCAGACAATCTATTTCTCGATTTATGTGTTTCGATTCTGAGCCCGCAACTGCCGGCTCTGATGATTCGTCGGTTTTATGTGCTTTATGTGTTTATGTGCTTAATTTTGTTACTGATTCGATTTTTGCTATCACTTTGATCGACACACACGACTCGCACTGCTCTTCTATCTCAAAACGCTAACAAGTCGCTGCAATTCTAGACGATACTATGCTACAACATACGCTTAAACTATACTCGACATACTATACGATTATATGATACTATTCGATATACTATACGCGATCGCTATATACGAACGACTCGCGAGCTTTGAATGATAGGTTTCTGTATTCTGACTGCATCTGTGATTAAATGTGCATGTGCTTCTGTGCTTAGGTGTTTCTGTGCTCTACGTGCCTACGTGCTTATGTGCTTCTGTGATTATGTGAATCTGTGACTTTGTGCTTATGTGATTATGTGTTGCGTGTTTCGACGTATTTCTAAGCTTTAGTAAGTAGTAGACGTGTGAGGTGAGAATCGATTGTTGTGTATGAGACCTACGACGATGTCTGTTGCAAACCATGTCGTCATCTGGACGCCGAACCCCACTTACTCGCCAAGAGAAGAGAGACAAGCGTCTCGCTGCTATCATTGCCTAGAGTGTGGCAAAAGCTGTGAGCGCGGTGTATGAGAACATCAGTAAATCATCCGTGGAGTCGCGAACTGAAGCTCCTAAGGATGCCAACAAGACTGGTTTCAGCTTCAAATAGTTTAAAGCATGCGGACCCAAAGAATTCACCGAAGAAGATGGCCCTACCGCCATGTTTCAATGGTTCGATTCAGTTGAAGTCACTCTGCGCCAAAGCGGCTGTCTTGAAAATCTCCGCACCCTCAATGCTACAGGCGTCTTCCAGTCCCAAGCACTAGACTGGTGGACGGCCGAACGAAACAAGCGCGGAAATGATGCAACTTATGAGCTGACTTGGTAGGAGTTGAAGGCCATCATGATGGACAAATTCTGCCCTCCCCATGAACGCCAAAAGCTGGAGGACGAGTTTTGGAACATCAAGCAGAAGGATGGAGACAACGCTGCTTTAACTGCTCGCTTCAAGCAGCTTAGCATCATTTGTCCCGACCAAGTCAAGACGCCAGACATGGCCATCAAGAAGTATATTCGATCTCTACCCGATTGTGTTGCCGATTTCGTTCATGCCGCCAAGACGATCGAAGAGACCTACCTGCTTGCCGCTGAGATCAATGACAAGCGGGTAAAGTCGGGTTTTTGGGATAAGCATACCAAGTCTCTACATCAAGCCACCACCGCATCGACCGCCGACACCACCACTACTCAACCCTCCAAGTCATCAAGAAGAAAGAAGAAGCACAACAACAGCTCCAGCAACAAGAACTGTGCTGTGACAACGACTGTTGCTCCTCTGCAAGCCGTACAGGCTCAGCAGCAGTCTCACCATCGACAAGCTCCAGCGATCAATGCGCCGCCAGCCAAGCGTGCCTACACAGGTCCCCACCCGCTCTGCCCGACATGTTCATACCATCATCCGGTGGGAATCGCCTGTCGTTTCTGTGCCCACTGCAACCTCTACGGGCATTTCACTGCGAATTGTCGCTATGGTCCCCGTCAAGCCCCAGTTCAAGCCGCCGCTCATCAAGCTTTACTCCCAGCCCCTCAAGGCCAACCTGCAGCTCAAGCACCCGCGGTCAATGCTCGAGTTTGCTTTGCATGTGGTGATCCTAACCACTTTGCAAACATGTGCCCGAACCGGGTTGTGAAACAAGAACCCCAACAGCAGCAGCAACAGCAAGCAGCCCCTTCCAGAACCTTTAACATCAAGGCCCGTCAAGCCCAGGCTGACAATAACTGCTTTGTGTCGTTTGAATTCGAGAAGCTCCTTAGTCGTAAGCGCTCTTATCTCCCCTCGTTATTCGAAGTCGAAGTTGCTACTGGAAGAACCGTCGCCGTTAACTCTGTTCTTCGTGATTGTACCCTCGAGCTCAACAATCATATCTTCCCTATCGACCTCATTCCAATGCAACTTGGAAGTTTTGACGTCATAGTAGGCATGGACTTTCTTCGCGAAAACCATGCTGAAGTTGTGTGTTTTGAAAAGATGATTCGATTCTCGCTCGCAAATGGTGATCTCTTATGCGTATACGGTGAAACAGCTTCGAAAGGTCTCAAGCTCATGTCATGCGTCCAAGCTAGCAAGTATCTCCGCAAGGAATACAGCGCTTTCTTGGCCAACATTGTAGTAGCGGAGAAGGAAAAGAAAAAGAAGGCCGAAGTCAAAGACGTCCCAGTGGTTCGTGAATTTCCTCAGGTGTTCCCTGATGACCTTCCCGGACTGCCGCCAAGTCGTGATATCGATTTTCGTGTCGACCTTATTCCTGGAGCTAACCCTGTTGCTAAAGCCCCTTATCGACTCGCACCATCCGAAATGAGGGAACTCTCAAACCAACTCCAGGAGTTACTTGAAAAAGGCTTTATTCGCCCGAGCACCTCTCCTTGGGGCACACCAGTCCTTTTCGTCAAAAAGAAGGATGGGTCGTTCAGGATGTGCATCGACTATCGGGAATTGAATAAGCTGACCATCAAGAACCGTTATCCCCTACCTCGAATCGACGATTTGTTTGATCAACTACAAGGTGCATCGTGTTTCTCAAAGATCGACTTACGTTCAGGTTATCATCAGTTATGCATACAAGAAGAAGATATACCCAAAAGCGCCTTTCACACTCGATATGGCCACTAGGAGTTCGTTGTTATGCCTTTTGGTCTAACCAACACGCCCGCGGTTTTTATGGATCTAATGAATCGCGTGTGTAAACCTTATCTTGACCGTTTCGTCATCGTGTTCATCGACGATGTCTTGATTTATTCCAAGTCAAAAGCCGAACACGCGCAACATCTACGTTTGGTTCTCGAGTTACTCCTGGGGAACCAACTCTATGCCAAGTTCTCCAAGTGCGAATTCTGGTTGGAGGAGGTTCAGTTTCTGGGTCACATCGTGAATAGTCAGGGTATTCATGTCGATCCCGCGAAGATTGAAGCAGTTAAAAGCTGGATTACACCAAAGAACCCGTCTGAAGTTCGTTCTTTTCTCGGACTAGCGGGCTATTATCGACGATTTATCGAAGGATTCTCAAAGATCGCTGTGCCGCTTACCGCTCTTACTCATAAAGACAGGTCTTTTGTTGGGGAACTGAACAAGAATCTGCTTTTCAAACCCTCAAGCGCAAGCTCTGCAATGCTCTTGTTCTCACATTGCCAGACGGAAACAACGATTTCATTGTCTATTGTGATGCTTCCAACCTTGGTCTTGGCTGTGTTCTCATGCAACGGGACAAGGTTATAGCTTACGCATCTCGTCAGCTCAAAATCCACGAGAAGAACTATACAACCCACGATCTCGAGCTAGGCGCAGTTGTTTTTGCATTGAAGATTTGGCGACACTACCTGTATGGTACCAAGTGTACGATCTTCACCGATCACAGGAGTTTACAACACATCTTTAATCAGAAAGAACTTAACATGCGTCAATGCCGATGGGTAGAACTTCTGAGCGATTATGACTGTGAGATTCGTTATCACCCAGGCAAGGCAAATGTTGTAGCCGACGCACTCAGCAGACAGAGTTATTTGCTCTGTATTCGCAATACCCAAGCCCAGCATGATCTCAAAACTCCCATCCGCGAAGCCCAGCATGCCTGTTTTAACAAACGCACCTTGAAGAAGGAGAGAATCTACCACGATGCAGCTCAACTGGTAAGCAAGGCAGATGGGATTTTCTATTATCTGGACCGAATTTGGATCCCTAAGCGGACCGATTTGCGAAAGATTATAACGAACGAAGCCCACAAATCCCACTATTCTATTCATCCCGGTGCCGATAAAATGTACCAGGATCTTCGTTACAAGTACTGGTGGCCGGGTATGAAATGGGATATCGCCCTCTATGTTGAAAGTTGCCTGACTTGTGCAAGAGTTAAGGCTGAACACCAGCGACCTTCTGGCTTACTCAAACAACCTCTGATCCCCATATGGAAGTGGGAGAGTATAGCTATCGATTTCATAACCAAACTTCCGCCCACGCCATCAGGCCACGACAGCATTTGGGTCATAGTTGATCGTTTGACCAAATCAGCCCACTTTTTGCCAATACGGGAAGACTACAAGGTAGAATGACTAGCCCGAATCTACACCGACGAGATCATTTGTAACCATGGTACGCCTCGTGACATCATTTCAGACCGTGATGCTCGGTTTACTTCGCGATTGTGGGAAACGTTTCAAGCGGCTCTTGGTACGTCGCTTAACCTGAGTACTGCTTTCCATCCTCAAACTGACGGACAGTGTAACATTTGTGCTTGTAATCATTGTGAACAGTTCAGTTATCACTAAAACAATGTCATTTTATCCCAATGTTTGTTTGGTTGTGTTTTACATTTTTCATGTTTTGACTTTTATTCAATTCCAAACTCTACATCACTTTCTGGAGAATTATACGCAAACTGGTGCGTAAACGTACTCAGTTTAATGCGAAAAATACTCCGAAACATCAACATATACTCAACATACCTTAAATAACCTTTACATAACTTAGAAATAAGTTTTGAAGGCTTTGGTATGGCAAAAACAAGTTAATTCGCTTACAAGGACTAAACTTGACAAACTGCGAAAGTATGCCAATTTGAACTGTAACAAACATTCCAGAACATATCCATAAGTTAAACATACCATAAATGTCCTTTACATAGCTTAGAAATAGGCTTTGAGGGGTTTGGTATGCTAAAACAAACTTTTGGATCATTCAGGGACTAAAAGTGTCAAAAAGTGCACAAGTTTGCACTTTCGCGCATAACTTACGTTCTGAATACATCCGGACATCCAAAAATTTATGTAAGCATCCTTATATTATGCCTTAGTGTTTGGCATGAGAAAAATCCATTCGTCGCGTCATTTGGATCGTTTTTTCGCGCTTATGCGCATTCCGTCGTAATTAACCGAACATCACGATCGTACGGCCAAACCAACCAACATCCGACACATTTTTGAGCATGTTTCATGTCCACAATGTTTAGACATCATTTTAGGGCCTTGAAGTTGGCTTTACGGGCCTTAGAAGTGTCGGAAATGGCTTAAACATGCAACAGGGACCAAAACTGCCATTTCTGAAACTTTGTGTAGATCAGACATAGCCAGGCGGCCCGCCTGAGTTTTGTCTGATCCTGATGCGGGCCGCATGGCCCCTTCAGTTGCAGAAACTTTGTTTTCTTGCTAAAATTGGCCTTTCAAACACTCCAAAGGGCAATGCCCTTTCACCATCTTAGGGGTTAAGGTCGCATTAAGCCACCACAACATCTTGACAAGTGTACGGCTTGGATCGTGGCACGATATTCAAGAAACGATCCTAACGGCTTTACTTTTCCTGTAAATACCCCCCCCCCTTTTTGGTTAAAACCCACAAAAATCTGATCTAAAGCTCTAAGTTGGAACCTTTGTTTCATACCTGAGCCATTTTGATCTAGATTAGCATTCGGGGACCCTTCGTAAGTGTTCTTTCGCTCTTTTATTCGCTTTTCGAGTCCGAAAGTCAAAGTGTTGTTTGACTTTCTGTGTGACCAGCCTATGGTCAACACGAAGTTCATTGGAACTTCATAACGTGAGCGTGATCACGATGGTTATAGTCCGTAGTGACTATACCTACTGATTACCACGTTATCTAGGCTTAGTGACGAGTCGTAGTTTCGGCCAAAATACACATTTTTGTGTATTTTGTAACCAAACTACTCGTGGGCATCAAAGCCGTTTGTTTTGATGCCAAACCTGTTTTCTAAACTTAGTTAAGCATGTTCTAACATGCTTAGCTCGTCACTTTTAGTTTAGTGCTTATATAGGGTCGTAAGGTAAGCGATCTAAACAATCGCTTATACTTTCGAACCCGACCCATTTGGTCGATCATTAGGATCCGACCAAACACATTAGGTGACCATAGCTATAACCTTCCGAGGTTATGCCTTGTGGTCACGATGTTAGGCGTTCCAAACGCGTTCTACGCGAACGACGCATTAAGGTAGCATAAGCTACCTAAACGGGTCGTAATGGGTCGCAAGCACTTAGGTTAGGTTTCATTTTAGTATGTAGGCTTTGTTAAACCATATTACACGAGTCTCCATACTCGTTTGGTTTACGAACCCGCATACTATCCGATCCTTCCGATTTTGGTCCGGTATATTAATATAGCTACCTATTAGGTGCCGTTTGATATCCCGTGATCACTAGCATTGTGTGATTATTATACGAGAACTTCAAAGCAATCTCAGGTGAGTACATTGAACCCCATCTTTTACTGTTTTCCAAACTGTTTTGGGGTGAAACACATGTGCCTACTTGTTACTTTCATGCTTTCCATGTTTTCACATCATATACCTGCTATATTCGTTAGTACATTATAGTACATGTTTTCATTACATTTCATGCTATGTATGCCCACTGTGTGCGTACTTAGTACATTGCTATACATTACATTTCATGCTATGTATGCCCATTGTGTGCGTACTTAGTACATTGCTTTACATTACATTCCATGCTATGTATGCCCATTGTGTGCGTACTTAGTACATTGTTTCACATTGCATTTCATGCTATTTATGCCCATTGGGTGCATACTTAGTACAATTGTTTACATCACATGCCTTCATTTTGGTATAACATTTGGTTTTTTTAACATAGAACAATACATTCATTAGCATTAGCTACGCCGTTTGTTAGTAGGTAGTGGTACCATAGGAATTGACAACTCCCGTTCCTGAAATCCTGGGTTTGTTTGGATTGGAAGGAATGACCGAATTCGATATACATAACTTAGATAAACCTTTAATTTGTTTAAGGGTTTATCGCCACAGTCTCAAGGCTTGGATGTATGCATTTTCACAATACCGCATAGATGTTTATATCAGTAGAGCATGCATTGTTCCACAAAACATAACGTTGATTTAAACCATGTTTTACTTCAACACCTTGTTTTGTGCATTTTACATATGGTTTAGTTGATACATTTCACTTACCATACATGATATATTTTGGGTACACATTACATGACCTACATTAAACATAAAAATATTGACATTGTTATACACATTTGGTGGTTTACATTGAACATAGACATTTCGATGTGGTTTACACAATAACACTTGACAATTGATTTATACATGAACAAATTACATGGTGGTTGGTTTGGGTAAATGGTTTGAGTAACGTGGCGTATGTAATATGATACAAACATGGTGGATACGCCGCTGGTACTTCCTATATATAAATTTTTGTATAATATTACATATCGTAGCGTTATCTAAATCATTTCAGTTTAGTCATACTACGTTTTATACAAATAACATACTTTTTACAAGACATTGCTCTACAAACAACTTATCTTATTCAACTCATTTTACTTGGTTACTCGTTTAACCTTACACTTATCTATACATATCATCTGATATTATCATTTTTCAAATGGTTTACAAAGCAAGACAAATTACAAGGTTCATGACTGACTGTTATTAAACATTTCTTTGAACTCAAGTCATGAATCCCATTTTCACAAAACCTATGTATCTCACAGGCATTTTTATGCTGACGTACCTACTTTCACATGTGTTTTCAGGAGTTGTTCCATAGGATGATGATCATGACACTAGGGCGGACCTGTGCCTTAGAGACTAAAAATGAAGATAGACTAGTTTAATTTAGTCGCGAACTCTTTGTTTTCCTGTTTAAGACAATGTATTACACTTGTTAATTAAATAAATTGTAACTTTGGTTTCCATGGTTATGAAACAATTAATTCTGTCCCAACACTCCCCGGCGTTTCCGCCGCGGTTGCATGTTATACGCGGCCGGGGTGTGACAGAAGAGTTGGTATCGGAGCATTTTGTTATAGGGAATTAGGTTATTAGTAATGCTTTGACCTAGACTATAACTTTCTAGGACCCTAACACAAGTTATCTTGTGTTTAGATTTTAAAACATGCACATCACCTATCCTTAGGTGATAACCACAACGAGAATTTCGATTCCGAATCCGCTTTGAAAATTAATCATCTGTTCTAGGATGATTGATTACTAGGTTTTGAACCCTCTGTTATATGGTTTTGAATCCTTTGGATTTTTAAAAATCTCGTCAAGGTTTTCGGGTTTTAATAGTGTGAACACGTGCGAACTGGAAGAGTGAATGCCTGTACCCTGGGTTTTCTGTCTAAGGCTAGAGTGTTCGTACAAATCCACATAATCGGACCAGTCACTCTTACCTGGGAACTCTTGGGGTGAGTGTTCACTTATAGGCGAACATGTCTTCGCGATACATTATTTTTGACCCGCTTACTTTGACTAGACATTTCGTATCGCTTGTTTGCTTTGCGATGCGTAACCACCATCTTTGCTTTTGTTGATTCTGTTTCATCTCATTCTCTTCATCCAATCATCTCACTCGTTTCCTTTCATGTTTTCCTCTTTTAGAATGCCTCCACGACGCGAACACCAGATAGCAACTGCCGAGCTGGCAGAAATTATTGCGCAGCAGATGGCTGCTCAATTCCCAAATCTCTTTCCTCAATGGAACCAAGCCAACAACAACAACAATGGTACATGCAATTTCAAGAACTTTAACTCGGCTAAACCACTCAAGTTTAGTGGTTCTGAGGGAGCAACTGGGCTTCTTCAATGGTTCGAGAGCATCGAGAATACTTTTCGCCACGTGTAGTGTCCGGATAATCACAAGGTCGAGTTTTCTTCGAGCGTGTTTCAGAAGAGGGCTCTTACATGGTGGAATGGGGTAATGAGAGACCGTGGTGCAGAAGTTGCTCTAGGGCAGACAGGGGCTGAACTAAGAGCTCTTATGATGAGGGAGTTTTGTCCTCGTCATGAACAACGAGCGTTGGAGAAGGAGTTTTTTGATTTGAAACAAGATAGTGGCGAGCACAGGGCATATATTGATAGGTTTGAGGAGCTGAGTCTACTTTGCCCGACTATGGTCGCCCCACTCGACAAGGCTATCGAAAGGTACATCGACGGCCTGCCTGACTCGGTACAAGACATTATTACTGGTAGCAACCCTACCACACTCCGTCAGGCAATCGAGTTATCAGCGACACTGACTGAGTCGCAGATTCGAAAGAATAAATTACACAGGAAGGGTGACAAGGGCAAGAAACAGTCGTCTGACAAGGAAGATAGCAAGAAAGGTTAAAACAAGAATGGAAAGGATTCTGGTTCATCAAAAAGGGAAAAGAAGCGTAAGGCTTCCCAAAACTATGTTGTTACTGCCCAAGCTAACCAGGCAGCTCCCAACCAACCCGCACAGCCTCCAGCAAAGAAGCCCTATTCAGGAAGTGCACCTTTGTGCAATAGATGCAACAGTCACCATCAGCCGCAACATCAGTGCCGTTTCTGTACTAACTGTGGGAAGTCAGGTCATCTTGCCGATGTTTGTCGGTTTGCTCAAAATTGCGCAGTTCTGAACCCGGCTCAACAAGTTGCTCAGCCTACTACTCAGCAACAGGGTCAAGCTGCACGGCCATACTACCCACCAGGTGCTTGTTATAACTGTGGGGATCTGACCCATTACAGAAACCGGTGCCCAAGACTAGCCAACCAGAATCAGAATGCAAACCAGAATCAGGCTCAGGCTCGAGGGCGAGTCTTCAACATGAATGCTCAAGAGGCACAAGCAGACAATGAAGTGGTGAACGGTACGTTCTTTATTAATAATCAGCCTGCATCTGCTCTTTTTGAATCGGGTGCCGACAAGAGTTTTGTGTCATTGTCTTTTGAGCCAATGCTTCGCGTGTCTAGAACGAAACTAGGTAAACCTTTGACAGTAGAGGTTGCTAGTGGTGAACCCATTGTTCTTGATTCTGTTCTCCGCAACTACCAGTTGAACCTCAACAACCATCTTTTGCCTATCGACCTCACGCCTATGCAACTTGGAAGCTTCGACGTTATTGTGGGTATGGATTGGTTATCTAAGCATCGCGTAGAGATAGTTTGTTCTGAGAAGATTGTTCGTGTGCCGTTGTCGACAGGCGAGATCCTACAGGTTCGTGGTGAGAAGCCTACCGGTGGTCTCAAACTCATGTCTTGTTTTAAAGCACGGAAGTATCTACGGAAGAACTATGTGGCTTTCTTAGCACATGTTACAACAGGTAAAGGCAAGAGTAAGTCTATTTCAGATATTCCTGTCGTTCGGGATTATTCTGAAGTTTTTCCTGAAGAGTTACCTGGTCTACCTCCAGCACGCCAAGTCGAGTTCCGTATTGATCTTGTACCTGGTGCAAATCCCATTGCCAGAGCTCCATACCGTCTTGCACCATCAGAGATGCAAGAATTATCTAAGCAGCTTCAGGAGCTCTCTGACAAAGGTTTTATCCGTCCTAGCTTTTCACCTTGGGGTGCTCCCGTTCTTTTTGTCAAGAAAAAGGATGGATCTTTTAGGATGTGTATCGATTATCGTGAGCTTAACAAGCTCACCATCAAGAATCGATATCCCCTACCCCGCATTGATGATCTCTTTGATCAATTGCAAGGCGCTTCTTATTTTTCAAAGATTGATCTACGATCTAGATATCATCAGCTTCGTGTGCATGAAGAAGACATTCCCAAGACAGCGTTCCGCACTCGCTATGGACATTATGAGTTTACAGTCATGCCATTTGGTTTGACTAATGCTCCTGCTGTTTTCATGGACTTGATGAATAGGGTCTGCAAACCTTATTTGGATAAGTGCATCATCGTTTTTATTGATGACATTTTAATATATTCTAAGACGCGAGCTGATCATGAGCAACATCTTCGTCTTACTTTGGAACTCCTAAAGAAAGAGCAACTTTTCACCAAATTCTCCAAGTGTGAATTCTGGCTTAAAGAAGTTCAATTCTTAGGACATATTGTCAACGAACAAAGTATTCATGTAGATCCTTCCAAGATCAGTGCGATTAAGGATTGGGATACACCTACTACTCCTACTGAAGTTCGTTCTTTTCTTGGTCTAGCGGGTTATTACCGCCGCTTCATTGAGAATTTCTCAAAGATTGCAGTTCCTCTAACTGCTCTAACTCAGAAGAACAAGCCATTTGATTGGGGAGTCAAACAAGAGGAAGCGTTCCTGACTTTGAAACAAAAACTTTGCGACGCGCCTGTTCTAACTTTGCCCGAGGGCAATGATGATTTCGTCGTTTATTGCGACGCATCTAAATTGAGTCTTGGCTGCGTCCTGATGCAAAGGAACAAAGTCATAGCATACGCATCGAGACAGTTGAAGATACATGAGAAGAACTACACCACTCATGATCTTGAGTTGGGTGCAGTTGTCTTCGCTCTCAAAATCTGGAGACACTATTTGTACGGTACAAAATGTGTGGTTTTCACTGACCACAAAAGTCTCCAGCATATCTTCAATCAGAAAGAGCTCAACATGAGGCAACGACACTGGGTGGAGCTTCTAAACGACTATGACTGCGAAATTCGCTACCATCCTGGTAAGGCGAATGTCGTAGCTGATGCTTTAAGTCGCAAGGAACGTACAAAGCTTCATTGTGTTCGTGTCCAATCTGTTATTCAAGCTCAATCTGATATCCAAGCCCGTATTTCTCAGGCTCAACAATCTTGTGTTTCACAAGGTTTGATGGATAAGGAATTTCCTTATCACATAACTCCTGCTCTAGAACTGAAGGACAATGGATCATATTATTTCATGAACCGCTTGTGGGTCCCAAGCCAAGATAATCTTCGTACCTTGCTTATGGATAAAGCCCATAAGTCTCGTTATTCTATTCATCCTGGCTCAGATAAGATGTATAAGGATCTTCGTATTCAGTATTGGTGGCCTGGTATGAAGAAAGACATTGCCTTATACGTATCCAAATGCCTTACTTGTCTTAAGGTTAAGGCTGAACATCAACGTCCTTCCGGATTATTGGAGCAACCAGAGATCCCAGTTTGGAAATGGGAAAACATTACTATGGATCTCATTACCAAACTCCCGCGCACAAAGAAAGGTCACGATGCCATCTGGGTAGTCGTTGATCGTCTTACAAAGTCAGCGCATTTCTTGCCAATCCGTGAGGATTTTTCGGCAGAAAAACTTGCTCAAATCTACGTAGATGAAATTGTAGCTCGACATTGTGTTCCTTTGAACATCATTTCTGACAGAGATGCTCGTTTCACTTCTCATTTTTGGAGAACCATGCAATCTGCTATGGGGTCCCAACTTAATCTGAGCACAGCTTATCATCCGCAAACGGATGGCCAATCTGAAAGAACAATCCAGACACTGGAGGATATGCTTAGAGCTTGTATGATCGATT
The DNA here is from genome assembly GCF_002127325.2 of Helianthus annuus. Classification (NCBI taxonomy): domain Eukaryota; kingdom Viridiplantae; phylum Streptophyta; class Magnoliopsida; order Asterales; family Asteraceae; genus Helianthus; species Helianthus annuus. Next base: position 63,549,106 of record NC_035435.2, read on the forward strand.
TTGGTGGTAGTTGGGATTCACATCTTCCGTTGATTGAATTCTCCTGCAACAACAGTTATCACTCCAGCATCAACATGGCTCCTTTCGAGGCTCTCTATGGTCGAAAATGTCGTTCACCAGTCTGCTGGAATGAGATCGGCGAGGCCCAACTTACTGGACCTGCCCTCATTTTAGAGACAACAGATAAGGTTAAGAAAGTTCGTGATAACCTTCAGACAGCTAGAAGCCGTCAAAAGAGTTACGCGGACCTAAAACGCAAGCCCTTGGATTTTCAAGTCGGTGATCGTGTATTACTTAAGGTCTCACCTTGGAAAGGTGTGATCAGATTCGGAAAGAAAGGAAAACTTGCACCTAGATACGTTGGACCATTCAAGATCGTCGAAAGAATCGGTAAGGTAGCCTACAGACTTGAGTTACCTCCTGAACTTGGAAATGTTCATCTAACCTTTCACGTGTCCAATCTCAAGAGGTGTTTAGCTGATGAAAAACTCCACATACCGCTTGACGAAATTCGTGTTGATAAAACACTGAAATTTGTTGAGAAACCGGTAGAAATCATGGAACGTGAAGTCAAGTGGCTTAAACGCAAGCACATTCCTTTGGTCAAGGTTTGTTGGGAATCTAAGCGTGGACCCGAGTTTACTTGGGAACGCGAAGATCAAATGAAGGCAAAATATCCGCATCTTTTTCCACGAGTTTCCTCTAAATAAATTTCGGGACGAAATTTCCACAAGCAGGGGAGACTGTAACATTTGTGCTTGTAATCATTGTGAACAGTTCAGTTATCAATAAAACAATGTTATTTTATCCCAATGTTTGTTTGGTTGTGTTTTACATTTTTCATGTTTTGACTTTTATTCAATTCCAAACTCTACATCACTTTCTGGAGAATTATACGCAAACTGGTGCGTAAACATACTCAGTTTAATGCGACAAATACTCCGGAACATAAACATATACTCAACATACCTTAAATAACCTTTACATAACTTAGAAATAAGTTTTGAAGGCTTTGGTATGGCAAAAACAAGTTAATTCGCTTACAGGGACTAAACTTGACAAACTGCGAAAGTATGCCAATTTGAACTGTAACGAACATTCTGGAACATATCCATAAGTTAAACATACCATAAATGTCCTTTACATAGCTTAGAAATAGGCTTTGAGGGGTTTGGTATGCTAAAACAAACTTTTGGATCATTCAGGGACTAAAAGTGTCAAAAAGTGCACAAGTTTGCACTTTCACGCATAACTTACGTTCTGAATACATCCGGACATCCAAAAATTTATGTAAGCATCCTTATATTATGCCTTAGTGTTTGGCATGAAAAAATTCATTCGTCGCGTCATTTGGATCGTTTTTTCGCGCTTATGCGTATTCCGTCGTAATTAACCGAACATCGTGATCGTACGGCCAAACGAACCAACATCCGACACATTTTTGAGCATGTTTCATGTCCACAATGTTTAGGCATCATTTTAGGGCCTTGAAGTTGGCTTTACGGGCCTTAGAAGTGTCGGAAATGGCTTAAACATGCAACAGGGACCAAAACTGCCATTTCTGAAACTTTGTGCAGATCAGACATAGCCAGGCGGCCCGCCTGAGTTTTGTCTGATCCTGATGCGGGCCGCATGGCCCCTTCAGTTGCAGAAACTTTGTTTTCTTGCTAAAATTGGCCTTTCAAACACTCCAAAGGGCAATGCCCTTTCACCATCTTAGGGGTTAAGGTCACATTAAGCCACCACAACATCTTGACAAGTGTACGGCTTGGATCGTGGCACGATATTCAAGAAACGATCCTAACGGCTTTACTTTTCCTGTAAATACCCCCCCCCCCCTTTTTGGTTAAAACCCACAAAAATCTGATCTAAAGCTCTAAGTTGGAACCTTTGTTTCATACCTGAGCCATTTTGATCTAGATTAGCATTCGGGGACCCTTCGTAAGTGTTCTTTCGCTCTTTTATTCGCTTTTCGAGTCCGAAAGTCAAAGTGTTGTTTGACTTTCTGTGTGACCAGCCTATGGTCAACACGAAGTTCATTGGAACTTCATAACGTGAGCGTGATCACGATGGTTATAGTCCGTAGTGACTACACCTACTGATTACCACGTTATCTAGGCTCAGTGACGAGTCGTAGTTTCGGCCAAAATACACATTCTTGTGTATTTTGTAACCAAACTACTCGTGGGCATCAAAGCCGTTTGTTTTGATGCCAAACCTGTTTTCTAAACTTAGTTAAGCATGTTCTAACATGCTTAGCTCGTCACTTTTAGTTTAGTGCTTATATAGGGTCGTAAGGTAAGCGATCTAAACAATCGCTTATACTTTCGAACCCGACCCATTTGGTCGATCATTAGGATCCGACCAAACACATTAGGTGACCATAGCTATAACCTTCCGAGGTTATGCCTTGTGGTCACGATGTTAGGCGTTCCAAACGCGTTCTACGCGAACGACGCATTAAGGTAGCATAAGCTACCTAAACGGGTCGTAATGGGTCGCAAGCACTTAGGTTAGGTTTCATTTTAGTATGTAGGCTTTGTTAAACCATATTACACGAGTCTCCATACTCGTTTGGTTTACGAACCCGCATACTATCCGATCCTTCCGATTTTGGTCCGGTATATTAATATAGCTACCTATTAGGTGTCGTTTGATATCCCGTGATCACTAGCATTGTGTGATTATTATACGAGAACTTCAAAGCAATCTCAGGTGAGTACATTGAACCCCATCTTTTACTGTTTTCCAAACTGTTTTGGGGTGAAACACATGTGCCTACTTGTTACTTTCATGCTTTCCATGTTTTCACATCATATACCTGCTATATTCGTTAGTACATTATAGTACATGTTTTCATTACATTTCATGCTATGTATGCCCATTGTGTGCGTAGTTAGTACATTGCTATACATTACATTTCATGCTATGTATGCCCATTGTGTGCGTACTTAGTACATTGCTTTACATTACATTCCATGCTATGTATGCCCATTGTGTGCGTACTTAGTACATTGTTTCACATTGCATTTCATGCTATTTATGCCCATTGGGTGCATACTTAGTACAATTGTTTACATCACATGCCTTCATTTTGGTATAACATTTGGTTTGTTTAACATGGAACAATACATTCATTAACATTAGCTACGCCGTTCGTTAGTAGGTAGTGGTACCATAGGAATTGACAACTCCCGTTCCTGAAATCCTGGGTTTGTTTGGATTGGAAGGAATGACCGAATTCGATATACATAACTTAGATAAACCTTTAATTTGTTTAAGGGTTTATCGCCACAGTCTCAAGGCTTGGATGTATGCATTTTCACAATACCGCATAAATGTTTATATCAGTAAAGCATGCATTGTTCCACAAAACATAACGTTGATTTAAACCATGTTTTACTTCAACACCTTGTTTTGTGCATTTTACATATGGTTTAGTTGATACATTTCACTTACCATACATGATATATTTTGGGTACACATTACATGATCTACATTAAACATAAACATATTGACATTGTTATACACATTTGGTGGTTTACATTGAACATAGACATTTCGATGTGGTTTACACAATAACACTTGACAATTGATTTATACATGAACAAATTACATGGTGGTTGGTTTGGGTAAATGGTTTGAGTAACGTGGCGTATGTGACATGATACAAACATAGTGGATACGCCGCTGGTACTTCCTATATATAAATGTTTTTATAATATTGCATATCGTAGCGTTATCTAAATCATTTCAGTTTAGTCATACTACGTTTTATACAAATAACATACTTTTTACAAGACATTGCTCTACAAACAACTTATCTTATTCAACTCATTTTAATTGGTTACTCGTTTAACCTTACACTTATCTATACATATCATCTGATATTATCGTTTTTCAAATGGTTTACAAAGCAAGACAAATTACAAGGTTCATGACTGACTGTTATTAAACATTTCTTTGAACTCAAGTCATGAATCCCATTTTCACAAAACCTATGTATCTCACAGGCATTTTTATGCTGACATACCTACTTTCACACGTGTTTTCAGGAGCTGTTCCATAGGATGATGATCATGACACTAGGGCGGACCTGTGCCTTAGAGACTAAAAATGAAGATAGACTAGTTTAATTTTGTCACGAACTCTTTGTTTTCCTGTTTAAGACAATGTATTACGCTTGTTAATTAAATAAAATGTAACTTTGGTTTCCATGGTTATGAAACAATTAATTCTGTCCCAACACTCCCCGGCATTTCCGCCGCGGTTGCATGTTATACGCGGCCGGGGTGTGACAGACAGACTGAAAGAACGATCCGTACTCTTGAAGACATGCTCCGCGCGTGTCTCATAGACTTCGGTGGTAGTTGGAACAAATACCTACCGTTAGTCGAATTCTTGTACAATAACAGCTATCATGCCAGCATATAAATGGCACCATTCGAGGCTTTATATGGAAGAAGATGTCGTTCGCCTATTGTGTGCACGAGATCGGTCATTCGCAATTAACCGGTCCCGAGTTACTACAAGAAACGACTGACAAAATCCTCCAGATTCGAGACAACTTGTCGAAAGCCAGGGATAGACAGAAAAGTTACGCCGATAGAAGACGCAAGCTCCTTGAATTTGACGTTGGCGACTACGTACTCCTAAAGGTGTCACCTTGGAAGGGTGTGGTCAGATTCGGCAAGAAAGGGAAACTAGCACCTCGATATGTTGGACCTTTTAAGATTCTGGAAAGAATCGGTAAAGTCTCCTACAGACTCGAACTACCGGAGGAACTTAGTAATGTCCACCCAACTTTCCATGTGTCGAACCTCCGAAAATGCCTAGCTGATCATGATCTGATTGTACCTCTCGACGATCTTCAGGTCAACGAAACGCTACACTTCGTGGAAAAGCCTGTCGAGATCATGGATCGCCAAACCAAGCAACTCAGACGCTCGCGCATCCCAATCGTGAAAGTCCGATGGGAAGGAAAACGGGGCGCAGAGTTCACTTGGGAACTCGAAAGCGACATGAAGGCTAAGTACCCGCAGTTGTTCAAATGAAGATCTGAAGCGAGAAATTGGTAATATCATCCACGGCGCTGTGTGTCACACCCCCAAATTCCACCTGCGGAGTACCGTCCGCTTGAGGGCGTGACTGACCAGGATCCAGCCACCAATTATACTAAGCATTGGTTAATAGTAAAATAATTGCTATCCAAAGTAGTTAGCAAACATCGTAGTTTAAGTTCGATAATTAGTTTAAACAAAAACAGCGGAAGCATAAACCAAATAGTTTTAAAGATAGTTCATAGTTCAAGATAATTAAAACCCAACACACGGGTTTTGACGAACACTACACATCCCCAAGCAGCAGCTCCTCAGTCACTGGTTACCTGCAAAGCATGCAGTAAGGTGTCAACAATAATGCTGAGTGAGTTCACTAGTTGTCCAGTTTTAATTACCAAAAACTTGTTTCACCAGTTAATTTATCCGTTTATACATGCCATGGGGAGCTACCCCAAAAGTTAGCGACTAAACTGTTTTTCCAATACCGAACACTAGGTAACCGTTTGCGTTTCCGCAGGATGCCCCGATGTCAATGTTTTATCATCATTGACGGATGCCTGAGTACATTAGTTCACGACCGATCCCATACCATGGCACGGTGTGAGGTTGGTAAAACCTAAATAGCGCTATCAACTAATAACCCGTTCGCCTGGCCCCGGCGACTAATCGGTATTATGTAGTAGGGACTTGAGTGATAGAGTTTCGTTTAGTGCCGTTTGTTGCATTCCGTATAAACAGTAATTAACTAAAGGTTCCCAATAACAAGGGAAGAAAGTAAGTTGTATCCCTCATAAGGGGATAGTGTTGTTTTAGTTCCGTTTCCCAAACCACCGGGAACGCATGCTTTAGGTTGTGAACTCACCTTGGGTTGCTCGGTAGATTAAATACCCGGTCAATCACGTTGGTCACCACGTCCTAGCATGGTTACCAAATATAGGTCAAGTTGGGGTACAAGTAATCACGTATAGCAAACACGTATAGACACACTGAGCATGCATAAAATTAAACAGTTGGGTTATTGGGCCTGTCCTAACATATTCGCAAACAAACAGTAACAGAAGCACATGCAGCCCAGTCAACAGATAGTCCAACAAGTTTTGACCCAATAACACTTAGGCAGCCCAGTCGAGACAAGGGTGGTCTCGACTCGAGAATACACGGTCTCGAGTCGCAACCGGGAGATCTCGAAGAATCACGTTTTGGTCTCGAGTGTGCTGCTTGCGAGTCGCAATCTCAGGAGTCACGAGCCCAGTCTCGAGTCAAGATCACGTTGTCTCGAGTCGAGACCTAGTCGGTCTCGAGTCCCTGAAGCCCGTCTCGGTTCATCATGCCTTGGTCTCGAGTCGCAACCAAGGGTTCCGACTCGCAACCTCAGTTACGTGCACCTGAATCCTTCTAGAACCTGTCCTATTGTACTAACCAATAGAATTATGTTTTCATGTAATTTTGTACTAACCAATCAGAATACACAAACATGTTTTGTTGTCTAAATTATAATCAAAACAGATCAAAACAAGCATATTCAAATATTTTCATGACATTCATGATGTTCTTCATATGTTCATCCCACTTTTTAAACACATATTCATCATATTATCAAGAAATCATATCTTCTAAGATTTAAACAATCATGCATAATATTCGGTATCAAAACCATCTAACCAAAACTCTAACATCAAACGGATAACAAAACCATTTAACAACTCATTATGACAAAATCGGATAACACAACCATTTTCACATTCAAGACACTCGATCATCACATAAGCATCATTTACTTTATCAAACAATCACTTTCATCATCAATAAAACAACAATAATAACATCTTTACCCAAAAACAACAATAATAACATCAACTATACAAGGAAAGGCATATTTGTCATGCATATGATTTAACAAGCCAACATATACAACATTATCATCTCTAAAATGCAAGGAATCACTAACCGGTTGATGAGGTTCAAGGGTGAGTATGAAGCTTCTAAACGGGTGTGTGTGTGAGTTGATCCGAGAGCTCCTAGTGGTCACCGATTTGATCCGAGAAGAAGGAGATGAGAGGAGGTTGATGATGATCTAAGGTTTTAGGGTTTTAGTGAGAGGTAGAGAGTGTGAGAGTGAAATGAGGGAGAGTGTAAAGGAGAAAGTGTGAGGGTTTTGGGTTTTTATACCCTTTACAAAGCCGGTACACCCCTAGTGGGTTTTCCAAGCATGTTGCGAGTGGGGGCTCAACGGCCCAACCGGCCCAAACTTTCACTGTTCACTCGAGACCGGGAGTGGTCTCGAGTCGGGTCCTTGGGGTCTCGGCTCATTTGTAACACACATATAATATACATACATACAACACGTAATAACAGATAATTCATAGATTTCATTTAATAATATACGTACACGAAATGTTACATCAAGAAGGTTGTCCGGGAAAACCCGAAGTGTCACATTATCCCCAAGTTATAAGAACTTTCGTCCCGAAAGTTAAGGCAGCCACTGACAAGCTAGTGTAAATGAGAACGTTTCAACAGGGTGTCACATCATCCCCCCGTTAGTTTGGAATTTCGTCCCGAAATTCGGTTGTAGCTTCAGTGCCGGAGGTTTCGTTTGGGAACAACTGGGGATACTTGTGCTTCATCTGGTCTTCCCGCTCCCAGGTAAACTCTGGGCCACGTCGCGAGTTCCAACGGACTCGCACGAGAGGTATCTGGCTACGTTTGAGGGTTTTGATCTCTCGATCCGTGATCTCAATCGGTTCCTCAGTAAAGTATAGCTGTTCATCAATAGTTAGTTCCTTGAAAGGAATTACGAGCGTTTCATCTGACAGACACTTCTTCAGATTAGATATGTGAAATACGTTGTGTACCGCACTCAGTTCTTCAGGCAGGTTCAATCTATAAGCAACCTTACCGATTCTCTCGGTAATTTCGAATGGTCCGATATATCGCGGATTAAGCTTGCCCTGTTTACCAAAGCGAACCACACCCTTCCAGGGTGAGACTTTAAGTAGAACCCGGTCACCGACCTGGAATTCTAGTGGTTTCCTACGCTTATCAGCGTAACTCTTCTGACGGTCACGAGCTGCCGCCATGCGTTGTCTGATCTGGGCAATCTTTTCCGTTGTATCTACCACCATCTCTGGGCCCGTGATTTGACTATCACCGATTTCCGCCCAGCAGAAAGGTGATCGGCATTTACGACCGTACAATGCCTCAAAAGGTGCTGCCTGAATGCTAGTGTGGTAGCTGTTGTTGTAGGAGAATTCCACTAGCGGTAGATGCTTCTCCCAATTTTTGCCAAAGTCGATCACACATGCTCTAAGCATGTCTTCTAGGGTTTGGATGGTCCGTTCAGACTGCCCATCCGTTTGCGGGTGATAAGCGGTGCTCATGTCCAAACGTGAGCCAAAGGATTTGTGCATAGCTTGCCACAATTCCGAAGTAAAACGAGCGTCTCGGTCGGTAATAATTGAGGTTGGCACTCCGTGCCTCGAAACTACTTCCTTTAAGTAAATCTCCGCCAAGGTAGAAAACTTGCTGTTTCCTTAATAGCCAGAAAGTGCGCGGACTTGGTCAATCGATCTACTATTACCCAAATAGTATCATTTCCATGTTAAGACCTAGGTAGCCCTGTAACAAAATCCATGGAAATTTGCTCCCATTTCCATTTCGGGATTTCTGGTTGTTGGAGTAGGCCTGCTGGCTTCTGATACTCTGTCTTGACCCTGGCGCAAGTCAAACATTTGCTGACATATGTTGCTATGTGTGCGTTCATGCCAGGCCACCAGTATGTAGTCCTCAAGTCGTGGTACATCTTATCCGAGCCAGGATGTACTGAGTAGCAGGACTTGTGGGCTTCGTCCATCACGAGTTCACGTAAATCTCCATAGAGTGGAACCCAAATGCGCCCTGTTACATAGTAAGCGCCATCTTCCTTCTGTTCTAATCGCTGTCTCGATCCTCGCAGAGACTCAGCCCTGATGTTTTCCGGTTTCAATGCTTCAACTTGAGCATTTCGAATCTGAGTAGGGAGGCTAGACTGGATGGTAAGTTGCAATGCTCGCACGCGCTTTGGTGTAGTGTCCTTTCGGCTGAGGGCGTCTGCCACGACATTGGCTTTGCCCGGATGGTACTTGATGGCGCATTCGTAGTCATTCAAGAGTTCGACCCATCGACGTTGTCGCATGTTTAATTCCTTTTGCCTAAAGATATGCTCGAGACTCCTGTGATCGGTGTAAATAGTGCACTTGGTACCGTACAGGTAATGTCTCCATATCTTAAGAGCAAAAATCACTGCTCCCAGTTCCAAGTCATGCGTAGTGTAGTTTCTTTCATGCGTCTTAAGTTGTCGAGAGGCGTAGGCAATAACTTTCTCGCGTTGCATCAACACGCAACCGAGCCCATGGATAGACGCATCGCAGTAAACCACAAAGTCGTCAGTGCCTTCAGGCAACGAGAGAATAGGAGCACTACAGAGGTTATCCTTTAGCCTTTGAAAGGCCGACTCCTGAGCTTCATTCCACTTGTAAGCAATGCCTCTCTGAGTGAGAGTCGTGAGGGGTTGAGCAATCTTTGAGAATCCTTTGATGAATCTGCGGTAGTATCCTGCTAATCCCAAGAATTGGCGAACTTCGGTTGGGGTCTTGGGCGTAGGCCAATTCTTTATCGAGTCGATCTTAGCGGGGTCGACGTGAATTCCGTCCTTATTGACCACATGCCCAAGGAAATGGACCTCTCGAAGCCAAAAGTCACACTTCGAGAATTTGGCGTACAATTGCTCATTGCGTAAGAGTTCGAGGATAAGGCGTAGGTGTCGTTCATGCTCTTCTTGACTTTTCGAGTAGATCAGGATGTCGTCGATAAACACAATCACGAATTTGTCGAGGTAAGGCTTGCACACTCGGTTCATGAGATCCATGAAAACCGCAGGTGCGTTAGTCATTCCAAAAGGCATGACGAGGAACTCGTAATGACCATAACGAGTCCTGAACGCGGTCTTGGAGATGTCTTCATTACGAACTCTCAGCTGATGATAGCCTGATCGCAGGTCAATCTTAGAGTAGTAGCTCGAGCCTTGCAACTGATCGAATAGGTCGTCGATGCGCGGGAGAGGGTAACGATTCTTGATGGTAACCTTGTTCAGCTCACGATAGTCGATGCACATTCGGAACGTGCCATCCTTCTTCTTAACAAAGAGTACTGGTGCTCCCCAGGGTGATGAACTAGGACGGATAAATCCTTTATCCAATAGTTCCTGTAATTGCGTAGAGAGTTCCTTCAGTTCTGCAGGGGCTAGTCGATAAGGCGCACGAGCTATGGGTGCTGCTCCGGGAGCTAGCTCGATTTGGAATTCGACCTGACGGTGGGGAGGGAGTCCAGGTAGTTCCTCAGGAAATACCTCGGGGTAGTCACGTACTACGGGAAAATCTTCAATCCTCTTTTCCTTTTCGAGGGTGTCGGTGACCAGTGCTAGGATAGCGGTGTGCCCTTTTTGTAAACACTTCTGGGCTTTTAGAAGCGAGATAATGCCTGTGACTTCTCCGCCTTTGTTACCTTGAACGATGAGGGGTTTGCCAGAACGACGAGGAATACGAACTGCTTTCTCTTGACAGAGGATCTTAGCGCGATGTTTGGATAACCAATCCATACCGATGACGACGTCGAAGCTTCCAAGTTTGACGGGGAAAAGGTCGATACTAAACGTCTGACCAGACAATTCTAGTTTGCAGTCGTGGATCACGTGCGAGGCCTCGATGTTCCTACCATTAGCTATCTCGACGATGTGCTTAGAACTTAATATGCAGGCGAGTGCTTAAGTTTCTTACTAATACGAAGGGATACATAACTAGCGTCGGCTCTGGAATCAAATAACACAGAAACATAACGATCATCAAGTAGGAACTTACCCGCCACGACGTTGGGGTCGTTCCTTGCTTCTCCAGCTCCAATCACAAAAGCTCTTCCTCTTGCACCATTCCCAGCATTGTTGTTTTGATCGTTGTTCCCCGCCCCCTGGTTGTTGTTGCGATTCTGATTCAGTTCAGGGCAATCCTTCCGCAGGTGCCCTGTTGCCCCACATTTAAAACATCCGCGGTTGTTTCCCTGCTGCTGTTGCTGTTGGGGTTGTTGCTGATTCTGCCTTGCCGGGAACTGACTTCTACAATCCTTGGCTTCATGCCCCATCTTGTTGCATCGCTGGCACTGACCTTTGTTACATGCCCCATTGTGGTGCCTGTTACACTTGTTGCACTTAGGGTAGCTTCCCCGGTAGCCACCCTGTTGCTGAGGGCCTTTGTTGCTTTCAGTTTTCCTTTGCTGGGCTGGGGCCTGGGTAGAGTTGGCATCCTTGCCCTGATTTCCATCCCACTTTCGTTTGCCATCACTAGAAGTTCCTTCCGCAGCACTGATCCTTTTGGGCAACCTGCCCTCTTCCACAGCCTGGTTGGTGAGTTTGTGGGCAAGACGAACCACAGGCTGTATGGTAGTGAGGTTGGCCGAGGTCACATGGCTCCTGATTTCTGGGACCAAGCCCTTGATGTACAATTCGATCCTTCGATACATGGGTCGGGACATGTTTGGGCAAAGTGCAGCATAGTCGTTGGATAGCTTGGTGTAGGTCTCAATCTCTGACCCAACCATCTTGAGACCATAGTACTCGTCCTCGAGTTTGTGGATGTCATCCCTGTGACAGTACTCTTCCTTGATCATATTCTTGAAATCTTCCCATGCAGTAGCATTAGCAGTCTCCAAACCAAGCATTTGAATTTGCGCCTTCCACCACGAAAGCGCGCTTCCCTCAAGAGTACCAGTAGCAAACTTCACCCAATTAGCAGGGGGACACTCGCAGACAGCAAAGACAGCTTCGACCTTCTCGATCCAGTGCAGAAGACCTATGGCACCCTCAGTGCCATTGAAAGGAAGAGGCTTGCAATCCATGAAGGTCTTGAAAGTACAGACACGTGGTTGCACAGGCGCATGCTGACCTCCAGGGTGAGCTGCGAAAGCTGCAGCCACCGTGTTGATCAGGTAGGTGAACTGAGCCTGAGTCATGTTAACGTTTCCTCGTCCGCGTCCACTCATTGTCTTCATAACCAGAAAACATAGTATGAGTGTGATGTCGTATAATAGCGAGAATGAGGTAGAAGAGGGGCGGCGTATCTATCTAATTAGGCAACTAGTACGTATAGTAGAGCAGAAAGCATAAGACAAACAAGCAAGTAAACATGGGTCCGAGCTATGAGGTCAGATAAGTCGAGTCTTGCACTTGGAGTGTAGTGTCGTCACGAGTCACGGGTTATAGTCTGGTTTTTCTCAAAAAGATTTTCCCCTTTTTAAAACCAAGTTCACTATAACCAATGGCTCTGATACCAATCTGTCACACCCCCAAATTCCACCTGCGGAGTACCGTCCGCTTGAGGGCGTGACTGACCAGGATCCAGCCACCAATTATACTAAGCATTGGTTAATAGTAAAATAGTTGCTATCCAAAGTAGTTAGCAAACATCGTAGTTTAAGTTCGATAATTAGTTTAAACAAAAACAGCGGAAGCATAAACCAAATAGTTTTAAAGATAGTTCATAGTTCAAGATAATTAAAACCCAACACACGGGTTTTGACGAACACTACACATCCCCAAGCAGCAGCTCCTCAGTCACTGGTTACCTGCAAAGCATGCAGTAAGGTGTCAACAATAATGCTGAGTGAGTTCACTAGTTGTCCAGTTTTAATTACCAAAAACTTGTTTCACCAGTTAATTTATCCGTTTATACATGCCATGGGGAGCTACCCCAAAAGTTAGCGACTAAACTGTTTTTCCAATACCGAACACTAGGTAACCGTTTGCGTTTCCGCAGGATGCCCCGATGTCAATGTTTTATCATCATTGACGGATGCCTGAGTACATTAGTTCACGACCGATCCCATACCATGGCACGGTGTGAGGTTGGTAAAACCTAAATAGCGCTATCAACTAATAACCCGTTCGCCTGGCCCCGGCGACTAATCGGTATTATGTAGTAGGGACTTGAGTGATAGAGTTTCGTTTAGTGCCGTTTGTTGCATTCCGTATAAACAGTAATTAACTAAAGGTTCCCAATAACAAGGGAAGAAAGTAAGTTGTATCCCTCATAAGGGGATAGTGTTGTTTTAGTTTCGTTTCCCAAACCACCGGGAACGCATGCTTTAGGTTGTGAACTCACCTTGGGTTGCTCGGTAGATTAAATACCCGGTCAATCACGTTGGTCACCACGTCCTAGCATGGTTACCAAATATAGGTCAAGTTGGGGTACAAGTAATCACGTATAGCAAACACGTATAGACACACTGAGCATGCATAAAATTAAACAGTTGGGTTATTGGGCCTGTCCTAACATATTCGCAAACAAACAGTAACAGAAGCACATGCAGCCCAGTCAACAGATAGTCCAACAAGTTTTGACCCAATAACACTTAGGCAGCCCAGTCGAGACAAGGGTGGTCTCGACTCGAGAATACACGGTCTCGAGTCGCAACCGGGAGATCTCGAAGAATCACGTTTTGGTCTCGAGTGTGCTGCTTGCGAGTCGCAATCTCAGGAGTCACGAGCCCAGTCTCGAGTCAAGATCACGTTGTCTCGAGTCGAGACCTAGTCGGTCTCGAGTCCCTGAAGCCCGTCTCGGTTCATCATGCCTTGGTCTCGAGTCGCAACCAAGGGTTCCGACTCGCAACCTCAGTTACGTGCACCTGAATCCTTCTAGAACCTGTCCTATTGTACTAACCAATAGAATTATGTTTTCATGTAATTTTGTACTAACCAATCAGAATACACAAACATGTTTTGTTGTCTAAATTATAATCAAAACAGATCAAAACAAGCATATTCAAATATTTTCATGACATTCATGATGTTCTTCATATGTTCATCCCACTTTTTAAACACATATTCATCATATTATCAAGAAATCATATCTTCTAAGATTTAAACAATCATGCATAATATTCGGTATCAAAACCATCTAACCAAAACTCTAACATCAAACGGATAACAAAACCATTTAACAACTCATTATGACAAAATCGGATAACACAACCATTTTCACATTCAAGACACTCGATCATCACATAAGCATCATTTACTTTATCAAACAATCACTTTCATCATCAATAAACAACAATAATAACATCTTTACCCAAAAACAACAATAATAACATCAACTATACAAGGAAAGGCATATTTGTCATGCATATGATTTAACAAGCCAACATATACAACATTATCATCTCTAAAATGCAAGGAATCACTAACCGGTTGATGAGGTTCAAGGGTGAGTATGAAGCTTCTAAACGGGTGTGTGTGTGAGTTGATCCGAGAGCTCCTAGTGGTCACCGATTTGATCCGAGAAGAAGGAGATGAGAGGAGGTTGATGATGATCTAAGGTTTTAGGGTTTTAGTGAGAGGTAGAGAGTGTGAGAGTGAAATGAGGGAGAGTGTAAAGGAGAAAGTGTGAGGGTTTTGGGTTTTTATACCCTTTACAAAGCCGGTACACCCCTAGTGGGTTTTCCAAGCATGTTGCGAGTGGGGGCTCAACGGCCCAACCGGCCCAAACTTTCACTGTTCACTCGAGACCGGGAGTGGTCTCGAGTCGGGTCCTTGGGGTCTCGGCTCATTTGTAACACACATATAATATACATACATACAACACGTAATAACAGATAATTCATAGATTTCATTTAATAATATACGTACACGAAATGTTACATCAAGAAGGTTGTCCGGGAAAACCCGAAGTGTCACATTATCCCCAAGTTTTAAGAACTTTCGTCCCGAAAGTTAAGGCAGCCACTGACAAGCTAGTGTAAATGAGAACGTTTTAACGAGGTGTCACATTGTGCAGCTTCGAGCCTAATTTCAGGACGAAATTCCCTAAACAAGGGGAGGCTGTAACACCCCGTGTTTTCGAATGTCAAAGTCAAAGTCCAAGTCAACTTTGACATCTTTGATTATAATTAGTCTATTTTATGTTTTATTTTTATTATGTGGAGTAGGTGTTGTTAATCAGAATGAATCGAAGTAATCGAATGTTTTATCGACGCGAACCGATTTACGACTGTGAATAGTAGGAAGTAACAATGCGATAAAGTTAACTAATCAGTAATCAAACCGATCTAACCATCATCGAACTCGAATCTCAGATTTCGCGAACTTTGGTTGTTGTTATACGTGTGTGTGTGTGCCTTATGTGTTACTTATGCGTGTTTACTTTGTGTTTTGTGTGGTGATCAATCGAAACTCGAATCGAAACTCGAAACTCAAATCGAATGCAATCGAAATCGAATGGTAACGTAAGGATAATGTGAAATATAGATGATTGTATGTTAAGATATAGTGATTGGGACTGATAGTAATTTGAATAGGAAACTCTACCGTACTCGTACTGTGACAACCCGTAACTTCGAGGTAAAAACTCATCGATTTCGTTTTTATAAATCAAACCTTATGCTTATTTAATTTGGTGAGTTAACCAAATCCATACCGTGCGGTACCGACCCGAACCGTTTGAACCGAAGCACATGTCTCGCTTGTCGATCAACCCGCTCGTGTAACTCGAAACTTATGAGTCCCGAACTAGAGCATGATGATTATACACTAAATTGTAGATTGATTTATTTATACTATTATAATAGGTTGGTAAAAAAAACATATACATGTATATAATAGTCATAGCAAAACGACAAAGTGGCTGCCACCAATTCTTTTGTTTGCTCCTATATATTCGGCCAACTAATCCCAAACAGCCACCAATTCTAAATTGACTATGTGCATGTATGATCCTTGTTGATAACTCCCCAACTGAAACTCTAAACTTGCGGCCCAAACTTCACAATTCAAATCGATTTCTATATGAAAACATTTATATAACATAATAAGTAATGTTTTAAATCATTCTCCTCCTAACTATAAACCCTACCTTACCCGCAACACACCTGCGACATCCCTGCATCTCTTTCGTTCTACGCTACGGTTGACGGAGATCGAGTTCCAGAATCACTACGCAATCGGTTAGTACAACTCACTCCGCAGTTTTTAATTAAGTTTCCGTCGTTACGGTTTCGGTTCGATCTCAACTTAAAACCTTGCTAGAAAATAGGTTATATATGAAACTGTATGAAAATATATATATATATATATATATATATATATATATATATATATATATATATATATATATTCGGTCGATGATATGTATATGTTTGGTGCCTATGATTAGTGGTTACATGAAACTATATGAAACGATTGATTATGTGAAACATGTTAGGTGGATCGTGAATGATTATACATGTATACCCCTAATCGATGAAACGGTGTACGTTGCGAGTGTTTGTATATATATATCATGCTTAACTGTTCATGTTACGAGTATACTTGATCATCGTAATGCCATAACTAACTGTTTAGGATTATGAGTGTTTGCGTATGTGATGATTTGGATGTCGTGCTCGGTCGTTCGTTGGCGGTTATGGAGTGTCTAAGGCTTCAAACATTGGACAGATATGTACGAATGCATGTGGTTTAGTGAGGAAGTTGTAATGTATATATGTCATATGTGCACCTTGAAATTGTTTACTGTTTTGTTCGATTGTATGGGCATAGATGCAAAAGAAATATGGGTGTGTGTTGCTTAGGATATTATTATGTGCTGTGTTCTTGTTAACTATTGGCTAGGGTTGCATGGTATGATAAATTCGTGTGCTACTGTTTGTTAATGTGGAAGATAATAAATTGAGTAAATTGCCATTTTAGTCCCTGAGTTTTGTCCAAATTTGTCATTTTAGTCCAAATAGTTTTTTTTGCCTCTGGGTCCCTGACTTTTACATTTTGTTGCCATTTTGATCATTTTGTCTAACTCCATCCAAAAACCCAGTTTGTAACAGGGGTATTTTGAGGATTTCCTTAAAAAATGTTTTCAGTTGCCATTTTGATCCAATTCCAAAAAATAAAAAAAATTCCAAAAAATTCAGAAAAATCTAAAAATCAAAAAAATTCTAAAAAATCATAAAAATTCAAAAAAAATTTAAAAAAAAAATCCAAAAATCAAAAAAATTCTAAAAAATCATAAAAATTCTAAAAAAGTCAAAAACTTCTAAAAAATCCAAAAATCATTAAATGTTTCGGCACGAACCGTTTCGACCCATACCGTTTCGAACCCGAATCGTTTCGAGCCGAACAGTTTCGACGCGAACCGTTTCGCCGCGAAGCGTTTCGGCCCGTACCGTTTCGACGCGAACCGTTTCGACCCGTATCGTATCGAACCGAACCGTTTCGACGCGAACCGTTTCGAGCCCGTACTGAATCGAAACGGTTCGATTCGATACGATACGGGTCGAAACGGTTCGGGTCGAAATGGTTCGGTTCGAAACGGTTCGCGTCGAAACGGTTCGCGTCGAAACGGTTCGGCTCGAAACGGTTCGGCTCGAAACGGTTCGGGTTCGAAACGGTACGGGTCGAAACGGTTCGTGTCGAAACGGTACGGTTCGATATGGTACGGGTTCGAAACGGTTCGCGTCGAAACGGTTCGGTTCGGTTCGATACGGTACGGGTCGAAACGGTTCGGTTCAAAACGGTACGGGTTCGAAACGGTTCGGTTCGATACGATACGGGTCGAAACGGTTCAGTTCGAAACGCTACGGGTCGAAACGGTTCGTGCCGAAACATTTAATGATTTTTAGATTTTTTGATTTTTTGGAATTTTTATGATTTTTTAGAATTTTTTTTTATTTTTAGATTTTTTTGAATTTTTTAGAATTTTTATGATTTTTTAGAATTTTAGATTTTTTTTGAATTTTTTTGAATTTTTTTGATTTTTTGGAATTGGATCAAAATGGCAACTGAAAACTTTTTTTAAGGAAATTCCCAAAATACCCCTGTTACAAACTGGGTTTTTGGATGGAGTTAAACAAAATGATCAAAATGGCAACAAAATGTAAAAGTCAGGGACCCAGAGGCAAAAAATATCTATTTGGACTAAAATGGCAAATTTGGACAAAACTCAGGGACTAAAATGGCAATTTACTCATAATAAATTATTATATTATTGAATACAGTGATTGGGTCCAATTGAAACCAAGTTTCATGCAATGTGCCATAATATTCTGATTGCATGTGACCTCATTGTAAATTGCGGCCCAATAGGGTTGAGACTAGAATTGTAGTTGTTGGCCATTATGTGACTTAGTCAAAGATTGTATGATCATGCCATGTGAATCCTTGAAGTTGGTCCAATCACATTTAGTGTAACAATAGTGGAAACAGTGGAATGGTTATCAAGATTTAAAAATAAAATAAATAAATAAAATAAAAAGATTACAAACTCACTAATAAAGATCGGTCCAATCATAGTGTGAAAGCAATAAGCAGTGGTCGGTCATCATTGTCAATTTTGTGATCATAGGTTATTTATAAGAATAATGTGAGGGTAGATACATGCCGCACATGGGCTCTAAGAGTTCATTTACTAGGCCTGATTTAATAGTTGGATCACACACACACAGAAGTTACCTTGGGCCGGATATGTGGGTAGGATCTTCGGGTCTAGACTCAATGTAATGGACCGATCTATAGGATGCACATCAAAAGTCTTTGCTTGTGTATTCATGAAACGTGTTAATTAAAGGTGTGACACTGATTTGTATGTTGTACAATTTGGGCATCAAAGGATTTACTGTTGTTTGACTTATACATATGCGTGAATAAGGTGTATTGGCTCATGAACTAATTACATGCTAAGAAACTGAGTGGTGTTGTCGTCAAGATCTATATGGGTACTATTTATACAATAAATTATGTAATATGTGATATCTATGCGACTCGAATATTCATTATGTGACTACGTGTTAATTGATGCAAATTGTTACATGTATGGTTTGATGCGTGAGTTGATAGAATGAGATTCTAATTGCTAGTGGTAACCACCATAGGAACTAATTGACCAACTTGGAATACGTGCTTTAATCTTGCCGAGCAAATCAAAGGTGAGTTCACACTTTCCACAAGGCATGGGATTCCCAAGGGTTGGGAATGGGTAAAGGATTTAACTGAAACTGCGTGATCTCCTGGTTTAGGACACGTACACACCCTCTTTATTGAAGGGTGACAAGACGTGATGAGAATATAATCGGAACCTGCGTAATCTCCTGGTTTGGGGATTACGTACACGCCCTCTTTATTGAAGGGTGACAACACGGATACTAGACCAAAACTCTCTATCATGAAGTCCCTGCTTTTTATATCGACTTAATCGCCGGGCCAATGGCGAGCGGGTCATTAGTTAGATAGCGCTATTTAGGTTTGACAAGCCTCACACCGTGCCGCAGAGGACGGGCGTGAACTAATGGATCTGGGCACTAGTCAATGATGATAGACATTGACGTCAGGGCACCAACTTACTTTAGTCAGAGGTCGATAGGTCGATATGGTAAACAGGTCTAGTGGTTAACATGGGGAAGCCCCCACCAACTATGGATATGTTTGGGAAACAGGGTAAACGGATTAACTTACAACTTACAAATGAACTCCTGGTTTTGAAACAACTTAATAATGAACACCAACTGTGAACTCGCTCAACTTTGTTGTTGACTCGTTGTTACATGCCTTGCAGGTCGTTAGGTATTTCAGGAGCTTGCACGAGGAGGCGTGGACGTTGTGGGACATGGACTGTTGAGTTCCATGTTAAATTTATGAACTTCTAACTTATGTTTTGGGTTTTAAACTTTATGCTTCCGCTGATAACTTTAACTTGGTTGAATTGTTTTGACACCAATTATATTGATTGGATTGGACTTTTATTTACTTAATTTATATTGTTCAATATGATTGGTGGTTGGATCCTGGTCAGCCATGCCTCCATACGGTGATACTCCGTGTGTGGATTTTGGGGGTGTGACACGTACCGTCTTCAATCGAAATCGAAATATCAAAATTCGTCGCACCGAACACTCGAACCAGGCTGTTGATCGATCAGGCTGTCAGCCGATCGAACAGCCCAGCCGATCGGATGGACTGTCCGATCGAGCAGGCTGTCCGATCGGGATGCCTGGCCGATCGGCCAACCCTTTCCTCTTTTGGAGCCTATAAATAGGGCTGTCATTGTCATTCTTTCCACTTTTGGAAACTCTCTGACCGACCAGCTAGTGCTCCTCATCTTTTCTCAGATTTCTTCCGATTTCGGTAAGTTTTCATCCTAAATCTTGTACTTTCTTGATCAATGCACACTCCTACACCTTTCTATCTTTCAAATCTTGATTTCTAACCATGAAATCACCAAGATCTAAGCATTCTAGGATGATGTCATCATGGTGTTCTTCAAGAACATCATGTTTTGGCCTCAATCCACCATGAATAGCTCGGATCTAACCGATTTCCACATAAACAAGCTAAGATCTACCAAAGATCTGAACATTTACATGGTGTGAAGGATTGAAAGAAGGATTTCCAACTTTCTTTCAACTCTTTTCCACTCAATGCCTTCAAACCGATAGGAACGGAGCTTGAGTCAACTCACCAATCATTCTAGTGGATGAGTGGTTCAAGATTCGGATTCTATCTACGAGGTTCACCGACTTCGGGTTAAACATCAAACCACCGTTCCGAACAGTTTACCGGGCGGACTTGGGTGATTCTTGTCCGAGCAGGGGAAACAAGTAAGAATGAAAGTTCCATGGTTTAGCTCGTTGTCAAACTACCTCGAAATAACGTCAAATAACCAAAACAGCCAAGTGTTAGACGAACAGGCCGACCAGGTCAGGATGCTGACCGAACGGTTAGGCTGTCCGAACGAACAGCCCAACCGATCGGACATGTCAGCCGATCGACCAGGCCAGCCGATCGGCTAGCATATGGCCCCACAACTTTGACAAATTCAGGAAGTATAGTATTAAACGAGGTGATGTTCGATCGAACGAGCCGTTTGGTAAACATTACTCATCGGATCATGAGATACTATGCTTCAACCCTTAATCGATTTACAACTCGAAGTCGTACGGAGTGCCACCCGATCGAACATGTTGTTCGATCGATCAGGTGACATCCAGCTGAGGACTCACTAACGAAGTGTCTAACCGATCGGTTAAGCCGGCCGATCGAACAGACCGTTCGATCGATCGACTTGAAAGGTAAGAACACTTCAGTGTTCTCAAATACTACAACGACAACTTCAAAAGGTCAAACCATCATACACAAACACATCCTACTCAAAGGGAGAAACAATCCACTCGAACAGTCCAGCCGATCGAGCCTACCGACCGATCGAACAGACTGTCCGAACGGACCTTCCAACCGAACGAACAACCCGTTCGATCGAACCTGCTGTTCGATCGACCAGGCTGTTCGACCCACTTACCCTTGTCTCCATTGTACGTGTATTCATCGTTATGCTATCAAACTGTTCAGGCTAAACCTACTATCAAGCGCTCCCTTCAATCCATCAATCAACCGCTGTGAGTATACTCGATCCCTTTTGCTTTTAGCACTTTTGGGTGTTGCATACGTTACTTATATCAAAACACATTCGATCACACTACTCAAACTATTTGAACGCTAACCGATTCGCATGTATTACGTGACTAAATGAATGCTTGTTGTTATGTTTACACGTGGAATGCTGTCTACCTGCCTTAACGACGTAGTACTATAGTTTGGACTCAGCACCCGTTCACACGGGGGTTGTTAAGGACAATTACTTGCATGGATTACGGTGGTAATCATGTATTGCGAACTGTCTCGGACAGTCAACCCGCAGTCATTGGTATCGATAGATCCATGTCGATAATTAACATGCTTCGTTTTTCTCTGTGCACGTGCTGGTTATGCATAAACTATTTCGAACTCTATATGCTATTATCAAACTTGTATGCTCACCTTTACATTATATGTATTGACTTTATTTTAACGTATGTGACAGGTGTTTAAGATGTTTGCTTGCTAGGAAAGCGAGGCTAGAATAAAGCTCTAGAGGCCCCCAACAAATAGTTGTCTGTCAGGAACAAGCGTCTAGAGCATAGTTGTCTGTAGATCTTGTCCGACCGGGTCTTTAGGAGCATCTGAACAATATTTACTTGTTTTATTTAAATCTGAGTTGTCGGAACATAATTACTTGAATGATTGTTATATGTAATAATTTGTTTTATTATTTGGGACACGGTATGGGACGTGTTATTTAAACTGAATAGTGATGATAGTTGTTATGGAAACTTCTGGACAATCTGTTTCGCTCAGTGCCATGCCCCGATGATTCCGCCTTCGGTTGGGGTGTGACATCAGGATCCCTCCTCCTTTGGCCATCATATTGTTCAAGTGCAGGAAAAGTAAAATGCAGAAAAAGTAAATTGTTTTGGGGTTACAAACCAACAGTCAAATTTAAAAAAGTGGGCTCCGGCCTAGGCATCAATATCCATCATTGCCCACTTGAATGCTCTCACACATCAGCATCTTCACCAGCTTTCTCCACCTTCTCGGCTTCAGCATCCTGAGCAGCATCCTCACCAGCATCCGCCCCAGCGTCCTTCTTCTCTTCAGCCTTGTCCACCACCTCTGCTGACTTAGAAGATTCACCAGCCTCAGCAGGATATGGCACAGCCCTGCCTCCAAGCTCCTTCAGCTTTGCCACCCAGGATTCAACCGGCTAGGCTGGGCACTCAAGCCCTGTCTCCTTGGCCTCATAAGTCATCTTGATGCGAGCTTGCAGCAGAGAGACAATGGCAGAAGCTTTGATCCCTTCCCGGAAAGAAACCATGGCCTATTCATGCTCCATTTGGACGGTAGCCAGCTTGACCTCAGCATCCTAGGTGACTTTCTTCAGTTTGTCCTCATAATGCCGAGTCTTTGCGTCGGCAATAACACCTTGGTCAGCAATGGTAGTCTCAAGCTGTTTGATCCTGGCCTCGTGGAGTGCAGCAGTACCACAGGCATCGCTGTAAAGGTGGAGCAGATGCTGGAGGCCCTGTAAGTCAAAATTCAGGTATAAGTCAATATTTACTAACCTGGATATCCTGTCAGGATATTCTATCAGGATATTGTCCAGAATATAGTACCATGATATTACCTTGTTAAGGAAGGATGTCATCGGTTCCAAGGAATCGGTGAAACTGAGCTCATCATAAGAGAACCCTTCGGAGCCTGGGGAACTGACTTCAGAGCCCTTCCTCTTTTTTGCGGTGGAAGCACGAGCCCTCGTAGTGGGCTTGGGAGCCGGGAGCGGTTTCGAGCTGGTAGTAGCGGGAGTCTCTTTCTTGACAATGGGTGGAGTAGGATAACTGTCAAGCTCGTCAAGATCGAGGAAAACTGGAACTTTGCTGGAATCTGCATACAGGGAGTAAAACTCTTTCCTAAATACTTCAAATAAGAACATGTATGCAGGATATCGTCCAGGATCCTTATCAGACATGTTTGCACTGGAAAGTGGACTTGGAGATGGTGGAGATGGGTTAAAACTTCTTTCAGCCTCTGGGAGGAGTCTGATGGCGTCGATTCTTTTCTGTGAGTCAGCTAGGGGAGGTGCAAGTTTCCTGAAATCGGTTGTGCACACGAAAATAAAAAAGAGTTATTAGTACAAGATATGGGACAGGATATAAGGCAGGATCATCCTTAAACCCTAAATCCTACCCTTCTTCAACCACTTCATCGGATATTCCGTTCCACTAGGGATTGAGTCTCTTTTTACAAAGAAGAATTTGGATTGCCATTTCTCCCCGTTCCTGGTGGCTCGAAGTATCAGTGGATCGCCGGAGGTAGAACAGAACAAGAATCTACAGGAGCCATGGCATCTAAGCCGGTATGCTAAGGGGAGGTCATGAACAGAAAGGTCAGGAATGTGATTCCTCTTGATCTGGTCAAGAACGGACAAGACTCGCCAAAGCATCGGAATTGTTTGGCTAAAAGAGATTTTGGTAAGATTAAAGAAATCAGTGATGAAATCTGGAAAGGGAAACTGCAATCCTAAGGTAAAAGGAAAAGCATTAAAGCATAACCACTCGTTGGAAACCATATCTGATCGAATTTCCCGATCAAATGGCCGGAACACCGTCCCTTCCGAGAAGATACCGGAGGTTTTAAGGGCTGACAAATGTGCACTATCAAAGGTGCATATTTCCTTCTCTGGATCTTGGAGAATATTCTGGTGGATAAACGTGGGAGGAGAATCGCCGGAACTGGATCTTGTCTGCCTTGCCATATTGTCACCGGAATATTGAACAAAATGAAAGAAGAAGATGGAATTGAGAGAGAGAAGTATTTACCTTTTTTCTCTTCGGTAAAGGTTAAATGGGGATAAGCATGAGAAGATATAGGGGAACAATGAGTAAAGATAGGCTGCACGGTTACCAGCGGTCACATCATGAGTCTAACGGTAACATTTTTGGGGACAATTGTTATGGGTGAAATTCTGAGCGTATATCCTGGTCAGTATTTTAAGTTATATCTTAATTGTATGATATGTGTTCATACCCAGGGTTACACATTCAGGATATTGGCAACATCCTGAATGGTATCCTGAGGGTCACTAACGAATTATGTGCAGGAATATGAGTCCAAGCTCGCAACGTTCATGAGGACCCTTTCTCCGGAAGACTCGGTCTAAGTAGTTCAAAGGAAGACGTTGAAGCCGCTTTACTCGGTCCACAACGTTCACTATGGAATATTCGGGAGCATCCCCCATTTATAGGAGTTTTCGTTTGTATTTCATAGCTATAAATAGATGGATAAATCGGATCGAATAGAACAACAACACTCACTGCCCTCTCACACTTTACTCTCTCGCAACTTTCACTTTCACAACAAGCATTGTAACACTTAGTGATCTGATCAATATCCTGCACTGTATCCTGACGTTTAAAGCAATAAGAAGAACAAGGCAGCTGCGATTGTCAGCTCCCGAGGTTTTGTGTCGGCGATCTAGATTGATCAAGGGCTTTCCTCGTATATCTCGTGTCATCCCATTTACTTTTTGCGCATAGTTTGATCGTAGATACAACTCAATATCCTGAGCCGACTTAATCAACATATTTTCAACACATTTTTTAGCACACTACCTCACTTAACTAATTTGATCACTAAATTGCTTCGGTAATTTTTGACCAAAACACGTACCACCCAAACGGTGTCCCCAATAAGTCATGGTGCTGGTCTGTCAACACTAGTGCCATCAGGAATGTCTGCGTTGTTAGGACTACCAGAGGGGGAAACTCTCGCCTCCTGGTATGCAAAAAGTCAAGTGACTTTGAATCTCATCTACGCGCAGCTGAGCGCGCAGCAACCGCTACTTCAAGCCCAGACATGACCATCTCCATTGGTGACACCTACACCAAGACAGGTGAATTATGAGAAGCCGCCTCAGGAGCGCGTACAAAGACAACAACATGAAAGACCCTCATCACCAAGAAGTCAGAGTGCGCGCGATACGCGCGACACTTACGGTGAAACTGACAGTTATTAGGAAACATAAAGGACAAAACTTGTAATTTACTCAGGGATTTATGTTTAAGGCTTTACAAAAAGGCTGAACCGGCTCTACGATCTTTCGACGCCATGTTTTTTCGTGAAAAGGCTCTACAATCATTTTGGCGGAGCACAGTTGGTTGGGTTGAAAAGACTTTTTTAAGATCTTTCAGCACCGTGAAAAGGCTCCCTGGTTATTTTGGAAATCTTGACCAGTCAAAGGCTATTTTCGCTATTGTATTGATTTCAAGAACATAAAGTAATACAGTAGTGCCAGAAAATCCCAACATGTATGAGACAAGATTTACCATTGGGTATGGGACTAGGGATGAGCAAATGATACCGGGTACCAGTACCGAATTTTCTCAACTGAAATATTTTCGGTATCGATTCGGTACCTACTCTTTACGTTAAATACCGGTACCGAACCGCACCGCACCAGGTTTTTTCGGTACCAGTACCCATTTTTGAAAATTTTCGATGCCGGTATTTTCGGTACCAGTTGGTACTGAGCTCATCCCTATATGGAACTGGGTTTAGCCATACCCGACCTATTGTTATCTCTATTGCCATGGGGCAACTCAACTATATTGGTTATCCTAAGTGAATAAAAAACCAAGGCCCTGTCTCTAGCTGTATGAGGTATTAAAAACTTATGACCGTTTGAAAATAGTGAGAAAATTACCATGTCTTATGTATGATATTATATCCGTAACTTAACGGTATAGATATAGATTCATATTTTTATGTTAAAGTTAGTTTTTTTAGAATGACGAATTTCTTTGAACTGTGAGACCTGAACACAAGACCCCCAAACTTAGGTGTTTTTAAAAGCTTTGCTTTTGCGAAGATCATTTATTCATTTTGTTAAAAGTTAGTTGTTATTTGTTTTCCTTCAATTTAATCTATGAAATATTCTTAGAATCGGTTTTCTTTATAGTAAACTTGCGTTAAAGAGAAACCAAAGACGGGGAGAGAAAGAACCACACAATTAGTGCTTTTTCCACAAATTTCTAGTTAAATAAAACGACACCACTAATTGCAGGAACCTTCCTCACCAAGTGTATAGAAATAAGTAGCCTTGTTACCATTTCTTTTATCTTTCCTGCAGTTTATGCATAAAGCAGCAAACATACAAAGTATACCAAGTTTACAATAACCAAACTGTGGCCTAAGCATAATAATTTAAGCTTGCTTTCTTCTTGGCCTGCACTTGGATGATCCCCTCATTGAAGTCTTCATGATTCACCTGAAATCAAAACCAAATCATGCTTCAATGCTCACTCACAATATAAATATATTTCCCTCACAATATAAATATTACAATTAATTAGTACCTCAGTCGCGTCACGGCGAAGAGCTAGCATACCAGCTTCTACACAAACTGCTTTCAGTTGGGCTCCATTGAAATCGTCTGTAGAACGCGCCAGCTCTTCAAAGTTGACATCTGGGTGAACGTTCATCTTCCGAGAGTGGATCTAAAAGTGCGATTTCACAAAAAAATGTAGTTACTAAATATGCAAAACAATAAGCTGAATGCGCAAAAAACCAAGAAAGACTGGCCACCTGCATGATCCGGGCCCTTGCTTCCTCAGTGGGATGAGGGAACTCAATTTTACGATCTAACCGACCAGAACGCATCAGTGCCGGGTCTAAAATATCTGCCCGATTTGTTGCTGCTATCACCTGCAAAGGCAAATGCATGATGTTCAATATGAGCCTAAGTAGCACTGGAACGGGTACGGGATCGGGGTACGTGGACGATACGGGAACGAGGAATGGCAAAACTCAAAATTTCAAGATACGGGTACGGCAATAAAAAATATAAAAATATATTAAACAAATTCCAAAAATACTACATCTTCCAAAGGTAATTAATTATCAATAATCAAATCATTATTCTGGTTCATCTAGTGAGAGATCGGCAATCGATAGAGAATTAGAGATGATGAGACTTGAGAGTTTAGAGATTAGAGAAGCCGAATATGATGGGTCTATTTATTTAATGGCCGGTTGTGGAATTTGAAAGGGTTAAAACCCTAAAATTAAATGGAAACGGGCTGGATACTTCTAGCAGATGCGTCCCCGACATTAGAAACGTTTAGGAAACGTCCCCGACGAGCAGATGCGTCCCCGACACTAGAAACGTTTAGGAAACGTCCCCGACAAGTACCCGATACGGGTACGGCCACATAAATGGAGTCCCCGTGCTACATAATGAGCATTCTGTTTTTCAACCATATGGAGTTATAAGCTGGTTAAGTACCTTAATCTCCGCATCACTGCTGAAACCATCCAATTGGTTAAGTAGTTCCAACATAGTTCGTTGGACTTCTCTGTCCCCGCTAACTTCACTGCAAGTACAACAGAAATGTTACAGCATTATCAAACCAACCAGAAGAACAAATAAAACCAGCATTTATACAAAGTGGTCAAAGAGAAGTGCAATATGCATGCATACCTATCAAACCTCTTTGTCCCAATAGCATCAATTTCATCAATAAAAATAATGCAAGGAGATTTCTCTTTAGCAAGTTGAAACGCATCACGAACGAGTTTTGCTCCATCACCAATGAACATCTACAACACCGTGCATTAGGATGTGGAATAAAATGCATATGGTAACCCAAAATACTACAAATTCAACCATTACGACAAAAAAGATGGTGGCTATGTGCATGCGTATGCATATGTGTTATACCTGAACGAGCTGAGGTCCTGCTAGCTTAAGAAAAGTAGCATTTGTTTGAGCAGCACAAGCACGGGCCATTAATGTCTTCCCGGTTCCAGGAGGTCCATACAAAAGCACTCCTTTTGGTGGACGAATACCTAACTTTTGGAAACGCTCTTTGTGTGTCATCGGCAGTACTATAGCCTCAACTAGCTCTTGTATCTGTTATACATAAAAAAATGAGAAATCCAATAATAAAACCAGTGACTCGCTATGCTTGCCTTATTAATAACAATTAAAAGAGAGAGAGAGAGAGAGATTGCCTGTTTTTCAAGACCTCCAATGTCATTGTAGTCTTCAGTTGGTTTTTCATCAACCTCCATAGCCTTGACTCGAGAATCATACTCCGACGGCAGTGTATCCAAAATCAAGTAACTATCTTTATTCACACCCACCAGATCACCAGGCTTCAGCTTATCAGGATCAACAAGACCCACCACTGGCAGGAAGATAGTCTGCACATCATACACAACTATGTCTATCACCAAACCTTAACATAATTACCTTAATGATAAAATAATAACCCTTGTGATGTTTTGCATAAAAGATAAGGTAGTAAATGTATGAACCTGACGAGTAGATGTTTTAAGCACAACGCATTTACCCTTCCTTTGAGAGTCAAGATCAATATTTGCACCATCTTCCTCAGCTTCATCCTCTGGGTTCATTTCCAGTATCTAAAGCAAGCCAGATTCATATCAATGTTTTAGACACCAAAATAATCAAAGAGTAATTAATATATGACCAAATCATCTCCAAATATTTAGGGAAGATTGTCCAAAGCATAAATCACTATCAGGCTTTCAACAAGCATATACCGTCCATACTAACAATTCTCTATTGAGCGACATTCTTTATCCACCGACAACATATCATTCCAATAAATAACAATTCATATTAAACTAGGATTGGCTAGACTTACACCTCTCCAGTGATATAAGGCTAGGGATTTTTGGAGAGGCGTATTAATTTGTTCTACGGGTACTTTCTAGTGGTTGGTGTTCCTCTTTCTTTTCTTTTCTTTTACTAGTATACAACGTAAGTTATTTGTATTTTTATAATGCAAATAAAAAAGGTTTGTTGAGCCGGGAGCAGCAGCAGCATCCCTATCTCCTGAGATAATGTTTGCCCTCATCTCACTCGTATGAGGGAGCGGGTCATTTGTTAAGCAGGGGCGGATCTAGAGTCACCGAGGAGGTTCCTAGGAACCTGTTCGGTTTGTAATTTATAGTATAAACTCATAAAAAAAATAACGAAGGAACCCTTAAGTATTCTTTAAGGGACCCTGTAAACAAACGCGTGTTCTGATAAACTGGTAAGGCGCTTGGTGTACATCCTTAAGGTTTTGAGCTTGACTCCCGTCTCGAAGATTTTTGACGTCCAACTCCCAAAAACGCAGACACACACAGAGACCCGCACGGCCCGCACTTTAAACTCTACAAATTGTTGTTTACTTGTTTTTAAGCTTTAATTTGTTGATTTTAAGAATTCAATTTTCTTCTACTTTCTGTTCGCTTTGTTATCCGTAGAAGTTGAATTCATACATTTACAATGAATGTAAAAGAGTGAAGGGAACACTTCAATTACATAACTATGGCATAAGTTAATGTGAACATAACAGTTTAAGCTGCATGAAATTTGGGTGAATAAGTGTATACTTGAAGTTGTATTGTGTCACTAATACTCATTTCCATATGAGAGCAGTAAATGAAAAGTTTCATTATTGTATCGTTTTTTGTTATGAGATGAACCTTCCCCGATTTGAACCGTCGAACTGACCCGGATTTTCTTTTTATGTTTAAACATATGAAATTAGAACATTAAAAAAGTGAAACCCTTGGAAAAAAATCCACTGTTGTTAAGCTAAGTTACTTATAAGGCATGAATGAATACACATTAGCAATCATGTCTAAATTGAGCGGATGGATAGATATTACCTCAACGATGTTTCCAACCAAGTAAGGAAGTTGCTTGTTAAGTTTAATCTTCTCCTGATTCTCCTTAATTTTGTCCTTAAACGAATCCAATTCAAGATTCGTTCGCTGTAATTCTTCCTGTTCATCCAACCAAACCAAACCAAAGAAATATTAGCGAGGCGAATTGCAAGCAGATAAAGAAGAAGTAAAAGAGAACCAACCTTGAGGATTCGAATCTCGTTATCGAGAAGGCGAGAAGCCCTCTGGATATCTTCGGTGGTCATGGCCGCCAGCTGATCGTCCTCAAAGCTTGCGTCTTCCGCCATCGCCGTCGCCATCAAGAAGTCTTGAGGAGAAAGAAAGAAGAAAGGTTTTGTTTCGGGCTCTCCAACATTCACATATATATCGTTCTGTCTTTGTTCATCGGGTCGGATCAAAGATACGGTTAGACCTCTGGAGGGATGACAATGGGTCGGGTATCAGTAATCTCATACCCATACTCGGTTATAAAATCGCGTCCCATACCTGACCTAATACCCGTCAGGTATTGGGTATACCTGCGGATATCGTATTTACCCATTAGTTTGTTACAAGATATACATTAGGATTTCTAAATACATTTTTTACTATTGTAATTATCATATTATTTTATTTATACAACAACTCTTATAAATTAAAAACGTAGATTACATGCATATAAGTTTTATCATAAATTAATAACAACTTTATAATACTTATTATACACTCACATACATATACTTCACAACATACAAAATATAAATACTATTATCAAATGCATATATTAAAAGAAAATTTATTTTTTTCACATCATGAACATACTAAATAAATCACTAATAGACAAGGGTTAATGGAAAATAAAAGTACAAATTAAAAAAATCGGGTATATGATCAAGTATATAGTTCGGGTAAACGGGTATGTGGTTTCGGGTAATCGGGTCGGGTATCACCTAATCCCATACCCGCGAAAATTTTTAAAACTAATCCCATACCCGACCCAATACCCGTCGGATATTGGGTATACCCGTCCCATTTGTTTCGGGTTTCGAGTATACCCGTCAAGATCGGGTATTTTTACCATCCCTACTCTTCTTTAAATGACAGGATTAATAAATAAGTCATGAAATCCCCTTAAAGCAAAAAAAAAAAAGTCAATGAAATTAAATGACAAGATTAATAAGTCATGCAATTAAATGACAAGATTAATAAATCATGAAATTCCGTTAACTCACATGCTTATTAAATTGATGTGTGTAAAATGTAACATATAAATTACATCAAATAACGCATAAAACTAACCCTTTTTAAGTACTAATGTTGGAAAAAGTGTGTTTTTGTCTTCCTTTTGTATTTTCAGGATTAAATGAGCTCAAATTTAGCAAAAGAAGCAAAAAGACAGCTAAATCTAACATAAATACAAGAAAAGGAACAAAAGTGGATTGCCCGACCCCTCAACAGCATCCTCCTAAGCAAAACAGAGAAGGCAGAAGACTGAACACGCCCCGTGCTCAGCGAGTACGGGGCCGTGCCCAAGAAGCAGCAGAAAAGACAAACTTGTAGAAGCTTCTATTGCTCACCACGGGGGCGTGCCCAAAGTACTGCAGGCGCATTAATTGAAATTGCGAATTACAATTAATGAGGAGAGATAGTGTCAGATAGGCACAGGGCCGTGTCCAGCGGACACGGGGCCGTGCCCAGGCCTCCATTCAGCCTATAAATAGGAGTGCTTGGTTTCATTGCAACTCATCCCTTGGCACACCACCTCTCTCACACTTCATCCACCACCCACCACCATCACAACACCATCATCCACCACCATCATCCATTGTCCATCATAGAGTGTGTGAGTCGTCTCGGGATCCAAGATTGATTGTAAGAGTTCTTGACAATCAAGGCCATGTTTGCCTAAGTCTCTTACATCACTTGGTGAAGACAAGTGTTTAGTATAATACTTTTTATTTTTAATCTTTGGCACTTTTTATTTGGTTTTGTATTAATGACTTTAATAACTAGTTTCTTATGTTGAAGGTGACTTTTCCTTATCGTTTGTCCGTGGTGTCTTGGCATTATTTTACTGTCTATATAAAATAAAAGATTTTCACCATTCATATCTCCACGGTCTATATGGAGGTATGTTGGCTACCTGGTCGGTGGTTAAGGGAACGGTTTGGTAAGGGTCTTGCCCTTGTTCAGCGTTTAGATGTCCTGCAAGGGACCTGGGTCAAATTTAGTAGGATCTCATTCAATACCCAAAGGTATTGGATGGCGGGGATCCAAACTCTTTGACCCCCTCATAAGTAAACTACTATTAATACTATAACCCGGCTATTTAGGACTGTATCCCTGCTGACTCAGACTACTTAGTCGAGGGTAACGTCACCTCCAAAAGAGGGGCCTACCATAATTTGCATTAATAACTTAATTCATTATCTTTCAATAATCCGACCCTTTAGGATTGTATCCTTGCTGACTCAAACTACTGGGTTGAGGGTAATGTCGCCTTCAAAAGAGGGGTCTACTACAATAACTAAGATAATCTCTTAAACAAGTGCAAAAGTGCGAAAATAATCAAAGATTATACTAATACACGAGTCGGATCCAAGTGATTTATCTAGTCTATCTGTTTTTATTTTTATTTTATTTTTTAGCATTTAGTTAGTTTTATTTTCTTAGTTTAAAAGTCTTTTTCTAACATTTTGATTTGATTAGACGTTGAGGATAAACCGGTACTAAAAGCTCTTGTGTCCTTGGACGACCTCGGTATCTTACCAACACTATACTACGTCCACGATGGGTGCACTTGCCCATATGTGTGTTTAGTGTTAGTAAATATCGTGTTTTGTAAATTTAAAACTTGGCTAAAAAGTGTAAAAAGGACTTAAAATATATACCAAAAATATATTACACTACACGCACATCAAGTTTTTGGCGCCGTTGCCGGGGACACAAGGATTTTAAGAAAGTTAGGAATCAACGGCCTAATCATTTTTTTTATTTTCTTTTTAATTTTTTAGGATTTTCTTAGTTTTTCAGCTTCTGCAGAGCTCAGCACGGGCCGTGCCTGCTGAACACGCCCCCGTGCTCAATCATTGGAACTAGCAATCTTGTTTTAAGTCAGACCGTAAGCTGAACACGGGGCCGTGCTCACTCAACACGCCCCCGTGCCCAAGATTCAGTTACTGAAAACAAAACCGTTAGATCCCGGCGGTTGGTAATTTCTGACACAAACATGAGTGATGGTAATATTTTTTACTTTCGGCACTCTTATGGTACGTGGTGTCAATTATGTGGAGGCAAACATAAAGAATTAGAATGTTACTTTCTAAATTAAAAGCCCCACTATATAGACCCACCGTCTCCCTATAATCTTAAGAGGGGCGAAAGTAAAAATAATCACTATCTTTCCCTCGAATGCGCCCAGCCAGATATTCTAGGAGAAATGCTCCTTGACGAGTTATTTCAACTGGAAAATCTAATTTTAAATTGGTTAAAAGAGCTTAGGAAGGATTTCAGTAATCCATCCCAAGACAACGACCATGAAGAAATGTTGGGGTCGCATTCCAACAACCTCGTTGCTCCCAAAAATACCTTCAGTTCTAGCGAACACTTGGACGATAGTCGTCCCTGTGCCGATTGTGCCGTGAAGGACTCTCCATCGACTTCGTTCGGTGCATACATAGACCTAAGCGATTCGACATATACCTTCTTTAACGAAAGCACGTGAAAGGGTTGGACTTGTCCACCTAGAATAAAAATAGGAATTACCCTCACCGACAACCTCTTGCGTTCTCGCCTTAGTCTAGGACAATTAAGGTATCTTAGGCACTTTGGGGTTGTTCCAACCAGTAAGGAACCACCCAATACAATTAAGTTCCTTAAAAAAATTAGACAAACTTCATAATCAGCCTCTCGACACGGGGCCGTGTGCACCCAACACGCCCCCGTGCCCACCAAAAGATTCCCTTCTGACCTTTACGTCAGAATACGGACAAACTGTGTCAGAATTCTATCTGCACACGGGGCCATGCCCATTGGACACGGGGCCGTGTCTAGGATGCTGTCGTTTTCTATAAATGCAGCCAAGAATTCTGCACATTTGGACCATCTTGGAACAGAGATTTGAAGGAATCTTCTCTCAACTATCCTATGTATGTTCTAAAAGAAGGTTCCAACAAACCATCTTGTCCTTTCCTCTTTTAACCATTTCCTTCTTCTTCATCTTTCTCCAAGAACCTCCATTAAAGTTTGAAATTTCAAGCTTTGTAGTGAGGATTATTGAGTTTTATTCAAGGAATCTTGTTAAAAACAAAGTTGTATAACAATTGTTCTAAGTTACTAATATGCAAAAAGACCTCACAAGTGTAGAAAATAACTTAAAACTTCAAGATTCCTTGTTTCAAAACTCTGCAGAAAGATGAACACGGGGCCGTGCTCAACGAGCACGGGGTCATGTCCAGATTACTGTTTTAGTAAATAAACTATTTTCAGTTTATTTTCGTAGAATGTCGAGTGAAAACAGCGAGACATCTTCCGTGCATTCATCAAACAGTCGAAGAGGGAGAAGGCCCTCCATTGAAGCTACACTTGTACACTATGTCATAGCATTAAGGGAGGCTCTCGACGAAATGACGTCAGTAGAGGAGGTCCTAATCGACCGTATCAACGATCTTACAGTGGGACTTGAGAGTAGCTTCCAAGAAATTAACCTCTTGCACCAGAGGTTAAATATTCTTGTAACACCCCCGATGGAACCGGTCCTTCCTCAAGAGGATTGGAACCTAGCGCTTGAAGTTAACAACCATACCAGATGGGACGACATTCCGGCGGAACCTCCAGAGGAGCATCAACAAGAGATTCCGGTGGAAGTCGCAACTCCTCAAACTAACGCTAACGAGCCCTCTTTTCTCCTCCCAAGGGAGGTGGAGGAGTGGTTCGCCGACATGTGAGGAAACCACACCCGGAAGAAGGAGTTCTATAAGGCCACATCTAACTAAGACTACTAGTTTCTTGGAAATTTTGCTAATTAAAATAACTTGCAGGCCAGAACTCCATAGTTTAATGCTTCTTGTGTTTTCTTATCTAGCTTAATATTTTAGGACTATGTTTCTCTCTATGGTTTTAATTGAATGATGGTTTTAAAGTTTGAATGGTGTCATAATGAATACAACACACTCATGGTGGTCAAGGATGACAAGGGAAACGAGAAACATGGCCCCATGCACAAAAATAAGGCCACCCGACAACAATTTCTCCATTACAGTAAGTTCAGCACGGGCCGTGCCCAGCCAACACGGCCCCGTGCTGAACACCCTGCAGACAAATGCTCAGTTCAGGTAACTGGACACGGGCCGTGTTCACCTAACACGCCCCCGTGTCCAGGCTTCTGTTTCTTTTCTTTAATTATTGTTACTGGCACCTAAACACGGGGCCGTGCCCGGTCCCCACGGGGTCATGTCCAGACTGCCAGTAACATAAATTTTTTGCTTTTAACACCATGTTACACATTCACTCAACCTAAAAATTTATTTTTGACACATTGAGGGCAATGTGTAATTTAAGTGTGGGGGGATGCTAAAACCTTGAGTTTTGCAAGTCCTAATAACAAGCCTTACACAAAACTCTATTGGAACCGCTAATCACCCCAAATTTTTTTTCAAAAATTTTCATTTTTTTTACTTGTCTAAAGTTTAAGTTGGAAATTCTAAAATTAACAAGGTTATATTTTTACGAGTTTACAACCGATAGCGTCGTGATAAAAAGAACCAACATAAGAAAATTATGAAACGGCATGACAAGCTTAGTTAAAATTCGATTATATATACTTGATCACATAAAAACCCATTCCCACAAAAGTGAGTTTTGAGCCTTTATTGAGCATACAAATATATATCCTTACGCTAAATGCTCATTTTTCGTTTCTTGTGTGAATAGCCGCTTGGTTCTTACGACTCTAGAATTTGCCACTACAATTCATTCCCGGTCCTTACCAACTTAAACCCAAGTAAGTAAATGATGGAGGCATTAGGACTAACCCTTTTTCGTTCAACACCATTATTTTTATTTTTCTTTTCACCTACCCAAAAAAACTCCCCCTAGTTAGCCCCTTTGAGCCTAAAACTTTTCGTTTCTTAACCCCAAAAACCCTTTTTACCCACCAAAAAACCCTTTTTAAAATTTTACCCTTTACTTTAGTAACAAGCTCGGTTTTCATGTGACTAATATATATATATATATATATATATATATATATATATTTACAATGAAATTAGAAATAAACAAGCCAAGCTCCTCAAACAAAAGCTTGTTTGAAGAAATACTTCATTAAAAATAAAAAGCCACAAAAACAAAATGTTTTACGAAAACCGACGCTTTTTACGACTTTCGCCTTTTTTTCTACTAACCACTAACCCAACTACCCACCTTTAGCTCAAGCTTAACCCTTCACCCAAGAAGTCCTCTTGATATTTACAAATGTATAAAGTTAAAAAGGAGGAGGATTGATTGCTTGGCAAGCTTATGGTAGGAATAAGCTCCATGCCGCTCTCGAGTGATTCACTAAAAAAATACACCTTCGGCCGAGTGTGAGTGATTTCTCCCGTGAGGTATGTGAACTTGTATATAAATAAAATTTTAAAAAGGTATGTTATGCCTTAATAAATAATTTACCTTATGAAAAGTTTTTAATAAATCATGACGAATAGGATTGTAAATAAATAAAAATAAAACCCAATAAAGATCTTGGATTCCCGACACTCTATGACAAGCCAAAACCTTCTCTTCTACCCATTCCATTTGGGTAAGCCACATATTAAAGAGTTTTGCTTGAGGACAAGCAAAAGTTCAAGTGTGGGGATATTTGATATGTGTAAAATGCAACATATAAATTACATCAAATGAGGCATAAAACTAACCCTTTTTAAGTACTAATGTTGGAAAAAGTGTGTTTTTGTCTTCCTTTTATATTTTCAGGATTAAATGAGCTCAAATTTAGCAAAAGAAGCAAAAAGACAGCTAAATCTAACATAAATACAAGAAAAGGAACAAAAGTGGATTGCCCGACCCCTCAACAGCATCTTCCCAAGCAAAACAGAGAAGGCAGAAGACTGAACACGCCCCGTGCTCAGCGAGCACGGGGCCGTGCCCAAGAAGCAGCAGAAAAGACAAACCTGTAGAAGCTTCTATTGCTCACCACAGGGCCGTGCCCAGTGAACACAGGGGCGTGCCCAAAGTACTGCAGGCGCATTAATTGTATTGCGAATTACAATTAATGAGGAGAGATAGTGTCAGACAGGCACGGGGCCGTGTCCAGCGGACACAGGGCCATGCCCAGGCCTCTGTTTAGCCTATAAATAGGAGTGCTTGGTTTCATTGCAACTCATCCCTTGGCACACCACCTCTCTCACACTTCATCCACCACCCACCACCATCACAACACCATCATCCACCACCATCATCCATTGTCCATCATAGAGTGTGTGAGTCGTCTCGGGATCCAAGATTGATCGTAAGAGTTCTTGACAATCAAGGCCATGTTTGCCTAAGTCTCTTACATCACTTGGTGAAGACAAGTGTTTAGTATAATACTTTTTATTTTTAATCTTTTGCACTTTTTATTTGGTTTTGTATTAATGACTTTAATAACTAGTTTCTTATGTTGAAGGTGACTTTTCCTTATCGTTTGTCCGTGGTGTCTTGGCATTATTTTACTGTCTATATAAAATAAAAGATTTTCACCATTTATATCTCCACGGTCTATATGGAGGTATGTTGGCAACCTGGTCGGGGGTTAAGGGAACGGTTTGGTAAGGGTCTTGCCCTTGTTCAGCGTTTAGAGGTCCTGCAAGGGACCTGGGTCAAATTTAGTAGGATCTCCTTCAATACCCAAAGGTATTGGATGGCGGGGATCCAAAATCTTTGACCCCCTCATAAGTAAACTACTATTAATACTATAACCCGGCTATTTAGGACTGTATCCCTGCTGACTCAGACTACTTAGTCGAGGGTAACGTCACCTCCAAAAGAGGGGCCTACCATAATTTGCATTAATAACTTAATTCATTATCTTTCAATAATCCGACCCTTTAGGATTGTATCCTTGCTGAATCAAACTACTGGGTTGAGAGTAACGTCGCCTTCAAAAGAGGGGCCTACTACAATAACTAAGATAATCTTTTAAACAAGTGCAAAAGTGCGAAAATAATCAAAGGTTATACTAATACACGAGTCGGATCCAAGTGATTCATCTTGTCTATCTGTTTTTATTTTTATTTTATTTTTCAGCATTTAGTTAGTTTTATTTTCTTGGTTTAAATATCTTTTTCTAACATTTTGATTTGATTAGACGTTGAGGATAAACCGGTACTAAAAGCTCTTGTGTCCTTGGACGACCTCGGTATCTTACCAACACTATACTACGTCCACGTGGGTGCACTTGCCCATATGTGTGTTTAGTGTTAGTAAATATCGTGTTTTATAAATTTAAAATTTGGCTAAAAAGTGTAAAAAGGGCTTAAAATATATACCAAAAATATATTACACTACACGCACATCATAAATCTACTCTTAAAATTTCACTAATGTCTGCCCTTAAGCTCTTTAGGATACAACACGAGCAGCAAACATACAAAAACAGATATAACCAGTTTTGAATCAAACACAGGTTTGAGACTTTTATAAGTTTATTAATAACTCACAAAACTTCGGTGTAAATAAACATGTACATGGATCATTTATTTATACTAATCAAATGCTAACCATACATTCGAGAACAAATAAACTCTAACTAGAAACCCAATAAACTCTTCAAATATAATTAAACATTATCAAATACAAGTAAACTTTAATAATTAAACATTACCAAATAGAACAAATAAACTCTAACTCTTGACCCGTTCTTAAACCGATCTAAATTAAGCCAGCAATCTTCCCCTTATTTTGGATCCTGATCCGCTCAACCCATATTACCAATTCCCAAAAAACCCTGTAGTGTTGTTGTGACATCTGTGCCTCTGCGACCATCAAACAAATACCAAATTAATGAAATATTGTGTTTCATACTTGGGATTTGTATAAACATGTGTATCATGTGCACATATCAATTCTTGTTCGATTTCGAGCTTTAAATCGCTTTCTGGAAGGTTATATGCGAACTGATGCGTAAATATAACCAGTTTAATGCAACAAACACTCCGGAACAGTGACATAGGCTTAACACACCTTAAATAACCTTTACATAACTTAGAAATAAGTTTTGGAGGGTTTGGTATGGCGAAATCAAGTTTATTCGATCACAGGGACTAATTGCGTCAAACTGCAAAAGTATACCGAATCGAATGATAACGAACATTCCGGAACTTGATCATAAGTTAAATATGCCCTAAATATCCTTTATATAGCTTAGAAATAGGCTTTGAGGTGTTTGGCGCGCAAAAATAAACTTTTGATCAATAGGGACTAAAAGCGTCAAAAAGTGCATAAGTTTGCATTTTCGCGCATATCTTACGTTCTGAATATATCCGTACATACAAAAATGTGACAACTCGAAATTTAGAACCTTTCTTGTATCTTGATGTAACTTGCTTGAAACATTTCGTGACTAGTAACTTGTTAATGTAATGACATAAGTGAACATTTTATGTGACTATGTGCTTGCTTGTACGTATGGTATATATGTATGTATATTATGTGAGCCAAGAACCCAACTCGAGACGACAAGGACCCGACTCGAGACCATGAGGTCTCGAGTGAATAGTGGCCGGTTGGGCCAAATGGGCCGTAAACCCCTTAGCCGACTTATAAGCCCTTTAGGGTGCACCTTGTGGAACTAGTATATATATCATACTCCTTGTCAACCTTACCACTCTTTGGACAACCACACTCACCCTCCTCTACACACTCTCCTACTAAAACCCTAAGAACACAAGCACACTCCCCCATTCTCGGATCCAATCGGTTAGCACTAGGATTTCGGTTCAAGCTTGGAAATCAACATTTGGAGTTTACCTTTCATACCTCTTAACCGGTTAGTGACTCACATTGTATTTCGGTTTGTTGTTGATGTGTAATGAGGTTGAATGATAATATGTGTTGGCTTGATGATTGTCTATCTATGATAAAGATGTTTGCTAGATAGAAAATAGTTGTTTGTTGTCAAAAGATGATATTACATGTATGATAATAATGAACCGGTTAACATGCTTGAATTCGGATTGTTGATGTTTTGTGTTTAAAGGAGGTTGAACCACTAGTTTTAAGGAGCATGAAATCGGTTTGTATTTGTCATGTAATCGGGTTAATAAAGGACCGAATTGTAGCCTTTGGTTCAAGTGTTTGATAGTTGTTCATGTTATAATTAGGATAAATGCATAGTGTGCTTGAACAAGGGTTAAATGTGTCTTTTGGATATATGATGAACATGAACATGACTTGAATATATGAAGAACTTGTTGAATATCATATGAATGTGTGTTGAATATTTGAATTCTGCCATGTTTGATCCATTTTAGCAAGGGTTTAGACAACAAAACATGTTTTAGTGGATAGTACAATATTTGTGTTGCATGACATTCAAATTCTATTGGATAGTACAACTGTGCAGAATCAGCAACTGTTGGGGAGTCGAGACCCCTGGTTGCGACTCGAAACCTCCACGTTGCGACACCAGTTGCGAGTCGAGAACACCTGGTTACGACTCGCAACCATAACATGACAAGCCGAGACCACAGGTTGCGACACAGGTTACGAGTCCCGTTGCGACTCGAGACCTTAGCATGATCAGCCGAGACCACGGTTGCGACTTAGGTTGCGACTCGCAACCACCCATGATCAACACAAACAACATGACTCGAAACCATGATTGCGAGTCCGGTTGCGACTCGAGACCACACTTATTGGACTTGCTTAGTTACGGGCCATGGTTAATGGGCCGGCCTTGTGGACTTCTGTGTTAACTATTTTATGCGTGTTTTGGGCTTAAGTGATTGGGCTGAACAGATGGGCTATACCTATACGTGCTACTGTTAACTGATTATGTTGTGCACTGTTGTTGAAACTACCATGATGTAACTGTATGCCATGACTACTACTTGTACGTGCACTGCTTGGTTTGAATCTGATTATAAGTGGTATCTATGTTAGGACGTAATTGACTACTTGCGACTTGATTGACCTTTCTGTGTTACTACCGAGCAAACCAAGGTGAGTTCACACCCTCTACAATGCATGGGATTCCCTGGGTTGGGAACGGGGTTAAGGAACGTGGGTTCCTCGTCCTCCTTGGGTAGGACGGTGTTGGTTCAGGAATGTAATTCCTCGTCCTGGTGGACGGATAACTCGTACTAGACTAAAACTCTATCACGAAGTCCCTCCTTTTTGTATCGACCAATCGCCGGGCCAATGGCGAGCGGGTCATTAGTTAGATAGCGCTATTTAGGTCTGACAAACCTCACACCGTGCCGCAGAGGGCGGGCGTGAACTAATGGATCTGGGGCACGTCAATGATGATAGACATTGATGATTTTCAGGGCACATAAACATGACTACAGTCAGCAGTCGATATGGTAACGAGTCTAGTGTACGCATGGGGTAGCCCCCACGGCCGAAAAGCCTGATAACTAACATGGGGTAGCCCCCACGGCTGGAATGCCGGAGTAACTGGGAATGAACAAGTCACGTTTTTAAACTATGGGGTAACCCCCACGATAGGATGCCAGCTAAAGGAAACTGTTTTCGAAACAACTAAAACGAACACCCAACTGTGAACTCACTCAACTAGTTGTTGACTCGTTACTACATGCTTTGCAGGACCATAGGTACTCAGCTGGAGCTTGCATGGAGGAGAGTCGTTGTGGGACACGGATTGCTGCGTGTCATGTTCTATTTGAAAACATTTGAACTTATGTTATAACTTTAAACTTATGCTTCCGCTTGCAACTTAAACTTTGTTAGTTTGAAACACCAATCGTATTGGTTAAACTTTTATAACTGTTTATATGATTGTTCAGTATGATTGGTGGCTGGATCCTGGTCAGTCACGCCTCCAAGCGGTAGTACTCCGCGGGTGGATTTTGGGGGGTGTGACAGATTGGTATCAGAGCCAGGTTATAGTGAACTTGGTTTTAATAAAGGAGAAATGTTTTTGTTAAAACCAGACTATAACCGGTACAGTGCTCAACGGTCCACAACGACACTTCACTCCGCATGCAAGGCTCGACATTTTAGGTGATATGATATGTGTATATTGCCTACTTGTTAGATACATAGTACATTGCCCATGGTATGCTTGGTTAGTATAACTACTGTTGCTTGAACACGTGCGTGCTTACTCTGTCCTACTATCGTATTTTCGCGAACCTCTCTCACACGTATTACTCTTGTTATGAAGAATCATGTCTGGACGCGTTAACATGACACAAGCCCAGTTGACGGCTTTGATCAACGAACGAGTTGCTGCAGCGCTTGCAGCTGCAAACGCAGGAGGTATATCCTGCAGTCCGAATTTGTTCTAGGATCATTTGGATCCTACTCTCGTGAACCAACCTTTGTGTTAAACTCTGTCTTTCTTTCACCTACCTTAGGTCAATATGCTCAGGCACCGGTGTGCACTTTTAAGACCTTTATGGACTGCCGACCCACTACTTTTAGCGGAACTGAAGGAGCAGTAGGTCTCCTACACTGGTTTGAGAAACTGGAATCGGTGTTTGAAATGTGTGAATGCCCTGAAGCGCGCAGGGTAAAGTATGCTACTGGTACTCTCGAGGGTTTGGCCCTCACGTGGTGGAATGCTCAAGTACAAATGCTGGGGTTGGTTGCTGCCAACGCCACCCCATGGGAGAACTTCAAGGAAATGATCAGGGAGGAATACTGCAGTCGTGATGACATCCATAAGCTGGAAGATGAGTTCTACAATCTCAAGATGACGGGGTCAGAGATTGAGGCATACACTAAGAGATCGCATGAGCTTGCCTTGTTGTGTCCTACTATGGTGGACCCTCCGTATAAGTGAATTGAACTCTATCTCAAGGGCTTGGTGCCAGAGATCCAAAGTCATGTGACTTCAGCAAACTTGACTACTATCCAGCAGGTTGTTCAGTTGGCTCACCGTCTTACTGATCAGGCGGTGGAGCAGAACAAGTTACCGAAGCGCATAGGTACTGCAACTACTTCTGGTACTTCTAGTGAGAACAAACGGAAATGGGATGGAACTTCAAGCAAGGGTTCAACTTCTGTGCAATCTCAGTCTCAGCAGAGAAAGACTGACGACCACAAGAGCCCCAGTCAACAGTCGTCTGGTGGTCAAAGTCATGGTGGGTACAAGGGGAATCACCCCAAATGCAATCGTTGCAACCTACACCACAGTGGGCCATGCACCAGGGGCAACTGTCATCGGTGCAACAAGCCTGGTCATGTTGCAAAGGATTGCAGGAGCGCATACCCCGCCAATCAGAATCGTCAGCAACCTCAGCAGAACCAGCGACAGCAGCAGGGTAACAACAAGGGATGCTTTCAGTGTGGAGCTGAAGGCCACTTCAAGAAAGATTGTCCCCAACTGAACCAGAACAACAACAACAACAATCAGGGGAATGGTAACAATGGGAACAACAACAACAACAATGGTGCCAGGGGGCGAGTGTTCGTGATTGGCCAAG
Source organism: Helianthus annuus (assembly GCF_002127325.2). NCBI lineage: Eukaryota > Viridiplantae > Streptophyta > Magnoliopsida > Asterales > Asteraceae > Helianthus > Helianthus annuus. The sequence goes on from NC_035435.2 coordinate 63,592,929, forward strand.
GTGAAGCAAGGAATGATCCCAACGTGGTGTCGGGTAAGTTCCTTCTCGACGACTTTTATGTTACAGTCTTATTTGATTCGGGTGCCGATACTAGTTATGTGTCACTAGAAGTTAGTAAGATGCTTAAGCGTATTCCTACACCCCTGAGCGACAAGCACACAGTAGAACTAGCAAATGGTAAGAGCTTGGAAGCCTCGCACGTAGTCAAAGGTTGCCAACTCATTCTCGCTAACCAGACCTTCTCTATTGACCTCATTCCTATCGTCTTGGGTAGTTTCGACGTTGTCATTGGGATGGATTGGTTATCCCAACACCGAGCAGAGATTCTTTGCAACGAGAAGATCGTTTGTATTCCTGGTTTAGGTAGTGAACCTCTCATGATTCGTGGCGACAAGAGAAGTGCTGTTGAGAACATCATCTCTCTCCTTAAGGCCCAGAAATGCTTACGAAAGGGCCACACTGCGATTTTGGCTCTAGTTACTGATACCACGGAGAAAGAGAAGAAGCTAGAAGATTTTCCAGTTGTACGAGACTATCCTGAGGTATTCCCTGAGGAATTACCTGGTCTTCCGCCCCATCGCCAAGTCGAGTTTCAGATTGAACTAGCTCCTGGAGCTGCGCCTGTAGCCCGTGCACCTTATCGTTTAGCCCCATCAGAGTTGGAAGAACTCTCTACGCAACTACAAGAACTCTTGGATAAGGGTTTCATTCGTCCTAGCTCATCGCCCTGGGGAGCTCCAGTACTATTTGTGAAGAAGAAGGATGGTACCTTCAGAATGTGCATCGACTATCGTGAACTCAACAAGGTGACTGTGAAGAACCGTTATCCTCTACCGCGTATTGACGACTTGTTCGACCAGTTGCAGGGGTTGAGCTACTATTCAAAGATCGATCTGAGATCGGGATATCACCAGCTGAGAGTTCGAGAAGAGGATGTCTCTAAGACAGCCTTTAGAACCCGTTATGGGCACTATGAGTTTTTGGTCATGCCGTTTGGGCTGACGAACGCACCCGCAGTCTTCATGGATTTGATGAATCGAGTGTGCAAGCCTTACCTGGACAAGTTTGTTATAGTCTTTATCGACGACATCCTGATCTATTCTAAGAGTAAAGAGGAGCACGAACAGCATCTACGACTTATTCTGGAACTCCTTCGGAAGGAACAGCTTTACGCAAAGTTCTCGAAATGCGACTTCTGGCTTCGTGAAGTCCATTTCCTAGGGCATGTGGTGAACAAGGATGGGATTCACGTTGATCCATCCAAAGTGGATTCTATTAAGAACTGGCCTGCACCTCGTACACCAAAGGAAATTCGCCAATTCTTGGGATTGGCAGGTTACTACAGGAGATTCATTAAGGATTTTTCTAAGATCGCGCAGCCTCTCACCCTACTAACGCAGAAAGGCGTTGTCTATCATTGGGGAAATGCACAAGAGTTAGCTTTTCAGCATCTAAAGGATAGACTTTGTAGTGCACCTATCCTTTCATTGCCAGAGGGCACAGACGATTTCGTGGTTTATTGTGATGCATCAATTCAAGGTCTTGGTTGTGTATTGATGCAACGAGATAAAGTCATAGCCTACGCCTCACGACAACTCAAGGTTCACGAGAAGAACTACACTACACACGATTTGGAGCTGGGAGCTGTTGTTTTCGCACTTAAGTTATGGCGGCATTACCTGTACGGAACCAAGTGCGCCATCTACACCGACCACAGGAGCCTAGAGCACATATTCAAGCAGAAGGAACTGAATATGCGGCAACGACGATGGGTCGAGCTGCTAAATGATTACGAGTGCTCTATCAGGTATCACCCGGGCAAGGCCAATGTTGTGGCAGACGCCCTGAGTCGAAAGGACACTGCGCCTAAGCGCGTAAGAGCTCTACAACTCACGATCCATTCTAGTCTACCTTCGCAAATACGAGCTGCTCAGATAGAAGCACTGAAACCAGAAAACGTTAGAGCTGAAGCCCTACGAGGGTCAAGGCAACGCTTAGAGCAGAAGGAAGACGGTGCTCACTATGTAACAGGACGCATTTGGGTCCCACTCTATGGCGACTTACGAGAACTTGTGATGGATGAAGCGCATAGATCTCGCTACTCGGTACACCCTGGTTCGGACAAGATGTACCACGACATTAAGACTACGTATTGGTGGCCTAGCATGAAGGCCCACATAGCAACTTATGTCAGCAAGTGTTTGACTTGTGCGCGAGTCAAGACAGAATATCAGAAACCCTCAGGCCTACTCCAACAACCAGAGATACCACAATGGAAATGGGAGCAAATTTCCATGGATTTTGTCACTGGCCTACCCAGATCACAGCGCGGAAACGATACTATCTGGGTGATTGTGGATCGACTTACAAAGTCCGCACACTTCTTGGCAATTAAGGAAACAGATAAATTCTCCACTCTAGCGGAAATATATCTCAAGGAAGTTGTTTCGAGGCACGGGGTGCCCACTTCTATTATCTCGGATCGAGACGCGCGTTTTACCTCGGAGCTGTGGCAAGCAATGCACAAATCTTTTGGCTCACGTCTAGATATGAGCACAGCGTATCACCCACAGACGGACGGGCAGTCCGAGCGCACTATCCAGACATTAGAAGACATGCTTCGCGCTTGTGTAATCGACTTTGGCAACAGCTGGGAAAGGCATCTGCCACTTGTGGAATTCTCGTATAATAACAGCTACCACACCAGCATTAAAGCTGCTCCGTTTGAGGCATTGTACGGACGTAAATGCCGGTCACCTCTTTGTTGGGCAGAGGTGGGGGATAGTCAGATCACTGGTCCAGAACATGTGGTAGACACTACTGAGCGGATTGCTCAAATACGACAGCGCATGGCGGCCGCTCGTGACCGTCAGAAGACCTACGCCGATAAGGGCAGAAAGCCACTTGAGCTCCAGGTTGGGGAGCGGGTATTACTCAAAGTTTCACCCTGGAAGGGTGTGGTTCGTTTTGGTAAACGAGGCAAACTCAACCCACGATACGTTGGACCTTTTGAAATCATTGAGAAAATAGGCAAGGTGGCCTACAGACTGAACTTGCCAACAGAACTCGGTGCAGTTCATAACGTTTTCCATGTGTCGAATCTGAAGAAGTGTCTGTCAGATGAGACCCACGTAGTTCCCCTGAAGGAACTCACGATCGATGAACAGTTGAAATTCGTCAAAGAACCAGTCGAAATCACGGACCGGGATGTTAAGGTCCTCAAGAGCACTAGAATACCTCTCGTTCGAGTTCGTTGGAACTCACGTCGCGGCCCAGAGTTCACCTGGGAGCGCGAAGATCGGATGAAACAAAAGTATCCCCAACTGTTTGAGAACAGTACAACCGCTACTGAGGCTGAAGCTACGGAATTTCGGGACGAAATTCCAGATCAACGGGGGGTGGATGTGACACCCCAGGATAACCGGGAAAACCTTACAATTTGACTAGCTTCCTCAGTGAGTGCCATCAAATTTCGGGACGAAATTTCTTTCAACTTGGGGATGATGTGACAACTCGAAATTTAGAACCTTTCTTGTATCTTGATGTAACTTGCTTGAAACATTTCGTGACTAGTAACTTGTTAATGTAATGACATAAGTGAACATTTTATGTGACTATGTGCTTGCTTGTACGTATGGTATATATGTATGTATATTATGTGAGCCGAGAACCCAACTCGAGACGACAAGGACCCGACTCGAGACCATGAGGTCTCGAGTGAATAGTGGCCGGTTGGGCCAAATGGGCCGTAAACCCCTTAGCCGACTTATAAGCCCTTTAGGGTGCACCTTGTGGAACTAGTATATATATCATACTCCTTGTCAACCTTACCACTCTTTGGACAACCACACTCACCCTCCTCTACACACTCTCCTACTAAAACCCTAAGAACATAAGCACACTCCCCCATTCTCGGATCCAATCGGTTAGCACTACGATTTCGGTTCAAGCTTGGAAATCAACATTTGGAGTTCACCTTTCATACCTCTTAACCGGTTAGTGACTCACATTGTATTTCGGTTTGTTGTTGATGTGTAATGAGGTTGAATGATAATATGTGTTGGCTTGATGATTGTCTATCTATGATAAAGATGTTTGCTAGATAGAAAATAGTTGTTTGTTGTCAAAAGATGATATTACATGTATGATAATAATGAACCGGTTAACATGCTTGAATTCGGATTGTTGATGCTTTGTGTTTAAAGGAGGTTGAACCACTAGTTTTAAGGAGCATGAAATCGGTTTGTATTTGTCATGTAATCGGGTTAATAAAGGACCGAATTGTAGCCTTTGGTTCAAGTGTTTGATAGTTGTTCATGTTATAATTAGGATAAATGCATAGTGTGCTTGAACAAGGGTTAAATGTGTCTTTTGGATATATGATGAACATGAACATGACTTGAATATATGAAGAACTTGTTGAATATCATATGAATGTGTGTTGAATATTTGAATTCTGCCATGTTTGATCCATTTTAGCAAGGGTTTAGACAACAAAACATGTTTTAGTGGATAGTACAATATTTGTGTTGCATGACATTCAAATTCTATTGGATAGTACAACTGTGCAGAATCAGCAACTGTTGGGGAGTCGAGACCCCTGGTTGCGACTCGAAACCTCCACGTTGCGACACCAGTTGCGAGTCGAGAACACCTGGTTACGACTCGCAACCATAACATGACAAGCCGAGACCACAGGTTGCGACACAGGTTACGAGTCCCGTTGCGACTCGAGACCTTAGCATGATCAGCCGAGACCACGGTTGCGACTTAGGTTGCGACTCGCAACCACCCATGATCAACACAAACAGCATGACTCGAAACCATGATTGCGAGTCCGGTTGCGACTCGAGACCACGCTTATTGGACTTGCTTAGTTACGGGCCATGGTTAATGGGCCGGCCTTGTGGACTTCTGTGTTAACTATTTTATGCGTGTTTTGGGCTTAAGTGATTGGGCTGAACAGATGGGCTATACCTATACGTGCTACTGTTAACTGATTATGTTGTGCACTGTTGTTGAAACTACCATGATGTAACTGTATGCCATGACTACTACTTGTACGTGCACTGCTTGGTTTGAATCTGATTATAAGTGGTATCTATGTTAGGACGTAATTGACTACTTGCGACTTGATTGACCTTTCTGTGTTACTACCGAGCAAACCAAGGTGAGTTCACACCCTCTACAAAGCATGGGATTCCCTGGGTTGGGAACGGGGTTATGGAACGTGGGTTCCTCGTCCTCCTTGGGTAGGACGGTGTTGGTTCAGGAATGTAATTCCTCGTCCTGGTGGACGGATAACTCGTACTAGACTAAAACTCTATCACGAAGTCCCTCCTTTTTGTATCGACTAATCGCCGGGCCAATGGCGAGCGGGTCATTAGTTAGATAGCGCTATTTAGGTCTGACAAACCTCACACCGTGCCGCAGAGGGCGGGCGTGAACTAATGGATCTGGGGCACGTCAATGATGATAGACATTGATGATTTTCAGGGCACATAAACATGACTACAGTCAGCAGTCGATATGATAACGAGTCTAGTGTACGCATGGGGTAGCCCCCACGGCCGAAAAGCCTGATAACTAACATGGGGTAGCCCCCACGGCTGGAATGCCGGAGTAACTGGGAATGAACAAGTCACGTTTTTAAACTATGGGGTAACCCCCACGGCAGGATGCCAGCTAAAGGAAACTGTTTTCGAAACAACTAAAACGAACACCCAACTGTGAACTCACTCAAGTAGTTGTTGACTCGTTACTACATGCTTTGCAGGACCATAGGTACTCAGCTGGAGCTTGCATGGAGGAGAGTCGTTGTGGGACACGGATTGCTGCGTGTCATGTTCTATTTGAAAACATTTGAACTTATGTTATAACTTTAAACTTATGCTTCCGCTTGCAACTTAAACTTTGTTAGTTTGAAACACCAATCGTATTGGTTAAACTTTTATAACTGTTTATATGATTGTTCAGTATGATTGGTGGCTGGATCCTGGTCAGTCACGCCTCCAAGCGGTAGTACTCCGCGGGTGGATTTTGGGGGGTGTGACAAAAAATTTATGTAATCATTAAAATATTTTATTTTAGTGATTGGCATGATAAAATTCCATTCGTCGCGTAATTTGGATCGTTTTTCGCGTCCGTTCGTGTTTCGTCGCAATTAACCGAACAACGCAATCGTACGGCCAAACGAACCGACATCTGAGATATTTTTAAGCATATTTTAAGTTCCCTATACTTTAACTTCATTTTAGAGCCTTGAAATGGAGTTAACGGGGCTTAAACGTGTCGAAAATGCATCGAAAACCATGTTTTGGACATGCAGGGGCCTGAAATGACAATCTGCCAAAGATGGCCCAGGCGGGGCGCGTAGCCCAAGGTGTCTCCATACGCGGCCCGTGTAAACAGCCCAGTTCAGCAAACTTGTTTTTCAATTCAGCAGCTGGTTTCATGGGTTTTGCACATGGTTTCTTCATACTTGAAGCTTGTTTTGGGCACCCATAGTAATCTAATTCAGTGGGCACACATGGAGGGCCAAGACTAAAGCTCGTTTATCGAGGAACGATCCTAACGGTGGCCCGAAATCTATAAATACCCACTTCCATTCATTCCAATCCTCACACCTTGGTCTGAATTTCTCTAAGTTGAAGCTCAAAACCTTCATACCTGAGAATTTTTAGATCAAGTTCTTCCTTGCTTGGACCTCCTGTAAGTTTCTTTCATGCTTTTATGCGTTTTTAAGCGTGAAAGTCAAACAATGTTTGACTTTCTGCTTTGACCAATCAATGGTCAACACAAAGTTCGTTTGAACTTTGCAACGTGAGCGTAATCACGATGGTTATAGTCCCTTGTGACTATACCTACTGATTACCATGTTGATTAGGCTTAGTGACGAGTCATAGTTTCGGTCAAAATACGCATTTATGCGTATTTTGCAACCAAACTATTCTTGGGTATCAAAACCCTTTGTTTTGATATCAAACTTCATTAAACATGTTTTAACATGTTTAACTCGTCACTTTTATTTTAGTGCTTATGTAGGGTCGTAAGATAAGCGGTCTAAACAACGGCTTAGACTTTCGAACGCGACCCGTTTGGTCGATCATTAGGATCCGACCAAGCATATATTGTGACCATAGTTGTATAGGGAATAACCTTCCGAGGTTATACCTTATGGTCACTTTGTTTAGTTAGTTGTATGATAGGTAGTTTATATGCCTTAGGTAAATGACCAAAATGCCCTTTTCATGCATAATTGGTATTTAAGCATATATAACTTAAACTTTTGTCACTTAACTGATTATGCAACATATTTAAACATGTTTAGGCATGTAATACTTGTCATAAGACTAGTTAGGCGTTTCGAACGCGTTTTACGCGAACGACGTGTTAAAGTAGCGTAAGCTACCTAAACGGGTCGTAATGGGTCGTATGCACTTAGGATAGGTTTCGATTTAGTATGTAGGCTTTGTTAAACCAAATCATTTGAGTTCCAACACTCATTTGGTTTACGAAACCTCATCCTATCCGATCTTCCGATTTAAGTCTAGTTTATTGACATGGTTACCTATATTAGGTGTCTTTTGATTTTCCATGATCCCTCTAGCTTTGCTTGGTTGTTATTTAAGACTTCTAAGCATTCTCAAGTGAGTACATAGTCCCCTCTTTTACTGTTTTCAAACATTTTGGGGTGAAACACATGTGCCTACTTGTTACTTTCGTGCTTTTCATGCTTTCATATCATATACTTGCTATATTTGTGACACCTCGTGTATTCAAAGTCTTTTCGCGACACGTTACTTAATTACAGTCGTGTTTTATTACTTGCTTGCATTGTAACTTGTTTCATTTGATAGATGAGAGGGCATTAAACTATAGTTGAATGAAATATGTACTGGTTGATATTTGTGGTAGTGTGTAAAAGTTATTAATATTATTATTACATATATCGTATTAGTAATATGTATTGTGTAATTAGTAAAACTTGGAGTGGAACCCTCCCCCACACGAAAGCACCCACCCAACGAATATTCCCAGTTCTTGTCACCTTCATTGTTTTCGTCGAGGTATGGGCTTTGGCCCAAGGGTGTTCGACTGGCCCAACTTTGTGTTTACGTTATAACTTCTAGATTAGTTTGATATGTCATTTTTGTGAACCCTAGAACATCTGTTTTTCTGCGACGGCAATATAGAGATCTAGAAGCCTCTTCCATCGATAGATTGGTTCTCTCCTCTTTGGGTTAGTGTGTAACTACTGATTATTATTTGATTGAATGCATCATGAACTAATTGCTTATTATCGTGTATTAACTGTTAGTGTGTAATAATGGTGGTCATATGAATTCGCGAGTAAATGATTAGATCTGCATGATTGTTTCATTTGTGGGTAGCATGTGAATTAAGATTCCCAGGACTGATTGTTCGATTTAAATCTATTGTATGAACAAGTCATCCATATTATAACTGTGATTATTTTATGAATGTAAGACTGGATGATCATGATCGTTGTATATGAATATGTATTGTCTACAAAAGTATATTATTGGTGTGTATTAGTCAAACCCTTATTTGGTCCAATCATGCTATTTCATCTAATACTTGTGTAGGCTGACTTCATGAGCTAAAAACAATTGATGGATGCTGATTCATTTGAGTTTCGGCTGACATGATTAGTGTTGGTCCAATAAAAAAAATAGAGCACACTAAAATACTCAATCATATCAAAAGTAGATTGTTGCAGTGCATAAAAATTAGTGATGGTCGGCTAGGTTATGATGAACCGACCCACTCTTAAAATCGGTCCAATAGCATGAAACTATCACTTATATTATTATAAAATGATGGTGGGTGGAATGATAACACTACTAAAATGGCGGCTTAGTAAAAGCTGCAGGCACAAATCTATAGCATACATGGGATGTGTAGTGTAAAAGGTGAGCTTATCATGATTGGTGGGGATGGACGGTTAGGTGAAGATCATTGGCTGATTGTGTCGGCCAAATGGAACTTTAAGGTCAACCAAATTTTTATACATATGCTTATTAGTTTTATGTATATTGCAAGGAAGGTCCGAGCTCGTAGTAGTCCGAGTTTTAGACAAAAGAAAGGCACTGTCCGAGTTTTATATGAGAACTCAAGGATCCGAGTTTCTTGGCCACTCCCATAGTCCGACTTTTAACCCTCACCCATAGTGTTGTCCGAGTTTTGTGATCCCCTCACTTGGTCCGACTTTTGAACCCCCAAATCATTGTCCGAACTTTAAGCGCCCACCACCCCTAGTCCGAGTTTCATAGGGGGTTAGTTATCCGAGTTTTAATGGTTATCACATGATGTCAGAGCTTTGTTAATTCTGTTAAGTCTATAAACCACTGTTAAGTTGCTTACTTAGCTAAATTATTTAACTCTTTCATTATGTAACTCGGTTAAAGAAATGCATTTAACGTTTGTCAACACGTTAGCTAATATGTCCTGATAGACATGTAACATTTCTGGTGTATGAGTTCTGTTAAGTGCGTTAATGGTATGAAACATGTTAACTGCCTGTTAATCTTGCCAAGCTTAAATAGTGCGATGTTGACTAAACTGCATACGTGATATGTGATAACTGTTTAAACACCCTTCGTGACATAAATGGTATGCAAACATGAACTGATTTACTATACGTGCAATCAATAGGACTTGACTGATTACTTGTGAGTGCATAACATAGCATACCGAGCAAACCAAGGTGAGTTCACACAGCCAAGGCATGGGGTTCCCAGGGTGGGAATGGGATTGGATTACTTTATTGTACATACTCAGTTGATAGAACTTAACGATAAGAACACGACTAGACTAGTAACACTTATTGAACTGATCTTCGCACACCTGCCAAGGGTTGGCCGCGATATTATGACTGACTTCGCACACCTGCCTTTGGAAGGCCGCGAACTGAATTTGCCAATCTTCGCACACCTGCCTGGTAGGCCGCGATACAGGTAAACCTAGTCTAGAATATCTGGGATGAACATCCCCTAATATCTTCGCATACCTGCCTGGGAGGCCGCGATGGAAACTGATACTATACGTGACATAACGAACGAACATACTACTCACACTATACTATTACTGAACTGTTAACTGTGAACTCGCTCAACTAGTTGTTGATTCTCTGTTACATGCCTTGCAGGTCGTTAGATACTTATGGAGTTTGCACAGGGAGGAGCAGGTCGTTGTGGAGCATGGATTATGTTTTGGAACTTATTGAACTTATGTTACACATTTGGGTTTTCGTACTTATGCTTCCGCTATACTTATAAACTATGATTATGTTTTGAACACCTATCGTATTGAATGATTGGTTTACATTTATTATACTTGATATTAATTACATGTTCGATATGATTGGTGGCTTGATCCTGGTCAGTCACGCTCCCAAGCGGTGATACTCCGCAGGTGGATTTTGGGGGTGTGACAGATTGGTATCAGAGCCATTGGTTATAGAGAACTTGGTTTTAATATGGGAAAACGTTTTTATTAAAACCAGACTATAACCAGAACAGTGCTCTCAAACGATCCACAACGACGCTTCGCTCCACGTGCAAGACTCGACATCCTAGGTAATAAGGTTTATGTTTATTACCTGCTTGCTAGAACTGCATAGAACTTTGCTCGTAGTATGCTTACCTTACTCTTGCTCACTACTTGTTATTGCTTAAGAACACTTACGTGCTTACACTCTTCTGTCATCGCACTATTCGCGAACCTTTCTCACTTATGTTGCCTTTGATGTGAAGATCAATGGCCGGACGAATTAACATGACTCAAGCCCAGCTAGAGGCTCTCGTTCAAGCTCAAGTTGCTGCGGCACTTGCAGCTGCTCAAGCAGGTAGTATACCCTGCAGTATAGACACACACACTGGGATCTTTAGATCCTAAATTAACTCTCGTATTTAACTTTGTCCTATTCGTACACAATAGGTCAACACGCGCAGCAGCCTGTCTGCACTTTCAAGAACTTCATGGACTGTCGTCCAAGCTCCTTCAGTGGCACCGAGGGGGCAGTGGGACTCCTCCATTGGTTCGAGAAGCTAGAATCTGTGTTCGAAATGTGTGAATGCCCTGAGGCTCGCAGGGTTAAGTACGCCACTGGCACTTTGGAAGGAATCGCGTTGACTTGGTGGAACGCGTAAGTACAGATCCTAGGGTTGGCAGCTGCTAACGCCACCCCTTGGAATGATTTCAAGGAATTAATCAAAAGGGAATACTGCACTCGTGAAGACATTCACAAGTTGGAAGATGAACTGTATCACTTGAAAATGGTTGGGTCAGAGATCGAAGCCTATACCAAACGGTCGAATGAACTGGCCGTGCTATGCCCAACTATGGTGGACCCTCCAGTGAAACGTATTGAGTTGTATCTCAAGGGTTTGGCGCTAGAGATCCAGAGCCATGTTACATCGGCTAACCTTGATAATATCCAGGCTATTCAGCGCCTTGCTCATCGTATTACAGATCAGGCAGTGGACCAGAACAGGCTGCCAAAACGTGTCAAGGTTACTGCTACTGCTGTCACTACTGCTGCTACTCCCAGTGACAACAAGAGGAAATGGGAAGGGGATTCCAGCAAGGGATCAGTTTCCGTTCAGTCTCAGCAGCGCAAGACAAATGACTACCAGAATTCGAGTCGACAATCATCTGGCAGTCAGGGGCAGGGTGGATATCAGGGAATTCACCCACTGTGTAATAAGTGCAACAGACACCACAGCGGAAGATGTCGCAGGGAACGTTGTCAAAGATGCCTCAAGATGGGTCATGAGGCTAAGGATTGTAGAAGCTCTCGGCCAGCAAATCAGAACCAGCAACTCCCACCGCCAGCTCCACAGAACCAGCACCAGCAGCCACAGCGTGGAAACCGGGGATGTTTCCAGTGTGGGGCAGAAGGTCATTACAAACGCGATTGCCCTCAGTTGAACCAGAATCAGAACCACAACAATAACCAGGGCAACGAGAACAACAACAACAACGGGGGAAACAACAACAACAATGGCAACGAGGCAAGAGGTCGAGTTTTCGTGTTAGGACGAGGAGACGCAATGAACGATATTTGAACTTATAACTTATCTTGGGTTTTCATTATTATGTTTCCGCTACTCAAACAAAGTTTGGTTTGAACATCAATTGTATTGGGTTTTATGAATTATTTTAACTACTATACTTTATGTTTGATATGATGGATGGTTTGATATTATTGAGCGCACCTGCCGTATTTATGGACCTTATGAACAGGGTGTGCAAACCCTATCTTGACAAGTTCGTCATTGTCTTCATCGACGGCATTCTGATCTACTCCAAGAGTCAGGAGGAGCACGAGCAGCACTTACGTCTTATCTTGGAACTTCTTCGAAAGGAGCAACTGTACGCAAAGTTTTCAAAATGCGACTTCTGGCTACGTGAAGTCCACTTCTTAGGCCAGGTGGTGAACAGGGATGGGATTCACGTCGATCCATCCAAGGTGGATTCGATCAAGAACTGGCCTGCACCGCGTACACCGACAGAAATACGCCAATTCTTGGGTTTGGCGGGTTACTACAGGCGATTCATCAAAGACTTCTCGAAGATCGCTCAGCTGCTCACAATGTTGACACAGAAAGGTGTCACCTACCGTTGGGGAGATTCCCAAGAGACCGCTTTTCAGTACCTAAAGGATAGGCTTTGCAGTGCACCTATTCTCTCATTGCCGGAGGGCACAGATGACTTCGTGGTTTATTGTGACGCATCGATACAGGGTCTTGGTTGCGTATTGATGCAACGGGATAAGGTTATTGCTTACGCTTCGCGGCAACTCAAGATTCATGAACGGAACTACACGACGCACGATTTAGAGCTGGGAGCTGTTGTTTTCGCGCTTAAGATATGGCGACACTACCTGTACGGTACCAGGTGCACGATTTACACCGATCACAGGGGTCTCGAGCATATTGTTAAGCAAAAGGATTTGAACATGCGTCAATGGAGATGGGTTGAACTTCTGAACGACTACGAATGCGCCATCAAGTATCATCAAGGCAAGGCCAATGTTGTGGCTGACGCCCTCAGTCGAAAGGATACCCTACCTAAGCGCGTGCGAGCGCTACAGCTTACAATTCAGTCCAGTCTTCCTGCACAGATACGAACTGCTCAGATAGAAGCATTGAAACCCGAAAACGTCAAAGCTGAAGCTTTACGCGGCTCAAGGCAACGAATGGAACAAAAGGAAGACGGTGCATACTATGTAACGGGGCGTATTTGGGTCCCACTTTATGGCGGTTTACGAGAGCTTGTGATGGACGAAGCACACAAGTCTCGCTACTCGGTACATACAGGGTCGGACAAAATGTACCACGACATCAGAACTACTTATTGGTGGCCTAGCATGAAGGCCCACATCGCCACCTATGTTGGCAAGTGTTTGACCTGTGCGAGGGTCAAGGTTGAATATCAGAAACCAGCGGGCCTACTTCAGCAGCCTAAGATACCTCAATGGAAATGGGAAGAAATTTCCATGGATTTCGTTACAGGCCTACCTAGATCTCAGCGTGGGAACGATACTATATGGGTGATCGTAGATCGACTCACTAAGTCTGCACACTTCCTGGCTATAAAGGAAACGGATAAGTTTTCCACTCTCGCAGACATCTATCTTAAAGAAGTTGTTACGAGGCACGGGGTACCCACCTCCATCATTTCGGATCGGGATGCACGATTCACGTCAGAGCTATGGCAAGCGATGCATAAATCTTTCGGCTCACGATTAGACATGAGCACAGCATATCATCCTCAGACGGATGGGCAGTCTGAGCGAACGATCCAGACTCTTGAAGACATGCTTCGGGCATGTGTTATCGATTTCGGCAACGGCTGGGAAAAGCATCTCCCTTTGGTGGAGTTTTCGTATAATAACAGTTATCACACCAGCATACAAGCCGCTCCATTCGAGGCATTGTACGGACGTAAATGCCGGTCACCTCTCTGTTGGGCAGAGGTGGGGGATAGTCAGATTACGGGTCCAGAGATTGTAGTGGACGCCACAGAAAAGATTGCACAGATACGACAACGCATGGCGGCAGCACGCGACCGTCAGAAAGCCTACGCGGATAAGCGTAAGAGGCCATTGAAATTTCAGGTCGGGGACCGGGTTTTACTTAAAGTCTCACCCTGGAAGGGTGTGGTTCGATTTGGTAAACGAGGCAAGCTCAATCCATGGTATGTTGGACCGTTCGAAATCACTGAAAGAATAGGCAAAGTAGCCTACAGACTAAACCTACCAGCTGAACTCGGTGCAGTTCACAACGTATTCCATGTGTCGAATCTGAAGAAGTGCTTGTCAGATGAGACCCTCATAGTTCCTTTTAAGGAACTCACTATCGACGAGCGGTTGCAGTTCGTCGAGGAACCAGTTGAAATCACGGACCGGGATGTTAAGGTCCTCAAAAGCAAGAGAATCCCTCTTGTTCGAGTTCGCTGGAACTCCCGGCGTGGCCCAGAGTACACCTGGGAACGCGAAGACCAAATGAAAGAAAAGCACCCCCAGTTATTCGAAACCAATGCAACTACTACTGAGACTGAAGCTACTACTGCGGAATTTCGGGACGAAATTCCAAATCAACGGGGGGATGATGTGACACCCCAGGAAAACCAGTAAACGATACAACTTACCTAGCTTCCTCAGTAACCGCATGCTAAATTTCGGGACGAAATTTCTTTCAAGTTGGGGATAATGTGACAACTCGTGTATTCAAAGTCTTTTCGCGACACGTTACTTAATTACAGTCGTGTTTTATTACTTGCTTGCATTGTAACTTGTTTCATTTGATAGATGAGAGGGCATTAAACTATAGTTGAATGAAATATGTACTGGTTGATATTTGTGGTAGTGTGTAAAAGTTATTAATATTATTATTACATATATCGTATTAGTAATATGTATTGTGTAATTAGTAAAACTTGGAGTGGAACCCTCCCCCACACGAAAGCACCCACCCAACGAATATTCCCAGTTCTTGTCACCTTCATTGTTTTCGTCGAGGTATGGGCTTTGGCCCAAGGGTGTTCGACTGGCCCAACTTTGTGTTTACGTTATAACTTCTAGATTAGTTTGATATGTCATTTTTGTGAACCCTAGAACATCTGTTTTTCTGCGACGGCAATATAGAGATCTAGAAGCCTCTTCCATCGATAGATTGGTTCTCTCCTCTTTGGGTTAGTGTGTAACTACTGATTATTATTTGATTGAATGCATCATGAACTAATTGCTTATTGTCGTGTATTAACTGTTAGTGTGTAATAATGGTGGTCATATGAATTCGCGAGTAAATGATTAGATCTGCATGATTGTTTCATTTGTGGGTAGCATGTGAATTAAGATTCCCAGGACTGATTGTTCGATTTAAATCTATTGTATGAACAAGTCATCCATATTATAACTGTGATTATTTTATGAATGTAAGACTGGATGATCATGATCGTTGTATATGAATATGTATTGTCTACAAAAGTATATTATTGGTGTGTATTAGTCAAACCCTTATTTGGTCCAATCATGCTATTTCATCTAATACTTGTGTAGGCTGACTTCATGAGCTAAAAACAATTGATGGATGCTGATTCATTTGAGTTTCGGCTGACATGATTAGTGTTGGTCCAATAAAAAAAAATAGAGCACACTAAAATACTCAATCATATCAAAAGTAGATTGTTGCAGTGCATAAAAATTAGTGATGGTCGGCTAGGTTATGATGAACCGACCCACTCTTAAAATCGGTCCAATAGCATGAAACTATCACTTATATTATTATAAAATGATGGTGGGTGGAATGATAACACTACTAAAATGGCGGCTTAGTAAAAGGTGCAGGCACAAATCTATAGCATACATGGGATGTGTGGTGTAAAAGGTGAGCTTATCATGATTGGTGGGGATGGACGGTTAGGTGAAGATCATTGGCTGATTGTGTCGGCCAAATGGAACTTTAAGGTCAACCAAATTTTTATACATATGCTTATTAGTTTTATGTATATTGCAAGGAAGGTCCGAGCTCGTAGTAGTCCGAGTTTTAGACAAAAGAAAGGCACTGTCCGAGTTTTATATGAGAACTCAAGGATCCGAGTTTCTTGGCCACTCCCATAGTCCGACTTTTAACCCTCACCCATAGTGTTGTCCGAGTTTTGTGATCCCCTCACTTGGTCCGACTTTTGAACCCCCAAATCATTGTCCGAACTTTAAGCCCCCACCACCCCTAGTCCGAGTTTCATAGGGGGTTAGTTATCCGAGTTTTAATGGTTATCACATGATGTCAGAGCTTTGTTAATTCTGTTAAGTCTATAAACCACTGTTAAGTTGCTTACTTAGCTAAATTATTTAACTCTTTCATTATGTAACTCGGTTAAAGAAATGCATTTAACGTTTGTCAACACGTTAGCTAATATGTCCTGATAGACATGTAACATTTCTGGTGTATGAGTTCTGTTAAGTGCGTTAATGGTATGAAACATGTTAACTGCCTGTTAATCTTGCCAAGCTTAAATAGTGCGATGTTGACTAAACTGCATACGTGATATGTGATAACTGTTTAAACACCCTTCGTGACATAAATGGTATGCAAACATGAACTGATTTACTATACGTGCAATCAATAGGACTTGACTGATTACTTGTGAGTGCATAACATAGCATACCGAGCAAACCAAGGTGAGTTCACACAGCCAAGGCATGGGGTTCCCAGGGTGGGAATGGGATTGGATTACTTTATTGTACATACTCAGTTGATAGAACTTAACGATAAGAACACGACTAGACTAGTAACACTTATTGAACTGATCTTCGCACACCTGCCAAGGGTTGGCCGTGATATTATGACTGACTTCGCACACCTGCCTTTGGAAGGCCGCGAACTGAATTTGCCAATCTTCGCACACCTGCCTGGTAGGCCGCGATACAGGTAAACCTAGTCTAGAATATCTGGGATGAACATCCCCTAATATCTTCGCATACCTGCCTGGGAGGCCGCGATGGAAACTGATACTATACGTGACATAACGAACGAACATACTACTCACACTATACTATTACTGAACTGTTAACTGTGAACTCGCTCAACTAGTTGTTGATTCTCTGTTACATGCCTTGCAGGTCGTTAGATACTTATGGAGTTTGCACAGGGAGGAGCAGGTCGTTGTGGAGCATGGATTATGTTTTGGAACTTATTGAACTTATGTTACACATTTGGGTTTTCGTACTTATGCTTCCGCTATACTTATAAACTATGATTATGTTTTGAACACCTATCGTATTGAATGATTGGTTTACATTTATTATACTTGATATTAATTACATGTTCGATACGATTGGTGGCTTGATCCTGGTCAGTCACGCTCCCAAGCGGTGATACTCCGCAGGTGGATTTTGGGGGTGTGACAATATTCATTAGTACGTAGATAGTACATGATTTCATTATGTTTTGCTATGTATGTTCACTTAGCATGCTAGCACATTGATTTTCATATATTACAGTTTGTTGCATATGTTCATCCAGCATATGGACACATTGTTTTACATTTTGAACCGTTTGGAACTGTTTGATCTATGTGGGTTATTTGAACTGTTGAACCGTTTGGAACTGTTTGATCTATGTGAATTATTTGGACAGTTTGAACCATTTGGAACTGTTTAATCTATGTGGGTTATTTGATTTGTTGGACCATTTGGAACTGTTAGATCTATGTTTAAACCATTGGGTTAGGGAAGTGATTAGGTAACAGGGCGGGTGTAATGTGATAAAAGCATGGTGGATACGCCGTTGGTACTTCCTATATATAAGTGCTTTTAACACATTACATTTCGTTGCGTTATTTAGATCACTTGGGCAAGTGTTATCAAAACAAAGTTACATTACAAGGTTTTTCTAACAATATAAACCATTCGAGTTCTTTTTACAAAAACGATTTACAAATCTGGGTTTACATAAACAAATGTTTTTGAGTTAAGATTCATGGTATCGAAGTTTTATAAAATATAACTAATCTGTTTTAACTTGGTTATTTCAATTTACATTACAAACATTTTACAAAACTAGGTTTTCTAATATTAATTAACGAAGTTGTTCAAGTTTTTTCAAAATGTAAACGAGCCATTAATCTGACACTCACACAAAACCTATGTACTTCCCGACATTTTTATGCTGATGTATTTTCACATATGTTTCAGGTACCATAGTTGATAATGTTTGATGATGATATTGGTGCATGCTCACATAGGAATGGACGAGGCCTTAATGACTTAATAACAATGAGAGTCAATTTTTTCATGTCTTGTTTCTAATTTCAATACAATGTAATACATTTAATTCAATAAAACGAAACTTTAAACCATGTGTTGTGAAACAATGATTTTGTTACGACACTCCCCAACATTTCCGCCGTGGTTTGTTGTCTTAACGCGGTCAGGGTGTGACAGAAAAGTTGGTATCAGAGCTCAAGGTTATAGGGAATTAGGTTATTAGTAATGCTTTGACCTAGTCTATAACCTTCCTAGGACCCTAACGCGAGTTTACTTGCGTTTAGTCATAAAACAATATCGTTGCCTATCTATGGGCAACAACCACAACAAGAACACAAATTTCGAATCTGCCTTGAAAACCAATCATCTGTTCTAGGATGATTTATTATTAGGTTTTGAACCTTCAAAGTTTTCAAAATCTCGTCAAAGTTTGGGTCTTATTAATGTGAACACGTGCAATCCGGAAGGGTGGATGCCTGTATCCTGAGTTTTCTGTCTAAGGCTAGAGTGTTCATACAAATCCACATAATTGGACCAGTCACTCTTACCTGGGAACTCTTGGGGTGAGTGTCCACTTATAGGCTAAAGCATGTCTTCGCGATACATTATGAAGACCTATTTACTTTGATTCAGCTTTTGTGCGTCGTTTGTTTGCTTTGTGATTCGAACAAATGACCATCATCCATGCTTTTTGGTCGGTAATTGTAACATCCTATTCTTACCCAATGCCATTTCACTTGTTTTCTCTCATGCTTCCTCTTTTAGAATGCCTCCTTGACGCGACAATCAGATACCTAATGAAGAACTGGCAGCTATCATTACGCAGCAAATGGCTGCTGCACTCCCAAACATCATTGCTCAATGTAACCAAGCCTTCAATAACAACAATAATGCTCCCTGTAACTTCAAGATGTTCAACTCAGCTAAGCCATCAAAATTTTCTGGCTCTCAAGGAGCAACTGCACTTCTGCAATGGTTCGAGAGCCTAGAGAGCACCTTCAGACATGTTCAGTGTCCAAACGAGCGAAAGGTTGAGTTCGCATCTAGTGTCTTTGAGAAGCGAGCTTTAACATGGTGGAATGGTGTGATGAGAGATAGGGGTGCCGAGGTAGCACTGGCTCAAACCTGGGAAGAGCTTCGAGCTGTGATGATGAAGGAAATCTATCCTCGTCAAGAGATTAGGGCATTGGAAAGGGAATTCAACGATCTTAAGCAAGATAGCGTTGAGCATCGAGCCTACACAGACCGTTATGAGGAGTTAAGTCTGTTATGCCCGAACATGGTTACGCCTTTGGATAAGGCAATCGAAAAGTACATTGATGGCCTCCCTGACTCAGTACAAAACATTGTTACTGGTAGCAACCCCACTACGGTTAGACAGGCCATTGAGCTATCCGCTACCTTGACTGAATCTCAGACCAGGAAAGGTAAACTTTTCCAAAAGGGTGATAAGAAACCGACCGATGAATCAAAACCAAAGGATAAGCAGACCGAATCCTCCAAGAAGTCAAAGAAGCGAAAGGCTTCTCAAAGCTTCGCCGTGGTTGCTCACAATGATCAAGCTGTCCCCAACCAACCAGCTCAACCCCCTGCTAGGAAGCCATACAACGGAACTGCACCCTTGTGCAACCAATGTAACCTTCATCATCATGCTAGTGTAAAGTGCCGCAAATGCCTAATTTGTGGACTTATAGGTCATACAGCGAGGGTTTACCGAGCTGCAGCTGCACCAAATCAAGCTGACAACAATCCTGCTCAAGCTTGTTTTCCACCAGGGTCTTGCTACAACTGTGGCGAGATGGGCCATTTCCGAAAGAATTGCCCAAAGCTTGCTAATGCAAATCCAGCGCAGGGATGGGCATTTGACCGACTGGAAGACAACGCTGTTTAGACATAATCAAGCCTTATGTATTAATTTCGTTTGTTGTCATGGTCTATGAAACAATTGTTGTTGTTTATAAATAAATCTTTTATTTACATTGCAATGTACAAATGTGGTTGCATGTATAAACAACATATCCCCGACGATACCAACAATCAAGGAACCGTGTTCCTTGTAGAATAACCTACTCCCAAAATTGCGATCTCTGTGAAAATCCTAAGTACCTGTTTCTTCCAAGGAAGCGAAGTATAAGGCGCAAGTTACAACTCGGGACAAATACCCAAAGTACCTCTATAAATCCTTAATAGAGTACCTAAGGGTATTTTCGTAAGTCCTTAATTGTTGTGTATTCGAATGTTACGATTCCTTGAAATCGAAATCAAATTTTCTTTTTAAGATCATCCTATCTTTTCAGATAGATTCTTAAGGACGTTGAAGTCCATCGACTGGGTTCCTGGTGTACCTTGAATACCCATGTTCAAATCGAAAACAAGTTAATAACAACTAATAACAAACTGATAACATATTAATAATCAAGAAATCAATTATGTGCTTATGTGTTTATGTGTTGACCTAATCTTAGTTATCTTGAGCTTGTTCAAATTCTATCCCCTTCACATCATAAAACAAACTGTGCGGATTGTGCAAGGAATTATGTAATTATGGATGCATACATAATTATGGAATTTAGTACACAGAAACCACAACAAGTTTTGTCATGTGACTAGAGTTAACTCTATTCATTTCCATTTCTGATGAAGCACCCATTGAGGAAAAATGAACTAACTATTCATTTTTCACTTCTGAAAGAATATCCGTTGAGGGAAATGAATATCCTTTTGATTATTCCTTCATTTCCATTTCTGAAGAATACCCGTTGAGGAAAATGACTCAATCTGTTCATTTTCATTTCTGAAGAATATCCGTTGAGGGAAATGAATATCCTTTTTATTTTTCCTTCATTTCCATTTCTGAAGAATACCCGTTGAGGAAAATGACTCAATCTGTTCATTTTTGTTTCTGAAGAATATCCGTTGAGGGAAATGAATATCCTTTTTATTATTCCTTCATTTCCATTTCTGAAGAATACCCGTTGAGGAAAATGACTCAATCTGTTCATTTTCATTTCTGAAGAATATCCCTTGAGGGAAATGAATATCCTTTTTATTATTCCTTCATTTCTATTTCTGAAGAATACCCGTTGAGGAAAATGACTCAAACTGTTCATTTTCGTTTCTGAAGAATATCCGTTGAGGGAGATGAATATCCTTTTGATTATTCCTTCATTTCCATTTCTGAAGAATACCCGTTGAGGAAAATGACTCAAACTGTTCATTTTCGTTTCTGAAGAATATCCGTTGAGGGAAATGAATATCCATTTGATTATTCCTTCATTTCCATTTCTGAAGAATACCCGTTGAGGAAAATGACTCAGTCCGTTCATTTTCGTTTCTGAAGAATATCCGTTGAGGGAAATGAATATCCGTTTTGATTATTCCTTCATTTCCATTTCTGACGAAGAACCCATTGAGGAAAATGAATCGTCCATTCATTTTCGCTTCTGAAGAATATCCGTCGAGGGAAATGAATATCCTTTCGATACCTGACAAAGAAACCATTGGAGAAAGTGAATCGTCCATTCATTTTCACTTCGAAGTATATCCACTTGGGAATGACAGGCTTATGCCTTGCATAAAAATCTTTGATGGGTTACTCTACGCAAATAGATGACACCCTAGATTCCATAATAGACAATTATTTAACACAATCACAGACAGACTCCTACGAATAAATTTCGGGACGAAATTTCCTAAAGTAGGGGAGACTATGACATCTGTGCCTCTGCGACCATCAAACAAATACCAAATCAATGAAATATTGTGTTTCATACTTGGGATTTGTATAAACATGTGTATCATGTGCACATAACAATTCTTGTTCGATTTCGAGCTTTAAATCGCTTTCTAGAAGGTTATACGCGAACTAATGCGTAAATATAACCAGTTTAATGCAACAAGCACTCCAGAACAGTGAAATAGGCTTAACATACCTTAAATAACCTTTACATAACTTAGAAATAAGTTTTAGAGGGTTTGGTATGGCGAAATCAAGTTTATTCGATCACAGGGACTAATTGCGTCAAACTACAAAAGTATACTGAATCAAATGATAACGAACATTCCGAAACTTGATCATAAGTTAAATATGCCCTAAATATTCTTTACATATCTTAGAAATAGGCTTTGAGGTGTTTGGTGCGCAAAAATAAACTTTTGATCAAAAGACTAAAAGCGTCAAAAAGTGCATAAGTTTGCATTTTCGCGCATATCTTACGTTCTGAATATATCCGGACATCCAAAAATTTATGTAATCATTAAAATATTTTATTTTAGTGATTGGCATGATAAAATTCCATTCGTCGCGTAATTTGGATCGTTTTTCGCGTCCGTTCGTGTTTCGTCGCAATTAACCGAACAACGCAATCGTACGGCCAAACGAACCAACATCTGAGATATTTTTAAGCATATTTTAAGTTCCCTATACTTTAAATTCATTTTAGAGCCTTGGAATGGAGTTAACGGGGCTTAAACGTGTCAAAAATCATCGAAAACCATGTTTTGGACATCCAGGGTCCTGAAATGACAATCTGCCAAAGATGGCCCAGGCGGGGCACGTAGCCCAAGGTGTCTCCATATGCAGCCTGCGTAAACAGCCCAGTTCAGCAAACTTGTTTTTCAATTCAGCAGCTGGTTTCATGGGTTTTGCACATGGTTTCTTCATACTTGAAGTTTGTTTTGGGCACCCATAGTAATCTAATTCAGTGGGCACACATGGAGGGCCAAGATTGAAGCTCGTTTATCGAGGAACGATCCTAACGGTGGCCCGAAATCTATAAATACCCACTTCCATTCATTCCAATCCTCACACCTTGATCTGAATTTCTCTAAGTGGAAGCTCAAAACCTTCATACCTGAGAATTTTTAGATCAAGTTCTTCCTTGCTTGGACCTCCTGTAAGTTTCTTTCATGCTTTTATGCGTTTTTAAGCGTGAAAGTCAAACAATGTTTGACTTTCTGCTTTGACCGGTCAATGGTCAACACAAAGTTCATTTGAACTTTGCAACGTGAGCGTAATCACGATGGTTATAGTCCCTTGTGACTATACCTACTGATTACCATGTTGATTGGGCTTAGGGACGAGTCATAGTTTCGGTCAAAATACGCATTTATGTGTATTTTATATGCCTTAGGTAAATGACCCACATGCCTTTTTCATGCATATTTGGTATTTAAGCATATGTAACTTAAACTTTTGTCACTTAACTGACTATGCAACATATTTAAACATGTTTAGGCATATAATACTTGTCATAAGACTAGTTAGGCGTTCCGAACGCGTTTTACGCGAACGACGCGTTAAAGTAGCGTAAGCTACCTAAACGGGTCGTAATGGGCCGTAAGCACTTAGGATAGGTTTCGATTTAGTATGTAGGCTTTGTTATACCATATCATATGAGTTCCAACACTCATTTGGTTTACCAAACCTCATCCTATCCGATCTTTCGATTTAGGTCCAGTTTATTAACATAGTTACCTATATTAGGTGTCGTTTGATTTTCCGTGATCCCTCTAGCTTTGCTTGGTTGTTATTCAAGACTTCTAAGCATTCTCAAGTGAGTACATAGTCCCCTCTTTTACTGTTTTCAAACATTTTGGGGTGAAACACATGTGCCTACTTGTTACTTCCGTGCTTTTCATGCTTTCATATCATATACTTGCTATGTTCATTAGTACGTAGATAGTACATGATTTCATTATGTTTTGCTATGTATGTTCACTTAGCATGCTAGCACATTGATTTTCATAGATTACATTTTGCTGCATATGTCATCCAACATATGGACACATTGTTTTACATTTTGAACCGTTTGGAACTGTTTGATCTATGTGGGTTATTTGAACTGTTGAACCGTTTGGAACTGTTTGATCTATGTGAATTATTTGGACTGTTTGAACCATTTGGAACTGTTTAATCTATGTGGGTTATTTGACTTGTTGAACCATTTGGAACTGTTTGATCTATGTTTAAACCATTGGGTTAGGGAAGTGATTAGGTAACGGGGAGGGTGTAATGTGATAAAAGCATGGTGGATACGCCGCTGGTACTTCCTATATATAAGTGCTTTTAACACATTACATTTCGTTGCATTATTTAGATCACTTGGGCAAGTGTTATCAAAACAAAGTTACATTACAAGGTTTTTCTAACAATATAAACCATTCGAGTGTTTTTTTTACAAAAACGATTTACAAATCTGGGTTTACATAAACAAATGTTTTTGAGTTAAGATTCATGGTATCGAGGTTTTATAAAATATAACTAATCTGTTTTAACTTGGTTATTTCAATTTACATTACAAACATGTTACGAAACTAGGTTTTCTAATATTAATTAACGAAGTTGTTCAAGTTATTTCAAATGTAAACGAGCGATGAATCTGACACTCACACAAAACCTATGTACTCGCCGGCATTTTTATGCTGACGTATATTCACATGTGTTTCAGGTACCATAGTTGATGATGTTTGATGATAATATTGGTGCATGCTCACATAGGAATGGACGAGGCCTTAGTGACCTTATAACAATGAGAGTCAATTTGTTCATGTCTTATTTCTAATTTCAATACAATGTAATACATTTAATTCAATAAAACGGAACTTTAAACCATGTGTTGTGAAACAATGATTCTGTTACGACACTCCCCGACGTTTCCGCCGTGGTTTGTTGTTTTAACGCGGTCAGGGTGTGACAGTTGTGCTCATCTCCTCTAGTGTAAGGACTAAAATTTCTTATTAAAAACATAGGAACTTAAACCATAAAAAGAAACGGGCCAAACATACAACTTTTTAAAATCGACCATAAACCTTAACTTAAACAAAACAAGTTAAGATGTCATAAAAGTTAACATCCAAAATCCGAAGAAACAACATAAACATAGATGACAAGAGTTCTAAATCCTTTTTATAGATAAGTATTTACAAAAGACTAAAACATAACATAGGAGTTTCCATCAAAAGTTTTGACCCATTTATCAAGTATCATAGCGGAAGCATGCGAGTCGGTGTGTCCGTTCCAACACAGCGCGGCATATCAAGATGATTTACTTACATCCAATGTAAACAATTAGTCAATTTAACTCAAACAATCTTATAGTTCGAACCTCTACTCGGACTTGATAAAATCACTACAAGTATTCATTCAATACACTTTCTGATATTCCAGGAAACGTCAAGTTTGACGGAGCTTTGGTCCCGAGATGATCGGTTCGGTGATAAGAAACAAGTAGAAGATAGAAACGACACCGAACAGTCACTTATAATCTGGTTTCTATTCATATATGAAAGTGACATACTCGTGAAACCAGTTGGACATCATCTCCCCTCTGGGACCAAAAGCTTATCCAAATGGGAACCCCAACTCCCTATTTATAGGCAAGCCTACTCGTCCGAATGAGCTAGTGTACATCCGTCCGGATGGACTTGACAGTTACAAAACCTATTCGGATGGGGATTTACGAATGGACTAACATGTTGTCCATCCGTCCGGATGGACCTTGACAATATCAAAATCTTTGTCCAACTTTTTTACTATTCTATACAATATTCAACACACTCTATCTAGCTATTCGCACAGTGGCGGACATACACAATATGCACCAACAGATTCCCCTTTGGCCGTCACTGTCGAATTGTCATGTTGAAAACCTTCAGTTGTGTTTGAATATTCTGGAATCTTCAACTATTTCTGCAACTTCAATCAGGCATCTTGAAATCTTCATTTGATTCCCCCTTGATTGATGCTCCGAGTTTACTTTGACAATGTTTGAACATATTCCCCCTGAAGTGAATCTTCAGGTCTTTTGCATAGTTCACGACTCTCCTCTGATTTGCTAAACTGCAACCTTCACGAACAATCACCAACTTGAAACTAATCACTGCAGCATTCTCTGTTTCAGCTTTAGCCACATCCGCGTTCAGTTTTTGAAATGACATTTAAGCCCCACGATCTTGCATTCCGCTTGCTCGATCTAAGAATGTACAAAAACTCAACCGACAAGTGATAGAAACTTCAAATACCCCACTGATTAACTTCAAATCAATAGTTCCCCCTGAAGATCTGATATCCCGTTTTTCGCAATCACTTTAATGCACCGTAAGAATGATTAATCCGTTTAAACAGTATTCTCCACAATCAGCAAATCTTCATCGAAAAACGAACCATCTGGTAATGTATACTGATCTCCGAAGCAGTCGACCACAATCAGATTCACCCTCTCGGACAATCTCGATCTCGAAAGCTATCATCCACAATCAGATTCACATTCCTAGACAATTCTGAAGTATGAACCACCCGAATACTGTTGCAGTATCACGAATTTAAAAAATGCCGGAATTTCAACATATGACAATGAAATTTTTTTTCCACCTCATTTTTGCAAATTCTGACGTGTTATCACTGAATTCCCCCTCAAATTAGGCAATCCAGTTCTTTATGTTCTTTGAAAAACTTGACTATGCTGAAAATGTGACATTTAACCCAAAACGTCAGTTTTTCATCATTGCGGATTTTACGTTACGACCCATAAATAGTAAGATAACCCAGATGATAAACATTTGCACCAGTATCATGACTACCCACTAATTTCCACAATATGTGATCGCATCAACAAATTTGTTCACTGAAGCCCCAGACGGTGTCCCCGAACAACCAGCTTGGTCATTAAAATCTCGAAAAAAAATTCAATCACCAAATTTTTTCTTGAGACTCACCTCGTCATTACGATAAAAAATTCCTTTTTTAGGCATTTTGCTCATTCGTCCGAATGGAGTAGGTCCATCCGTCCGAATGAACTGACTTGGAACGACTTGACAGTTTATACCCGAATGTCCATTCGTCCGGATAGCCACATGTCCATCCGTCTGGATGTGCACATGTGTATTCGTCCAGATCAAGATTCCCATCCATCCGGAAGGAGATGTCCATCCGTCAGGATGTGTCTATTCATCTCAAGAAAATTCCTAATCATTATTTCTGCATATTTCATGATGAAACTTCACAGGTGTGACATTTGTGCTTGTAATCATTGTAAACAGTTCAGTTATCAATGAAACAATGTTATTTGATCCCAATGTTTGTTTGTTTATGTTTGACATTTTTCATGTTTTGGTTTTTTTCAATTTCAAACTCTATATCGCTTTCTAGAGAGTTATACGCAAACTATCGCGAAAAACACTCCGGAACATCAACATATGCTTAACATACCATAAATATCCTTTACATAACTTAGAAATAAGTTTTGAAGGCTTTGGTATGACAAAATCAAGTTTATTCGCTTACAGGGACAAATTACGTACTGTAACGGACATTTCGGAACATGACCATAAGTTAAACATACCCTAAATATCCTTTACATAGCTTAGAAATAGGCTTTGAGGGGTTCGGTGTGCTAAAATAAACTTTTTGGTCATTCAGGGACTAAAAGCGTCAAAAAGTGCATAAGTTTGCATTTTCGCGCATATCTTACGTTCTGAACATATCCGGACATCCAATATGTAATCATTAAAATATTTTATTTAAGTGATTGGCTTGTCAAAAATCCATTCGTTGCGCAATTTGGATCGTTTTCGCGTCCGTTACGACTTCCGTCGTAATTAACTGAACAACGTAACCGTATGGCCAAACGAACCGACATCCGCCATATTTTTTAGCATTTTTCATGTTCCCTATGCTTTAACATCCTTTTGGAGCTTAAAAATGGGTTTGGCGGGTGTTAGAAGTGCCAAAACACGTCAATACTCACACAGGGGCCAAAACTGACATTTTACGAAAGTTGCTGTTCTGCAGGTAGCATACGGACCATAAGCCCTACTCCATATGGTCCGTAAGCAGGTGTCAGATACCAGAAAATGTATTCTAGCTTGTTCCAGCTGTTCCACACTCTTGCACCTGGTTTCTTTGATTCTATGTGCTTGTTTTGGATGCCCATGGTTTCACAAATCAGTGGGTATGATGTGTACGGCTTAGATCAAAGCTCGGGTTTCAAGAAACGATCCTAACGGTTCTATGAAATCTATAAATACCCCCACCCATTTACTTCAAAACCCACACCTTGATTCTGAAATTTCTCTAAGTTGATGTGTTTATCACTTCATACCTGAGAATATTTGGAATCAAGCTTCCGTTCTTGGACCCTTTGTAAATCTTCTTTCGTTCTTTTTCGCATTTTAAACACAAAAGTCAAACTTTGTTTGACTTTCTACATTGACCAGTTTATGGTCAACATGAAGTTCGTTTGAACTTCATAACTTGAGCGTAATCACGATGGTTATAGTCCCTAGTGACTATACCTAACTGATTACCACGTTATCTAGGCTTAGTGACGAGTCGTAGTTTCGGCCAAAATGCGTATTCTTGCGTATTTTGTAACCAAACTACTTTTGGGTATCAAGACCCTTTGTCTTGATATCAAACCTGTTTTCAAACCTCGTTAAACATGTTTTAACATGTTTAACTCGTCACTTTTAGATTTATGCTTATGTAGGGTCATAAGGTAAGCGATCTAATCAATCGCTTATACTTTCGAACCCGACTCGTTTGGTCGATCATTAGGATCCGACAAAACACATTAGGTGACCATAGTTGTATAGGGAATAACCTTCCAAGGTTATACCTTATGGTCACATCGTTTAGTTAGTTGTATGATAGGTAGTTTATATGCCTTAGGTAAATGACCAAAATGCCCTTTTTGCGCCAAAATTCATTTTAAGCATATGTAACATAATTTTTGACATCTAAACTGATTAGGCAACATTATTAGCCATGTTAAGGCATATACTGTAACATTTGTGCTTGTAATCATCATGAACAGTTCAATTATCAATAAAATAATGTTATTTGATCCCAATATTTGTTTGGTTGTGTTTTGCATTTTTCATGTTTTGACTTTTGTTCAAATTCAAACTCTACATCGCTTTCTAGAGAATTATACGCAAACTGGTGCGTAAACGTACTCAGTTTAATGCGACAAATACTCCGGAACATCAACATATACTCAACATACCTTAAATAACCTTTACATAACTTAGAAATAAGTTTTGAAGGCTTTGGTATAGCAAAAACAAGTTAATTCGCTTACAGGGACTAAACTTGACAAACTGCGAAAGTATGCCAATTTGAACTGTAACGAACATTCCGGAACATGTCCATAAGTTAAACATACCATAAATATCCTTTACATAGCTTAGAAATAGGCTTTGAGGGGTTTGGTATGCTAAAACAAACTTTTGGATCATTCAGGGACTAAAAGTGTCAAAAAGAGCACAAGTTTGCACTTTTGCGCATAACTTACGTTCTGAATACATCCGGACTTCCAAAAATTTATGTAAGCATCCTTATATTATGCCTTAGTGATTGGCATGAGAAAAATCCATTCGTCGCGTCATTTGGATCGTCTTTCACGCTTATGCGCATTCCGTCGTAATTAAGCGAACATCGCGATCGTACGGCCAAACGAACCGACATCCGACACATTTTTGAGCATGTTTCATGTCCACAATGTTTAGGCATCATTTTAGGGCCTTAAAGGTGACTTTACAGGTCTTAAAGGGGCTGGAAATAGCTTAAAAACGCAACAGGGGCTGAATACGTAAATTCTGCAAGTGGTGCAGATCAGACGGGGCTAGGCGACCCGCGTAAGACCTGCACCCACTTTCACGTGGGCCGCGTGAACATGTCTGACAGCAGATTCTGCATTTAATGCAGAATCTGGCCTTTCGTTCGATCAAAGGGCGATGCCTTTTCACCCAAATGAAGGGCCAAGGGTCAAATACACTGAATCTAACCCCTGGACACGTGTACGCACGAGATCAAAGCACGTTATTCGATAAAACGATCCTAACGGTTCCACCTTTCCTATAAATACCCCCCCCCCCTTTTTGTGTAAAAACCCACAAATCAGATCTAAATGCTCTAAGTTGATGCTTATGCTTCATACCTGAGCTATTGGATCTTGATTAGCACTCGGGGACCCTCCGTAAGTCTTCTTTCGCTCTTTTATTCGCTTTTCGAGTCCGAAAGTCAACGTTTTGTTGACTTTCTGCATTGACCAGCCTATGGTCGATGCGAAGTTCATGGAACTTCATAACGTGAGCGTGATCACGATGGTTATGGTCCATAGTGACCATCCCTACTGATCACCACGTTATCTAGGCTCAGTGACGAGTCGTGGTTTCGGCCAAAATGTGCATTCTTGCATGTTTTGTAACCAAACTACTCGTGGGCATCAAAGCCGTTTGTTTTGATGTCAAACCTGTTTTCAAACTTAGTTAAGCATGTTCTAACATGCTTAGCTCGTCACTTTTAGTTTAGTGCTTATATAGGGTCGTAAGGTAAGCGATTTAAACCATCGCTTATACTTTCGAACCCGACCCATTTGGTCGGTCATTAGGACCCGACCAAAACACATTAGGTGACCATAGCTATAACCTTCCGAGGTTATACCGTGTGGTCGCAATGTTAGGCGTTCCGAACGCGTTCTACGCGAACGACGCGTAAGGTGGCATAAGCTACCTAAACGGGTCGTGATGGACCGTAAGCACTTAGGTTAAGTTTCATTTTAGTATGTAGGCTTTGTTAAACCATATTACACGAGTCTCCATACTCGTTTGGTTTACGAACCCGCGTACTATCCGATCCTTCCGACTTGGTCCGGTATATTAACATAAGCTACCTATTAGGTGCCGTTGATATCCCGTGATCTTTAGCATTATCTGGTTATTCTACAAGAACTCAAAGCAATCTCAGGTGAGTACATTGAACCCCTCTTTTACTGTTTTCCAAACTGTTTTGGGGTGAAACACATGTACCTATCTGTTACTTTCATGCTTTCCATGTTTTCACATCATATACCTGCTATGTTGTTAGTACATTATAGTACATGATTTCCTTACATTTTATGCTATGTATGCCCATTGTGCGCGTACTTAGTACATTGATTTACATAACATTTTTGCTGCATATGTTTACTCAGCATATGGACACATTGATTTACATGAACATTTCTGTTGCATATGTTTACTCAGCATATGGACACATTGATTTACATAAACATTTCTGTTGCATATGTTTACTCAGCATATGGACACATCGATTTACATGAACATTTCTACTTCGTATGTTTACTCAGCATACTTAGTACAATTGTTTACATCACATGCCTTCATTTTGTTATGACATTTGGTTTGTTTAACATGGGACAATACATTCATTAACACTAGCTACGCCGTTCGTTAGTAGGTAGTGGTACCATAGGAATTGACAACTCCCATTCCTGAAGTCCTGGGTTTGATAGGACTGGAAGGAATGACCGAATTCGATATACATAACGTAGATAAACCTTTAATTTGTTTAAGGGTTTATCGCCGCAGTCTCAAGGCTTGGATGTATGCATAGTTTACAATACCGCATAAATGTTAATATCAATAGAGCATGCATTTTCCGCAGAACATAACGCTGATTTAAACCACGTTTTACTTCAACGACTTGTTTTGTGCATATGGTTTAAGTTGATACATTTCGCTTACCATACATGATACATTTTGGGATTACACATTACATGATTTACATTGGACATAAACACGTCGACATTGACATACACATTTGGTGGTTTACATTTGAACATAAACATTTGACATGGTTTACACAATAACACTTGGCATTTGGTTTACACATGAACAATTTACATGGTGGATTGGTTTGGGTAAATGATTTAAGTAACGTGGCGTGTGTAATATGATACAAACATGGTGGATACGCCGCTGGTACTTCCTATATATAAATGTTTGTATAATATTACATATCGTGGCGTTATCTAAGTCATTTCAGTTTAGACACATTACATTTTACATAAATAACATATTCTTCACAAGACATTATTTTCACAAACAACTTATCTTATTCAACTCACTTTACTTGGTTATTCGTTTAACCTTGCACTTATCTATATATATCGTTTGATGTTATCGTTTTTCAAATGGTTTACAAAGCAAAACAAATTACAAGGTTCATGACTGACTGTTATTAAACATTCTTTAAAACTCAAGTCATGAATCCCATTTTCACAAAACCTATGTATCTCACAGGCATTTTTATGCTGACGTACCTACTTTCACATGTGTTTTCAGGAGCTATTCCATAGGACGATGATCATGATTCTAGGGCGGACCTGTGCCTTAGAGCCTAAAAATGAAGTTTGAACTAGCTTAATTATGTTTTGATTTCCGTACTCTATTTCCAAGACAATGTAACACCTTTGTTTATAAATAAAATACAACTTGTATGCCATGGTTATGAAACAATTTAATTCTGTTCACAACACTCCCCGACGTTTTCCGCCGCGGTTGCATGTTATACGCGGTCGGGGTGTGACAGAAGAGTTGGTATCAGAGCCAATGGTTATAGGGAATTAGGTTATTAGTAATGCTTTGACCTAGACTATAACTTTAGGACCCTAACGCAAGTTATCTTGTGTTTAGAGTTTAAAACATGCACATCACCTATCCTTAGGTGATAACCACAACGGGAACTTCGGTTCCGAATCCGCTTTGAAAATTAATCATCTGTTCTAGGATGATTGATTACTAGGTTTTGAACCCTCTATTATAAGGTTTTGAACCCTCTGTTATATGGTTTTGAACCTCTTTGGATTTCAAAAATCCCGTCAAAGTTTTGGGTTAATAGTGTGAACACGTGCGAACTGGAAGGGTGAATGCCTGTACCCTGAGTTTTCTGTCTAAGGCTAGAGTGTTCGTACAAATCCACATAATCGGACCAGTCACTCTTACCTGGGAACTCTTGGGGTGAGTGTTCACTTATAGGCGAGCATGTCTTCGCGATACACTAATTCTAACCCATTTACTCTGACTAGACTTTTCACGTCGCTTATTTGCTTTGCAATGCATAACCGCCATCTTTGCTTTTGATTGCTTTTGCTTCATCTCATTCTCTTCATCCAAACATCTCACTCGTTTCATTTCATGTTTTTCTCTTCTAGAATGCCTCCTCGACGCGACAACCAGATAGCTACTGCCGAGCTGGCGGAGATCATTGCGCAGCAGATGGCTGCTCAATTTCCGAATCTCTTTGCTCAATGGAACCAGGCCAACAACAACAATGGTACATGCAAATACAAGGATTTTAACCAGGCTAAGCCACTCAAGTTTAGTGGTTCTGAAGGAGCAACTGGGCTTCTTCAGTGGTTCGAGAGCATCGAGAACACTTTTCGCCATGTGCAGTGTCCGGATAATCGCAAAGTCGAGTTTTCATCAAGCGTGTTTCAGAAGAGGGCTCTAACATGGTGGAATGGGGTTATGAGAGATCAAGGTGCAGAAGTTGCTTTAGCTCAGACATGGGCTCAACTGAGAGCTCTTATGATGAGGGAGTTTTGTCCTCGTCATGAGCAACGAGCATTAGAGAAGGAATTTGATGTGTTGAAGCAAGATAGTGGCGAGCACAGGGCTTATACAGATAGGTTTGAGGAGCTGAGTCTTCTTTGCCCGAATATGGTTACCCCACTCGATAAGGCCATCGAAAGATACATCGACGGCCTACCTGACTCAGTACAAGACATCCTTACTGGTAGCAACCCTACCACACTTCGTCAGGCGATCGAGTTATCAGCGACGTTGACTGAGTCGCAGATCCGAAAGAATAAACTACACAGGAAGGGTGACAAGGGCAAGAAGCAGTCGGCTGACAAGGAGGATAGTAAGAAAGATCAGAACAAGAAGGGAAAGGACTCTGGTTCCTCAAAGAGGTCAAAGAAGCGTAAGGCTTCCCAAAATTTTGCTGTCACTGCCCAAGCAAACCAGGCAGCTCCCAACCAGCCTCCAGCAAAGAAACCCTACTCAGGAAGTGCACCTTTGTGCAATCGATGCAACAGTCACCACCAGCCACAATATCAGTGCCGTTTCTGTACTAACTGTGGGAAGTCGGGTCATCTTGCCGATGTTTGTCGGTTTGCTCAGAACCGCGCAGTCCAGAACCCTGCCCAACAGGTTGCTCAACAACAGGGTCAGGCTGCACGACCAAACTACCCACCAGGTGCTTGTTATAATTGTGGGGATCTGACCCACTACAGAAATCGGTGTCCAAGGCTAGCCAACCAGAACCAGAATGCAAACCAAAATCAGCCACAGGCTCGGGGTCGAGTCTTTAACATGAATGCACAAGAAGCACAAGCAGACAACGAGGTGGTGAACGGTACGTTCTTTATTAATAATCAGCCAGCATCTGTTCTTTTTTATTCGGGTGCCGACAAGAGTTTCATGTCATTGTCTTTCGAGACAATGCTTCGCGTGTCTAGAACGAAACTAGGTAAACCTTTGACAGTAGAGGTTGCCAGTGGTGAACCCATTGTTCTAAATTCTGTTCTACGCAACTGCCAGTTGAATCTTAACGACCATATTTTTCCTATTGACCTCACGCCAATGCAACTTGGAAGCTTCGACGTTATTGTGGGAATGGATTGGTTATCTAAGCATCGCGCAGAGATAGTATGTTCGGAAAAGATTGTTCATATACCGCTGTCGACAGGCGAGATCCTACAAGTTCGTGGTGAGAAGCCTGCCGGTGGTCTCAAACTCATGTCTTGTTTTAAAGCACGGAAGTATCTGCGAAAGCACTATGTGGCTTTCTTAGCACATGTTACAGCAGATAAAGGCAAGGGTAAGCCTATTTCAGATATTCCTGTCGTTCGGGATTATTCCGAAGTATTCCCTGAAGACTTACCTGGTCTACCTCCAGCACGCCAAGTCGAGTTCCGTATTGATCTCGTACCTGGTGCAAATCCCGTTGCCAGAGCTCCATATCGTCTTGCACCGTCCGAGATGCAAGAGTTGTCTAAACAGCTGCAGGAACTCTCCGACAAAGGTTTTATCCGTCCTAGCTTTTCACCATGGGGTGCTCCCGTTCTCTTTGTAAAGAAGAAGGATGGATCTTTCAGGATGTGTATCGATTATCGTGAGCTTAACAAACTCACCATCAAAAATCGATATCCCCTACCTCGCATTGATGATCTCTTCGATCAATTACAAGGCGCATCTTACTTTTCAAAGATTGATCTACGATCTGGATATCATCAGCTTCGTGTACATGAAGAAGACATTCCCAAGACAGCGTTCCGTACTCGTTATGGACATTATGAGTTCACAGTCATGCCATTCGGTTTGACTAATGCTCCTGCTGTTTTCATGGACGTAATGAATAGGGTCTGCAAGCCTTATTTAGATAAGTTCATCATCGTTTTCATTGACGACATTTTGATATATTCTAAGACGCGAGCTGATCATGAGCAACATCTTCGTCTTACATTGGAACTCCTAAAGAAAGAACAACTTTTCGCCAAATTCTCCAAGTGTGAATTCTGGCTTAAAGAGGTTCAATTCTTAGGACATATTGTCAACGAACAAGGTATTCATGTAGATCCCTCCAAGATCAGTGCGATTAAGGATTGGGATACACCTACTACCCCTACTGAAGTTCGTTCTTTTCTTGGTCTGGCGGGTTATTACCGCCGCTTCATAGAAAATTTCTCAAAGATTGCAGTTCCTCTAACTGCTCTAACTCAGAAGAACAAGCCATTTGATTGGGGAGTCAAACAAGAGGAAGCGTTTCGGACTTTGAAACAAAAGCTTTGCGACGCGCCTGTCCTAACATTGCCTGAGGGCAACGATGATTTCGTCGTTTATTGCGACGCATCTAAATTAGGGCTTGGCTGCGTCCTGATGCAAAGAAACAAAGTCATAGCATACGCATCAAGGCAGTTAAAGATACATGAGAAGAACTACACCACTCATGATCTTGAGTTGGGTGCAGTTGTCTTCGCTCTTAAGATCTGGAGACACTATTTGTACGGGACAAAGTGTGTGGTTTTCACTGACCACA
Source organism: Helianthus annuus (assembly GCF_002127325.2). Classification (NCBI taxonomy): domain Eukaryota; kingdom Viridiplantae; phylum Streptophyta; class Magnoliopsida; order Asterales; family Asteraceae; genus Helianthus; species Helianthus annuus. The sequence goes on from NC_035435.2 coordinate 63,629,114, forward strand.
AAAGTCTTCAACATATCTTCAATCAAAAAGAGCTCAACATGAGACAACGACGTTGGGTTGAACTTCTAAACGACTACGACTGCGAGATTCGCTACCATCCTGGTAAGGCGAATGTCGTAGCCGATGCATTGAGTCGCAAGGAACGTACTAAGCTTCATTGTGTACGTGTCCAATCTGTTATTCAAACCGATATCCAAGCTCGTATTTCTCAGGCTCAACAAGCTTGTGTTTCACAAGGTTTAATGGATAAGGAATTTCCTTATCACATAACACCTGCTCTTGAACTGAAGGACAATGGATCATATTACTTCATGGACCGTTTGTGGGTCCCAAGCCAAGATGATCTTCGTACCTTGCTTATGGATGAAGCCCATAAGTCTCGTTATTCCATTCATCCTGGCTCAGATAAGATGTATAAGGATCTTCGTATTCAGTATTGGTGGCCTGGTATGAAGAAAGACATTGCCTTATACGTATCAAAATGCCTTACTTGTCTTAAGGTTAAGGCTGAACATCAGCGTCCTTCTGGCTTATTGGAACAACCAGAGATCCCAGTTTGGAAATGGGAAAACATTACTATGGATCTCATTACTAAACTCCCGCGCACAAAGAAAGGTCACGATGCCATCTGGGTAGTCGTTGATCATCTTACCAAGTCAGCACATTTCTTGCCAATCCGTGAGGATTATTCAGCTGACAGACTTGCTCAAATCTACGTAGATGAAATTATAGCTAGACATGGTGTTCCTTTGAGCATCATTTCTGACAGAGATGCTCGTTTCACTTCTCATTTTTGGAGAACCATGCAATCTGCTATGGGGTCTCAACTTAATCTGAGCACAGCTTATCATCCGCAAACGGATGGTCAATCTGAAAGAACAATCCAGACACTGGAGGATATGCTTAGAGCTTGTGTGATAGACTTTGGTGGTAGCTGGGATTCACATCTTCCATTGATTGAATTCTCCTACAACAACAGTTATCACTCCAGCATCAACATGGCTCCTTTCGAGGCTCTCTATGGTCGAAAATGTCGTTCACCAGTCTGCTGGAATGAGATTGGCGAGGCTCAACTTACTGGACCTGCCATCATTCTAGAGACAACAGAAAAGGTAAAGAAAGTACGTGATAACCTTCAGACAGCTAGAAGCCGTCAGAAGAGTTACGCGGACCTAAAACGCAAACCCTTGGATTTTCAAGTCGGTGATCGTGTATTACTTAAGGTCGCACCTTGGAAAGGTGTGATCAGATTTGGAAAGAAAGGAAAACTTGCACCTAGATATGTTGGACCATTCAAGATCGTCGAAAGAATCGGTAAGGTAGCCTACAGACTTGAGTTACCTCCTGAACTTGGAAATGTTCATCCAACCTTTCACGTGTCCAATCTCAAGAGGTGTTTAGCTGATGAAAACCTCCACATACCGCTTGACGAAATTCGTGTTGATAAAACACTGAAGTTTGTTGAGAAACCGGTAGAAATCATGGAACGTGAAGTCAAGTGGCTTAAACGCAAGCGCATTCCTTTGGTCAAGGTTCGTTGGGAATCTAAGCGTGGACCCGAGTTTACTTGGGAACGTGAAGATCAAATGAAGGCAAAATATCCGCATCTTTTTCAATCAGTTTCCTCTAAATAAATTTCGGGACGAAATTTCCACAAGTAGGGGAGACTGTAACATTTGTGCTTGTAATCATCATGAACAGTTCAATTATCAATAAAATAATGTTATTTGATCCCAATATTTGTTTGGTTGTGTTTTGCATTTTTCATGTTTTGACTTTTGTTCAAATTCAAACTCTACATCGCTTTCTGGAGAATTATACGCAAACTGGTGCGTAAACGTACTCAGTTTAATGCGACAAATACTCCGGAACATCAACATATACTCAACATACCTTAAATAACCTTTACATAACTTAGAAATAAGTTTTGAAGGCTTTGGTATAGCAAAAACAAGTTAATTCGCTTACAGGGACTAAACTTGACAAACTGCGAAAGTATGCCAATTTGAACTGTAACGAACATTCCGGAACATGTCCATAAGTTAAACATACCATAAATATCCTTTACATAGCTTAGAAATAGGCTTTGAGGGGTTTGGTATGCTAAAACAAACTTTTGGATCATTCAGGGACTAAAAGTGTCAAAAAGAGCACAAGTTTGCACTTTTGCGCATAACTTACGTTCTGAATACATCCGGACTTCCAAAAATTTATGTAAGCATCCTTATATTATGCCTTAGTGATTGGCATGAGAAAAATCCATTCGTCGCGTCATTTGGATCGTCTTTCACGCTTATGCGCATTCCGTCGTAATTAAGCGAACATCGCGATCGTACGGCCAAACGAACCGACATCCGACACATTTTTGTGCATGTTTCATGTCCACAATGTTTAGGCATCATTTTAGGGCCTTAAAGGTGACTTTACAGGTCTTAAAGGGGCTGGAAATAGCTTAAAAACGCAACAGGGGCTGAATACGTAAATTCTGCAAGTGGTGCAGATCAGACGGGGCTAGGCGACCCGCGTAAGACCTGCACCCACTTTCACGTGGGCCGCGTGAACATGTCTGACAGCAGATTCTGCATTTAATGCAGAATCTGGCCTTTCGTTCGATCAAAGGGCGATGCCTTTTCACCCAAATGAAGGGCCAAGGGTCAAATACACTGAATCTAACCCCTGGACACGTGTACGCACGAGATCAAAGCACGTTATTCGATAAAACGATCCTAACGGTTCCACCTTTCCTATAAATACCCCCCCCTTTTTGTGTAAAAACCCACAAATCAGATCTAAATGCTCTAAGTTGATGCTTATGCTTCATACCTGAGCTATTGGATCTTGATTAGCACTCGGGGACCCTCCGTAAGTCTTCTTTCGCTCTTTTATTCGCTTTTCGAGTCCGAAAGTCAACGTTTTGTTGACTTTCTGCATTGACCAGCCTATGGTCGATGCGAAGTTCATGGAACTTCATAACGTGAGCGTGATCACGATGGTTATGGTCCATAGTGACCATCCCTACTGATCACCACGTTATCTAGGCTCAGTGACGAGTCGTGGTTTCGGCCAAAATGTGCATTCTTGCATGTTTTGTAACCAAACTACTCGTGGGCATCAAAGCCGTTTGTTTTGATGTCAAACCTGTTTTCAAACTTAGTTAAGCATGTTCTAACATGCTTAGCTCGTCACTTTTAGTTTAGTGCTTATATAGGGTCGTAAGGTAAGCGATTTAAACCATCGCTTATACTTTCGAACCCGACCCATTTGGTCGGTCATTAGGACCCGACCAAAACACATTAGGTGACCATAGCTATAACCTTCCGAGGTTATACCGTGTGGTCGCAATGTTAGGCGTTCCGAACGCGTTCTACGCGAACGACGCGTAAGGTGGCATAAGCTACCTAAACGGGTCGTGATGGACCGTAAGCACTTAGGTTAAGTTTCATTTTAGTATGTAGGCTTTGTTAAACCATATTACACGAGTCTCCATACTCGTTTGGTTTACGAACCCGCGTACTATCCGATCCTTCCGACTTGGTCCGGTATATTAACATAAGCTACCTATTAGGTGCCGTTGATATCCCGTGATCTTTAGCATTATCTGGTTATTCTACAAGAACTCAAAGCAATCTCAGGTGAGTACATTGAACCCCTCTTTTACTGTTTTCCAAACTGTTTTGGGGTGAAACACATGTACCTATCTGTTACTTTCATGCTTTCCATGTTTTCACATCATATACCTGCTATGTTGTTAGTACATTATAGTACATGATTTCCTTACATTTTATGCTATGTATGCCCATTGTGCGCGTACTTAGTACATTGATTTACATAACATTTTTGCTGCATATGTTTACTCAGCATATGGACACATTGATTTACATGAACATTTCTGTTGCATATGTTTACTCAGCATATGGACACATTGATTTACATAAACATTTCTGTTGCATATGTTTACTCAGCATATGGACACATCGATTTACATGAACATTTCTACTTCGTATGTTTACTCAGCATACTTAGTACAATTGTTTACATCACATGCCTTCATTTTGTTATGACATTTGGTTTGTTTAACATGGGACAATACATTCATTAACACTAGCTACGCCGTTCGTTAGTAGGTAGTGGTACCATAGGAATTGACAACTCCCATTCCTGAAGTCCTGGGTTTGATAGGACTGGAAGGAATGACCGAATTCGATATACATAACGTAGATAAACCTTTAATTTGTTTAAGGGTTTATCGCCGCAGTCTCAAGGCTTGGATGTATGCATAGTTTACAATACCGCATAAATGTTAATATCAATAGAGCATGCATTTTCCGCAGAACATAACGCTGATTTAAACCACGTTTTACTTCAACGACTTGTTTTGTGCATATGGTTTAAGTTGATACATTTCGCTTACCATACATGATACATTTTGGGATTACACATTACATGATTTACATTGGACATAAACACGTCGACATTGACATACACATTTGGTGGTTTACATTTGAACATAAACATTTGACATGGTTTACACAATAACACTTGGCATTTGGTTTACACATGAACAATTTACATGGTGGATTGGTTTGGGTAAATGATTTAAGTAACGTGGCGTGTGTAATATGATACAAACATGGTGGATACGCCGCTGGTACTTCCTATATATAAATGTTTGTATAATATTACATATCGTGGCGTTATCTAAGTCATTTCAGTTTAGACACATTACATTTTACATAAATAACATATTCTTCACAAGACATTATTTTCACAAACAACTTATCTTATTCAACTCACTTTACTTGGTTATTCGTTTAACCTTGCACTTATCTATATATATCGTTTGATGTTATCGTTTTTCAAATGGTTTACAAAGCAAAACAAATTACAAGGTTCATGACTGACTGTTATTAAACATTCTTTAAAACTCAAGTCATGAATCCCATTTTCACAAAACCTATGTATCTCACAGGCATTTTTATGCTGACGTACCTACTTTCACATGTGTTTTCAGGAGCTATTCCATAGGACGATGATCATGATTCTAGGGCGGACCTGTGCCTTAGAGCCTAAAAATGAAGTTTGAACTAGCTTAATTATGTTTTGATTTCCGTACTCTATTTCCAAGACAATGTAACACCTTTGTTTATAAATAAAATACAACTTGTATGCCATGGTTATGAAACAATTTAATTCTGTTCACAACACTCCCCGACGTTTTCCGCCGCGGTTGCATGTTATACGCGGTCGGGGTGTGACATATATTACTTGTCATAGGACTAGTTAGGCAGTCCGAACGCGTTTTACGCGAATGACGCGTTAAAGTAGCATAAGCTACCTAAACGAGTCATAATGGGTCATAAGCACTTAGGATAGGTTCCGTTTTAGAATGTAGACTTTGTTAAACCATACTACATGAGTTCCTACACTCATTTTGTTTACGAAACCACATTTTATCCGATCCTCCGATTTAGGTCCGTTTATTAACATATATACCTATATTAGGTGCCGTTTGACTCCGTGATCTTTCTAGCATTGCTTGGTGGTTATCTAAAGACTATTAAGCAATCTCAAGTGAGTACATAGACCCCTCTTTTACTGTTTTCAAACATTTTGGGGGTGAAACATGTGCCTACTTGTTACTTTCGTGCTTTCCATGTTTTCATATCATATGCTTGTTATGTTCATTAGTACACTTATAGTACATGATTTCATTGTGTTTTTGCTATGTATGTCCTTTGTTGATGCTATGTATGTCCATTTAGTGCATACTTAGTACATCGTTTTACATGATATTTCATTCTATGTATGTTCATCATACTTAGTACATTTGTTTCACATCACATGCTATTTATGTCCATTTGTTGCATACTTAGTACATTTTGTTTTACATCACATGCTTACATTTTGGTATGACATTTGGTTTGCTTAAATGCGACAAAAATACGTTCATTAACATTGGCCATGCCGTTCGTTAGTAGGTAGTGGTACCATAGGAATTGACAACTCCCGTTCCTGACATCCTAGGTATGTTTGGATGGAAGGAATGACTGAATTCGATAAACATAACTCAGATAAACCTTTAATTGGTTTAAAGGTTTATCACCACAGTCACAAGGCTTGAATGTAAGCATTTTCACAATACCGCATAGATGTTTGTATCAGTATAGCATGCATTTCCACAAAACATGACTTTGATTTAAACTACGTTTTACTTCAATACCTTGTTTTGTGCATTTTTACCTATGGTTTAGTTGATATATTTCACATGCCATACATGATATTTTGGATACACATTACATGATTTACAGTTGACAGATGAACATTTTGACATTGATTATACATTACATGGTTTACATTTTGATATAAACATTTTGACAATTGGTTTAAGCATAAACATTTTACATTGGTGGTTTGTTTGGGTAAGTGATTTAAGTAACGAGGCGTGTGTAATATGATACAAGCATAGTGGATACGCCGCTGGTACTTCCTATATATAAGTGCTTGTATGATATTACATATCGTAGCGTTATTTAAATCAGTTCAATTTAGACATATAATATTTTACACAAATAATTCACAAGACATTGTTTTACAAACAGTTTGTAATACAACTCATTTTACTTGGTTATTTTATTAACAATACACCTTTCTTTTATATAATCTGATTTCTTGTCAAGTTTTCACATGATTTACAAAAGAAAACACTTAACAAGGTTCATGACTTAAAACCTATTTTTAAACTCAAGTCATGAATCCTATTTTCACAAAACCTATGTATCTCACAGGCACTTTTATGCTGACGTACCTATTTTCACATGTGTTTCAGGAGCTAATGCATAGGTTTGTTCAAGATACACTAGGGTGGACTCGGGCCTTAGTGACATAAAAGAAGCAAGATTAGTTTAAATAATGTTATGAACTCTTGTTTCTTTTGTTTAAGGACAATGTAATCCCTCTTTGTTTATAAATAAAACTGAACTTTAATTACCATGGTTATGAAACAATAATTCTGTTACAACACTCCCCGATGTTTCCGCCGCGGTTGCATGTTATACGCGGTCGGGGTGTGACAACAGGATTGTGCGAAAATCAATTCCGAATCTAATGATGTCTTCAAATTCAAATTCCATCCTTGAATTGACCTTCAATTTGATGTTTTATTTGTATTTTACGTCAAAACTCACTACACCTCCAAAATTATTGAGCGTAGGTGATTCAGTCAACTGTTAGATCGATTGAATCGGTACCGTAGCTCTGATACCACTTGATATTCCAGGAAACGTCGAGTTTCATGGAGCTTTGGTCCCGAGATGATCGGTTCGGTGATAAGAAACAAGTAGAAGATAGAAACGACACCGAACAGTCACTTATAATCTGGTTTCTATTCATATATGAAAGTGACATACCCGTGAAACCAGTTGGACACCATCTCCCCTCTGGGAACCAAAAGCTTGTCCAAATGAGAGACCTCATCCTATATTTATAGACATTGTCCATTCGTACGAATCCACCTTGTACGAATGGACTATTACCTACGAATGCACCATTGGATGATTCCCTCATTCGTATGAATGGACTGTTATGTTGTCCATTCGTACGAATGGACCTTTACAATACAATTCTTTGTCCGGTTTCGCATTATTCTATACAATATTCAACACACGCTCTATCTAGCCTATTCGCACAGTGGCAGGCATACGAAATATGCACCAACACTTTCTAATGGAATTCGACATCATTCTTCTACAATGTTTTATACCTGATCAAACGTAAACTTTTCGAACTCGACATATGACCCAATTCTACTCGTTCGACCCATATCACATTACAAACTTTTACATAAACTCAATTGATATGTGCAAATTACGAAGCTAGGATAATAACATTTCATAAACATTACACATTACTAAAATCCGTACATGTAAGAACTTACCTTTGTCGTTATTTGTTTGCGATCCGGAACGGCTTGAACTTTCTTCCTTAACTCCTTCAATCCAAATTACATACTTTAATCTCACATCATCCTTTTTATTCCGTTCTTAATATAATCAAATTAGCAACTAATAACTCCCAATTCTAACCATTTAACATTGTAATATCATATGATCATTTCATTCAAGCATTTTAACAAACACTTGGTGTGCGTACCATTTTCAAATCATAATGTACAAGTATTATATGCATATTTTTTACTAAATCATATCAAGATTAACAAGAACATCGATTTCGATCGAATTTTCATATATCCTTCCATCTAATTCAATTTCAACTAATAAGTTATCACTATGAGCATCGTCATACATGACCCTTATACTATATTACCCAAGAATTCATCATTACAACTCATAACATCCCTTCTTTAAGTGGGTTTTCATTTCTAATCATAAAGAACATCAAAATTCAAGTACAATTCAACTTTTACATAATGATTCTACCAAATATTCATACTTAACTTCATTCAATTTCACTGTTTGATTATAACCCACTTATGAAAGTTCATCAAATCGCAAAATTCAACTTACCTCTTGTTAGACTAACTTGGATGAACGATTCTATGTGTTCATGCAGTGATTTAAGCCAAGATTTTCCTTCAATTTCTTGATTTTGTGAAGATAAGGGTTTTTCCCCTCTTCTTTTCTTGTTCCTGGCGACACCCACACACACTCTATGTGTGTGTGGTATGTTTTTTGTTTATTTTTCACATTTGATCCCTCAAGTATGAACACTTATTTTTAAATGGTCAAACACTTATTCTTTTTAGTTAAAGTTCTAATTTACATTCTAACTAGGTTCACACTCCTAGCTATTTCTAGTAGCATACTATAGCAATATATAAAAATGCAAATAATTAAATTTTGAGGCGTTACAAGTCCACCCCCCTTAAGAAAGGTTTAGTCCCCGAAACCTGATCACGTACTGAATAAAGACGGGTAGAACCTTCTCATTTCATCCTCCGGTTCCCAAGTGAGATCTGATCCCTTCTGGTGTTGCCATTGCACTAACACTTGCTTAATTTCTTTATTGCGAAGGGTCTTTACTTTGGAATCTTTTATAGCTGCCGGTCTTACGATATAATTCATTCTTTCATCCACCTCAAGGTCTTCAAAGGGTATATGAGCCGTTTCATCTGCAAGGCACTTCCATAATTGTGAAACATGAAAGGTGTTGTGGATACCATTTAATGTTGGGGGTAATTCTAACCGATAAGCTACCTTTCCAACATGAGCTAAAACTTTGAACGGTCCGATATATCGAGGACCCAACTTTCCTTGTTTAAGGAATCGGATTATACCTTTCCACGGGGACAATTTCAACAATACTCGGTCCCCCGCTTGGAATTCAACAGGACGCCTTCTTTTGTCTGCATAGGACTTCTGTCGATCTTGCACCGCTTTTAATCGAGCCTGTACTAGATCGATCTTTTCATTAGTTATCGCTACTACAGTTTTGGGAGCGAGTTCTCGTTGTCCCACTTGTCCCCAACAAACAAGGGTTCTACATTTTCTTCCATATAACAGTTCATACGACGCCATTTGTATGCTACTTTGGTAGCTATTGTTATATGAGAATTCCACTAACGACAAATGTTCATACCAATTTCCCCCAAAGTCCATAACACATGCTCGTAACATATCTACAAGTGTTTGAATGGTCCTTTCAGATTGACCATCCGTTTGCGGGTGATATGCGCTACTTATGTGCAATTGAGTACCCATTCCTTCATGAAAATTCTTCCAGTAAAGGGATGTAAATCGCGTGTCCCAATCCGACACAATGGACACGGGTACGCCATGACGGGAAATAATTTCATTCACATAAATTTCCGCTAATCTTTCTGAAGAAAAAGTTTCCCGAATAAGAAGAAAATGGGCGCTTTTGGTAAGGCGGTCAACGACGACCCATATTGCATCATGCCCCTTTCTCGTCCTAGGAAGATTAGCTACGAGATACATGGTCACATTCTCCCATTTCCATACCGGAATTTCTAAGGATTGTAATTCCCGTAAGGTTTTTGATGTTCCGCCTTTACTTGGGAACACATTAAGCATTTGGATACATACTTAACAATGTTGCGTTTCATTCCCGGCCACCAATAATTCTCTTTCAAATTCCGATACATTTTAGTAGCTCCCGGATGAACTGAGTAACGGGACTTATGTGCTTCTTCCAAAAGTAGATTCTTTGCATCACAAAAATGTGGTATCTAAATCTGCCCATACCTCGTCCTTAATCCACTTGCGTTTACTTCAAGCTTATTGACAATCCCTTTCGTTCTTTCACCTTTTGGATCGTTCGCATTCAACGACTCATCTTGAGCTTTACGTATTGTTTCGAGAAGGTTTGGTGTGACTATTGTAACACCCCGAAAATGGGTTTGGTAATCAAACCCCGTTAATACTAAAAAGACGGGTAAAATACCGTGGGTAGTAAAAGTAAACCCGATGAATATTAGGATTTAAGTAAATAAACCTAATAATAAATAAAAGGAGAACAATGGTTTCGAGAAAATAAAGTGTATAAAAGGCCCGAGTTAACGGGACTTAAAATAAATGGGTTATAACTTCCCCGAACCCACAAAGTAACTGGGAATATCAACCTAGTTAAATATGTGCCTTAAAAACAATCAAATCTGTCACACCCCCAAAATCCACACGCGGAGTATCACCTGCTTGGGAGCGTGACTGACCAGGATCAAGCCACCAATCATATAGAACAATGTAAATAGTAAAAGTAAATGTAATTAAACCCAAACCAATCCATATGAAAGGTGTTCAAAACATAAGTATAAATTCAACGTTTAGCGGAAGCATATGAGTAAAAGCCCAACATAAATAAAGTATGTAATGTCATAATGTTTAATCAAGCATTCACGATCCTTGTCCACAACGACCACGCCTCCCAGTGCAAGCTCCATGTACCTAACGACCTACAAGGCATGTAACAGAGGGTCAACAACTAGTTGAGCGAGTTCACAGTAAGTAAGTTCGTAATAGTAAGTATGTTTCGTAACGTGTGGCTCTACTAGGCCGGTAGTTTGTTCTTTTAGTGGGGGCTTCCCATAGTTGCATATACACTAGACTATTTGTAACCATAAGTGTTCTTCTTAACTCGAGAACAGTAGTACGTACAAGGTTTACGTAGGTTTTATGTAAGTGTCCTTAACAAACCGAGGACAGTGGTACGCGGGGGTTTACGTAGGTTTTACGTAAGTGCCTGTCACAATCCGAGGCAGTAGTGAGTATAAGTTTACGTAGGTTTTACGTAAGTGTCCTTCGCAACCTGAGGACAGTGATGAGTACAAGTATACGTAGGTTTTACGCATGTATCCTTCGCATCCGAGGACGATGGTAGATAGTCTAGTAATAGTGTAAGTACAATCCCATTCTTTCAATCCCATTCCCTACCCACCGGGAATCCCATGCCTTGGTAAGAGTGTGAACTCACCTTAGTTTGCTCGGTTTGTTATTGCTTCTAGTGTTAATTAATGGTTAGGTCCGTTACACACGACCTAAGGTACATTGCACATAAACTCAATGTAAGTGGTTACGTTCAATTAGGGTTTACAATTCCTTGATGTCCAAACAACTGTGATTCGTGTGATAATGGTGTTCAGAATGACATAGCATAGGTTGTTCATACATACAGTATCATCCAGTAACATACAGTATCATATAGTCACATACAGTAGCATATAATAGCATGTTGTTCCTCATACAGGGTTTTGAACTTGGCATCATAAATAACTCAGATCCCTAGTGTTAACATCAGTCTCTAACACTGGTGTTTACAAGTAAACTCGGATCATACATCACTTTGTAAAGTTCGGACTATATAAATCATATGAAATTTGGACCACCAACAAAACATAAAACTCTGACAAGGCATCAAACATAAAAGTCGGACTAGGTATCAAGCATAAAAGCCGGACTAGGTATTAAGCATAAAAGTCGGACCTTGTATGTATCACAAAACTCGGACAAACATCCCCTTAACAAACTCGGACAAACATCCCAACATCCCCTTAACAAACTCGGACAAACATCCCCTCAACAAACTCGGACAAACATCCCCTTAACAAACTCGGACCAAACCCCCCACTATTTAAAATTCGGACCTTATTCCAAGCATTCAAAAACTCAGACTATGTAACCCACCAAAATTCGGACCTTCATGTAATAACAAAGTTCGGACCTTGCAATGCTTATAAAACTCAGACCATGATTCCTTCACAAAACTCAGATCAACAATCAGTCATGCGAATATTCAAGTTCAATGGAACAGTTACGTTTTTACAATCAAGAAACCCTAATTTCATCCATTTGCATTGCAGTAATCTAAACATCAATCAAACATCTCTATCATAACAGGCATCTTAGTGTCAGGCAAGTGATTACACAACTAATCATATCCATTTCACAATAATCAGAATCAATCAATAAACACAGAGCTATTGTATGTAGAACTAGGGTTTTGCATGAATCACATAATCAAGGATTAACAACAAATAATCATTAAACGTTTACCTTAGATTGATTCTAGATGGATTGCAAGATCAAGATTGATGCAAGAGAGCTTGTGTAGCCAAGAATGATGTGAGAAATGATTGTAGAGAGAATGATTTGAAGTGACGTATGATGAAAACTAGTGAGAATGATTAGGGTTAAGGGGTTTTGTTTTGTTTTCACTACTACCACTAAACACCCCTAAGTATCATCCTTTACACAAAATACCCACTCCACATATAATTTACAGTTTCATCACCAAGTTCATGTATTTGTCAATCATTCATAAAATAACACATAACCTTGCAACAATCACAATACACTTTATCAAATCACAACGTATACAGTTACAACGCAAACAAATTGTGTAAGTAAGTACTAAACAAACAGTGAACGTGCAATAAATGCGAAAGTGGAATCTTGGAAACTCGAGTTGTCACATCATCCCCAACTTGAAAGAAATTTCGTCCTGAAATTTAGCATGCGGTTACTGAGGAAGCTAGGTAAGTTGTATCGTTTACTGGTTTTCCTGGGGTGTCACATCATCCCCCCGTTGATTTGGAATTTCGTCCCGAAATTCAGTAGTAGCTTCAGCCTCAGTAGTAGTTGCATTGTTCTGAAATAACTGGGGATATTTGAGTTCCGTTTGGTCTTCTCGTTCCCAGGTATACTCTGGGCCACGACGGGAGTTCCAACGAACTCGTACAAGGGGTATTCTAGTGTTCTTGAGGACCTTAACATCCCGGTCCGTGATTTCAATAGGTTCCTCGACGAAATGCAACTGTTCGTCGATAGTGAGTTCCTTCAAAGGGACTATGAGGGTCTCATCTGACAGAGACTTCTTCAGATTCGACACGTGGAATACGTTGTGAACTGCACCGAGTTCAGCTGGTAGATTCAGTTTGTAGGCCACTTTGCCTATTCTTTCAATGATCTCGAACGGTCCAACGTACCGCGGATTGAGCTTGCCCTGTTTACCAATACGAACCACACCCTTCCAGGGTGAGACTTTGAGTAGCACTCGATCCCCAACTTGGAACTCGAGCGGTTTCCTGCGCTTATCAGCGTAACTTTTCTGACGGTCACGAGCTGCCGCCATGCGTTGTCGTATCTGTGCAATCTGTTCAGTAGCATTAACTACCATTTCTGGACCTGTGATCTGACTATCCCCCACCTCTGCCCAACAGAGAGGTGACCGACATTTACGTCCGTACAATGCCTCGAATGGAGCGGCCTGAATGCTGGTGTGGTAACTGTTATTGTACGAAAACTCCACTAACGGGAGATGTTTTTCCCAGCTGCTGCCGAAATCAATAACACAGCCCGAAGCATGTCTTCTAGAGTCTGGATAGTGCGCTCAGACTGCACATCTGTCTGAGGGTGGTAAGCTGTGCTCATGTCTAATCGAGAGCCAAAAGATTTGTGCATTGCTTGCCATAGTTCTGAAGTAAATCATGCATCACGATCTGAGATAATAGAGATTGGCACTCCATGCCTCGAAACAACTTCTTTCAAGTAGACGTCTGCTAAGGTAGAGAACTTATCCGTTTCTTTGATAGCCAAGAAATGAGCAGACTTAGTGAGTCGATCTACGATCACCCAAATAGTATCATTCCCACGCTGGGATCTAGGCAGGCCAGTAACAAAATCCATGGAAATTTCTTCCCATTTCCACTGTGGTATCTTGGGTTACTGAAGTAGGCCTGAGGGTTTCTGGTACTCCGTCTTGACCCTCGCACAGGTCAAACACTTGCCGACGTAAGTTGCTATGTGAACCTTCATGCTAGGCCACCAATATGTAGTTCTGAGATCGTGGTACATTTTATCCGAACCTGGATGTACCGAGTAGCGAGACTTATGTGCTTTGTCCATTACAAGTTCTCGTAAACCGCCATACAGTGGGACCCAAATACGCCCTGTTACGTAGTAGGCGCCGTCTTCCTTCTGTTCTAATCGTTGCCTTGAGCCACGTAAGGCTTCAGCCCTTACGTTTTCTGGTTTCAATGCTTCTACCTGAGCATCTCGTATCTGTGTAGGAAGACTAGACTGAATAGTAAGCTGCAGTGCTCGCACGCGCCTAGGTAAAGTATCTTTTCGACTGAGAGCGTCAGCCACAACATTGGCTTTGCCTGGATGGTACTTGATGGCACATTCGTAATCATTCAGCAGCTCGACCCATCGTCGTTGACGCATGTTCAATTCCTTCTGCTTGAAGATATGCTCGAGACTCCTATGATCGGTGTAAATAGTGCACTTGGTAAGTGTCGCCATATCTTAAGCGCGAAGACAACAGCTCCCAGCTCTAAATCGTGCGTTGTGTAGTTCCGTTCATGAACTTTGAGTTGCCGCGAAGCGTAGGCAATGACTTTATCCCTTTGCATCAATACACAACCAAGACCCTGAATCGACGCGTCGCAATAGACCACAAAATCATCCGTGCCCTCTGGCAATGAGAGAATAGGTGCGCTGCATAGCCTATCCTTTAGGTACTGAAAAGCTTTTTCTTGTGTATTACCCCAACGATAGGTAACACCTTTCTGTGTCAGTAAAGTAAGCGGCTGCGCAATCTTTGAGAAGTCTTTAATGAATCGTCTGTAATAACCCGCCAAACCCAAGAATTGGCGTATTTCCGTTGGTGTACGCGGTGCAGGCCAGTTCCTGATCGAATCTACCTTGGATGGATCAACGTGAATCCCATCCTTGTTTACCACATGGCCTAGAAAGTGAACTTCACGAAGCCAGAAGTCGCATTTTGAAAACTTAGCGTACAGTTGTTCCTTTCGAAGAAGTTCCAAGATAAGACGTAGATGCTGTTCGTGCTCCTCCTGACTCTTTGAGTAGATCAGGATGTCATCGATGAAAACAATCACAAACTTGTCTAGGTAAGGCTTGCACACTCTGTTCATAAGATCCATGAAGACTGCAGGCGTGTTCGTTAACCCGAATGGCATGAATAGAAACTCGTAGTGGCCGTAGCGAGTTCTGAATGCTGTCTTAGAGACGTCCTCATCCCGGACTCTCAGCTGATGGTAACCTGACCTCAAGTCTATCTTGGAGTAGTAACTCGACCCTTGCAACTGGTCGAATAAGTCATCAATACGCGGCAGAGGGTAGCCGTTCTTCACTGTCACCTTGTTTAGTTCGCGGTAATCTATGCACATCCTGAAAGTACCGTCCTTCTTCTTCACAAACAGTACTGGAGCTCCCCAAGGCGAAGAGCTAGGACGAATAAAACCCTTATCCGAGAGTTCTTGCAGTTGCTTAGACAGTTCTTCCAGTTTAGTTGGAGCTAAACGATACAGTGCGCGGGCTATTGGTGCTGCTCCTGGAGCTAGCTCGATTTGAAACTCGACCTGGCGATGAGGCGGTAGACCAGGTAAATCTTCAGGAAACACTTGAGGAAATTCGCGTACAACTGGGATATCCTCTATTCTTTTCTCTTTCGTTGATGCATCAGTAACTAGTGCCAAAATGGCAGTGTGACCCTTTCATAAACATTTCTGAGCCTTCAGGAAGGAGATGATGCCAACCACAGCACCACTCTTGTCACCTTGAACTTCGAGAGGTTCTTTACCAGAACGAGGAATACGAATGATCTTCTCCTTACATAGGATCTCTGCTTGCTGCTTGGATAACCAATCCATACCAATGACGATGTCGAAGCTACCCAGAACTATAGGAATGAGGTCGATGGAGAAAGTCTGACCAGCGAGGATAAGATTACAACCCTGAACTATGTGTGTGGCCTCTAAACTTTTACAATTAGCTAACTCTACGACATGTTTGGTGTTTAGGGGAGTTGGTGCACGTTTTACCATTTGGCTAACTTTCAAAGACACATAACTTGTATCCACACCCGAATGAAACAATACAGTAACATAAAAGTCGTCAAGAAGAAACTTACCCATAACTACGTTGGGATCATTTCTGGCATCACCCTGCCCCAGCACAAATGCACGTCCCCTAGCTTCGTTGCCGTTGTTGTTCCCACCGTTGTTGTTTCCGTTGCCTTGGTTATTGTTGTTGTTGTTGTTCTGGTTTTGGTTTAGCTGAGGGCAGTGTCTTTTGAAGTGACCTTCAGCGCCACAATGAAAACATCCCTTGTTGCCCTGTTGCTGATTCTGTGGTGTTTGCTGTTGCTGCTGATTCTGATTCGCAGGCCGCGGGCTCCTACAATCCTTGGCCTCATGACCCATCTTGAGACACCTCTGGCAACGACCCTTGTTGCACTGGCCACTGTGGTGTCTGTTACAATTGTTACACCTTGGGAGGTTCCCTCGATATCCACCCTGCCTGTGACTGCCCAAAGATTGCTGACTAGGGCTCTAATAGTTGTCAGTTTTTCGCTGTTGCACCTGAGACTGAACTGAAGCTGAACCTTTGCTGGAATCCCCCTCCCATTTTCTCTTGTTGTCACTGGGGGTAGCAGGAGTAGCAGAAGTGGTAACGGTAGCAGTAGCGCTGATGCGCTTAGGCAGCCTGTCCTGTTCCACTGCCTGATCCGTGAGGCGATGAGCAAGGCGCTGAATATCCTGGATGTTAGCAAGGTTGGCCGATGTCACATGGCTTTGAATTTCTGGTGCCAACCCCTTGAGATACAACTCAATGCGTCTGATAGGAGGGTCCACCATAGTTGGACACAGAACGGCCAGCTTGTTTGACCTTTTAGTATATGCCTCAATTTCCAACCCAGTCATCTTAAAATGAAAGAACTCCACTTCTAACTTGTGGATGTCGTCGCGTGTGCAGTATTCCCGTTTAATTAGCTCCTTGAAATCATTCCAAGGAGTGGCGTTAGCAGCTGCCAATCCTAAAAGTTGGACTTGCGCATTCCACCAAGTCAGCGCAATTCCTTCCAGTGTGCCAGTGGCGTACTTTACCCTGCGAGCCTCAGGGCATTCACACATTTCAAACACAGACTCGAGCTTTTTAAACCAATGGAGGAGTCCCACTGCTCCCTCCGTGCCACTGAACGTGCTTGGACGACAGTCCATGAAATTCTTGAAAGTGGAAACAGGTGGCTGAGCGTGTTGACCTGTTGTGTATATAAGAACAGGACAAGGTTAAACACAAGAGTTGGTTTAGGAATATAGGATCTAAAGATCCTAGTGTGAGTCACGACTGCAGGGTATACCTCCTGCTTGTGCGGCTGCAAGTGCCGCAGCAGCTTGTTCGTTGATAAGAGCCGTCAACTAGGCTTGTGTCAAGTTAATACGTCCAGCCATGATCTTCATAGCAAATGTAACATAAGTGAGAGAGGTTCGCGAATAGTGCGATGACAGAAGAGAGTAAGCACACAAGTGTTCTCAAGCAATAACGAATAGTAAGCAATGTAATCTAAGCATACCACAAGCAAAGTTCTATGTAATTGTAGCATGTAGGCAATAAACATAAACCTTATTACCTAGGATGTTGAGTCTTGCACGTGGAGCGAGGCGTCGTTGTGGATCGTTGAGCACTGTACTGGTTATAGTCTAGTTTTAATAAAAACGTTTTCCCCATATTAAAACCAAGTTCTCTATAACCAATGGCTGTGATACCAATCTGTCACACCCCCAAAATCCACACGCGGAGTATCACCTGCTTGGGAGCGTGACTGACCAGGATCAAGCCACCAATCATATAGAACAATGTAAATAGTAAAAGTAAATGTAATTAAACCCAAACTAATCCCTATGAAAGGTGTTCAAAACATAAGTATAAATTCAACGTTTAGCGGAAGCATATGAGTAAAAGCCCAACATAAATAAAGTATGTAATGTCATAATGTTTAATCAAGCATTCACGATCCTTGTCCACAACGACCACGCCTCCCAGTGCAAGCTCCATGTACCTAACGACCTGCACGGCATGTAACAGAGGGTCAACAACTAGTTGAGCGAGTTCACAGTAAGTAAGTTCGTAATAGTAAGTATGTTTCGTAACGTGTGGCTCTACTAGGCCGATAGTATGTTCTTTTAGTGGGGGCTTCCCATAGTTGCATATACACTAGACTATTTGTAACCATAAGTGTTCTTCTTAACTTGAGAACAGTAGTACGTACAAGGTTTACGTAGGTTTTACGTAAGTGTCCTTCACAAACCGAGGACAGTGGTACGCGGGGGTTTACGTAGGTTTTACGTAAGTGCCTGTCACAATCCGAGGCAGTAGTGAGTATAAGTTTACGTAGGTTTTACGTAAGTGTCCTTCGCAACCTGAGGATAGTGATGAGTACAAGTATACGTAGGTTTTACGCATGTATCCTTCGCATCCGAGGACGATGGTAGATAGTCTAGTAATAGTGTAAGTACAATCCCATTCTTTCAATCCCATTCCCTACCCACCGGGAATCCCATGCCTTGGTAAGAGTGTGAACTCACCTTAGTTTGCTCGGTATGTTATTGCTTCTAGTGTTAATTAATGGTTAGTTCCGTTACACACGACCTAAGGTACATTGCACATAAACTCAATGTAAGTGGTTACGTTCAATTAGGGTTTACAATTCCTTGATGTCCAAACAACTGTCATTCGTGTGATAATGGTGTTCAGAATGACATGGCATAGGTTGTTCATACATACAGTATCATCCAGTAACATACAGTATCATATAGTCACATACAGTAGCATGTTGTTCCTCATACAGGGATTTGAACTTGGCATCATAAATAACTCGGATCCCTAGTGTTAACATCAGTCTCTAACACTGGTGTTTACAAGTAAACTCGGATCATACATCACTTTGTAAAGGTCGGACTATATATATCATATGAAATTCAGACCACCATCAAAACATAAAACTCAGACAAGGCATCAAACATAAAAGTCGGACTAGGTATCAAGCATAAAAGTCAGACTAGGTATTAAGCATAAAAGTCGGACCTTGTATGTATCACAAAATTCGGACAAACATCCCCTTTAAAACTCGGACAAACATCCCCTTAACAAACTCGGACAAACATCCCAACATCCCCTTAACAAACTCGGACAAACATCCCCTTAACAAACTCGGACAAACATCCCCTTAACAAACTCGGACCAAACCCCCCACTATTTAAAATTCGGACCTCATTCCAAGCATTCAAAAACTCAGACTATGCAACCCACCAAAATTCGGACCTTCATGTAATAACAAAGTTCAGACCTTGCAATGCTTATAAAACTCAGACCATGATTCCTTCACAAAACTCAGATCAACAATCAGTCATGCGAATATTCAAGTTCAATGGAACAGTTACGTTTTTACAATCAAGAAACCCTAATTTCATCCATTTCCATTGCAGTAATCTAATCATCAATCAAACATCTCTATCATAACAGGCATCTTAGTGTCAAGCAAGTGATTGCACAACTAATCATATCCATTTCACAATAATCAGAATCAATCAATAAACACACAGCTATTGTATGTAGAACTAGGGTTTTGCATGAATCACATAATCAAGGATTAACAACAAATAATCATTAAACGTTTACCTTAGATTGATTCTAGATGGATTGGAAGATCAAGATTGATGCAAGAGAGCTTGTGTAGCCAAGAATGATAGCCAAGAATGATGTGAGAAATGATTGTAGAGAGAATGATTTGAAGTGACGTATGATGAAAACTAGTGAGAATGATTAGGGTTAAGGGGCTTTGTTTTGTTTTCACTACTACCACTAAACACCCCTAAGTATCATCCTTTACACAAAATACCCACTCCACATATAATTTACAGTTTCATCTCGAAGTTCATGTATTTGTCAATCATTCATAAAATAACACATAACCTTGCAACAATCACAATACACTTTATCAAATCACAACGTATACAGTTACAACGCAAACAAATTGTGTAAGTAAGTACTAAACAAACAGTGAACGTGCAATAAATGCGAAAGTGGAATCTTGGAAACTCGAGTTGTCACAAAATCAATAAAGGATCGATATAGTCATTGAAATTACGTGTGTTGGCACGTATAGTAGAAAAGCCTTGTATTATAATACGGGTGTTCATAAAAGTCGAAATTACTAACTTTTATAAATGTTTTAGTTGAAGGACACTCGCATCTGAAGATAGAGGAAGAGTAAAAAATTACGGATTTGACAAAGGAATGGTCCAAAGTATGACAAGCAGAGCAGGCTCACCAAGGACCTAAATCGCGTAACGATTGCGAACAAGGTTAATGGAAAGGAAAGCCCATTAGGGCAACTATTACCAGGTGCACGTTTTAAATTTAATCGCACAAATAGCAATATGAAACAAACACGTAGAGAATGACTCTTGCATACGTAGAATAAAACTTGGAAAACCTGAATAAAACACCTATTCAGGATGATGTTTCCAAGAGAAAAGTTAGTAGAAAAATGCGTTATTCACGATTGTGAATAACGAAACAATAGTAGAGTTAGTTTATGTGGAAACTTGGACGGGAGTGATTATCCAAGTAAATAATTCTTAATATAATACTATTGAGAAAGGTAGCGATCACATTAACAAATGTGATTATATAATAGTTAGATAAAAAGGAAAACATTTTATATTTCAAGAATGAAACGGGTAAAAACTAATAATTGATTAAATAGCAATTGAATAAAGTTATGCCAATTTAAATCAATAATATATAAAGAATAGAGGCGTCACTTACATGGGGGTGTAATGTGAAAATTATCATGTGTACCATGTGTTGATCACTTACTCTGGCCAAGTAAGTAGTGAACACATGATACCATGAACTTCTTATGATGGACATATTTACGTCCGATATAGTAAGGACAGGGTGAATGGGACGAATTAAAAGGTACCCAAAACAGATCAAATAAGATATTTGATAATAAATGTAAACGCAAGCCGGGTAACGGAAGCATATTACATTAGAATAACAAGCCCGAGGGAAGGGACAAGAATCAAGTTAAATGAAAATACAAACTGACTAATAAGAATGCTAAGGCGCAGGGATAGAGTTTGACATTCATAAGTGATGAAATTTCACACGAACAAGTCAAATGAGTTAATAAAGAATAACGCTTTCTAGTGTAAGTAAGCGCGATCCGAATAAATAAAAGCGCAAAATATTAATAAGCCTATGCAAAGGGTTATGTGCACTAAAAACATTAAGATAAAAGAACCCGGGTGGTGGGTTGTAAAGAAGTATAAGTATGAACCAAGAAACGGTAAGTGTAGAACAAACCGACGTGTAAATGACGTAAGGAGTCATAAAGTCGGAAAATTAGTCCGAAAGAAGATGAATGTAGCCTTAGACTACGATCAAGGATTCTAAATACAAAAAGGGGTGCCTTGACGCCATATATGTATATATATGTACATTTGAATAAAGACACGAGTAAAAGATGATCTACGAGATCATCAAAACCTACGAGATTAAAAGTAGTGTCAAGGTCTATGGGACCAAGAAGACCCTTGGGTCATAAATAGAAAGAAACGAACTGTTGGGATCTCACCTTAAAAAGGTGAAAGTCTAAAGAAATAGCCTATGAGGCTAAGTGAAAGAACCTACGGGTCAATAGAGTAAAGCGAGGGAACTGGTTATTATTCCCCGTGTGAAACTAGAACCGAAAACAATAAATTATTGGTTGTCAATTTCCTTGATATGAGTAATGGACATAAGTTAAAGATAAAATGTTAAACTAAAATTCAGTTTTAGTAAGAAATAACGTTTTAATAGATATGAATATTATGAGAAGAATTTGGAAATGATTAACATTAAGGGATATAGGTCTTAACACCGATAGGTGCAAGACGATACATTCAAAAAGAAGAAGTATGAAAAAGAAAAGTTGAGATAAACTTAAACGTGACGTGATGCGATCACTGTCAAGAAAAGTAATGTAAAATGTGATCACGTTGTAACGTGAGTTACGGGATAGGAGTTCATAAACTCATATAAGCCTCGGGAAGGCAATATGGATATACCCGAGCGATAGGGTGTAGGGTAACCAGTGACTAACAAGTTTAACCGCCCAAAATAAATAATCAATAAAGGTAAAGGATACAAGCTGAAAGTAACGGCCCGCGAGGCCTTACACATGAAAGACGTATGCGTCAATATAAAAGAAAACTTTTGACCGAAAGGAACGGGTGCCTTGAAAATGAAACTTGGTTCGTTTGGTTAAACTAATGAACTACGTAAATAAGGTTTCGGGGACGAAACCTCTTTAAGGGGGGTAGACTTGTAACACCCCGAAAACAGGTTTGGTAATCAAACCCCGTTAATACTAAAATGACGGGTAAAATACCGTGGGTAGTAAAAGTAAACCCGGTGAATATTAGGATTTAAGTAAATAAACCTAATAATAAATAAAAGGAGAACAATGGTTTTGAGAAAATAAAGTGTATAAAAGGCCCGAGTTAACGGGACTTAAAATAAAACGGGTTATGACTTCCCGAACCCACCAAATAACTAGGAATATCAACCTAGTTAAATATGTGCCTTAAAAACAATAAAGAGAACTTGGTTTACAATCGTTTTGTTAATTCTAGAAACTTGAGGGACAAAAAGGGTTAAAAGAGAAAAAAGTTTTAATTTATTAAACACAAAACACCAAAACACACACCAAAGTGTATGTTCTGGTCGTGGAAAAACACAGGGGGCGAACAAGTTCCTCCAACTTAACCCTAACTTGCAAAAACGATCAAATTAAGAAGCCAAATCGAATCCAAATCGAAAACCAAGCTCATATTAGTGATCACCTCAGTGAAGGGATCACAAGGTATGTCATATTTCATCTTCTAGTTACATCTTGAATTCTTGATGAACATATGAAATCGAAATCTGAACTTGAATGTTTGATGTTTGAATGAAATTATGATAAATTCATGGTTAGGAACGAACCCTAGTCAATAATTTGATGCATTGGTGTTCATAACAATGAAATTCATGTTAACCCACTTAGATGTTAAATGGGTTTTGTAGGATGATGATGAACACTAGAAATATGATTATCGATTTAATGTTATTAGATCTCCATGAACTAAGTCTAGGTGTTTGTATGCAAACTAGACATATGAACTTGTGAAAGATGTTTAATAATGGGTAAATAACTAATCAAGAACTTGATTTTAGGTGTAAAAAAATTATGCCCATAAGGTGTCTGTTAAAATGCCTAAACGAATGTTGATATGTTGAGATTATGAAGGAAACACATAATTGGCTAATTTGACTAATTGTGTGTGATATGAAATAGTAAGGATTCTAAACATGATGTTGATTTAGGCTTAATTGTGTATATCATGTGATCAAAGGTAGTTAACTTTTGGAAAGTTAAACTAACCAATGACGAAGTCGAATAGTAGTTTCGACATAGAAGAGACGTAAGGTGGAATAGTTGTGATTTTAAATGACTAACCTAACCACCTTGTAAATGATGACAATAGTTTGACGCTTAACGAGCTAGGTGGAGGCTTCGGAAAGAAGCGGGCCAAACGGATCGAGTACGCGAAAAAAAGAGCATAACCGGATGCAAGGTAAGTGAAACTTACACCTTCTTGTAGAATATAAGCTTATTCTAAAAATCACATATACGATAAGAATAATATTCAAGATATAGTTTCCGAAGCGAAATGGTACGGGTTGAAAAATCATGTATAACGGTAAAAAGGACGAAATGGCAATTTAGTCGTGAAATGACATATGTAAAATGAGTTTTCAAATGGCTACCTTATGAGTAAGCCTAAACGGATAAAAAGGGTAAACGATGATTTTAGCCACATATAAATGGATAAAAGTCGAAGTCTTAGAAGACACCAAGTGGCATAAACTATGTTGGGTTAATCGCGTAAGAAACAGGTTAAGGACATAACTAAATGGTGAAAAGAAATTCGAAGAGAGTTACTAAATGAAATGGTAAATAACCATTCAATTTAAGCACAAAATGTTGGTCATTTAGACCAGACGGGTCAAATGGTAATGTTGATGCCATTTGACAAACAATGACTAATAAGTGCTTGTCAAGTCTTATGCTTATAGGATAAAATGGTTTATGAGTTAGCAATGCTATGAATTAGCATATTATGGAGGAAAGGTATTAAAATGGGTCAATAGGTTGACCCGAGCCAGGTACGTATAAATATGATTAGGGTTAAATGTACATTGTTTTGTCAATTAAGTAGCGAAAGTCATTCGTCGTAAAAAGGGGGGACTAAAATTGTCCAAGAAGTCCTTGATGGGAAAACGGGACAAACTGTGACAACTCGAGTTTCCACGATTTCCATCTTCGCATTTATTGCACGATAATTGTTTGGATTGTTTGTTTTCACGACTTGGTTGTTCACAACTGTACACGTATTGTGATTTATATGATTTATATGGTGTGGGGACTTAGTGTGTATGTAATATATGTTTTGTTTAATAGCATGCCTAATATCAACAAACTTGGAATCTATGAAATCACTAACCTAGCCGAAAACCCTACCATATGAAATCACCCTCATGAAAACACTTTCTGGTGAAAACATAATATGTGTTTTCGTCCACTGCTACCCAACGAAAACAAAATGGGCTTTGGCCTAGTATTGATCTATTATATGTATTGGTATTAATCTTTACGCAAGAACGATATTCGGCAAAGCAAACCCTAACCACCTCTCGCATTCTCCCTCTACCATTGAACCTGACGGCAATTTTTGTTCCCCGAATCTCTCCAGATCGATCCGATCATTTATCCATTCATCGCGGTTAGTGTTAATCCTTAAGAGATTAGTTGATCACAAATCACTTTTGATTTATTTGTTTATAGTATGATGTAACTGTAATGTGTTGTGAATTGTGGAATTGTATGGTCAGTTACACCTGGTTATGTGTATTGTTCATGTCCATTTGATGATGGATGATTCGAGTAGGCTGTTGGTATGAATATAGATGCATGTAAGGTTAGGATTCTATGTTATGTGATACATGGATACTTGAATACTTGATGATCTCAAAAACTTGCTGATGATTGTTTAATGGTGAATGACCGTATGATAAAAGAGAAGTAACTGTGAAATGATTGCTGCAATTATTCGTAACCACTGTTGATGATGAAAACCCTAGCTCACGAAATCACAAGACCCAACGAAAACTCTATCACAACGAAAACACCTTGGGGATTTCGGCCCAAGTGTTTTCGGCCCAACAAGTGATTTCGGCCCAAACAGTTTTCGGCTCAATGTGTTTTCGGCCCAAGCTTGGTTTTCGCCCACTAAGTGATTTCGTCTAATGATCTGTGACTAGTATGTTACTCGTTAACTCCATTAGTGTTTAACTTTGTTAAGTAAACGTGTAACTCTGTTAAGCATGTAAACCCCTGTTAAGTGGTTAAGTTGTTAACTTTAGTTGTTTACTAACTCAGTTAGCTAACTAACACGGTTAGTTTATTATCTCTGTTATGTATGCCATTTCAGTTAAGTTTGTTAACCTTGTTAAGTAGGTTAAAGAGTAACCATGTTAGAATAAATTATGAAAGACCGTTATGTGAAACATGAAATTGTATGCACATGATTAACTGTATGTGCTGCATGATGATTAACTGTCAAACACACTCTGTGATATTACTGCGATGCTAGTTACATGTGAAACATTACGAACGTGAACTGATTGAGTATACGTGCACTATAGGACGTGACTGATTATTTGTGAGCTTGCATTTCTTTAGCATACCGAGCAAACCAAGGTGAGTTCACACAGCCAAGGCATGGGGTTCCCGGGTGGGAATGGGATTTGATGGATTGCTGTACGTACTTAGCTAATAGAACCTAACTATGAATACGACTAGACTAGTAACACCTATTGAACTGATCTTCGCACACCTGCCAAGGGTTGGCTGCGATATTATGACTGACTTCGCACACCTGCCTTAGGAAGGCCGCGAACTAAACTTGCTATTCTTCGCACACCTGCCTGGTAGGCCGCGATACGGATAAACCTAGTCTAGAATACTTGGGATAGTTATCCCCTAATCTTCGCATACCTGCCTGGGAGGCCGCGATGGAAACTATTACGATACATGACATAACGAACAAACATATTACTACTCTCACTACACTATTACTGAACTGTTAACTGTGAACTCGCTCAACTAGTT
The DNA here is from genome assembly GCF_002127325.2 of Helianthus annuus. NCBI lineage: Eukaryota > Viridiplantae > Streptophyta > Magnoliopsida > Asterales > Asteraceae > Helianthus > Helianthus annuus. The sequence goes on from NC_035435.2 coordinate 63,655,655, forward strand.
GTTGACTCTCTGTTGCATGCCTTGCAGGACCTTAGGTACTTATGGAGCTTGCACAAGGAGGAGCGGGTCGTTGTGGACAAGGATCGTGATTACTATGTTGAACTGTTATGACATTTCAAACTATTAACTATGTTGGGTTATTTACATGCTTCCGCTATTGATACTATGTTTGGTTTAGAACATCAATCGTATTGATTTGGGTTTTACGAATTATCTTATTTATATTATGCTATGTTCAATATGATTGATGGCTTGATCCTGGTCATGTCACGCCTCCAAGCGGTGGTACTCCGCGTGTGGATTTTGGGGGTGTGACAGATTGGTATCAGAGCCATTGGTTATAGAGAACTTGGTTTTAATTTGGGAAAAACGTTTTTATTAAAACCAGACTATAACCAGAACAGTGCTCTCAACGATCCACAACGACGCTTCGCTCCACGTGCAAGACTCGACATCCTAGGTAATAAGGTTTATGTTTATTACCTGCTTGCTAGATCTATATAGAACTTTGCTCGTAGTATGCTAGATTTCATTGCTTGCTATACGTCGTTACATGAGAATACCTATGTGCTTACACTCTTCTGTCATCGCCCTATTCGCGAACCATTCTCACATACGCTACTTTTGCAATGAAGATCATGTCTGGACGAATTAACATGACTCAAGCCCAGCTAGAGGCTCTCGTTCAAGCTCAAGTTGTTGCGGCACTTGCAGCTGCACAAGCAGGTAGTATACCCTGCAGTTTAGACTCACACTGGGATCCTTAGATCCTACATTAACTCTCGTATTTAACTTTGTCCTATTCGTACACAATAGGTCAACACGCGCAGCAGCCTGTCTGCACTTTCAAGAACTTCATGGACTGTCGTCCAAGTACTTTCAGTGGCACCGAGGGGGCAGTGGGACTCCTCCATTGGTTTGAGAAGCTAGAGTCAGTGTTTGAAATGTGCGAATGCCCTGAGGCTCGCAGGGTCAAGTATGCCACTGGCACATTGGAAGGGATTGCGCTCACCTGGTGGAACGCGCAAGTACAGATCCTAGGGTTGGCAGCTGCTAACGCCACACCTTGGGAGGATTTCAAGGAATTGATTAAACGTGATTACTGCACACGAGACGACATTCACAAGTTGGAGAATGAGCTATACCACTTGAAGATGACGGGGTCAGAGATTGAGGCTTATACGAAACGGTCAAATGAACTGGCCATCTTGTGTCCAACGATAGTGGACCCTCCAGTCAAGTGCATTGAGTTGTACCTCAAGGGGCTTGCGCCAGAGATTCAGAGCCACGTGACGTCGGCTAACCTCAACAACATCCAAGACATTCAGCGTCTTGCTCATCGACTCACCGATCAGGCAGTGGAACAGAACAAGCTGCCAAAACGCATCAGTGCTACCATTACTGCTGTCACTACTTCTGCTACTCCCAGTGACAACAAGAGAAAATGGGAGGGGGATTCCAGCAAGGGATCAGTTTCTGTTCAGTCTCAAGCACAGCAACGCAAGACTAATGACTACCAGAGTCCGAATCAGCAAACATCAGGTAGTCAAGGGCAGAGTGGGTATCGGGGAACTCACCCATGGTGTAGGTGCAACAAACACCACAGTGGAAGGTGTCGCAGAGAACGTTGTCAAAGATGCCTCAAGCCGGGTCATGAGGCAAAGGATTGTAGAAGCTCACGGCCAGCAAATCAGAACCAGCAACTCCCACCGCCAGCTCCACAGAACCAGCAGCAGCAGCCACAGCGTGGAAACCGGGGATGTTTCCAGTGTGGGGCTGAAGGCCACTTCAAGCGCGATTGCCCTTAGTTGAACCAGAATCGCAACAACAACAACAACAACCAGGGCAACGGGAACAATAACAACAACAACAACGGGGGAAATAACAATGGGAACAAAGCTCGGGGTCGTGCTTTTGTATTAGTTCGGGGCGACGCAGTGAATGATCCCAATGTGGTTATGGGTAAGTTTCTTCTCGACGATATTTATGTTACTGTTTTATTTGATTCGGGTGCGGATACAAGTTATATATCTGTGAAAGCCAGTAAATTGTTAAAACGTGCACCAACACCCCTAAACACCAAGCATGTAGTAGAACTAGCTAATGGTAAGAGTCTAGAAGCCACGCAAGTAGTCAAGGGTTGTAGTATTGTCTTATCCGGTCAAGCTTTCTCCATTGATCTTATTCCCATAGTCTTGGGTAGCTTCGATATCGTTATCGGGATGGATTGGTTATCCCAACATCAGGCAGAAATCTTATGCAGCGAGAAGATCATCCGTATTCCCCGTTCTGGTCAAGAACCTCTCGAAGTTCAAGGCGACAAGAGTGGTGCTGTGGTTGGCATCATCTCTTTCTTAAAGGTGCAGAAATGTTTACGAAAGGGGCACACTGCAATTCTGGCACTTGTCACTGACGCATCAGCAAAGGAAAAGAAGCTGGAGGATATTCCAGTCGTACGTGACTTTCCTCAGGTGTTTCCTGAAGATTTACCCGGTTTACCGCCTCACCGCCAAGTCGAATTCCAGATTGAGTTAACTCCTGGAGCAGCACCAATAGCTCGCACACCGTATCGTTTAGCTCCAACTGAACTGGAAGAACTTTCAAAGCAGCTACAAGAGCTCTTGGATAAGGGCTTTATTCGTCCAAGCTCATCGCCTTGGGGAGCTCCAGTACTTTTCGTGATAAAGAAGGATGGCACTTTCAGGATGTGCATCGACTACCGTGAACTGAACAAGGTGACGGTGAAGAACCGTTATCCTCTTCCACGTATAGACGACTTATTCGACCAGTTGCAGGGGTCGAGTTACTACTCCAAGATAGACTTGAGGTCGGGGTATCATCAGCTAAGAGTCCGGGATGAGGACGTCTCAAAAACCGCTTTCAGAACTCGCTACGGTCACTACGAGTTTCTCGTCATGCCATTCGGGCTTACGAACGCGCCTGCAGTATTTTTGGATCTGATGAACAGGGTGTGCAAGCCGTACTTAGACAAGTTCGTGATTGTCTTCATCGACGACATTCTGATTTACTCCAAGAGCCAAGAGGAGCACGAACAGCATCTACGACTTATTTTGGAACTTCTTCGAAAGGAACAACTGTACGCAAAGTTTTCCAAATGCGACTTCTGGCTTCGTGAAGTCCACTTCTTAGGCCATGTGGTGAACAGGGATGGGATTCATGTCGATCCATCCAAGGTAGATTCGATCAGGAACTGGCCTGCACCGCGTACACCAACGGAAATACGCCAATTCTTGGGTTTGGCGGGTTACTACAGACGGTTTATCAAAGACTTCTCCAAGATCGCACAGCCGCTTACACTACTGACACAGAAGGGTGTCACCTACCGTTGGGGAGGTCCCCAGGAAACCGCTTTTCAGTACCTAAAGGATAGGCTTTGCAGTGCACCTATTCTCTCATTGCCGGAGGGCACGGATGACTTCGTGGTCTATTGTGACGCATCGATACAGGGTCTTGGTTGTGTATTGATGCAGCGGGATAAAGTTATTTCCTACGCTTCTCGTCAACTCAAGGTTCATGAACGGAACTACACGACGCACGATTTAGAGCTGGGAGCTGTTGTTTTCGCGCTTAAGATATGGCGACACTACCTGTACGGTACCAGGTGCACGATTTACACCGATCACAGGAGTCTCGAGCATATCCTTAAGCAAAAGGATTTGAACATGCGTCAACGACGATGGGTCGAACTACTGAACGATTACGAATGCGCCATCAAGTATCATCCAGGCAAAGCCAATGTGGTGGCTGACGCTCTCAGCCGGAAAGACACTCTACCTAGGCGCGTACGAGCTTTGCAGCTCACTATTCAGTCCAGTCTTCCTGCACAGATGCGAACTGCTCAGATCGAAGCATTGAAACCCGAAAACGTCAAAGCTGAAGCCTTACGCGGCTCAAGGCAACGAATGGAACAAAAGGAAGATGGTGCATACTATGTGACGGGGCGTATTTGGGTCCCACTTTATGGCGGTTTACGAGAACTTGTGATGGATGAAGCTCACAAGTCTCACTACTCGGTACATCCAGGTTCGGATAAAATGTACCACGATCTCAAAACAACATACTGGTGGCCAAGCATGAAAGCCCACATCGCAACGTACGTCGGCAAATGTTTGACTTGTGCGAGAGTCAAGGTCGAGTACCAGAAACCAGCGGGCCTACTTCAGCAACCCAAGATACCGCAATGGAAATGGGAAGAAATTTCCATGGATTTCGTTACAGGCCTACCCAGATCCCAGCGTGGGAATGATACCATATGGGTGATCGTGGATCGACTCACCAAGTCTGCACACTTCCTGGCTATAAAGGAAACGGATAAGTTCTCCACTCTCGCAGACGTTTATCTCAAAGAAGTTGTTTCGAGGCACGGGGTGCCCACCCCCATCATTTCGGATCGGGATGCACGATTCACGTCAGAGCTATGGCAAGCGATGCATAAATCTTTCGGCTCACGGTTAGACATGAGCACAGCATATCATCCTCAGACGGATGGGCAGTCTGAGCGAACGATCCAAACTCTTGAAGACATGCTTCGGGCATGTGTTATTGACTTCGGTAATGGCTGGGAAAACATCTTCCTCTGGTGGAGTTTTCATATAATAACAGCTATCACACCAGCATTCAAGCCGCTCCATTCGAAGCATTGTACGGGCGTAAATGCCGGTCACCTCTCTGTTGGGCAGAGGTGGGGGATAGTCAGATTACGGGTCCAGAGATTGTAGTGGACGCCACGGAAAAGATTGCACAAATACGACAACGCATGGCGGCAGCACGCGACCGTCAGAAAGCATACGCGGATAAGCGTAGGAAACCGTTGGAATTTCAGGTCGGGGACCGGGTTTTACTTAAAGTCTCACCCTGGAAGGGTGTGGTTCGCTTTGGCAAACGGGGCAAACTAAATCCGCGATATGTCGGACCGTTCGAGATCATTGAGAAAATAGGCAAAGTGTCCTACAAGCTAAACCTACCAGCTGAACTCGGTGCAGTTCACAATGTATTTCACGTGTCGAATCTGAAGAAGTGCCTGTCAGATGAGACCCTCATAGTTCCTTTTAAGGAACTCACTATCGACGAGCGGTTGCAGTTCGTCGAGGAACCAGTTGAGATCACGGACCGGGATGTCAAGGTCCTCAAACACAATAGAATCCCTCTTGTCCGAGTTCGTTGGAACTCCAAACGTGGCCCAGAGTACACCTGGGAACGCGAAGACCAAATGAAAGAAAAGTATCCCCAGTTATCCGAAAACCGTGCAACCACTACTGAGGCTGAAGCTACTACTACAGAATTTCGGGACGAAATTCCAAATCAACGGGGGGATGATGTGACACCCCAGGAAAACCAGTAAACGATACAACTTACCTAGCTTCCTCAGTGAGTGCGTACCAAATTTCGGGACGAAATTTCTTCTAAGTTGGGGATAATGTGACAACTCGAGTTTCCACGATTTCCATCTTCGCATTTATTGCACGATAATTGTTTGGATTGTTTGTTTTCACGACTTGGTTGTTCACAACTGTACACGTATTGTGATTTATATGATTTATATGGTGTGGGGACTTAGTGTGTATGTAATATATGTTTTGTTTAATAGCATGCCTAATATCAACAAACTTGGAATCTATGAAATCACTAACCTAGCCGAAAACCCTACCATATGAAATCACCCTCATGAAAACACTTTCTGGTGAAAACACAATATGTGTTTTCGTCCACTGCTACCCAACGAAAACAAAATGGGCTTTGGCCCAGTATTGATCTATTATATGTATTGGTATTAATCTTTACGCAAGAACGATATTCGGCAAAGCAAACCCTAACCACCTCTCGCATTCTCCCTCTACCATTGAACCTGACGGCAATTTTTGTTCCCCGAATCTCTCCAGATCGATCCGATCATTTATCCATTCATCGCGGTTAGTGTTAATCCTTAAGAGATTAGTTGATCACAAATCACTTTTGATTTATTTGTTTATAGTATGATGTAACTGTAATGTGTTGTGAATTGTGGAATTGTATGGTCAGTTACACTTGGTTATGTGTATTGTTCATGTCCATTTGATGATGGATGATTCGAGTAGGCTGTTGGTATGAATATAGATGCATGTAAGGTTAGGATTCTATGTTATGTGATACATGGATACTTGAATACTTGATGATCTCAAAAACTTGCTGATGATTGTTTAATGGTGAATGACCGTATGATAAAAGAGAAGTAACTGTGAAATGATTGCTGCAATTATTCGTAACCACTGTTGATGATGAAAACCCTAGCTCACGAAATCACAAGACCCAACGAAAACTCTATCACAACGAAAACACCTTGGGGATTTCGGCCCAAGTGTTTTCGGCCCAACAAGTGATTTCGGCCCAAACAGTTTTCGGCTCAATGTGTTTTCGGCCCAAGCTTGGTTTTCGCCCACTAAGTGATTTCGTCTAATGATCTGTGACTAGTATGTTACTCGTTAACTCCATTAGTGTTTAACTTTGTTAAGTAAACGTGTAACTCTGTTAAGCATGTAAACCCCTGTTAAGTGGTTAAGTTGTTAACTTTAGTTGTTTACTAACTCAGTTAGCTAACTAACACGGTTAGTTTATTATCTCTGTTATGTATGCCATTTCAGTTAAGTTTGTTAACCTTGTTAAGTAGGTTAAAGAGTAACCATGTTAGAATAAATTATGAAAGACCGTTATGTGAAACATGAAATTGTATACACATGATTAACTGTATGTGCTGCATGATGATTAACTGTCAAACACACTCTGTGATATTACTGCGATGCTAGTTACATGTGAAACATTACGAACGTGAACTGATTGAGTATACGTGCACTATAGGACGTGACTGATTATTTGTGAGCTTGCATTTCTTTAGCATACCGAGCAAACCAAGGTGAGTTCACACAGCCAAGGCATGGGGTTCCCGGGTGGGAATGGGATTTGATGGATTGTTGTACGTACTTAGCTGATAGAACCTAACTATGAATACGACTAGACTAGTAACACCTATTGAACTGATCTTCGCACACCTGCCAAGGGTTGGCCGCGGTATTATGACTGACTTCGCACACCTGCCTTAGGAAGGTCGCGAACTAAACTTGCTATTCTTCGCACACCTGCCTGGTAGGCCGCGATACGGATAAACCTAGTCTAGAATACTTGGGATAGTTATCCCCTAATCTTCGCATACCTGCCTGGGAGGCCGCGATGGAAACTATTACGATACATGACATAACGAACGAACATATTACTACTCTCACTACACTATTACTGAACTGTTAACTGTGAACTCGCTCAACTAGTTGTTGACTCTCTGCTGCATGCCTTGCAGGACCTTAGGTACTTATGGAGCTTGCACAAGGAGGAGCGGGTCGTTGTGGACAAGGATCGTGATTACTATGTTGAACTGTTATGACATTTCAAACTATTAACTATGTTGGGTTATTTACATGCTTCCGCTATTGATACTATGTTTGGTTTAGAACATCAATCGTATTGATTTGGGTTTTACGAATTATCTTATTTATATTATGCTATGTTCAATATGATTGATGGCTTGATCCTGGTCATGTCACGCCTCCAAGCGGTGGTACTCCGCGTGTGGATTTTGGGGGTGTGACACAAACGACCCTTAGAGGTTGTTAGGGAAATTGAATTATGATTATGTAATCCGTATATTTGTATAAAAGTTATAGGCATAAACTTTTATAGGTTTAATGCCTAAGAATGGGTCACATGCCTAAAATGATTAACCAAAGGGTAAAATCTCGGGATATCTAGTTCTTTATGTTAAACCCACCACAAAATAGTGTGGTGGAATATAAGTAGTAAATTAATACGGGAATGCGAAGGGTGGAAGAAAAGAGCTATTTAGACTAAATAGCTTAAATCCCCTAAACGGGTCAAAACGGATCTATGCGCATAGCTTACGTACTAGTCGCGCAATTTATAAAAAAACAAATTGAACCCAAGCTAAAGATTTTGTGTTAAATACATTAGCGTATGTATTTAGATTAGTTAAAACAAGTTGGCGGTTTTAAACTTAAACGGGTCAAAAGTCTTATTAAATCAATTTCAAGCCGAGGACTTGAAATCTCATATTTTATAAGTTCGGGTGTCGGGTTATAACTCCATATGATGGAGAATTTTCGGACACGTAGGAAAAAGAATTACGTAAAACGGACTTGTAGAACTAATATCCAAGGCTGAGTGTTATGTGCCTAATGTCCAAGGCTTGATGCAAAACTACTATCGAGCCGGGGGTCTCACTAGAAGCAGCCTCTCTATTTCTACGGGGTAGAGGTAAGGTTGTCTACATCTTACCCTCCTCAAACGCTACCTTTGCTTTGCTATTGGTGGGATTTACTGAGTATGATGATGATGATGGGCTTGTAGAACTAAAGTTATGAGGTTTTTAAGATTGAGTTGGGCAAATGCAGCTCATCAAAATAAACCTTCTGTTAAAAACTAACCGTCGCGCCCCACGACGGAGTACTCAAAGGTTGTCGCGCCCCGCCACAGGCTGTGGCGGCCCGCGAAAGACTGAAGCCAAATCTGTCACGGCCCGCGACAGACTTTAGAGCTGGCGATTTTTTTTGTATTTTGTTTATTTTATACTCCAGACTTGTTTAAACATGATAATTAACTATCAAAACTAACTTTTGAGTTGGTTTTGATTATAGCTGAATATCAGGAGTACCCGGATGAAGATCAAGCGACGTCCAAGCACCGAATACATGAAAAAGAAGCTTCCGCACATTGCTTCGTCGTTAATTTAAACGACGAACTCAATTACATTATGTAGTATTATTTTGTTAATTTGTAAAAGTTTTAATTTACTCGTATTTTTTGATGAATATGTAATCATAATTACATGTTTATTTTCGTAAACTATATGAAAACCGTTATTTAATAGTAAGGGTCTTACAACTATCATTCTCATCAACTTCACTCGAATAGGCAATGGATATTCTTTTCGACTTAATGCATCCGCCACGACATTGGCCTTACCCGGGTGGTATTGAATGTCACAATCATAATCTTTAATCAATTCTAGCCACCTCTGTTGCCTCATATTAAGGTCTTCTATTCGAAGAAATACTTGAGACTTTTTTGATATGAAAATATTGTGCATTTCGTTCCATAAAAATAGTGCCTCCAGATTTTTAAGGCAAAAACTATCGCCGCCAACTCTAAATCATGAGTTGGGTAGTTATTTTCGTGCTGTTTGAGCTGCCTCGAGGCATAAGCAATGATCTTGCCTCGTTGCATTAGGACACATCCCACACAACTATATAAGAAGCAAAACCCTATCTTCTATTCATTTTGAAAACCTGATCCTCACACAACCACAACCGCAGGTCATGTTTTTCCCTCTTAGTTCCCCTTTTTCTCTGCACATTATCCTCTCAAACACACAAACAAAAGACAAACCCCATCACTTACCTTTCCAAATTCCTTCACCTCCCTCTCACTTGGAAGACCGGTTAACCACCACCCTGGGTGGGGGTGCTCGGCGGCTAAGGCGGTAGATGGCAGATCAAAGAGATGAGATAGAGACTGGAGAGAGACAGAGACGGCGGAGGTGCCGTTTTCTGGCAATCGTCTGCGGCGGCTACGACGACGAGGACTTCCCCCGTCTTTCCGATTATGAAGGTGATGATGGTGAGTAGATGACGGTGATGATGAGGATGTTAGATGAAGATGGTGATGATTGATGTCGGTCGGTGCTGAGGATGGTTGACAGCAGCCGGCGACGACACAGGCAATGGTGAGGGTTTCTTTCAAGCCACGACCTGGTTCAACTTGATATGTTTCGTGTTCGGGTCAGGTCAGGACTGTTCCGGTTCGGGTTTGTAACTTCAGGTGGTTCGGATTTGGGTTTCGGGTCAGCCCCAGTTCGAGTTTGGTTCGGGAGTTTTGGGTCAGGTTAGTTCAAGTCAGACTTTGGTTCATGGTGGTTCAAGTCAGATTCCTTCGGGTGTTTTGGTCTCGGCTCGGGTTCAGGCGACTGTGGTTCGAGTTGAGTTTCAGTTCGGTCAACGCCGGATTGTTTCGGCTCGGGTCAGATCTGGTCAGCTGGGTTCGGTTCAACTGGTCAACATTCATTTTTGGGTCAATGGTTCGGTTCAGGTCAAGCAGCTCGGTCAGACTCAGCTTCAGTTTCGGGCTCGGTCAACTCGGGTCAAACCCAGTTAACTCAGTTAACTCAGTGCGTTTTTGTCTCACTGTTTGCTTATTTGTGTTTGACAATTTCACGTTTTGATTCTAGTTCGATTTCAAGCTCTAAATCACTTTCTGGAAAGTTATACGCAAACTGTTACGTAAACGTAATCAGTTTAACACGACAAACACTCCGGGATAGTGACATATGCTTAACATACCTTAAATAACCATTACATAACTTAGAAATAAATTTTGAAGGGTTTGGTGTGTCAAAAACAAGTTTATTCGATCACAGGGACTATTTGCGACAAACTGCAAAAGTCTGCCAATTCATACAGCAACGTACACTCCGGAACAAGATCATAAGCTAAACATACCCTAAATACCCTTAACATAGCTTAGAAATTGGTTTTGAGGGGTTTTGTATGCGAAAATACGCTTATTTGATCAAAGGGACTAAAAGCGTCAAAACTACGAAAGTTTGCATATACGTGCATATCTTGCGTTCTGACCATAACCAGACATCCAAAAATTTTTGTAATCACTAGAATATTGTATTCTAGTGATAGGAATGCAAAATACCATTCGTCGTGTAATTTGGATCGTTTTCGTGTCCGTTCGAGTTTCGTCGTAATTGACCGAAAAACGCGATCATACGACCAAACGTACCGACATCCGTGATATTTCCAAGCATTATCCAAGTCCCCTATGCTTTAACATCCTTGTAGAGCCTTGAAAATGGGTTAACGGGGTTAAACGCGTCAAAAAACAAGTTTCAGAGCTGTAGGGGCCTGTTTTGACAAAAACTGAAAGTCTGGACAGAGTGGTAGGCGGCGCACGACAACCAGAGGGTATGGTGGTCGCGGGCCGCGAGAGCCTTAGCATTGTATTATCAAAACAGCCTGCTGAACTTGATTTTAAACTTGGTTTTTGGATATTGTGAGCTGGTTTATGTGTTCTCCAAGTCCCCAGATCAGAGCCTAACATGTGTATGGTGTTGATCATTCTTTGAAAAACTCAATTACACTTGGCAATGATCCAATGATTCATGATTTCCTATATAAACCTAAGAATTTCAACACTTCAACTTGCTCATCTTCATTTCTTTTCACCATTGCTCTGAATTGAGGCTACCAAACTTGGTTGGAGGCTTCAAACCTGAGCTTTCTTAGTCATCCTTCTAGCCTAGAGCACTTGTAAGTGTTCTTTCATGCTTTGTTTATTTATTTCAAGCAAGAAAGTCAAACAGTGTTGGACTTTCAGCTTTGACCATGATTTGGTCAAAACAAAGTTCGTTTGAACTTTGCAACGTGAGCGTAATCACGATGATTATAGTCCCTTGTGACTATACCTATTGATTACCACGTTGACTAGTCGAAGTGACAAGTCAAAGTTTCAGTCAAAATGTACGATTATGTGCATTTTGCGACAAAACTATTTTTCGGGTATCAAAACACTTTGTTTTGATATCAAATCAGTTTTCTAACTTAGTTAAACATGTTAAACATGTTTAACAGGTTTAACTCGTCACTTTTAGTTTAGTGCTTATATAGGGTCGTAAGTCAAGCGGTCTCGACAACCGCTTAGACTTTCGAACCTGACCCGTTTGGTCGATCATTAGGATCCGACCAAACATATTTTGTGACCATAGTTGTATAGGGAATAACCTTCCGAGGTTATACCTTATGGTCACTTTGCTTGATTAAGTTGTATGATAGGTAGTTTATATGCCTTAGGAAAATGACCAAAATGCCCTTTTTATGCATAATTTCATTTTAAGCACATGTAACCCAAATTTTGCCACTTAAACTGATTATGCAACATTATGAAACATGTTTAGGCATATAATACTTATCATAGGACTAGTTAGGCCATCCGAACGCGCATTTGCGCAAATGACGAGTTAAAGTAGCGTAAACTACCTTAACGGGTCATAACGGGTCAAAAGCACTTAGGATAGGTATCAAATCAGAATGTAGGCTTTGTTAAACCATATCATGTGAGTTCCAACACTCATTTGGTTTACAAGACCACATTCTACCCGATCTCTCGATTTAGGTCAAATTTTTTAACATAGTGATCCGATACTAGGTGCCACTTGATTCCTTGATTGCCCGAGCTTGTTAGTTCACTTAATTGAGGATACGTTGCAATCTCAAGTGAGTACATAGTTCCCCTATTTTATGTTTTCAATTGTTTTGGGGTGATTCATATGTGCTAAACGATTTCGAGTTTTCAAAACAAATGCTATGGTTTATATTAAACACAATGATTTCAATAATGTGAACGAACTTGTTGGTGCGTTAATACATAATACGAATGACATTCATTAACAGTGATCAAACCGACCAGTAGTATGTTATGGTACCATAGGATCTGACAAATCCCGTTATCGAACTATCGCCATGGTTATGGGGTAATGTGGGTAACGACAGAACCTGATGATTTTAACAAACCCTTTGGTGGTTTGTTAGTCGATTAAAGATACTCTTTGGTGGTATAGACAAGTCAAAACACAGGTTTGAATGTGTTCAACTAGAACAACCAAAAGTTAGTTTTTACAACTAAAACACGGACGATTGAACGATGATTTATGACACGAACGCTTGAACGATGGTTTATAACACGAACGCTTGAACGATTGGTTTTGATAACATGAATGATTTTGGACGAATGATTTCAAATGATGTCACGTAACGATGTTTACTAAATGATATAAACCATACAAATTTTATTACAAGAACGATTTACAACTTGGTTTACAAAAGCAAATGTTTTGGGTCAAGATTCATGGCAACGAGGTTTTCGTAAACATTTAACCAACTTGTTTTAGTTGGTTAATTATATTGCAATACCAAACACTTTTCAATAGACGGTTTTCAATTATCGACTCTAGTAGTCGTACGAGGTATTACAATATGTATACAAGCCATGAATTTGACACACTCACAAAACCTATGTACTCGCCGACATTTTATGCTGACTTTATTTTCACATATGTTTTAGGTGCTGTTGTTTGATGATGAACATGATGCATGCTCACATAGGAACGAACGAGGCCTTAATGACTTAATAACAATGAAAGACAATTTGTTTATGCTTCATTTTTAAATTTCAAGACAATGTAATAAGCTAAAATTCAATAAAACATAACTTCAATCCATGTGTTGTGAAACAATGATTCTGTTACGACACTTCCCGACGTTTCCGCCACGGTTTTGCTGTTTTAACGCGGTCGGCGTGTGACATTTTCGAGAAAATCCGCAAATGAAACGCGTCTTATTATAAAACGCAAACTATCAAATTCAAGTAATCTTTTATAAAACAAATACAAAGGTATATTTATTTACGACAACACTTTATATCTTATGGAAACGCCGATAACACCAACGCTTTTATAACATAAATATGATTTCCTATATTTATTTAGAACATCAAACAATTCGGAATTCTTTTATATATAAATATAGTTTATATATTTATTTCAAACATTCTACAACTCGGATTCTTTTATAAAAACAAATATAGTTTATATACTTATTTCGAACATCAAATATTCGGACATTTTTATCTATGTTTAGTTTAAAGATTGAAAACTCGAAAATTCTTTTATAAAATAAATATAATTATTATATTTATTTCAAACGTCACGACTCGAAAACTTTAGAAACTAAAAATAACTTTTATATTTATTTCAAACGCCTAAACGACATATACATATATTTTGATAATTATCATACGAGACGCAATATATAATACGAGTTAGTTATATATTATTTTCATACGAATACGTACTACTTCTCGAGACGACTAACGCGATTATATCGATATATTTATATATTTTATATAAATATTTATATATTTTGAATCTCTTGAAAACTAAGTCTTTCCAAGACTTATTAATTATTAACGACATTAAACAGAACTTAACAAGTATAACTTAATCGTTTCCATTAAGTTAACAACATACCGTCGAATCGTTCGGTTAGCGATTCGGTAGAACTCAGTGACACGTAGTTTAGTTATCGCTTTTATTTAGAAACTTATAAGATGTTCCGTGTTAGGAATGTTATAGATTACACGCTAGCGAGTCATGTTTGGAAACGACACTGTGGAATGCACATTTAGCTAGCTTTGTACAAGGATATCCAGATGAGTTCATAACCCCACCTTTTTACGGTTTTACATTTTTATAAATGCTTTCGGGGTGGAAAGACATGCACATTTTGCAAAAACATACAATGTTTTCGATGAACAACAAATTCATATTTTTAAACCAATTTACAAGCAGGTTTTAACCCACATAAATGATTTGTGATTTTCTATGGGGCGTTCCTTGTTTTATAGGTTCGTCTGTTTTTAATGAAGTTTACTTTTCAAAAAAAAAAAAAAAAAAAAAAAACCTCAGATGGTTTACGAAAAGTTTATACTAAAAATACCGGTTTTTCAAACAAACGTAATTTCAAAACGTGCATACAAACGTTTTCTAGTTTTCTAAACTTGGGTGAAAATACACGTACAAACGGTATGTTAAAACAAAGGAATGATACATAGATCATGTCACGAATAGGGTATATGTAAGCACCATTAATCTAAGTTAGACCGAAAGAGCAAGGGTTAGATCTAGCAGGTCCGTGCCGCCTCACTCTCTTGGCAACACATAGCCATGGAGTGCTTTGGGTCACAGTCGAAGGGTAATCGATGTTAAAAGTCGCCTAGGTTTGGATACTTCCTATGTTGTCACACATGTTAATGTCGTAGCTAAACATTAGCGATCTGATTTCCTTACATATACAATCTCACAAACTTACATTTTACAGTTTACTACTTACATTTACATACCATGTTTTTATACAAATACAAACTCATAGGTTCATGTATGCATGTTGTCATTGTCTGGGTGCACATTGATGGTTACACAAATTTTACAAACACAAAAGTTTACAAATACAAAGTTTTACAAACATAACGCTTTACACAAACAAAGATTCACAAATACAAAGTTTTCATATGATATGCCAAAGAAAATGATTTTTACTTCGTTTTCTCAAACAGTAAATTACAAGTTTTGTCCTTTATGTTTATACTAAATCGCAGGCGCTATCCTTTAGCGCAAAAGTTGACGAGTTTTGTACTTTATGTTTCAAAATCTTGCACGCTTTGTCCTTTGAGCTTAACCCAGTCAGATTATTTGGTTAAGTACGGTCATGTGCCTTGCACATGAGAGCATACTTGCCATTTCACCTTCCTAGGGGTTATTTTGTAAACATTTATTATTGAGGGTCTGTATCTATAAAATTCTAAACTCTTTCTTTTCTCAATCTGAACCCACCACCACAACCCAATCTCTCTCAACCCACCACCACCACCCCACAACCTTCACCGCCCCCACCCACCCTACCTCATCCTTTTATCAGTAAATTAAATTACAATTTGTCTTCCCAGAAAGCCATCAATACGCATAATATCCTCTTCAATTCCAATGTCGTCATCCTAAACCCCCAAAGACTCTTACAGTGGCAATTTCGTCAATCCACTAAAATCCCCCACCCCCTCTTTTCAACCACTCGCCAAAAATACCAACCCATCTCCGCGTCAATGCCACCAGCAGCCACCACTACCCGCCACCAGTTTCACACCTACTCCTCTCACATGGCTGCTCCTACTTCCGATGACGGTCGCATCTCCTTAATTACATCAGCAACTCACGTCATTCCAGACTTTCCCAAACCAGGTACGAAGAGTAACTCGAATTATGATCATGACCGTTGATTTTAGCTGATTGAGGTGTTTTCGTTTTGGATGTTTAGGGATTTTGTTTCAGGATATTACAACGTTGTTGCTTGATCCGGTAGTTTTTAAGGATACGATTGATCTATTTGTTGAGCGGTATAAAGATAAGGATATATCGGTTGTGGCGGCGGTGAAGGTTGTGGGCGTGGTGGTGGGTTGAGAGAGATTGGGTTGTGGTGGTGGGTTCAAATTAAGAAAAGAAAGAGTTTAGAATTTTGTAGATACAGTCCCTCAATAATAAGTGTTTACAAAATAACCTCTTGGAATGTGAAATGGCAAGTATGCCCTCATGTGCAAGGAACATGACCATACTTAACCAAAGAATCTGACTGAGTTAGGCTCAAAGGACAAAACGTGTAAGATTTTAAAACATAGAGTACAAAACTCGTCAACTTTTGCGCTAAAGGACAACGCCTGCAATTTGGTGTAAACATAAAGAACAAAACTTGTAATTTACTCTTATTTTGTAAAAACCGGTTATTCAAAAAGATTTATTTTAAATCCTTCACAAACAAACTATGAACTCGCTCATAAGGATTCGAGTACTTAGCGGGCGTTTGCTTTCTGGAAGTCTTAGCATTAACTGCTTCCGCTGTGCAATGAAGATACCAGTCCGGTCACGCCAGCTCTGATATTATCGGGGTGTGACACATTTCTTACCAATAAAGGAAACTTTTAGTATGGAATGTTTAGCTAAACTGTATATGGATAAGATAGTCTCGTTACATGGAATCCGTTTATCTATTGTGTCTGACACAGATAATCGTTTTACTTCTCATTTTCGGGCAAGTTTCCAAAAAGCTATGGGAACCCGATTAAATTTAAGTACAGCTTATCACCCTCAAACAGATGGATAGAGTGAAAGGACAATCCAAACATTAGAAGACATGCTAAGGGCATGTGTAATAGATTTTGGAGGAAGTTGGGACGATCACTTACCATTAATAGAATTCTTTTATAATAATAGTTATCATACAAGCATAAATGCTTCTCCATTTGAAGCACTTTATGGACAAAAGTGCCGAACTCCAGTATGTTGGGCAAAAATAGGAGAGAATCAATTATCAGGAAGAAACAACTGAAAAAAATAATTCAAGTCAAGGAAAGACTGAAAGCAGCACGAGATCGACAAAAGAGTTATGCAGATAATTGTCAAAAGCCATTAGAATTTCAAGTTGGAGACAAATTCTTATTAAAAGTTTCACCTTAGAAAGGAGTAGTCCGATTCGGAAAAAGAGGAAAGTTAAGCCCAATATACGTTGGACCATTTAAAGTTATCAAGCGAATTGGACCAGTAGCTTATCAGCTACAGTTACCTGAAGAAATGGCAGGTGTACGTGATGTATTTCATGTATGTAACTTAAAGAAATGTTTAGCTGATGAATCATTAATAATACCTCTTCAAGACATAGAAGTAAATGAGAAACTGAAGTTTGTTGAAAAACCTCTACAAATTGAAGATAGAAAGATTAAAAATCTCAAGCACAAAAGGTTAGTTCTAGTCAAAGTGAAATAGGATTCAAAACGAGGACCGGAATATACATGGGAGCTAGAGTCAGAAATAAAACGAAAGTATCCTTACTTATTTTAATGAATCTCGAGGACGAGATTTAAAACAAGGCAGGGAGGATGTAACAACCCTCGACAAACACCACAAAGAACCATAACCGAGACTCCAAACATGTACCATGAGAAATCAGCACGAAAATGAAGGGAACCCAGGTACTGACCTCGTCGCGCTACGCGACGGTATTTTGGTATATGGTTGCGTAACGCGACACCCTATGGTATGGCAGGGGACACGTGCCAGCCATGTGGCAGACATACAGTAGTGAATCTTTACACCTAAGCCCTAATTGACCTAGTCGCGCTATGCGACGATGTTAAGGAAACCCGGTCGCGTTACGTGACGCGACGCGACATGCTCGTTTTGTGACACCCGACTATTTTGAGTCTATACCGTATTAGTGAGACACATGTTATGAATAAATAAAGGCAATATTTTATTGAATTTGGTGTTAATATATAGTATTTGATGTGTTGGTAAATTCAAACTTCGTTAAAAATTATGTTGGCAATAATAAGATAAACGCATTTCGCGTAACGAACAAAATGCGAAACAAACGTCGGTGACCGCCCGATTAAGGTTAAAATCCTAAAATTATTCCATTATGATTAAAATGCTATTTTTAATCATACCCGTGATGAAAAATTAATTAAAGCGCTTAAAATCTCTATTTTGCGAATACCGCGCATATCTTACAAAATACAAACGACGTAGACAGTCGAGGCAAATAATTATTGTTTACTAATATTATGACGAGTTATTTTTTTAGAATAATAAAAATAATTTTAAATGCCTTAAAACGCGATTAAAACGCGAGATAAAATATCTGGTAGTCAGTTAAATACCTATCTTTGGCCTAATATATATGTATATGTATGAGAGATGCATGGAAGGTGTGTGCATATGGGACAAGTGGCGGCCAAACCCACTCCCCAACACACTACCTAATGGCTAGAATGAATGCATGGTAGACAAATGTCCCAAAGCTTCTACATAACCTGCAACTCCATACATCATCTCTCTCTCTCTCTCTCATGCAATCCGTATACACACACAAATCCACTTTCAAAATTTAGATCAAGATTTGAAGAATAAGCTCCATATCCTTCATCATTGGTGAAATTCGTGGTGATTTTAAAAGGGTACTGTTTTTATGAATTAATAAGTGTCCATGAAGATTTATCCATGGATTTTTATCTATATCTTTCACCCACTTCAAGTGCTCCTCAAAGGTATAAATTTACTTTTAAAATTATGTTCTTGATTCTTGGTGATAATGATGATGGAAGGTTTCTCATAAATTTAGAGTTTTTCACAAACTTGAAAACTAATAATGTCACACCCTCAAAATCCACATGTAGAGTATTACCGTGAGGCGTGTGACTACCCAGGATCTAGCCATTAATTATGATGAAAGTTATAAATTATTAAAATCAACACGATTAGTCATTAATGTTTATAAATCCAAAAATTACAGTTTAATTTTAGCAGCGGAAACATAAAGAAAACCCATTATTTCTTAAAACCACAAGTACTTAAAATATACGTTTTAACATGAAGCTTACAAACCATGCACTCCAGCCGATTGCAATGTCCGTCCTAAGTTGTAACGAGCAACCTGCAAAGCATGCAGTAGGGTGTCAACATAAAGTTGGCGAGTTCACGAGTTCACAGCTTTCCAATTTTATTTCCAAAAGCTTATGTTGTTAAATCACTCATTTATATCATGCTATAGGAAGCTACCCCATATGTAAGCTACTAAACTCCGTAATACCAAACACTTTGCGACCCGTTGTATCGTTGTTGCCCCGTTTGTCAATGTCTATCATTATTGTCGGTTTGCCTAGGTTTATTAGTTACATAATTCCAGAAAATTATAGCCTACATTCTAGTTGGCGTAGTTTTCTTAATCTGGATTAGATCCATGTATTAAATGTCGCACTCTAAGTCGGGATTTTTGTGGATTGGTAATTATATTATTCAAAAAGGTATAATTTTTATTATACAAGACCCAAGTTATTAACAATATAATAAATTCACGTATGGAAAATATAGTATGAAGCTTTCATACCACTGAAATACATGTTGATAACCTCTAGATACCTAACAACACATGAAATATGATACATGATGTGATTAGGTAGTCAACAATATATTAGAAAACAAATAAAGAAAATACTAATATATTATGATTTCTATGACTATGAAGACCCATGTTTTGTGCTCTAGTTTCTTGTTGCAAGACCTTATTTCTCCCCCTCCTTTCTCTTACATAAACTGACACAAAGTAAGGCGATTTTGTAAGTGTTTTGTCTTGGGGTTATAACAGCAAATCCCATGTTTTGTGTCCACTATGAGCACCCAATGAGACCAAAAACACAGAATTAAGAATAAACCCTATTGGCATAGCTTCTACCAATCAACAAGAAAACAAATTACTTAAATATAGTTGCAACACAGAAGACAAAGCTCCCACCTTTATATCTTTATAAAGCTTCCATCTTTTGTTTCCAAACTGTCTTTGTTTGTATCTCAACATGTCAAATATCTCAGCAGACGAAGGAGGTAGCTTCTCTTCAGGTAATACTACTGGTGCTGTTGTTGAAGAAGGTCAACAAAGACTGCCACCAGTAGTCAACTCTCAAGATGTTCCAGATTTATCTAAAAAGAAGAAAAGATCCTTACCAGGAACACCAGGTAACCTTTCTTCCCCAATTCATTTCTGTTACTTTCACACACACATACACTAGAGACATTAAGATAATTCTTTTTTGGACTTGTTTTTTTATTGCTAGATCTTGATACTAATCATCATGCTATGATATATTTGAATATATATATATATATGATTGTGATTTTCATTGTCATGACATCAATCCCTGTGTCTGATTTATCTACTTCTATGATCATTGAATGCCAAGGAATTGGATTTGAAGTAATTTTTATGAGTTTTTAAATTTGATATGTTTAACAACTAGTTTTTATTCTTAAATGATTTATTTTAGATCTTCTAGTAAACAAAATTCAAATACAAAAGTTAGTTTCATGACTTATAAATTACACATCATGAAATGGTCCAAACCTATTAGATGAGAAATCATTGATAGAAATGTTAGATAGGTTGTCAAATAAGATAAAGGAGACTCAATTATTGGTTTATGGATTGCAATAATTGGAGTTCTTTTACCCCTCATCTTTTTTCTTCTACTTTTGTTTTTTGCTGCTTCAAGTAATTACATATCCATGTGTACTGCTCCTATCAATAGTGTTTGTGGTGGGGTGGTTGATGTGTACACTTCACTGTGCATGTATATATTATTTTAATTTCTTCTTTAATGCTTATCCTAGATCCAGTTTTCATGGGACATGTTGTTCCAAATCTAAGTGTTTGGGATATATACACTATCATTTAATCTCTATTCTAGAGATGTAACAATATTATTTAGGTATTTATATGTTTAAATATATAGAATTTATGAACAAATAACAGATCCAAATGCCCAAGTGATTGCATTATCACCAACAAGTCTAATGGCTAAGAACAAATACATATGTGAAATTTGCAACAAGGGTTTCCAAAGGGATCAAAACCTCCAACTGCATAGGAGAGGACATAACTTACCATGGAAACTTAGGCAACGAACCGGCACTGAAATAATCAAACGTGTGTATATATGTCCTGAACCAACATGCGTCCACCACAATCCAGCTCGTGCATTGGGCGATCTAACTGGGATCAAGAAACATTATAGCCGAAAACATGGCGAAAAGAATTGGAAATGTGAGAAATGTTGCAAAAGATATGCTGTACAATGTGACTGGAAGGCTCATTCCAAAATTTGTGGCACCAAAGAATACAAATGTGACTGTGGTACCATCTTTTCCAGGTTTTCATCATCTCTCCCTGACTGATTTAATTTAAGTTTTAGGAAATTTTACTTTTGAAATTAAAAGTTCATTATGGCCTATAGGACAAATATATCATCAACTAAATGGCAAACCCGGTGCATGAGGCTTCTATATGCACGGGGTTTGGAGGGGTGTGGGACAATATGGGTCTAACGTACGCATCTTAACCTTGCATTTCAGCAAAGGTTGTTTCCACGACTCGAACTCTGACCTTCGGGTCACATGTGACAACACGCTTACTATGTTATGTGGTTCACCTCTTAAATAATCAAAACAATAATACGGTTACAAAAAATAAAAGAAGTTTTGGTACGTTTTTAATCATATCACATCGTTTTCTTCCGCAATATGAAAATCATAAGCCACCGGCCTGAATAATATTTCTTATCAATGTCGACTGCTGATTGAAGTAGAAGTCCAATTTGAGTATACATTTAATTTCCTGTTATTCTATTTAGTTTATCCACCTGCTTATTATTAAAAAATCCCAGCACTGTCATGAATGTTGTGAAGTTTATATATTTTATTAGTTTTATGTAAAAATTAATTGCAGGTTGGACTATTTTGACTTAGCTTTAATAGTAAAATAAATACACTCATTATATGAATAAAATTTTCAAGTTTGAACCATTATTATTATTAAAATACACTGGTGGGTATGGTCTCGCGGGTGGTATGGGGAGCCGACGTGGAGGGATTGAATTTTTGTATTTTGTGTGCATACAAGTCAATTATCTCAAATTAAAGTGTTAAGGGATTGAATTTTTTTCTACTGAATTGACTAGATGATCTTAATTAAAGAAAGAATAGATTGTTATATTAGCATTTTATTTTTTGATATCATACTTTTAGTATATCATAAAACACAAGGTCAAAACAGTAAACAAGCCCGATTTTAAATGTATATTTATTGGGTTGTGTTAAACGTATCAAATATATTTGTAAGACCAGTGGGTATGGGAGGCTCATCCCCATGAGGATGGGCCGCCATGTCACCGTCACATAGGAGAGGCTTGGAGAGGATGGACCTAGGGGATGGGGGATGAACCCCTTTATATATATATGTATGTATGTATAAATGTGTGTGTGTGAGGAGAGAGGAAGTTGGCCCGTCAAAACCGGCTTGGGGAGGACGATTTGGACGGGAGAAGGGGCGGCGACGGGCATGGGGGGTGGCAAGATGGGGCGGCGACGGGAAGACGGGCCGGAGGACGAGCCCCATTCCCTCCGGTCTAAATAGCTGGAAAAATGATGTGATTTGGGTTGAATTTTATGGCATGCATGCATCTAAGATTCTAAGTCAATAAAGTGAAATCTAAAATGATTGAGGATTTGAATAAATATATAACGGTGATTTTAAAATATGCCAATTAAATATTCAAAATTATTTAATTAACAGTGAATACATTTTCTGTTAATTGAGAAACTATAATGTACTTTATACTAAATAAATTGTTTTGACAAGAGGGATAGGATAGGACATAAACTAAAGTTGTTTCCTTTTTGTTTCGAAGTCTTTGGCTATTAAATTCATTAACTTTTGTCCATACAGAAGGGATAGCTTCATAATGCATAGAGCCTTTTGTGATGCACTTGCTGAAGAGAACAACAAACTAACCCAAACCATTCAACAAGACCATCACAATACTCATGATCATCAACCCACCCAAAACATCAATCTCGCAACATCCATCACTTCACCCGAGTTTAGCCATGGCAAAACACCATCAGAATTATTACGTTTGAACATCATGCAAGCTGGCCGTGGAAGCCTATTCCCTAGAAACGCCTCGCCTTCTTCCCTACACCTAGCTGCTGGCAGCGCCCTCTCCTCCCCCCTCACTTCAGCCACTGCCTTGTTACAAAAAGCAGCTAAAATGGGAGCAACATCTAGCAATAGTGGTATGAACAATTTTGTTACTACTATGGCACCTTCGTCGTATGGTGCATATCATAGTACTCACACCCTGGTTGACCAGTATCACCCTCATCAATCACAGATATCTGGGATACTCGGCGGTGAAGATTCATTGTCGCGCCTTTTTAACCCAAGTATTAATGGAGGAGGGGACTTGGATGCGTACTCTGCGTTCTTGAACACTAGCAAAGAGGCTGTTAACGACAACAACATTAGTCACAATGCAAATGCGGGATTGAGTGATTCCAGAAATTCTTTACTAATGTTTAAAAAGGATGGGAATGGTGATAACTTGACGGTTGATTTCATGGGTGTGGGAGGAATGAGAATAAGGAGCTACAATGAGCAACATCACCAAGGGATGGAAATTTGAAACATTTGATTTTGGTAATAATAGATAGAGCACATGCAGAGAGAGCATTTTCAAATGTATAGAAAATATCGTGCATGTCGCTCTTGTGGTGTAATATATTGAAATATTCATCAACTATAGTATTTAACTCATTTATTTGGGTTTTAAAATAATATAGAGCATACTATGCATGTAACTACTTTAATTTAAATTAGGTTTTTTAGTTCAGACATGATTCTTTTACCATACATACAAGTGATTATTTGTAATGGCAGTAAGTTGGGTTTTTTTTATAAAAGAACTATCGAATTTTTAGAGTTATATATTAGAAACCGTTTTATTCAATTGATTCGGTGTGTTAAGTCATTATTAGAGGTAGAGGTGCCCACCACTCACCGCTCACTCATCACTCACAACATCAAATCAAATTCCGTCACATCATCGAGCTTTATTCCATCACTAGTGGTGAATTTTAGTGGAAATGCCCATAACTCACCACACACTCATCTCCATTTAAAAACATCTCATCACACAAACACACACAACGCGTTATACGTTTGACGCGTTTTCAAATTGACGCGTTATAGAACGTGGTGGCGGCGGTGTCATTTGTTGTTCCACGCGTGGTGGAGGACCATCACAGGGGCGCCCCGTCCCCCTTACTAGTACTCTATATTAGGCGCGATTTGGCAACTTCTGAATGGTTAAGTGCTGAACCAATAAGAGGTCTGAATCATTAAGTGCTGAACCGGTAAGAGGCCTGAACCATTAAGAGCTCGTATAATGCTTAACCATTCAGAGGCAAATGTCTGAACAATTCAGATTAGAGGTCTTAACCATTCAGACTCTATATAATGATTAACCATTCATAGGCAAATGTCTAAACCATTCAGACATTTGCTCGCGAAATAAACAGTTTGAACCCTTAAGTGCTGAACGAATAAGAGGTCTGAACCATTAACAGGCACATTAAAAGGTAAACAAGCAGTCCTTTACACTGTTTATTAAATCATTTACTCTATTATAGCCTGCATTCACTAACAAATGAAATGATTAATAATAATAAAATCCATTCTCTCCTTTTTTTTTATCTTAAGGGGGAAATTGTTATTTGTTAACATAAATTTTGGTTACTCTGCTTATAAACAACATACAAAAAAAAAAAAAAAAAAAAAAACTGATCAATGTCTCCTTTTTCTACCTCCCTTAGCATCTTTCTCATATTATCTTTTCTCTGATGGCGATGATGAGTTTCCTTATCATCACCATGGACACGACAATCACGAGTTTACAAGTTTGATTCACATTTGTAATTGATGGTGACCATGTCTTAGGTTTGATTATTTGTCCATATTATTTTATGACGACTCTAGGTTTTATGATTTTTTTTCTTTGATATTTGATTCAACTTTCGTTTCTGAATTGTACTATCATTTAGGTTTGCATATTAGGTGTTTTTGTTTTCGTATTGTTGATTATATCCTTATACATGGGTCAAAACATAAAACCCTAATCATGTTTATCAAGTTAAAACATAAATATGAACATAAAACTAGAGATACTGGGAATTGTAAGCTTAGATGACGATGATGATGCCATAGCGATTCTCGTTATGATGCTTTTGAGCAATGGAGACTAAGTGAGAGAGAGAGAGCTTGATTGGTGTTCTTAGGGAGTTTTATAGTTATTTCATTATATATGATCATGATGACCATCTAGTATTATTAGTTATAGAAAATTTGTTACATTCTCTATATTTAAAACATCTAAAGGGAAATCATAATAATCCTTTAACTGATTAATATTTACAATTACATTTATCATGGGATCAGTTATGTTATATTGATAAAGTTAATTCAAATGATCCATAGACTACATTATGGGTTATTTCTAACATATGATGAGTGTTATGTAATTTTGGCCAAATTTAGAACACCCATCAAGTTTCATGCTGAAACTGTCACAGAGAGTTATACTCATACTAAAGTCTCAATAAACCACTTAATCATAAAACCAAAATGACCAAAATAAAATATTATACATAAGTTTTGTCTATAAATCATAAGGTGTGCATAAACATAAGCATAGACAAAATAAAGCATTCGAGGACATAATACATATGCTATCATACAAGGTCTTTACTGAAACCCATCCTCATTACAAGTTCTTGGAAAGTTCTGGGTGGTAGACCTTTAGTCATCGGATCTGCAAGCATATCGTTGGTGTTAATATATTCAATACAAAGGTTATTTTCCTCTACTCGTTCATGTCCGAACAAAAACTTTGTATCAGGGTATAAACCAGCTTCGCTCGAAATGTTATTGTTCGAGAAACTAAAAGCAGCTAAGTTATCACAAAAAATCTTCAGTGGTCATGATTGGAGTTAACAACTTTTAGTCCAGTGATGAGATTTCTTAACAAAAATCTTCAATGGCTGTGATATGGAGTTAACAACTTTTAGTCCAGTGATGAGATTTCTTAACAACAACCTATTCCATGTTGCATTGTACACTAAAACATATTATGCCATCATTATGACTCCACCATGAAATTGGTCTGCCTGCAAGCATAAAGATGTACCCCGAAGTTGATTTCTTATCATCTTTGCATTTAGCAAAGTAAGAATCATAATAGCCCACTACTTCTAAGTTATTAGTTCTTTTGTATATAAATTTATAGTCTTTCATTCCTAATAGATATCGCAACACTTTCTTTGGTGCTTTCCAATGATCTAGGTCAGGATTAGATTGATATTGTCCTAGCATTCCAACAATATATGCAATATCGGGATGAGTATAGACTTGTGCATACATCAAACTTCCCACTACTGAAGCATAAGGTATCAATCTCATTTGCTCATTTTCAACCTCTATTTCTAAACACTGCAAAGAGCCGAAAGCATCTTCCTTGACTACTGGAGCTACTGATGGAGAATGATTTTGCATGTTAAGATTTGAGTTTGATACTTGTAAACAAATACTGATAAAAACAATATAATTCACAAGTAGAGAGATATTATCAATATTTGTTTTTCAATGATTCAAATGATTCACATGTTTTATAGAACGATTCTACAATCTCCCCCTCAGCCTGATCACTCACTAGAACTATTCGTACAAAAGAGAATGTGTAAAATAATAAAATAGATCTCTAACAGGTGAGATCTATTTATACTAAGCATTAAAGCTCTGTTCGACATCACCCTGATAGTGATATCTAACTTTCCTAACAGAAAAGATTCCACAGATGTTGCAAATATCTGTGCAAATCTAACATCTGTTCTAACTAAGCTAAAAACTGATAAAAACAAGTACTGTTACATTGGGAAACATATGTTTGGACTATCCTTTGTTGCTTTGATCCAAACATCTATTTGGACAGACAGATGTTTGGTCTTCTTATCAAACATTTGGCTTCAACAAACTTTAGCCTTCAACAGACCTTGTTTATGAGGACCGTTTCGATGCTCCGAATGCTCCGACCGGCTTAGTTGATCTTCGTATCTCGTGCGGAATCCGAGTAGAAAGTGAACACAAACACAATGATACTGTTGAACATTCTTTTCATTAATTGGAATGACTTACAGACCCGAGAAAAGAATTTGACAGAGCTTCGCTACTCTTGCCAAAAAGTTACAAATGAAGAGCCCACCATCCCTATTTATAGACCACCTGGGTTCGCACGAAACCATAATAGCGGATGGGGCCGATTCGCATGGATTTACCAATATGCCGCATTTGCACGGATGACTCATCCGCACGAATGGGTCATTTACAAACAAAACCATTCAATCCGACACGAAATACAATCTAACACATACAATAAATTACTAAACAAAATAAGACTCGATGCATGACGTGATATAACAACCCTCCTAAGAATTTTTCCGACACCCTAAAATATATTAAAATATCCCAATATGTCTTAAAATACACCCCGTATATGAAAACCGAGCCCGAAATGTGATATAGCATTAAAAATAAAATAAAAACAAAATTTTTATATCGCTCGCGGGCCGCGTAAGACCACATAAGGGTCTACGCGGGGCGCGACAGCCCTTCAACGCGGCGAAACCCTGAGCCGACACGTGTCATCAACGTGTTGAACCTATACTTGTGACCCGGATCAGCTACGCCATAGACCCCTACTACGCGGGCCGCGTAGCCCTTTGCTATATCTTAACGCGGGCCGCGTAAGACCTAAAATCAGCCCCTATATAAGAAGGCATTGGGCCTTCAGTCAAAACTCGCTCAATTCTTACTTTCTCTCTCGAATTACTATATAGTAGAAGCTATACTCGGGCATAATACCCCCCCCTAAATAACGAAGTTCTGCTCCGTTGTAAGTATCATAACCCCTGGATACGTATTAGATACGTTGCCCGATTGATCTAGGGTTCCGTAACGGCTGTCGCGGTTCTGTCTGACGTAATCGTTGGAATGCCGTCTCGGGGAGGGTATCACTAATGTTAAAATGGGTTATTATACTAACACGTGTGCATTTGTGTAATTTATAGATTGCCACCAGGAAACCCTAAAGGATAATCTAAGACAGCAAAGTGAGTAATCTCCTTTTTGCAAATTGTTTTTACAATCACTTAATTAATTATATATTAAGCAGTTATTGAGTATTTGTAAGGATACAATGATCGTCGGTATGTTGGGGTTTTGTATACAAAATTTGTTACTACCTTGCGAGGAGTAACATTTCCACAAGTCGGGTTTGACAGTACCATGGGTGGTAATTGATATGACTTAGAAACAATTGTAATTGCGAGATCGCCCTTAATATTGTACAATGGTTTTAATTTAAACTTGATTAAACTAGGATTCACTCACCAGTATTTCCCACTGACAAAATGTTTTTGAACGCGTTTCAGGTAACAAAATGTGAAAGCCAAATAGAAGCCAGCTGGACAGCACTGAAGGCTTGGAAAAGTGGCAATAAAGTTACCTAAAAAATAAATAGATGTTTTTATTAAATAAAATATGGTGTATCCCTATGAAAACGTGTGTACTTAAAACTTGGGTCTTATCCCATTTGTTTAATATATTAAAAGCGTGGTATTTTACTCTGATAAAATATTTTCTAACTACGGCCCTGATGTAAATTCCGCTGCCAAAATTGAATAAACACCAGATACCACCGAAACTGGCCGCGGCCGCCCATTCCCGGGTTTGTAATAGAGGGACCGGGGTTGCGACAGAAGGTGGTATCAGAGCTAAGCCACTGATTCAGCCACAGAAGTGTTCTGCTGACAAAGAAAAAAATTCACTTTGTTAGGAAATAAATTACGAAACTACGTGCATAATTGTATTTTATTGTTATGTGTTATTTGACTATTTGTTAATTTACAGTATGAGCGATCAAGTACCATCTGACGCCTACCGTCAATTGTCTGGTTCGCCTAGAAGCGAAGGTGCCTCTTCTCAGCCTGCCCTCTCGGGGTACTCTGCTGATACTGAAGAAGGAATATTCATGTTTAAGGCTCAGTCCGAAGAGCCATTCCCTTAGAAAAAGAGAGGATGGTTTAGTCGGGGAGCACATGAGCGTAGAAAGCATATGAAAAGGTTACAAGAATAGAGAGTACTAGCAGCAGCCAAAAGAGAAACTGATGCCCATGCCCAGGACATGATTAATAGGGGTTTAGCTAATTTCCATATCTTAGCAACCACTGCAGCTGACCCTAACCTGGAGCAAATGATAGCACCCCAACCACAACCACCATTCCCTGACCAACTCATGGAAATAGAAAACCCTGAAAATCAGGTAGAAATGCATGATTTCAACCCAGAGGAGATACCTAGGGTACCCGCACCTAACCCCCTAGACCCAAATTACGACCCATGGTGGGATGATAATAGGGACTATATGCCACGTTACCTGATACACGAAGACATGCCCATGCCGAACCTAGGAGCCTACCTAGGTTTGGACCCTCTAGATCCCTATTACGATAACGATCTATACATTAGGGAGATTTTAGAAAATCCTTACCCATTTCAGGCACCTACACCTCCATACCAGGAACCCGCACCCCAGATTCCAAACCCAATCCTAGAACCTGCACCCCCAATGAGTGCAGAAAATGTACAGGAACTCAGGACATTTGGTGAGGAAATTTTAGAAAGTAGTGAAAGGATGAGACAAGTGGGACAGCGACTCGTCTGGAAGTACGACGAGCGCAATATGGATTTCTGGATGAATCCATATCCATGAATGTGATGGTGAAGGAAATAATAGTAATAATAATAATATAATAATAAAATATGTGTGTATGTGTATGGGAAAAAAAACTATGGATGCCTACTACTAGTAGTGTAGTTTTAAATTTCAGTCGGTATTGTAATTTTTACTTCCAGTATCGGTTTGTAGTAGATGCATATTATATAAAAATAGAGTAAAGTCGCAATGATCGACACTTTTGACCAAAATGCGTGTCATGTGATCGGCCATATTAAATATTATTTTGTTATATTAATACGTGGAAAATGTTTAAAATTCAGATGGACAATGAAGTGAACCAGGAAAACCTGAACAATGAAAACCAGAATGATAACATCCAGAATGACAATAACCCGAATAATGAGAATCCGAACAACAATAACAATGGAAACCAAGTGGATAATAGTGTCATCCAACACATAGTGGCACAAGGAATAATAGATGTAATGCCATTTATTATTCAAACTGTTAAAGAAGCTGATAATAAAAGTAAACATAGAAGTAAGCGACCAACTGAACCGTAACACAGCATGAACAATGGACCTGTACTTCAAGTGCCCATTCCCAAAAGAAGAAGAACCATGCCTTATAGTTGTTCTTATAAAGAATTCTGGTCCTGCAAACCAATAGAATTCTCGGGCAATGAAGGACCCATTGCATCTCTATGCTGGATAGAAAAGACTGAGGCAGTTTTAAAAATAAGCAAATGTGCGGAAGAGGACAAAATAATGTTTGCTTCTAATCTGTTTAAGAACTCAGCCTTAGAATGGTGGAACACTATCCTCCAGTTAAGAGGAAGTGACAGGGTATACAACATGGAATGGGAGAAATTTAAAAATATGGTAGAAAGAAAATTCTGCACTCCCAATGAAAAGGAACAGATATCGAATAAGTTTCTGAACCTTAGGATGACTGCAGTAGATAGTAAGGGTTATACTACTACATTCTTTGAATATGCTAGAGTAGTGCCAACCCTTCATCACCAAAACCGGTATTGATCTCCCGTTACATCTGGGGATTAATCGGGGAGATTAGGCATGTGGTCAAGGCAGCTAGACCTCAAACTATAGAAGAAGCTGTAGAACTAGCCAACACCTTGACAGATGAGTTAGTGCGTACTCGAGAAGAAGACCAGAGACGGAACCTAGCCCAAAGGCTTACCCAAGAATTCCGCTATGGAAATTCCAACCGTAGGAATGTAGGTTCTACCTCTGTGCCCTACTGTAAGGCTTGCAAGAAGAAGCATTCAGGAAAATGCTCCACTTACTGCAATTTCTGCAAGGCACCAGGACACAAGGAAGAAGACTGCAGGAGGAAATCTAGTAATGGACTGTGCTTCAACTGTGGAGAAAAAGGTCATATCAAGCCAAACTGTCCAAAATTGGCTCCAGCTACGAATAACAAGAACACCAAAAATGCCAGAGCATTTTTTCTGACAGCAGATGAAGCCAAGATAATTCCGGACGTTATAGCCGGTACGTTTTCGTTAATGATGTTTTTGCAAAAGTATTATTTGACTCTGGTGCAAACCAAAGTTTTATTAATACTTCGTTTTGCAAACTTCTTAATCAACCATTAACTAAACTCTCACAAGAATGTCTAGTAGAGACAGCCAATGGGGAAACCGTTAGGATTTCTGAAATCTTGCAGGTAGCAAGAATAGAAATTTTAAACCAAAAGTTTATTGCAAGCCTTTACCCAATGAATCTGGCAGGATTTGATGTTATACTAATAGCCAATAAAGCTAGTATTTTATGTGATCAAAAGTCAATTCAAATAAATTCACCAAAGGGTGAAAAGATCACAATTAAAGAAGATAAGCCATCTAGATCCACAAAATTCATCTCTGTGATGAAAACAACAAGTTGTATAAGAAAAAGGATCTATAGTGTATTTGATTTCTATAATCACTAACACTAAAGGAAAAGAACTAAAAGATATTCCAGTAGTGTCTCAGTTTTCAGATGTATTTCCAGAAGAATTACCAGGACTACCGCCAGACAGGGAAGTCGAATTCAGAATCCACATACTACCAGGAACAGCACCAATTGCCAAAGCACCTTACCGTTTGGCACCCGCAGAAATGCAAGAACTGAAGAAACAATTAGACGAATTGTTGGAGAAAGGATTCATACAACCAAGTTCATCGCCGTGGGGAGCGCCGATTTTATTCGTCAAAAAGAAAGACGGATCAATGTGTATGTGCATTAACTAGCGTGAATTGAACAAGGTCACGATTAAGAATCGGTACCCATTACCGAGAATTGATGATCTGTTCGATCAGTTGCAAGGAGCTCGATTTTTCTCTAAAATTGATTTAAGGTCAGGATATCATCAGTTAAAGGTACAGGAAGAGGACATTCCTAAGACCGCTTTCAGAACGAGGTATGGCCATTATGAATTTACTGTCATGCCATTTGGTTTAACCGATGCCCCAGCCGCATTTATGGACATGATGAACCGAATATGTAAGCCATATTTGGATAAATTCATAATTGTCTTTATAGATGATATTCTCATTTACTCTAAGAATAAAGAGGATCATGCAAAGCATTTGCACGCACTTTTAAGTTTACTAAGAAAGGAAAAGCTTTATGCTAAGTTTTCAAAGTGCGACTTTTGGCTAGAACAGGTACAATTTCTTGGACACTTAGTCAATCATGAAGGAATTCATGTGGATCCCGCCAAGATCGAGGCGATTACGAAATGGAAAACCCCTGAGTCACCAACCGAGGTTAGAAGTTTCTTAGGGCTGGCCGGTTGTTATAGAAGATTTATTCGAGATTTTTCTAGAATAGCCATTCCTTTAACTAAGTTAACCTATAAATATGTGAAGTTTGAATGGGGACTAAAACAAGAAGAATCCTTTAGAATTCTTAAGCAAAGATTAACCCACGCACCCGTACTAGCATTACCAGAAGGAAGTGAAGATTTTATAGTATATTGTGACGCTTCTAAGTTAGGTTATGGATGTGTATTGATGCAACGACAAAAGGTTATAGCATATGCGTCTAGACAACTTAAGAATCATGAAGAGAATTATTCAACCCATGATTTAGAATTAGGAGCCATAATTTTTTGCCCTGAAGATTTGGAGACATTATCTTTATGGTAGTAAGTTTACCATTTTCACTGATCATTAGAGTTTAAGGTATGTTTTCGAGCAAAAGGAGTTGAATATGAGACAAAGACGCTAGATGGAGATACTTAGTGATTATGATTGTAATATCTAATATCATGCAGGAAATGCAAATGTAGTGGCTGATGTTTTAAGTCGAAAGTATCATGAAAAGCCAAAAAGGGTACGTTCTCATAAATTAAATCTACAAGTAGATTTAAATGAACAAATTAGAAAAGCGCAAGAATCAGTAATCAAGGAAGATACTGAAAAATTAAAAGGAATGATTAAAGAATTAGAACAAGGAAAAGATGGAATTTGGAGATTCCATAAGAAAAGAATGTGGATGCCTAAATTAGGAAACCTACGTCACCGTATATTAGAAGAAGCCCATAAATCTAAGTATACAATGCATCCAGGAAATGATCAAATGTACCAAGATTTAAGGAAAAATTTCTGGTGGATAGGAATGAAGAAGGATATAGCTGCTTATGTTTCTAAATGTTTAACCTATTTACAAGTCAAAGCTGAACATCAGAAACCCTCAGGTTTGCTACAGCAGTTAGAAATGCCAGTGTGGAAATGGGAATTTATAACAATGGATTTTGTTACCAAATTACCCAAAACAAGAAAAAGTAATGATACAATCTGGGTGATTGTAGATAGGCTAACTAAATCAGCTCATTTCCTACCAATGAAGGAAACTTTCAGTATGGAACAGTTAGCTAAATTGTATGTAAATGAAATAGTTTCATTACATGGAATTCCTTTATCAATTGTTTCTGATAGGGATAGCCGTTTTACCTCTCATTTTTGGACAAGTTTCCAAAAAGCAATGGGAACCAAGCTAAATCTAAGCACAGCCTATCATCCTCAAACGGACGGACAAAGCGAAAGGACAATTCAGACAATGGAGGACATGCTTAGAGCTTATGTAATTGATTTCGGAGGTAATTGGGAAGATCACTTACCATTAATAGAATTTTCTTATAATAACAGTTATCACACCAGTATCAATGCTGCACCATTCGAAGCACTTTATGGAAGATAGTGCCGAACCCCAGTCTGTTGGGCAGAAATTGGGGAAAAGCAACTATCTGGACCTGAGATAGTATAGGAGACAACCGACAAAATCATTCAAGTCAAGGAACGACTGAAAGCAGCACGTGATCAACAAAAGAGCTATGCAGATAACAGACGTAAGCCGTTAGAATTTCAAGTAGGAGATAAGGTATTATTAAAAGTTTCTCCTTGGAAAGGAGTAGTTAGATTCATCAAAAGGGGAAAGCTAAGTCCCAGGTATATTGGACCTTTTGAGATTATTAGAAGAATAGGACCTGTAGCCTACCAGCTACAACTGCCAGAGGAAATGGCAGGAATACATGACGTATTTCATGTATCTAATCTCAAGAAATGCTTAGCTGATGAATCACTAATGATACCTCCAAAGGATATAGAGGTAAATGAACAACTTAAGTTTGTAGAGAGGCCTCTACAGATTGAAGACAGGAAAGTCAAGAACCTCAAGCACAAAAGATTAGTTCTGGTTAAAGTGAAATGGGACTCTAAAAGAGGACTAGAATACACATGGGAACTTGAATCAGAAATGCAAAGGAAATATCCATACTTGTTCCAGTAGATCTCGAGGACGAACTATAAAACAAGGTGGGGAGGATATAACAACCCTCCTAAAAATTTTTCAGACACCCTAAAATATATTAAAATATCCCAATATGTCTTAAAATACACCCCCTATGTGAAAACTGAGCCCGAAATGTGATATAGCATTGAAAATAAAATAAAAAAAGAATTTTTATATCGCTCGCGGGCCGTGTAAGACCACATAAGGGTCTAAGCGGGGCGCGACAGCCCGTCAACGCGGCGAAACCCTGAGCCGACACGTGTCATCAACGTGTTAAACCTATACTTGTGACCCGGATCAGCTACGCCATAGACCCCCTACTACGCGGGCCGCGTAGCCATTTGCTATATCTTACGCAGGCCGCGTAAGACCCTAAATTAGGCCCTGTATAAGAGGGCATCGGGCCTTCAGTCGAAACTCTCTCAATTCTTACTATCTCTCTCGAATTACTATATAGTAGAAGCTATACTCGGGCATAATACCCCCCTAAATAACGAAGTTCTGCTCCGTTGTAAGTATCATAACCCCTGGATACGTATTAGATACGCTGCCTGATTGATCTAGGGTTCTGTAACGGCTGTCGTGGTTCTGCCCGACGTAGTCGTTTGAATGCCGTCTCGGGGAGGGTATTACTAATGTTAAAATGGGTTATTATACTAACACGTGTGCATTTGTGTAATTTATAGATTGCCACCAGGAAACCCTAAAGGATAATCTAAGACAGCAAAGTGAGTAATCTCCTTTTTGCAAATTGTTTTTACAAAACCTCACTTAATTAATTATATATTAAGCAGTTATTGAGTATTTATAAGGATACAATTATCGTCGGTATGTTGGGGTTTTGTATACAAAATTTGTTACTACCTTGCGAGGAGTAACATTTTCACAAGTCGGGTTTGACAGTACCATGGGTGGTAATTGATATGACTTAGAAACAAATGTAATTGCGAGATCGCCCTCAGTACTGTACAATGGTTTTAATTTAAAGTTGATTAAACTGGGATTCACTCACCAGTATTTCCCACTGACAAAATGTTTTTAAACACGTTTCAGGTAACAAAATGTGAAAGCCAAATAGAAGCCAGCTGGACAGCACTGAAGGCTTGGAAAAGTGGCAATAAAGTTACCTAAAAAATAAATAGATGTTTTTATTAAATAAAATAGGGTGTATCCCTATGAAAACGTGTGTACTTAAAACTTGGGTCTTATCACATTTGTTTAATATATTAAAAGCGTGGTATTTTACTCTAATAAAATATTTCCTAACTGCGGTCCTGATGTAAATTCCGCTGCCAAAATTGAATAAACACCAGATACCACCGAAAATAGCCGCGACCGCCCGTTCCCGGGTTTATAATAGAGGGATGGGGGTTGCGACACGTAAGCTACAGACATTTGCATTCACAGACTCCCCCTTGGATGTAGCTGTAGTCTTTATGTATAGTCTCCAGGCAGCTCTTATCATATCTTCTTTTCCTTCGTCTCTGTTCCTCTTGCTCTTCTCGTTGTGCTCGACGTTAAAATTGACCCTTAGTCAACCACCATTCTCTATTAGTATCAGTGTAATCAAAGAGCTTGGTGAGTCTGAACTTCTTTTTCTCTTCTTTCTCAATTGGAGTTTGATCAGTAGCAACTGGCTTGTTAGGAAACTTCAAGCTAGCCAAGAATGTTGCTTTCTTGATCCTTTTGTTGATCAGCTCCTTCTGTCGTTCTTCTTTCAAGGATTCTTCTCGTTCGAGATCTCTCCAGTTCGTCTTCCAGTAGTGACATGAGTTTATATCCTTTTCAAAGCATACATTGATCAATTTCTGAAACGGCATCGCCTGTTCCTTATCTTCCAGATAATACATAATCTTGTTGTTAAAAAACAAACACTCGATATCTTTCTTCGAGCAATTGACCGACCACATCGGGTCAAGCACGCGAATATATCTCCAAAACCATGGCTTCTCATCTTGTACAGTAATCACAGCTTCACATGTTTGAGGATCATAAACCCACCCTTTGAACTCTTTGTAAAAATCATGCTCCATCTCTTTTAAGGGCATATTTTTCATACATCGTGGTCTCTTGATGTGAAGTGTGATATCTTTCTCACCTGTCACTGGATCAATCTTCACAATTCACTTTGGATAATGAGGCTTCCACACAAGAAAATTTGCTTCAGCCTGTTCACGAATATAGCCCCAAAGCCTTTGTTCATGAAATCTCACCTCAGGACCCCACGGACATTGTTGTATATTCTTGGTTTTCACCAACTCTTCGATATCCCAAGAAGGTAACGTTCTCTGGTCCTTGAGGAACTTGAAGTATTGTACCCTAAACGCTCTCTTTATAGCATACACCTTCATATCTTCCAGGTAACCCAAGATAAAATATCTTCCAAAGATTGATCCTGATGACGTGTAAAGAACTTTAGTGGTCTTTTGAACTTTCTTTCTTCTGGTATAGGCTTAAACCACTTTTTCTGTTCTTCAAGGAGTTCTTCCTTTGACAAAGTTCTCGGAATACCATCTTCACGAACTTTTTCTGCAACTCTCCTTTAAGATCATCTTCACTGTTATTTCTGAATAACTCTGCGAATGTTGGAAAATCTTCATAATCTTTGCTTGAATAGTGAAAAGGCTCATCTTGATCAGATTCTGAGCCATCTTCTACGAAAACATTATCAAAGTTATCAGCTTCGTCAACCATTTTGAATACATACTCACCTTCGAGAGTTGATGTTCCAATATCCTTTTCAAAATCAAAGTTGAAATTTTCATCATTAACGCCCAACATCTCCATCATTTCTTCTCGTGAGTAGTTGTGAACTATCTCTCCTTCTTCTACATTGTGACAGAGATGGATAACTTTTGGGGCGTCAGCTGAAACCGAGCTTATTGGTTCAGCATCAGTGAAAATTTCAGTTGATTCATTGTTAACAGGACCTCTTTTCTCCCCCTGAAGATCAACATCCTCTTGTTCTTCATTCTGTGTGTCATCTAGAAAATCACGTACTTGATGAACACCAGAATCTTTCACGATCATCATTCCACTATCTCTTCCTTGATCATCATCGTCATCATCACCCTTATCATTACTACCATGATAATCATCAATGTCACGGATATCATCATCATCTTCCTCATCCTCATCCTCATATTCATCATCTTTCTTTTCTTTCATTCGACGACGTTCTACTTCAATACGCCTTTTGGTTTCTTCTTTACTATATTGCACTGTCACTGGCGTACCAATCAAGTTGAATTGAGAAATATCAGGAACGTTGTCGACTTTGCCCTTGTCTTTGTCTTTTGAAGCTTCAGCAACTTCTTCTGCGGCTTTTTGTTCTCTCTCAATCCTCCGAGCCTCAGCTCTTCGGATTCCGATCAAATCATACTCGGTATCAACACTCAAACCAAGCTTTTCTTCTATCACAGCATATAACTTTTCAAGTTGCTTTGATTAGATCTCTTTGTCGGCTTCCAAATCATTTGTCACCTTCTTGAGAATTTCGTTCTCTGCACTCAAAGATGTGTTAGCAGAAATTAATTGTTCATTGTTCGTTAACAAACCTTGAATAACTTCATTTAGAGCAACGTTGCCAGCTTCAAGATCTGCAACTCTTTCATTTAACACAAGAACTTCAATCTTCAGAACTACGTTCTCAGCTTCAACATTCTTGATCTTTTCATCTGAAGCCGCTTTGACTTGTTCAAGCTTTGCAAGTCTTGCTTCAACACTTTTATCTTCAAAGAACTGTGAGAGTCCAGGATCCAGCGAGTTTGACGGAGCTTTGGTCCCGAGATAACCGGCTTGGTGAAAAGAAATGAGTAGAAATAGAAAACGACACCGGACAAGTCAATTTAATCTAGTTTCTATTAATGATTCAAAGTTATATACCCGTGAAACCAGTTGGACAGCATCTCCCCTCAGGGAACCAAAAGCTTATCCAACACAAGACCCTAGCACCCATATATATAGGCATAGTGCCTTCATACGAACCCACATAGGGTGCCTTCGTACGAACCGGGTGAAGTCTTGTGGATCCGTACGAACTGATCAAAGAGTCCGTTCGTATGAAGGGACTCCCTTCGTACAAAGGTACTGTTACATCACAAAACCTTTCAG
Source organism: Helianthus annuus (assembly GCF_002127325.2). Taxonomy (NCBI): domain Eukaryota; kingdom Viridiplantae; phylum Streptophyta; class Magnoliopsida; order Asterales; family Asteraceae; genus Helianthus; species Helianthus annuus. The sequence goes on from NC_035435.2 coordinate 63,694,471, forward strand.
TTCGTACTGGATTTCACACTATTCTATATAATATTTAACACACGCTCTATCTAGCCTATTCGCACAGTGGCAGACAGACACAATATGCACCAACAGATTCCTCCTTGGCCGTCACTATCGAATCATCCACTGCTGTAAGGTATCACCTGTTCTCATAAGTTTTGTTTATCCTAAGGACTGTTGACTTACCACTGTTCCCAACCTCTATTGTTTCCCAATAGAGGTTTCCAAACAACTGTCATCCATTATCACAACAGAGGTTCTGACGTGGACATATGTTAGCCACCAGATCTTTGTAACTTCTACCACGTCAGCATTCACTTTTTCACTTTATAAAACCCTGTTTCATCCCCAAACAGAGCTTTTACTACCGTCTTGAATTCAAAATTCATCAAAGCGGTTTCCACCTTCTTCCTCAACAACCTCTCGCAAGTTTCAACTCCGACCATAGCTCTGACAATCAAAAACCCCCATAACTACCTTCCTATTTTTGAGAAAACCGGTAAAAATACTCTCTATCATTCAACAATTGATGTTCTTACATCATCAAAATATAAGGTCATTCTTACTGCCAATGCACCAATTTAACAAGATACACTCCGTGATTTCTGGGCAAATGCTAAAATTGAAGAACAAAAGAGAGTGCCTTATGCTATAACTTCAAAAGTCGGAGGTACCGTTGTTGCAATAACCCCAACTACCATATCAATAACATTTGGGTTGAATGACTTGGCAGGTAAGACCTCTTTTGCCAAAAATGAACTTCATGCAGAATTGATTAACAGGGGGTATGAAGGACAGTTGAAAGGAGCTACAATGTTTAAACGAAATTTTCCTGCTCCTATGAAATTCTTTTTCCATACCCTCATAACTTGTGTTTCTGCTAAAACGACTGCTTTTAATGAAATACCTTTAAAATTCAGTACTTGGGATATGCTATTTTGACAAATTCTGATTTTAACTACTCCCAAGAACTGTTTTCAGATTTGGTTTCAAATGTGAATAACATTCAAACGGGGAAAATGCTGCTTTTTTGATGTACCCAAGACTATTAAGCTACTACCTAAAATTATTCACATTGTTTCATTATTTTAGTGTCTCCTGCAAAAACATTGTTTCATTATTTTAGTGTCTCTTGCAAAAACTTTCCCTCCCGTCCATACTTAAGCCATTCGTCCGGGTCTTAGCCAGTCATTCACCCCAACTCTCATTAGTTGATTTTAAATACTGTCACACCACCAAAATCCACACGCGGAGTACCACCGCTTGGAGGCGTGACATGACCAGGATCAAGCCACCAATCATATTGAACATTTCAAGTATTAAATAAAATTTAACCCGTCAATATAAAAGGTGGTCAAAACCAAACATAGTTAAAGTATAGCGGAAGCAAAATTGTGAAAAACCCAAACATAAGTAATAAGTTCATAAAGTGTAAATGTTTAACATGGAACTCAACAGTCCATGTTCCCACAACGGTCGCGCTTCCCCTGCAAGCTCCATGAGTACCTAACGTCCTGCAAGGCATGTAACAGAGAGTCAACAACAAAGTTGAGCGAGTTTACAGTTGATTAATCAGTTAATGTATTCGTTCAGGTATTGTAAGTTCGTTTCATAAACATGCTGGATCTACTAGGCCAGTAGTATGTTCGGTTAGTGGGGGCTTCCCATGTTGTACGTACTAGACTAGTTGTAACCATAAGTGTTCTTCTCAACCGAGAATAAGAGTACGTACGAGGTTTACGTAGGTTTTACGTAAGTGCCCTTCTTAACCCGAGGACAGTGGTACGTGTGAGATTTACGTAGGTTTTACGTAAGTGCCCTTCACAACCCGAGGACAGTAGTATGTATGAGTTTACGTAGGTTTTACGTAAGTGCCCTTCGCTATCCGAGGACGATGGTAGATAGTCTAGTAATAGTGAAAGTACGAGTAATTGTTCAATTCCATTCCCTACCCACCGGGGAATCCCATGCCTTGGAAGAGTGTGAACTCACCTTGGTTTGATCGGCAGATACACGAAAAGGTTACTTGAGTTATATGAGGTCAACTACGTCCTAACATGGTTACCATGCGAGTCAGGTTTTGGTTTTAAGTAATGCACATAAGTTTTACACATAACCTAATAGGTTATCACACGTAATGATCATGGCAAACACGTATTGTCACATAACAGTCCTAACATGACCTTTTCATACTTGTGCGACCAGAAAGATAAGCCCAATGAATAGGCGGTCCAACCTATTGTGCGATCAGCATAACTTGTGCGATCCATAATGGGTTCTGCGATTCAATCATACCAGGCCCAATAATATAAACAGTCCAACAGCATATTCGGCCCAAATAATAACAAACAGTCCAACAGCATACTCGGCCCAAATAAAACAGGGGTCTTGTGCGATCCGGACGATTTGTGCGATCCAGTTGGGTTGTGTTATTGTGGTTTGGGCTGTTCGGCCCAACAGCGTATCAAGGTTCAACATATGTGTGTGGCCCAAGCCTTGTGCGATCTGCACTGCCTTGTGCGATCCACAAGTCTTGTGCGATCATGCATAACTAACAGTACATAGTGTATTATCAGTTGTACCCTATCATATTCTAGCTTGTGCGACTGAGCTCTTGTGCGATCAGAACCCTTGTGCGATTGCTATTGTGTGATCAGTTATGGAAATCTCTAAATTTAAGGAAATAAGTTACATTCTTTATTTGTCACAATCAATTCTAAGAGTTTTCCAACTATACAATACTTGATGAAACCCAGAAATTATCATCTAATTCATAAGAACCCTAATCACATTCATAGCATGAACAACAATCTCAACCATTAATCATAATCATAAGTTCATGACTAACATGCATTCTAACAATCTCACACACCCATATCTCGCATAACACTCGATTAACATGCAATCGGTTCTAGGTCAGGATTATGTAAATCCAATTTGTTTGAACATCATCACAAAATCCCTATTTCCAAACCAATACTAATTTCACAACATCTAAACGGATTTAGATAATTCATACGGAAACATCAAACAATCATTCATATTCTAATCATGCATAACATCAACAACAATAAAACACTAACCGGATTAGAGGATAAACAAAGGTTGATTCGAACCAACAAGCTTCAAGGGATGAGGATGTGTTGCCGTCGACTCTGAGAGGAGAGAAAGAGATTTAGGGTTTGTGTGTGTTCTTGTTTTGCAAGTTATGAGGAGTATACCCTTTCTCCCAAGTGTTATGTGTAAAAGAGAGTGGGCCGAACCCATCATGGGCTGCCCTTGCTCCGAATACAAAGGATATGGCCCGAATGGGCTTGTGCGATCGGTTCGATTTGTGCGCTTGGGCTCGTTTAATATACAAACATTCAATACACATAAATATATAACATAACATTCAATTTATTATCAAAGTTCACATAATCACATCACGTTCACATACGTTACATAAATCACAAAGATAGGTTCGAAATACAAGTTGTCACATTATCCCCAAGTTAAAAGAAATTTCGTCCCAAAATTTGGTACGTACTCACTGAGGAAGCTAGTTAAGTTGTATGGTTTTCCTGGGGTGTCACATCCTTCCCCCGTTGGTTTGGAATTTCGTCCTGAAATTCCGTAGTAGCTTCAGCCTCAGTAGTGGTTGTACTGTTTGCGAACAATTGGGGATACTTGAGTTTCATTTGGTCTTCTTGTTCCCAGGTGAACTCTGGGCCACGACGGGAGTTCCAACGAACTCGAACAAGAGGTATTCTAGTGTGCTTGAGGACCTTAACATCTCGGTCCGTGATTTCAACTGGTTCCTCGACGAATCGCAACTGTTCGTCGATAGTGAGTTCCTTGAGAGGAACTATGAGGGTCTCATTTGATAGGCACTTCTTCAGATTCGACACGTGAAAGACGTTGTAAACTCCACCAAGTTCTGCTGGTAGGTTTAATTTGTAGGCCACTTTGCTTATTCTTTCTATGATTTCGAACAGTCGGACATACCGTGGATTGAGCTTGCCTCGCTTGCCAAAACGAATTACACCTTTCCAAGGTGAGACTTTGAGTAGTACTCTATCCCCAACCTGGAACTTGAGTGGTTTCCTACGCTTATCAGCGTAGCTTTTCTGACGGTCACGAGCCGCCGCCATTCGTTGCCGTATCTGAGCAATCCTTTCTGTTGCGTCTACCACAAGTTCTGGACCAGTGATCTGACTATCACCCACCTCTGCCCAACAAAGAGGTGATCGGCGTTTACGTCCGTACAATGCCTCAAATGGAGCGGCTTGAATGCTGGTGTGGTAACTGTTGTTATACGAAAACTCCACTAACGGGAGATGTTTTTCCCAGCCGTTGCCGAAGTCGATAATACATGCCTGAAGCAAGTCTTCTAGAGTCTGGATAGTGCGCTCAGACTGTCCATCCGTCTGAGGGTGATAAGTTGTGCTCATGTCCAATCGTGAGCCAAAGGATTTGTGCATTGCTTGCCACAGTTTTGAAGTAAAACGTGCATCACGATCGGAAATAATAGAGGTTGGCACCCCATGCCTCGAAACCACTTCTTTTAAGTAAATGTCTGCCAATGTAGAGAACTTGTCTGTTTCCTTGATAGCCAAGAAGTGTGCAGACTTAGTGAGTCAATCCACGATCACCCAAATGGTATCGTTACCTCGTTGAGATCTAGGTAGGCCATAACAAAATCCATGGAAATCTCCTCCCATTTCCATTGTGGTATCTTTGGTTGCTGGTGTAGGCCTGATGGTTTCTGATATTCCGTCTTGACTCTCGCACAAGTCAAACATTTGCTGACGTAAGTTGCTATGTGGGCCTTCATGCTAGGCCACCAATACGTAGTTCTAAGGTCGTGGTACATCTTATCTGAACCAGGATGTACTGAGTAGCAAGACTTATGTGCTTCATCCATCACCAGCTCGCGTAAGTTTCCATAATGTGGGACCCAGATGCGTCCTGTTACGTAGTAAGCGCCGTCTTCCTTTTGTTCTAATCGTTGCCTTGAACCGCGTAAGGCTTCAGCCCTGACATTTTCTGGTTTCAATGCTTCTACCTGAGCATCTCATATCTGTGCCGGAAGACTAGACTGGATAGTGAGTTGCAATGCTCGTACACGCCTAGGTGTAGTATCTTTTCGACTGAGGGCGTCAGCCACAACATTGGCTTTGCCTGGATAATGCTTGATGGCACATTCGTAATCGTTCAAAAGCTCAACCCATCGACGTTGTCGCATGTTCAACTCCTTTTTCTTGAAGATATGCTCGAGACTCATGTGATCGGTGTAGATAGTGCACTTGGTTCCGTACAGGTAATGTCTCCATATCATAAGCGTGAAAACAACAGCTCCCAGCTCTAAATCGTGCGTAGTGTAATTCCGTTCATGAACCTTAAGTTGACGTGACGCATAAGCAATGACCTTGTCACGTTGCATCAACACACATCCATGGCCCTGAATGGATATGTCGCAATAAACCACAAAATCGTCTGTGCCTTCTAGCAATGAGAGAATAGGTGCACTGCAGAGCCTATTCTTTAAGTGCTGAAATGCTGATTCTTGTGCATTTCCCCATCGATAAGTAACGCCCTTCTGCGTTAGTGAGGTGATAGGTTGCGCAATCTTTGAGAAGTCTTTGATAAATCTCCTGTAGTAACCTGCCAAACCCAAGAATTGGCGAATTTCCGTTGGTGTACGGGGTGCAGGCCAGTTCTTAATCGAGTCTACCTTGGATGGATCAACATGAATCCCATCCTTGTTTACCACATGGCCTAGAAAATGGACTTCACGAAGCCAGAAGTCGCATTTTGAGAACTTGGCATATAGTTGCTCTGTACGAAGAAGTTTCAAAATAAGTCGTAGATGCTGCTCGTGTTCCTCCCGACTCTTAGAATAGATCAGGATGTCGTCGATGAAAACAATGACAAATTTGTCTAGGTAAGGCTTGCACACTCTGTTCATAAGATCCATGAAGATTGCAGGTGCGTTAGTTAACCCGAATGGCATGACCAGAAACTTGTAGTGGACATAGCGAGTTCTGCATGTTGTTTTGGAGACGTCCTCGTCCCCGACTCTCAACTGATGGTAGCCTGACCTCAGGTCAATCTTCGAGTAATAGCTCGACCCTTGCAACTGGTCGAATAAGTCATCAATGCGTGGAAGAGGATAACGATTCTTCACGGTCACCTTGTTGAGTTCACGGTAATCGATGCACATTCTGAAGGTACCGTCTTTCTTCTTCACAAATAGCACTGGAGCTCCCCAGGGCGAAGAGCTAGGACGAATGAAACCCTTATCCAAGAGTTCTTGCAATTGTTTGGATAGTTCTTCCAGTTCTGTTGTAGCTAAGCGATAAGGTGCTCGAGCTATGGGCGCTGCTCCAGGAGCTAGCTCGATTTGAAATTCGACCTGGCGATGGGGCGGTAGTCCAGGTAAATCTTCAGGAAACACTTGAGGAAAGTCACGTACTACTGGAATGTCCTCTAATCTCTTCTCTATTGCTGATGCGTCTGTAACAAGTGCTAAAATAGTGATGTGGCCCTTTCGCAAGCACTTCTGGGCCTTGAGGAAGGAGATGATGCCCACTACAGCACCATTCTTGTCGCCTTGAACTTCGAGAGGTTCTTTACCAGTACGGGGAATACGAACAATCTTTTCTTTGCATAGGATCTATGCTTGCTGTTGGGATAACCAATCCATCCCAATGACGATGTCGAAACTACCTAGAGCTATAGGTATGAGGTCGATAGAGAAGGTCTGTCCAGCGAGGACAAGATTACACCCCTGAACTATGCGTGTGGCCTCTAAACTCTTACCATTAGCTAAATCTACGACATGCTTGGTGTTTAAAGGAGTTGGTGTACGTTTAAGCATTTGACTAACTTTTAAAGACACGTAGCTGGTATCCGCACCCGAATCAAATAATACAGTAACATAAAAGTCGTCGAGAAGGAACTTACCCATCACTACATTAGGATCATTCCTTGCATCACCCTGACCCAGAACGAACGCACGACCCCTAGCACCGTTGTTTCCATTATTGTTTCCCGGTTGTTGCTCCCATTGCCCTGATCATTGTTGTTGTTGTTCTGGTTTCGATTTAACTAGGGGCAGTGTCTCTTGAAGTGACCTTCAGAGCCGCAATGAAAACATCCCAAGTTGCCCTGTTGCTGATTCTGCAGTGTTTGCTGCTGCTGTTGGCGATCCTGAGTTGCAGGCCGTGGGCTCCTGCAATCCTTGGCCTCATGACCCATCTTGAGACACCTCTGACAACGACCCTTGTTGCACTGGCCACTGTGGTGTCTGTTACAATTGTTGCACCTTGGGTGATTTCCTCGATATCTACCCTGCCCGTGACTACCAGAAGACTGCTGACTGGGGCTCTGGTAGTCATCTGTCTTTCGCTGCTGCACCTGGGACTGAACCAAAGTTGAACCCTTGCTGGAGGTTCCATCCCATTTTCGCTTGTTGTCACTGGGAGAAGCAGTAGTGGTAGCGGTAGTGGTAGCACTGATACGCTTAGGCAGCTTATTCTGCTCCATCGCCTGGTCAGTGAGACGATGAGCAAGACGAGTAATGTCCTGGATGGTAGCAAGGTTGGCCGATGTCACATGACTTTGAATCTCTGGCACTAAGCCTTTGAGGTACAGTTCGATGCGCTTAATGGGAGGGTCCACCATAGTTGGACACAAAATGGCCAGCTCGTTTAACCGTTTCGTGTACGCCTCTATCTCTGACCCCGTCATCTTCAGGTTAAAGAACTCCACTTCCAGTTTGTGGATGTCATCCTGAGTGCAGTATTCCTGCTTGATCAGTTCCTTGAAATCGTTCCATGGGGTGGCATTGGCAGCCGCCAACCCCAGCATCTGAACTTGCGCATTCCACCAAGTCAGCGCGATGCCTTCGAGAGTACCAGTGGCATACTTCACCCTTCGTGCCTCAGGGCATTCACACATTTCGAAGACTGACTCGAGCTTCTCGAACCAGTGGAGGAGTCCAACTGCTCCTTCTGTGCCACTGAAAGTGCTAGGACGACAGTCCATGAAAGTTTTGAACGTGCATGCAGGCTGCTGAGCAAACTGGCCTGTTGTGTAGACAAGAGGGAATAAAATTAAATACAAGAGTTGGTTTGAGAGGGTAGGATCTGAAGATCCTAGAGTAAGTTGCCATAGCAGGTTATTCCTCCCGCCTGAGCAGCTGCGAGTGCCTCAGCAACTCGTTCATTGATCAAAGCCGTCAACTGGGCTTGAGTTAGGTTAACGCGTCCAGCCATGATCTTCATACCAAAAAAAATATGGGTAAGGAGAGGTTCGCGAAAGTGCGATGACAGAAGAGAGTAAGCACATATGTATTCTCAAGCAACAGTTGTTACGTTTATCTAAGCATGCTACGAGCAAAGTTCTATGTATCTAACAAGTAGGCAATAAAACATAAACCATATCACCTAGAATGTTGTGTGTGCATGTGGAGCGAAGCGTCGTTGTGGATCATTGAGCACTGTTCCGGTTATAGTCTGGTTTTAACAAAAACTTTTTCCTTTTATTAAAACCAAGTTCTCTATAACCAATGGTTCTGATACCAATCTGTCACACCACCAAAATCCACACGCGGAGTACCACCGCTTGGAGGCGTGACATGACCAGGATCAAGCCACCAATCATATTGAACATTTCAAGTATTAAATAAAATTCAACCCATCAATATAAAAGGTGGTCAAAACCAAACATAGTTAAAGTATAGCAGAAGCATAATTGTGAAAAACCCAAACATAAGTAATAAGTTCATAAAGTGTAAATGTTTAACATGGAACTCAACATTCCATGTTCCCACAACGACCGTGCCTCCCGTGCAAGCTCCATGAGTACCTAACGTCCTGCAAGGCATGTAACAGAGAGTCAACAACAAAGTTGAGCGAGTTCACAGTTGATTAATCAGTTAATGTATTCGTTCAGGTATCGTAAGTTCGTTTCATAAACATGCGGGATCTACTAGGCCAATAGTATGTTCGGTTAGTGGGGGCTTTCCATGTTGTATGTACTAGACTAGTTGTAACCATAAGTGTTCTTCTCAACCCGAGAACAGGAGTACGTACGAGGTTTACGTAGGTTTTACGTAAGTGCCCTTCTTAACCCGAGGACAATGGTACGTGTGAGATTTACGTAGGTTTTACGTAAGTGCCCTTCACAACCCGAGGACAGTAGTATGTATGAGTTTACGTAGGTTTTACGTAAGTGCCCTTCGCAACCCGAGGACAGTGGTAAGTACAAGTTTACGTAGGTTTTACGTAAGTGCCCTTCGCTATCCGAGGACGATGGTAGATAGTCTAGTAATAGTGAAAGTACGAGTAATTGTTCAATCCCATTCCCTACCCACCGGGGAATCCGATGCCTTGGAAGAGTGTGAACTCACCTTGGTTTTCTCGGCAGATACACGAAAAGGTTACTTGAGTTATATGAGGTCAACTACGTCCTAACATGGTTACCATGCTACTCAGGTTTTGGTTTTAAGTAATGCACATAAGTTTTACACATAACCTAACAGGTTATCACACGTAATGATCATGGCAAACACGTATTGTCACATTAACAGTCCTAACATGACCTTTTCATACTTGTGCGACCCGAAAGATAAGCCCAATGAATAGGCGGCCCAACCTATTGTGCGATCAGCATAACTTATGCGATCCACAATGGGTTGTGCGATTCAATCATACCCGGCCCAATAATATAAACAGTCCAACAGCATACTCCGCCCAAATAATAACAAACAGTCCAACAACATACTCGGCCCAAATAATAACAAACAGGGGTCTTGTGCGATCCGGGTGACTTGTGCGATCCAAACGATTTGTGCGATCCAGTTGGGTTGTGCGATTGTGGTTTGGGCTGTTCGGCCCAATAGCATATCAAGATTCAACATATGTGTGTGGCCCAAGCCTTGTGCGATCAGCACTGCCTTGTGCGATCCACAAGTCTTGTGCGATCACGCATAACTAACAGTACATAGTGTATTATCAGTTGTACCCTATCATATTCTAGCTTGTGCGACTGAGCTTTTGTGCGATCAGAACCCTTGTGCGATTGATATTGTGTGATCAGTTATGGAAATCTCTAAATTTAAGGAAATCAGTTACATTCTTTATTTGTCACAATAAATTCTAACAGTTTTCCAACTATACAATACTCGATCAAACAAAGCAATTATCATCTAATTCATAAGAACCCTAATCACATTCATAGCATGAACAACAATCTCAACCATTAATCATAATCACAAGTTCATGACTAACATGCATTCTAACAATCTCACACACCCATCTCTCGCATAACAGTCGATTAACATGCAATCTGTTCTAGGTCAGGATTATGTAAATCCAATTTGTTTGAACATCATCACAAAATCCCTATTTTCAAACCAATACTAATTTCACAACATCTAAATGGATTTAGATAATTCATACGGAAACATCAAACAATCATTCATCATCTAATCATGCATAACATCAACAACAATATAACACTAACCGGATTAGAGGATAAACAAAGGTTGATTCGAACCAACAAGCTTCAAGGGATGAGGATGTGTTGTCGTCGACTCCGAGAGAAGAGAAAGAGATGTAGGGTTTGTGTGTGTTCTTGTTTTGCAAGTTATGAGGAGTATACCCTTTCTCCCAAGTGTTATGTGTAAAAGAGAGTGGGCCGAACCCATCATGGGCTGCCCTTGATCCGAATACAAAGGATATGGCCCGAATGGGCTTGTGCGATCGGTTCGATTTGTGTGCTTGGGCTCGTTTAATATACAAACATTCAATACACACAAACATATGACATAACATTCAATTTATTATCAAAGTTCACATAATCACATCACGTACACATACGTTACATAAATCACAAAGATAGGTTCGAAATACGAGTTGTCACAAATATGCCCATCGCGTAACTTTATTCGATACTTCTTTTTTCAATAAAACTTTCGTTTAGGTGCTAATTTCCATCACCCTTCTTGTTATCTTATTGAAATTTGTCTTATACTTACTCATATAATCCGTTTGACTCTAACAAGGTCAAACTGTCAACACATCCCTAACTAGGTTTCAACAACTAGCAACAACTCATCCCACACATGTTCATATATGCGTGACATGTATATATATATGCACTCCTTTAGTGGAGCAACATACTTAACCTGGCAAGGCTACCGGTACCACTTGCTTACAATGTTTATACTTACCGTAGTTGGGGAGAGAAACGCATTCCCTCCTTCATTCTCATCTGATCCTTATTTATTTATGGATCCAACCTTTCATTCATACTTACTTATGGATTCAAGCCCTATCGATTCTTACTTTTCATACCTATATGTTTGATCCGTATTCTCCTATGGATTTAACTTTTTCATTCATATATTTTTTTTACCTGCACTTACTTACAGATCCTAATTTTTCATTCATGCTTTTCATTCATACAAGTTTAATCCTTACTCAGTTACGGATTCAAAGTTTTCATTCATGCTTTTCATTCTTACAAGTTTGATCCGTGCTCAACTACGAATTCAAACTTTTCATTCATGCTTTTCATTCTTACAAGTTTGATCCGTACTCAACTACGGATTCAAACTTTTTCATTCTTATAGAATACCCCCATTTTCTTGAGAGTCTTGCAACTCCTTTCACCCACACGTCAACCCACTTCCCAATTCTACCGGACATACCTGTGATGATTATCATGGCCTCACGCATGTCATATGCTTCTTGCGTACTGGTCGGGCACGCAATTCACATACTAGTTTCGTGCCTTCATGTAATCATCACCTTATTCCCTGAGAAGTGGTTTTTCAGTTTGTGCAACATCTTTAAAACTTACCAAGACAATATCATTGTATTTCGTTTAACATTTACCCTCCCTCGGGAGATTTTCCCAACACCGGTACCCATATATATTAATATTGTGTACCTGGGGTCCATCTGTCTAATTACATGCTTTGGTATTCATCCTAGACCGCGTCCTCAGATCATCCTCCTCAATCACCTAAGTGTACCTTGCATATACAAAACAATTAGCTTATTTATATGAACACATATATACATGCTTACATTCAATTCTACCTTCGGATCTTGATCGAGTCTCGGATTGTATGGGTTCCTAGTCACAAGAGCACACAGGTTTGAGTTCAAGTACTTACCTCTTTTGTACTTGGTTTTACTCAAACCAGAGCTCTGATACCAACTTGTAACACTCTAAATTCAAAATGACCAAAATTTATATTTTAATTGCGGAAAAAGTAGGTCCCAAAATTTCTTGTGTCTAATGACATTATATAAACTTGTCTTCATCATTTAGATATGAACAACACTGCTCTTTTTAGAAAGAAAAAAAAGAACAATATGATCTAATAAGTTTAGATTCGTAACCCATTACTAAACAAAGTGACCACTAAAAACTTTATAAGATATAAACTCAACTATGTGATGTTCGTAATTCATCCTGAGCACTTGATCCTCAACTTTAGAATCCATCCATGAGTTTTACCTACGACATTACAAAACGACATGTTAGTATTAATTAGATTGAGATCATATGTTTTATGGGTGAAATTCTGAGCCCATATCCTGACACTATATCTTGATTTTATGATAGCTGATTACGATCAGGATACCAGACCAGGATATTGGTAACATCCTGAGGCAGTATCCTGACTATTACTAACAATTTGCTTGTAAATGTTCGTTACAAGGGACTAACGTTCATAAGGACCAAGTCATCCTGCAGACCCGATCAAATTGGTTAGGATAAAGATGTTGATGGCGGAAAAATAGCTCTTGTAACGGTCAGCATTGAAGAAAGGCGTATTTTATGGGAATTACGGGTGCTGGTCAAAGATATTAATGTTGTAACGGTTATGCAAGCTTAAATCTTGGAGTTATAGTTAATATGCGCGTGGAAAACGAGTTGAAACAGTCCCCCAACATTCATAAAGGAAATAATCTCAGTATCCCGGATTTTTAGCATAATATCCCCGATTTTTAGCATAGTTAGTTAAACTTAGAAACTATATAAAGGGGATGCCAGATCCATAGGTCACACAGATTTTCGAGTTCTCTAACTCTCACACTCTTCTTTCCAGCAACAATCACACATTAACACTCATCACTTGCAATCATTGTAACACTTAATAGCGATCTGAGCATTATCCTGCACTGTATCCTGATATTTCAAGCAATAAGAAGAACAAGGCAGCCGACGATTGTCAGCTCCCGAGGTTTTATGCTGGAGATCTAGATTAATCAAGGGCTTTCCTCGTACATCATGTGTCAACCTTTACCTTTTTTGCTCATTGTTTGATCATAGATACAACTCAATATCCTGAGCCGTATCCTGAAAACTGTTTTTGCAAACAACTTAATTAGCATATTTTTAACACACTTTCTTAGCACACTACCTCACTTAACTAATTTGATCACTTAATTGCTTCGGTAATTTTTGACCAAAACAATTTGGCGCCCACCGTGGGGCAAGTGGTGCTATTTCTACTAAAAGCTTTTGTAAAATCGTTAATCGGTTTTCTATTTTCAAAACTTTTTGCCACATTATTTTCAAAGGCCTCGAGATCAAACATGAGCTCTTCCACCGTGTCTGCTACAACCTCTGCAACAATTGGTTCGGTGTTTCCTCCACCTCCTCCAAGGACGCAAGCCTCCTCACAGCCTCAGGATATTATACCTACTTGGAGTATTCAGGGATCTGCTCCTGTTTTGGCCTCTAATGAAGAAATTCTAACCTTGTTTGGTAGTGTACAGGAACAAATGAGGCAACAGCACGAGACCAACAAAATGCTGATGAGAGAGATACAACTCTTGAAATCCAGCTCAAGTAGGCCCGCTGAGGATACTGTCACTCCCTTGCAACCAAGAGCTTTAAACTTCAGTTCTGCAGTATATACTGAGGATAACAGGGGGAATATTGTGCCTAGCCATTCCCAGAGTCATATTCCTGAGATACCCTCTTCTGTTAGGGTGTCAACTATGAGAATTTCAGGATATGTTTTAGGATATGGCCAGAATCCTCAGATTGGTAACTTGTCTGTTAACACCAGTATACCTGTTACTAATAATCTTGGATCATTGCAGGATGCAGGTGTGAAATCAGCGATAACAAGAGAGCTTCAAAAGTTGAAGGATATGATATCAAGTGTGCCTAGGATAGTGCAGCCTATACCGGAAGTATCCCGGGATAGCCACAACATATCCCGCTTTGCCCACCCCATTTGTGATGCAGAAATCCCAAAGAGATTCCAGACTCCTAACATGAAGTTGTATGATGGGACGACGGATCCTGAGGAGCATATTGCCCAGTATAGGGTGAGGATGGAGATTAACCCTATCCTGCCGGATCTTAAGGAAGCATGCTTGTGCAAGGGCTTCGGCTCTACTCTAACAGGATCAGCCTTGAAATGGCTTCTAAATGTTCCACCTTATTCAATTACATCATTTGCTCATTTAGTTAATTTGTTTAATAGTCAGTTTTCTTGCAATAGAAGCTTTGAAAAACTAACAAGTGACCTCCATAGGATAACACCGGGACCTCAAGAAACCCTAAGGGATTATGTGAACAAATTCAGCAGGGAATCCTTGGACATCCCACACCTTGATGTTGCTACAGCAGTCCAAGCATTCAAGATGGGGCTACAAAAGGATTCCCAGTTTTATCAGGATCTTGTGATGAATCCTTGCAGGAACTTAGACGAAGCTCGAAACAGGGCTTTGAGATATATCAGAGTTGAAGATGACAAGAAAATGCAAGAGAGGATGAATTCTTCCTCAATATGCGAATCAACTAACAGGAAGTCAGAATCCTCATATAAGCCATACCGCTCTAGGCCATATGGCAGGAATGATAGCAAGAAAGTGAATGTTGTCGAAGACGAGGATCCTTAGGAGTATCCTGAATTGTCAGAATGTTATTTTTCTGTTAATATACCTGAACTAATGTATGCTATGCAGGGTTTAGGAGACAAAGCAAGGTGGCCTAGGAAGAACCAACAAAAAGCTGATTGGAAGGATAAATCCAAGTGGTGTGCCTTCCATGAGGATTTTGGACATGTTACGGAAGATTGCATAGCCCTGAGGAAGGAAATAAGCTATCTGCTAAGCAAAGGATATCTAAAGGATCTTCTGGGCAGAAAGAAGAATAAGGGTCAGGATATTGAGAAGGATCCTGAACGAGCAGCATCACCTCCCACCGACGCCAAGATAATTAACTTTATTTCAGAAGGGTCCGATATCTGTGGAACTGAATACTCTGCTGCAAAAAGACATGCGAAACAGGCTAAGGCAAAAAGGGGAGATAAGACAACCAAGATGTCAACCCTCACGGCTGATAAAGTGATCACATTCGATAGTGATGACAGGGATACTGTCCAGGATCCTCATCATGATGCTTTGGTAATAACTTTATATGTTGCTAATCACTTTGTGCGCAGGATACTGGTGGATAATGGCAGCTCAGTCAACATCATCCAATTGGAAACCTTGAAGAGAATGAACATCCCCGAGATAGAGATTACCTCAAAGTCCACTGTGCTTGTAGGGTTTAGTGGAGAAGCAAAAAATACTGTTGGGGAGATAAAACTGCCCGTATATGTCGAAGGAGTAAACTCGATGCAACAGTTTTGTGTTTTGGATTCATTATCCTGCTATAATATTATATTAGGCAGGCCATGAATTCACGATATGAAAGCTGTACCTTCCACCTATCATCAGTGTGTCAAGATCCCTACTCCTTGGGGGGTAGTCAAAGTTGAAAGTGACCAACAAGAGGCGAAGGAGTGCTACTCCTCTTCAATGAAGGCCTCAAGAAAATCCAAAGCAGGATAGCAATTAAAGATGTGAGCCCAGGATATCGTGGAGGCTTCGGAGCAGGATGTTAAGAAAATTATCCTAGACTATAATAATCCAGATATCTCGGTGCTCATAGGATCCAATATCCCTCAGGATATTGAAAATCAGTTAACTAACTTTTTGAAATGCAGGATGTCAACATTCGCATGAAAGCATGAGGATATGACAGGTATTTCTAAGGATATTATAACTCACAAGCTTGGAATTGACAGGTCTTTCAAGCCTGTCCAGCAAAAGAGAAGGAAGTTTGCTCCAGAACGAAACATAATTATTCAAGAAGAGGTTGAAAGACTATTAAAGTCCAAGATGATCAGGGAAGTTAAATTTCCCAAGTGGCTAGCAAATGTGGTTGTGGTTCAAAAGAAGAATGGGAAATGGAGAGTTTGTGTAGATTACACAGACTTGAACAAAGCATGACCTAAAGACCCATTCCCTCTGCCTCATATAGACTTGATGGTGGATGCCACTGCCGGTCATGAAATGTTAACCTTCATGGATGCATCCTCAGGATTCCAGCAGATCAAAATGGAACCTTCAGACCAGTAGGATACTGCTCTCATGATGCCAACATGTATTTACTGTTATACTGCTATGCCTTTTGGTTTGAAAAATGCAGGTCAACGTACCAGAGATTGGTGAACATGATGCTTAAAGACAAACTGGGGGACACCATGGAGGTGTACATTGATGATATGGTAGTCAAATCCAAGAAGGCGGAGGATCATCTCCAGGATATTAAAGGAGCATTTGATATCCTGGACCAGTACAATATGAAACTAAATCCTGCCAAGTGCCATTTTGGAGTGGGGGAAGGAAAGTTTTTAGGATACATGGTGACTAAAAGGGGTATAGAAGCAAGCCCGGAACAGATCAAAGCTATCTTGGATATCAAGTCACCATCCAACATGAAAGATGTGCCAAGACTAACTGGACGAGTAGCGGCATTGAACAGATTTATATCAAGATCCTCAGAAAAATGTAAAAAATTCTACGATATCCTGAATAAGAATAAGACGTTCGAGTGGGGAGAAAAGCATGAAGCAGCCTTACAGGAATTAAAGCAATATCTTTCAACTGCACCTTTATTGATGAAGCCCAAGGATGGTGAACCATTATCCCTGTATCTTGCAGTATCAGGGAATACAGTAAGTGTTGTCTTGGTAAAGGATCATGAAGGTCAGCAGTATCCTGTCAATTATGTGTTAGGGCTGGATTTTTATGACCTATGATCCTTACTTGGTATCCTAACAAGTGATCTGTTAGGGCTGGATTTTTACTATAAGTGATCCTTATACGTGATCCTAACCAGTGATCCTTGTTTCTTTGGCAGGCAGTGATCCTCAGCCGGACTTCAGGATCAGGATCATGGGAAGTTATGGTGATCCTTATACTAACGGTCACCTTCGCTTACTACAATATTATTTTGCAGGAACATCTAGCAGGATATGCTCTAGGCATCATGATCAAGGAACGCGTTTTCACAATTATGGCAAGAGCTAAATTGAAGATAGACGTTGTACCGGATATGGAAACTTGGCTTGATCTAAGGGCAGCAATTTAGGCTAGATTATCTTTATTTCTAAAGGGGTAATGAGCTGATTAATAGTTTACCTACCTTAAATAGGTCACCTACACTAGTATAAAGACCACTCTTCCTCATTCGGAAGAACACACACGACATACGACACAACTATCAAACACTTAGACACTCAGTGATCCTTGTACACAGCTCATTATCATCCAAAGTTGTAATCATATTTTTGTTATATTGAAGTTGGTGATCGGTAGTTGCCATCACCCGAGGTTTTTTATGCCGGAGATCATTCATTGATCAAGGGCTTTTTCCTCGTATAAATCATCGTGTCTTTGCATCTTTATCACAGAAGTGATCCTTTACTTTCATAATTAACCAAGCATCATACCCCGTTTTCATAAAGTTTGGTTACATTATCCTTGTGTGATTTTTGACCAAAACAGTTTGGCGCCCACCGTGGGGCAATTGGTGCTTCATTCATAAGAAAATCTTTTGTTCGAAATCATTTCAGAGAGTTACATGGCTTCATCATTGAAGAACACGTCCACGGCGATGTCTGCGGTCACTTCATCACAGATCACCTTGCCTCCTCCACCGGCAGGATCTCAGAAAAATACTGAGAAGAGATCAACTCCCACTTCCTCTAAACCTCTATCTTCTTCTGCTATGAATTCTTCTATTCCCAGTACTAGTGATGTATTTGCTTTAATTTTGCAGATGAAGGATCGTATGCAGCGGCAAGATGAAACTAACGAAAGGATCCTCAGGGAAATTGGAGATCTCAAAAGACAAAAGAAAGCGGCAGAGGATCATTCTCCACTGATGCCCAAATCCTTGAGCTTTGATACTCCAATGATCACTTCCCAGCCATCAGGGATCCCGGACGTGCAAATTACAGGGGAGTCAAGAGGATCACATCTCAACTCGGCAGCGATGACTCAGACATCAGGCTCACATTTTCAGCCCGTAGGATCCTATCCTCAGTACATGGGATCCTTCAGGAATTCGGGAGCCTATCCGGAGACACAGCAGTTTCCAGGGTCCTACTTTATTCCGGGATCATTCCAGGGCCAAGGATCCTCCTTTGTTCCAGGATCATCCCAGGTTCAAGGATCCTCCTTCGTTCCAGGATCATCCCAGATACCAGGATCCTTACAGATGCCAGGATCCCTAAAAAGTTTGCAAACAGGAAATCTAGACGTCCATCAAGGGGACTTCATTCCAATGCAGACCATTGCTTCCACTGGTCCCTCCGTTATTCCAGAAACCCAGCAATATGGATTCCCTAACTTGAACCCAATGGGAGGTAACACTTTAAATAATTATCCTACCACTAACCATGGATTCATGCAGGATACAGGTACCAATCATGCTATGGCCAGGGAATTACAGAAACTAAAGGACATGATCTCAAGTGTTCCAGGGGTAGTCAAGCCTATCCCAGAGATTGCAGATGGAAGCCACAAGGTATCTCGTTTTGCACCACCAATTTGTGATGCAGAGGTACCCAAAAGGTTCCATATCCCTACCATGAAGTTGTATGATGGCACAACGGATCCAGAGGAGCATATAGCACAATACAGGGAGAGGATGGAGATCAATCCTATCCCAGAAGAATTGAAGGAAGCATGCCTATGTAAAGGATTTGGATCCACTCTTACTGGATCAGCTCTTAAGTGGCTGCTAAGTCTTCCCCCTTACTCTATTACTTCATTTGCCAATTTAGTTAATTTATTCAATAACCAATTCTCTTGTAGTAGAAAATTTGAAAAATTAACTAGTGATCTGTACAGGATAACTCAAAATCATAACGAATCATTAAGGGATTATATAACTAAATTTAGTAAAGAATCCTTGGACATTCCCAACTTGGATATGGCCACGGCTGTTGAAGCCTTCAAAATGGGACTGCTTAAGGATTCATTATTCTATGATGATCTTGTTATGACACCATGCAGGAATTTAGATGAAGTAAGAACTCGAGCACTCAGGTTTATCCGGCTAGAGGATGACAAGAGGATCCAGGAAAGACAAGTAGGATCCTCAAAACAAGATAAGCAAGGATCCTCCTTCAAAAGCAACAAGTTCAAATCCTACCATAGAAATGAGAACAAGAATGTGCATGCTGTTGACCAAGAAGAGGATGATGAAGAATATCCTCCAATCTCAGAATATCGTTTTTCCGTTGATAATCATGAACTGATCCTTGCAATGCAGAATCTAGGTGAAAAAGCCAGATGGCCCAGGAAGAATGATAAACCATCCGGGACTAAAGACAAGTCCAAATGGTGTGCATACCATGAGGATTTCGGGCATCTAACTGAAGATTGCATAGCCTTAAGAAAAGAAATTGGATACCTGCTAAGCAAGGGGCATCTAAAAGAATTGTTGGGGAGAAAAAAGCAAAGGACCCAGGATCCTGAAAGGATCCCTGGAAAGGCTCCAGCACCTCCGGCAAACGCACAAGTGATTAACTTCATATCCGGAGGATCAGACATTTGTGGTACATCCTTTTCAGCAGCCAAAAGACATGCAAAAGAATCAAAAATGGATAATGGAGAAAGGCCTATTAGAACCTCAAGTGTCTCAGAAGGGAAGATGATAACATTTGATGAGGATGATCGCGTTAATGTTCAGGATCCTCACCATGATAGCTTAGTTATCACTCTCTTTATCTCTAATCATTTTGTCCGCAGGATCCTTATTGACGGAGGGAGCTCAGTGAACATTATCCAGCTTGATGTCTTGAAGAAGATGGGAATCCCAGAATCAGACATCATACCAAGATCCTCCGTGCTTGTTGGATTCAGTGGGGAAACGAAGAAAACTCTGGGGGACATCAAACTCCCAATCTACGTGGAAGGATTACATAATTACCAAAAATTTTCTGTTATTGACTGTTTATCCTGTTGCAACGTTATCCTTGGCAGGCCTTGGATACATGACATGAAAGCAGTTCCATCTACCTACCATCAATGTGTGAAGCTCCCTAGCCCATGGGGGATAATCAAGATCGACAGTGATCAGCAAGAGGCTAAGGATTGTTATACCTCATCTATGAAGCCAACCTCGAAGCCAAGGGAACAATAGCAATTACAGTATCCTCCAAGGAATGTCTTGGAGGCAAGGGAACAAGATGTAGATGAAATCCTCTTGGATCCTAGTGATCCTGAATCAAAAATCTATATCGGATCAGGGATCCTTGGCAACATGAAAGAAGACATGATATACTTCCTCAAAAGAAGAAAATCTACCTTTGCTTGGAAACATGAAGATATGACAGGTATATCTAAGGATATTATTACTCACAAACTTGGCATTGACAGGTCTATCAAACCAATCCATCAAAAAAGGAGGAAGTTTGCACCAGAAAGGAATGCCATTATACAAGAAGAAGTAGAGAGACTACTTCGAGCAGGTATGATCAGAGAGGTAAAGTATCCAAAATGGTTAGCCAATGTGGTTGTTGTCCAAAAGAAAAACGGAAAGTGGAGGGTATGTGTCGATTTCACTGATTTGAATAAGGCATGTCCCAAGGATCCTTTCCCATTACCCCACATTGACTCTATGGTGGATGCAACAGCGGGGCATGAACTGTTAACTTTTATGGATGCATCATCTGGATTCCAACAAATCCAGATGGAACCATCTGACCAAGAGGATACAGCCTTTATGACCCCAACCGGTTTATATTGTTATATTGCCATGCCTTTTGGACTAAGAAATGTAGGTGCAACATATCAAAGGCTGGTAAATATGATGTTCAAGGATCAGATTGGAAAAACTATGGAGGTGTACATAGATGATATGGTGGTCAAGTCAAAGAAAGCTGAGGATCACCTAAGGGACTTGGAAGAAGCATTCGATATCCTTGATAGTTACAACATGAAACTTAATCCTTCAAAATGCCATTTTGGTGTTAAGGCAGGAAAGTTCTTAGGGTACATGGTAACCCAGAGGGGCATTGAAGCAAGCCCGGAACAAATCAAAGCATTAATAAATATCAAATCTCCTGCCAATGCCAAGGATGTTCAAAGACTGACAGGCAGGATAGCAGCTTTAAACAGATTCATATCGAAATCCTCAGAAAAATGCAGAGAATTTTACGATATCCTAAGGAAGAATAAGAAGTTCGAATGGACTGAGAAGCATGAGAATGCTTTACAAGCCCTAAAAGAGTATATGTCCTCAGCACCAGCATTAGCAAAACCGGAAAAAGGAGATGTGTTATCCTTATATCTAGCGGTATCCTCAACCGCTGTAAGTGCTGTCCTTGTTAAGGATCACGAAGGTACACAATATCCTATCTACTATGTAAGTAAAAGTCTACTTGATGCCGAATCCAGGTACTCACACCTCGAAAAACTTATCCTTGCATTAATCATGGCATCCACTAAGTTAAGGCATTATTTTGAAACCCATACTATTGTTGTTAAAACTAATTTTCCAATTAAGAATGTCCTCAGGAAACCGGACATGTCAGGGAGAATGGCTAAGTGGGCAGTGAAGCTTAGTGCCCATGATATAAGATACGAACCAAGAACAGCCATTAAATCTCAAGCACTAGCTGACTTTGTGGCTGATTTCAGTAGTGATCTACAAAAGGAAGCAGAATTGGAGGTCCAGCAGCTGGGTGAGACCAAGGATCCTTGGATCCTGCACACTGACGGATCCTCAAATATCAAAGGCACAGGGCTAGGGATCCTACTAAAATCGCCACAGGGGGACATAATACCCCACTCCATAGCCTGTGAGTTCCAAGCAACTAACAATGAGGCTGAGTATGAAGCCCTAATTGCTGGCTTACAAATCGCTAAGGATATGGGGGTAAAGTATCTTAACGTATATGTAGATTCATTATTGATCACTAATCACTTTAACGGATCCTATGCTGTTAAAGGTGAAAAACTAACCAAATATTTAGAGATAGTCAAAGAATTGGCACTCTCTTTTGTTTCTTTCAGCTTGACACAGGTACCAAGGGAGGAGAACACAGGGGCTGATGCGTTGGCCAACCTAGGATCATCCTTGAAGATTCCAGAAGATATAAGTATCCCTATCATCCATATCCTGGCTCCTGCTATTGAAAATCAGGTGGCCATGGAAATAGAAGAGGATACTACAATGATCCCTAGTGAAGAAGCCCAATCTTATTCAGGATCATGGATCTCACCAATCATGAGATACTTGCAAAACGGAGAGATTCCAATGGGAGAAAATCCTAGAGCTTTCAGGATCAAGGTATCTCAATTTACAATCTTGAATAATGTGCTATATAAACGATCCCTTGCAGGACCATATTTAAGATGTATTGAGGATCCTGAAATTGAAGAAGTATTGAGGGACTTCCATGAAGGAGATTGTGGAAACCACACTGGGGGCAGGGCATTATTCTCAAGGATCCTTAGAACAGGATACTACTGGCCAACCATGAAAAGGGATGCTTTAGAGTATGCTAAGAAATGTGATCCTTGCCAAAGGCATAGCAATATCCTTCACCAACCAGCTGAATTACTACACCCCATACCATCCTCTTGGCCATTCATGAGATGGGGAATGGATATAGTTGGCAAGCTCCCTAAAGCACCTGGTGGAAAAGTATTTATGCTTGCCATGACTGACTATTTTTCCAAGTGGATAGAAGCTGAAGCCTTCGCTCAAGTCAGAGAAAAGGAAGTCATATCCTTCATTAAAAGAAACATTATAACTAGATTTGGCATTCCCTCTGAAATTGTATGTGATAATGGCTCCCAATTCATTGGAAGCAGAACCACTAACTTTTGTGACAGTTGGGGAATCAAGATGATAACATCAACACCAGTTCATCCACAAGCCAATGGTCAAGCAGAATCATCCAACAAGATCATCATCAACAATCTGAAGAAGAAGCTAGGATCCAAGAAAGGGAAATGGGCAGAAGAGTTACCTTATGTGCTATGGGCTGATAGGACAACTCCCAAGAATGCCACCGGTCAAACACCCTTCTCTTTAGTATTTGGGGCAGAAGCAGTGATCCCAACAGAGATGGTGATCCCAACTGCTAGAACAAGTGCTCGTGATCCTGAAGAAAATGCTACAATCCTAGCTCAGGATTTGGATACTATTGAGGAAAACAGGGATCTAGCTAGGATAAGGATGGCAAGCTACCAACAAAGGATGGCTGGTGCCTACAACAAGAATGTCAGGATAAGGAAGTTCCAAGTCGGAGATATGGTGTTGAGAAAAGCATTTCAAAATACTATCAATCCTGCTGACGGGAAGCTAGCACCAAAATGGGAAGGTCCCTACTTGATTGAAGCTGAAGCAGGAAAGGGGGCATACAGGTTGCTAACCATGGAAGGAAACTTGTTACCAAGAGCCTGGAATGCTGTTCACTTAAAGAAATATTTTATGTGAACATGATCCTTCCTGCATGTGATCCTTACATTGAAGTATCCTTGAAGGATCCTGGAGATATCGGTGATCCTTACTCTGGTAATATGCTTATCCTAAAACTATTGCATTTTCTTACTTTTTGCCTAAGGATAAGGATCATGTATCCTTCATCCTCTACTCACAAACCATTTGAGTTATGATAGTTCAGGTATCTTCAGCAAATCGTCAAAGATCTCCACAAGCACCACAGATCCTTGGGTACAACCCCAGTTATCCTTGGGATTATCCCCAGTTTCCGCCAGCAGCGCACGATGATCCTGGTATAGTTCACGTCTTTGGGACCAGTACCCACTTTCGGGGCTGACAACCTCATCGTACTGGCTATATTTAGGATCCTACGTATAATGGTGGACGCACCATACATCCGTTCCTAAGGTTTCTAACGTTTTCACGTTAGCTAAGGTTTTGACATTTTCATGTCACTAAGTTTGGATAGTTGCCAGAAAGGGCCATACTCCAGTTTACATACGATCCTTTGGGCTTGTCCCCAGCTATCCTATGGGCTTGTCCCCAGTGATCCTCTGGGATCATCCCCAGCTATCCTATGGGCTTGTCCCCAGTGATCCTCTGGGATCATTCTCAGTTATCCTTTGGGCATGTCCCCAGTTACTAATTTATCTTTTACATTGGCTTAGTCCCAAGTTATATCTCACTTTTCAGGTTTTGGAAGTCTAAACATATAAGGGTCCTTAATCCTTATTAACTATCAAAGTCTTATCTATGATCATCTTGATTGAAGGATAGGATCCTAACGTGGATCCTCAGGTATGATCCTTGACTATTTTTGATTATACTCTTTATCCTAACCAACCCTTATACTTTGACAACCGAACCTATGATCCTTGAACTAAAACACTTTGAGAATTTTCAATATGAGGATATTTGATCCAGGATCATATCCTAAGTTTATTAAACACTTTGTCAACTCTTGTTATTTTAACAAATATAGCAATTGAGAAATAAGAGGATTATTGAAGGATAACAACACAAGATAAGCCAGAAAAGTTAAGTTATATTATTAAACAAAAGGATCATTAACCCTTTCAAAAAGTTGTCAAAATTGCCAACCCACATTTCTACCAGCAAAACGTGGCCCGTCCACATGGGTTGGCAAAGGGTGTCCATTGTCTATGCGGTCTTAGCATTTTGCAGGAAATTAAAGCGGCAGGATCACAAAGGCTTCATCCCCCAAACAGAGGATCCCTCCACCTTTTTCGATCCTACCTATTGTTCAAAGGATCCAGGATCCTTAACCCTAAGAAACTATTGTTCGGAGATTACAGACCATAATTGTCTCAAACCATCAACAACCACAAAAAACACTACCAAACCTAAAAAATTGGGCTCCGGCTATGTCTAGAAGTTTCCATCATTGCCCAATCTTGCAGCTCAAACCTTCGCTGCACTATCACCACCAGCTCCACTCGCCTCCCCCTGATCCTTACCGGCATCTCCACCTTCAAGCATAGGGATATCCTCAACATCATCGTCATCCTCCAACTCAGCTAGCCTTGCCTTCCAGCCTTCAATGTCCCATGTGCTCTTATCAAAGGAAGGATCCTGAGCCTCCGTGGCCATCTGCAGTTGTATCTTGTACATAGCTATCGCGGCAGAGACTTTAGCATCCTGAGTAATGTCATGCTTCTCATAATCGAACTTGATCAATGCTTTGACAGCCTCATCCTTAACAGCCCGGATCTTCTTCTCAAGATCAGTGATCTTGAGATCCTTCAGCACACCCATTTGATGAAGGTCGGCAATCTGGCGATCCTGATCTTCAACGTGGCCAACATAAGATTCTATTTCAGTAAGTTTCTGCAAAAACAACGGGATATAACGTCAGACACGGGTAATCCTCAAAAACCATCAGGATAACCAACAGGGGCAGTGATCCTGACCTCGTTGACAGAATCAAGAAATTGCTGACGGAGGAGGGGGAATCCTTGAAGATCCTCAGAAACTTTCCTCTTCTTTCCCTTACCCCTAATGGGTAATTTAGGGGCTGAAGCAGAAGGACTAGCAACCGAAGTCTTCTTCTTCGAAGACGTGACCTTGGCAAGATCATCAATCCCAAACAAGGAGGCAGATTTGGCAGACTTGGCAGATTTTCCAGCACCTACACAATTCCAAAAACAAGATAAGTTCCCTTGTTAAATTAAATACTTTTACATAAAACTTACTTTCTATGAGGATACTTACTTGACATGGTGGCAGATGCAGAGGATATCTCTTGAGAATCTTGAATAGTGACTTGGAAGCTTCTAACTTCAGGATCAAGCTTTTTAAAAGCTAGGACTCTCTCTTTTGCAGCGGGGCTTAACTTTAGATGAGTAATGGATATAGCTGCACAAGAAATAAAAAGAGATATTAGTGATCTTCATCAAATGAGACAGGACTGATAGTGATCCTTCGAGGATCCTCTACCCTACCATGAGTAACCCACTCCTTGGGCAGATCATTCCCATTAGGGAGGGAATCCCTTCTCACGAAGAAGAAACGGCGCTTCCAATTTGTGTCATTTTTGGTAACTTTCAAAACAGGATGATCCTCCCCGGCCTTCCGTTTCAACAAATATCGATGAGAGCCAAACGTGGTAAGATCATAAAGTGCGGCCAGCTCTGCCATCCCTAAATCAATCCCCTTCTGCTCGATGATCCTCTCGAAGGTATACAAGACCCTCCAGATCATCGGCATGGCTTGGATATAAGATATGCCGGTCAGAGAAAAGAAAGATTGGGTGAAGGCCGGAAAAGGATACGAATATCCTATGATAAATGGAGTTGCAGGAAAGATCACCCAGGTATCTGAAGTAAAATCACTCAAGGCAGTGGGTGTGAAGGATTTGAAAACGGCATCCGCCGGAAAGCAATGTCGAATCCTATCTACATGAGCATCGGTAAAGCAACATCTCTCCGTAGGAGAATCCTTAATGATCCCTTGGCTTTTCAGGGGACTATCCTTCTTGGAATCCTTGTGTGGAGAATTCCGGAGCAACATGTTTGTGACGGAACAGAAACAGAGACGGAGTAGAAAAAACAGAGCAAAGAGAAGGAAGAAGGGAAAGAGAGAAGCAGAGGATACCTGATCAGTCTTCGGTAGCGGTTATAAAGGGAAGATATCTCGAATTTAAATGCAAAATGATCCTAACCCTATCTCCTATTTATAATGATGATTTGCAGGGATTGTCACACATATGACGTAATGATCACAACGGCTAGTCCATGTGTAACGGCTAGTTATTCGGAATCGCCCGTTAGAGATAAGATCGAAACAAAATATAACTCGTCTATTTACAATTAACTCCTTATATTTTGGGGGCAATTGTTAGGGCTGGATTTTTACTATAAGTGATCCTTATACGTGATCCTAACCAGTGATCCTTGTTTCTTTGGCAGGCAGTGATCCTCAGCCGGACTTCAGGATCAGGATCATGGGACGTTATGGTGATCCTTATACTAACGGTCACCTTCGCCTACTACAATATTATTTTGCAGGAACATCTAGCAGGATATGCTCTAGGCATCATGATCAAGGAACGCGTTTTCACAATTATGGCAAGAGCTAAATTGAAGATAGACGTTGTACCGGATATGGAAACTTGGCTTGATCTAAGGGCAGCAATTTAGGCTAGATTATCTTTATTTCTAAAGGGGTAATGAGCTGATTAATAGTTTACCTACCTTAAATAGGTCACCTACACTAGTATAAAGACCACTCTTCCTCATTCGGAAGAACACACACGACATACGACACAACTATCAAACACTTAGACACTCAGTGATCCTTGTACACAGCTCATTATCATCCAAAGTTGTAATCATATTTTTGTTATATTGAAGTTGGTGATCGGTAGTTGCCATCACCCGAGGTTTTTTATGCCGGAGATCATTCATTGATCAAGGGCTTTTTCCTCGTATAAATCATCGTGTCTTTGCATCTTTATCACAGAAGTGATCCTTTACTTTCATAATTAACCAAGCATCATACCCCGTTTTCATAAAGTTTGGTTACATTATCCTTGTGTGATTTTTGACCAAAACATGATCCTTGTTTCTTTGGCAGATAATGATCCTCAGAAGAGCTCCAGGATCAGGATCATGGATCATCCTAAGGATCCTCATACTAACGATTGTTCTCTTTGGATTTAATGCTGTTTTGCAGGAATTACGAGTTGGACCAGGTCTTAGCAACGTAAACAAGGAATCTGTCACGCTAATTTCGCACATGCATAATCAAAGATGGACGTTATGGAGAATATGGAAACTCAGCACAATTCTAGGGCAATTGATTAGGCTAAATTTACTTCAATTTCTAAAGGGGTAACGAGCTAGTAGTTAGGTGATTTGCCTAAAATACAACCACACACACTTGTATAAATTGCACTCTTCAGCATTTGGAAGACACGACACATTTCTCACACGCTTTAGCATATGATACTATAGTGATCCTTGTACCTAGCTCGTTACCATCCGAAGTTGTAAACATTGTTTGTTATATTGAAGTTTGGTGATCGGTAGTTTCCATCACCCGAGGTTTTTTATGCCGGAGATCATTCATTAATCAAGGGCTTTTTCCTCGTATAAATCCTTGTGTCACTTGTGCAATTTTCATTATAGTGATCCTTATCTTTGTTCATCAAACCAAGCATCATTCCCCGTTTACAAAGAGTTTGGTTGCATTATCCTTGTGTGATTTTTGACCAAAACAGTTTGGCGCCCACCGTGGGGCAATTGGTGCTTCATTCATAAGAAAATTTTTCTGTTGGTGATCATTCCGGAAGCGTTGCATGGCTTCATCGTTGAAGAATACTTCCACAGCGATGTCTGCAGTCAATTCATCTAATGGCATTCCACCTTTGCCTCCACCACCAGCTGGATCTCAGAAAAATGCTGAGAAGAGACCAACTCCTATCTTCTCTAAACCTTCATCTTCTGCTCTAACTTCTTCTGCTCCCAGTACTAGTGATATATTTACTTTGATTTTGCAGATGAGGGATCGTATGCAGTAGCAGGATGAAACTAATGACAGGATCCTCAAGGAAATCGGAGATCTCAAAAGGCAAAAGAAAACGGCAGAGGATCATTCCCCACTAATGCCCAAATCTTTGAATTTTGACACTCCGATGATTACTTCTCAGCCATCAGAGGCCCCAGACATTCAACATATGGGTGTATTAAAAGGAGTGCATTTCGGCCCAGCAGCAGTGACTCAGGCATCAGGATCATATTTCCAACCGGCAGGATCCTATACTCAGCATATGGGATCCTTCATGAACTCAGGATCCTCCTTCGTTCCAGGATTATCCCAGGTTCAAGGATCCTCCTTCGTTCCAGGATCATCCCAGGTTCAAGGATCCTCCTTCGTTCCAGGATCATCCCATGTTCAGGGATCTTTGAAGAATTTGCAAACAGGAAGTCCAGATGTCCATCAAGGAGATTTTATTCCGATGCAGACCATTGCTTCCACTGGTCCCTCCATCATCCCAGAATCCCAGCAATATGGATTCACATCCAATGTTCCTAACTTGAACCCGATGGGAGGTAACACTTTTAATAATTCTCATACCACTAACCATGGATTCCTGCAGGATACAGGTATCAACCATGCTATGGCCAGAGAACTGCAGAAACTGAAGGATATGATATCAAGTGTTCCAGGGGTAGTCAAACCTATCCCGGAAATCGCAGATGGAAGCCATAAGGTATCCCGTTTTGCACCACCAATTTGTGATGCTGAGATACCCAAAAGATTCCATATCCCTACTATGAAGCTGTATGATGGTACGACGGATCCTGAGGAACACATAGCACAATACAGGGAGAGGATGGAGATCAATCCAATTCCAGAAAGGTTAAAGGAAGCATGTCTGTGCAAGGGATTTGGATCCACTCTTATTGGATCAGCTCTTAAGTGGCTGCTAAGTCTTCCCCCTTACTCTATTACTTCGTTTGCTAATTTAGTTAACTTATTCAATAATCAATTTTCTTGTAGTAGAAAATTTGAACGATTGACTAGCGATTTATATAGGATAACTCAGGGTCATAATGAATCATTAAGGGATTATATAACCAAATTTAGTAAAGAATCCTTGGACATTCCTAACTTGGATGTGGCCACAGCTGTTGAGGCCTTCAAGATGGGATTTCTTAAGGATTCATTGTTCTATGATGATCTTGTTATGACACCATGCAGGAACCTAGACGAAGTAAGAACTCGGGCACTCAGGTTCATCCGGCTAGAGGATGACAAGAGGATCCAGGAGAGACAAGTAGGATCCTCAAAACAAGAAAAGCAAGGATCCTCTTTCAAAAGCAACAAATTCAAATCCTATAACAGAAGTGACAACCCGAATGTGCATGCTGTTGACCAAGAAGAGGATGATGAAGATTATCCTCCGATTTCTGAATACTGTTTTTCCGTTGATAACCATGAACTAATCCTTGCAATGCAGAATCTTGGAGAAAAGGCCAGATGGCCCAGAAAGAATGACAAACCAGCCGCAGCTAAAGACAAATCAAAATGGTGTGCATACCACGAGGATTTTGGGCATTTAACAGAAGAATGCATCGCATTAAGAAAGGAAATCGGATATCTGTTGAGCAAGGGGCATTTAAAAGAGTTGTTGGGAAGAAAAAAGCAAAGGACTCAGGATCCTGAAAGGATCCCTGAAAGAGCTCCAGCTCCTCCGGCAGATGCACAAGTGATCAACTTTATTTCTGGAGGATCAGACATCTGTGCTACATCCTTCTCAGCAGCTAAAAGGCATGCAAAGGAAGCTAAAATGGATAACGGAGAAAGACTTATACGAACATCTAGTGTCTCGGAAGGAAAAGTGATAACCTTTGATGAGGATGATCGAGTTGACATCCAGGATCCTCATCATGATAGTTTAGTTATTACTCTCTTTATTTCTAACCACTTTGTCCGCAGGATCCTTATTGACGGAGGAAGCTCAGTAAACATTATCCAGCTTGATGTTCTGAAGAAAATGGGTATCCCTGAATCAGATATCACACCAAGATCCTCCGTGCTTGTAGGATTTAGTGGCGAAACTAAGAAAACCCTGGGGGACATCAAACTCCCAATTTATGTGGAAGGATTACATAATTATCAAAAATTTTGTGTTATTGACTGTTTGTCTTGTTGTAATGTTATCCTTGGCAGGCCCTGGATACACGATATGAAGGCAGTCCCATCCACCTACCATCAGTGTGTGAAGCTCCCTAGCCCATGGGGAATAATCAAGATCGATAGTGATCAACAGGAGGCTAAGGATTGTTACACCTCATCAATGAAACCAGCCTCGAAATCAAGGGAGCAATAGCAATTAAAGTACCCTCCAAGGGGTGTCTTGGAGGTAAGAGAGCAGGATGTGGACGAAATCCTCTTGGATCCTGATGATCCTGAGTCCAAAATCTACATCGGATCAGGGATCCTTGATAAAATGAAAGAAGACATAGTATCCTTCCTCAAAAGAAGAAAATCTACCTTTGCATGGAAACATGAGGATATGACAGGTATATCTAAGGATATTATCACTCATAAACTTGGCATTGACAGGTCAGTTAAACCAATCCATCAAAAAAGGAGGAAGTTCGCACCAGAAAGAAATGCCATTATCCAGGAAGAGGTAGAAAGATTACTACGAGCAGGTATGATTAGAGAAGTAAAGTATCCAAAATGGCTGGCCAATGTGGTTGTTGTTCAAAAGAAAAATGGAAAGTGGAGGGTATGTGTCGATTTCACTGATTTGAATAAGGCATGTCCCAAGGATCCTTTCCCATTACCCCACATTGACTCCATGGTGGATGCAACGGCGGGTCATGAACTGTTAACCTTTATGGATGCATCATCTGGATTCCAACAAATTCAGATGGAACCATCTGACCAAGAGGATACGGCTTTTATGACCCCAACCGGCTTATATTGTTATATTGCTATGCCTTTTGGATTAAGAAATGCAGGTGCAACATATCAAAGGCTGGTGAATATGATGTTCAAAGATCAAATTGGACAAACTATGGAAGTGTACATAGACGATATGGTGGTGAAATCCAAAAAAGCTGAGGATCACCTAAGGGACTTGGAGGAAGCATTTGATATCCTTGATAATTATAACATGAAGCTTAATCCTTCAAAATGTCACTTTGGTGTTAAAGCAGGTAAATTCTTAGGATATATGGTAACCCAGAGGGGCATTGAAGCAAGCCCGGAACAAATCAAAGCATTGGTGAATATCAAATCCCCTGCCAACGCTAAGGATGTGCAAAGGCTAACAGGCAGGATAGCAGCTCTAAACAGATTCATATCCAAATCCTCATAAAAGTGTAAAGAATTCTATGATATCCTAAGAAAGAACAAAAAATTCGAATGGATTGAAAAGCATGAGAATGCTTTACAAGCCCTAAAAGAATACATGTCCTCAGCCCCAGCATTGATGAAACCAAAAAAGGAGATGTGTTATCCTTATACCTTGCGGTATCCTCAAAAGCAGTAAGTGCAGTCCTTGTTAAGGATCATGAAGGTACACAATATCCTGTCTATTATGTAAGTAAAAGTTTACTTGATGCTGAATCCAGGTATTCACACCTTGAAAAACTTATTCTTGCACTGATTATGGCATCTACTAAACTAAGACATTATTTTGAAACCCATGTTATTGTTGTTAGAACTAATTTTCCAATTAAGAATGTCCTCAGGAAACCAGAAATGTCCGGAAGAATGGCTAAGTGGGCAGTAAAGCTTAGTGCCCATGATATAAGATATGAGCCTAGAACAACCATCAAATCCCAAGCATTAGCAGACTTTGTGGCTGATTTCAGTAGTGATTTACAAAAGGAAGCCGAATTGGAAGTCCAGCAGCTGGATGAAACCAAGGATCCTTGGATACTACATACTGACGGATCCTCAAATGTTAAAGGCACGGGGCTTGGTATACTACTAAAATCGCCACAGGGGGACATAATACCCCATTCCATAGCTTGTGAGTTCCAAGCCACTAATAATGAGGCTGAATATGAAGCCTTAATCGTTGGTTTGCAAATTGCTAAGCATATGGGGATCAGGTATCTTGAGGTATACGTGGATTCATTGTTAATCACTAATCACTTTAATGGATCCTATGCTGTTAAAGGTCAAAAACTAACCAAATATTTAGAGATAGTCAAAGAACTGGCACTCTCCTTTGTTTCCTTCAGTTTGACACAGGTACCAAGGGAGGAAAATACAGAAGCTGATGCATTGGCCAATCTAGGATCATCTTTGAAGATCCCAGAGGATATAAGTATCCCCATCATCCATATCCTGGCTCCTGCTATTGAAAATCAGGTGGCCATGGAAATAGAAGAAGATACTGCAATGATCCCTAGTGAGGATGCTCAATCTTGTTCAGGATCATGGATCTCACCAATCATGAGATACTTACAACATGGAGAGATTCCTATGGGAGAAAATCCTAAGGCTTTCAGAATTAAGGTATCTCAATTCACAATCTTAAATAATATGCTATATAAGCGATCTCTTGCAGGACCATATTTAAGATGTATCGAGGATCCTGAAGTTCAAGAAGTGTTAAAAGACTTCCATGAAGGAGATTGTGGAAACCACACTAGGGGCAGGGCATTGTTCTCAAGGATCTTAAGGACAGGATACTACTGGCCAACTATGAAAAAGGATGCTGTGGAGTATGCTAAGAAGTGTGATCCTTGTCAAAGACACAGCAATATCCTTCATCAGCCGGCTGAATTTCTACATCCTATACCATCCTCTTGGCCATTTATGAGATGGGGGATGGATATAGTTGGCAAGCTCCCTAAGGCACCTGGTGGAAAAGTGTTCATGCTTGCTATGACTGACTACTTCTCCAAGTGGATAGAAGCTGAAGCTTTTGCCCATGTTAGAGAGAAGGAAGTTATATCCTTTATTAAGAGAAACATTATAACTAGATTTGGCATTCCTTCTGAAATTGTATGTGATAATGGTTCCCAATTTATTGGGAGCAGGACTACTAACTTTTGTGACAGTTGGGGGATTAAGATGATAACATCAACACCAGTCCACCCACAAGCCAATGGTCAAGCAGAATCATCCAACAAGATCATCATCAACAATCTGAAGAAGAAACTTGGATCCAAGAAGGGGAAATGGGCAGAGGAATTGCCTTATGTACTTTGGGCTGATAGGACAACTCCCAAGAATGCTACTGGTCAAACACCCTTCTCTCTGGTGTTTGGGGCAGAATCAGTGATCCCAACAGAAATGGTGGTTCCAACTGCTAGAACAAGTACCCGTGATCCTGAGGAAAATGATCAGAACTTGGTTCAAGACTTGGATACTATTGAGGAAATCAGAGACTTGGCTAGGATAAGGATGGCTAGCTACCAACAAAGAATGGCTGGTGCTTATAACAAAAATGTCGGGATAAGGAAATTCCAAGTTGGGGATATGGTCTTGAGAAAAGCATTCCAAAATACCACCAATCCTGCTGATGGGAAATTGGCACCAAAATGGGAAGGCCCTTATTTGATTGAAGCCGAAGCAGGAAAGGGGGCATATAGATTGCTCACCATGGAAGGTAATCTGTTACCAAGAGCCTGGAATGCTGTCCACTTGAAAAAATATTTCATGTAAGCAGGATCCTTACATTGGAAGTATCCTTCAAGGATCCTTGAAGCATCAATGATCCTTACTCTGGTAATGTCCCAAGCTTGAACTCTTATTTACATATCTTCTTATTTAAGGATAAGGATCATGTATCCTTCATCCTTCTCTCACGAGATTTTGAGTTCTGATAAGTCCAGGTATCCTTAGCATAATGTCGACAATCTTCAGAAGCAACTCAGATCCTTGGGTTCAACCCCAGTTATTTGGGCTTGTCCCCAGTTATCCTTGGGCTTGTCCCCAGTTTTCGCCTGTAGCGCACGATGATCCTGGTATAGTTCACGTCTTTGGGACCAGTACTCGCTTTAGGGGCTGATAACCCGATCGTACTGGCTACACCTAGGATCCTACGTATAATGGTAGACGTACCATACATCCGTTCCTAAGGTTTCTAACGTTTTCACGTTAGCTAAGGTTTTGGCATTTTCATGTCACTAAGTTTGGATAGTCGCCAGTGAGGGCCATACTCCAGTTTACATACGATCCTTGGGCTTGTCCCCAGTTATCCTTTGGGCTTGTCCCCAGTTATCCTTTGGGCTTGTCCCCAGTTATCCTTTGGGCTTGTCCCCAGTTACTAACTTATCTCTTATATTGGCTTAGTCCCAAGTTATACTCTATTTTCAGGTTTTCGAAGTTAAACAACTAAGGATCCTCAATCCTTATTATCCATTAAAGCTTTTCTTATGGTTATCCTGATTAAAGGTTAGGATCCTAACTTGGATTCTCAGGTATGATCCTTAACTGTTTTAATTACATACATTATTTTGAATAACCCTTACACTTTGACAACTGAACCTATGATCCTTAAAATAAACCACTTTGAAAATTTTCAACTATAGGATACTTGATCCTGGATCGTATCCTAAATTTCTTAAACATAATTTGCTTAACTTTTCTTACTCAGACAAGCATAAATCAAAACAATTGAAAGAATAAAAGATATACAAGGATAACATCACAGGATAAGTCAAAAGTTAAAAGTTTTATTTACTAAATATTTAACCCTTTCAAAAGTTGTCAAAATTGCCAACCCACGTTTCTACCAGCAAAACGTGGCCCGTCCACATGGGTTGGCAAAGGGTGTCCATTGTTTGTGCGGTCATAGCATGCAGGAAATTAAAAGGCGGCAGGATCACAATGGCTTCATCCCCCAAACAGAGGATCCCTCCACCATTTGTAATCCTACCTATTGTCTGAAGGATCCTGGATCCTTAACCCTAAAACTATTGTTCGAATTACAGACCATAATTGTTTAAAAAAAAACATCAACAACCACCAAACAAAAAAATTGGGCTCCGGCTATGTCTAGAAGTTTCCTTCATCGCCCAATCCTGCAGCTCAATCCTTCGCTGCACCATCACCACCAGCTCCACTTGCCTCTCCAGCATGATCCTTGCCAGCGCCTCCACCCTCAAGCATCGGGATCTCCTCAGCTTCTTCATCATCCTCCAACTCTGCCAGCCTCGCCTTCCAACCCTCTACATCCCATGTGCTCTTGTCGAAGGCAGGATCCTGAGCCTTCATAGCCATCTGCAGCTGGATCTTATACATGGTTATTGCAGCAGAGACCTTGGCATCCTGGGTGATCTCATGCTTCTCATAGTCAAAGTTGATCAGCATCTTGGCAGCATCATCCTTGGTGGCCCGGAGCTCCTTCTGAAGGTCAACTATCTTAAGATCCTTCAACACACCCATTTGTTGAAGGTCAGCAATCTGGCGGTCTTGATCCTCGACGTGGCCAACATACGTCTCTATCTCAGCAAATTTCTGCAAGGAAAACAAGGCATAACATCAGAAACAAGTGATCCCCAAAACTGTCAGGATACACAGACAGGGGCAGTGATCCTTACCTCATTGAAGTAGTCCAGAAACTGTTGGCGGAGCAGGGGCAGACCTTGCAAATCCTCAGAGGCCTTTCTCTTCTTGCTTCCTTTACCCCTGATAGGTGCTTTAGGGGCTGAAGCAGTTGGGCTAGCAGCAGGAGTCTTCTTCCTTGCAGATTTGACATTAGTAAGATCATCGATGCCGAACTTTGAAGCAGACTTAGAGGATTTTCCAGCACCTACACAACCAAAATAAGATAAGTATTCTAGCTAAATTTGAAATCCTACACAGAATTGCTTTTTAAATAAGGGTACTTACTTGACATTGTGACAGAGGCATAGGATACTTCCTGAGAATCCTGGACAGTAACCTGGAAAGTTTTTGTTTCAGGATCGAGCTTCTTAAAAGCCAGAAATCTCTCTTTTGCAGCAGGAGTCAACTTCAGGTGTGAAACGGAGATAGCTGCACAACAAGAAAACAACAGAACATCAGTGATTCTCATGCTACAGGACAAGTTCTACGGTGATCCTTCCAGGATCCTGTATCCGACCATGGGTGACCCACTTCTTGGGCAAATCCTCCCCGTTAGGGATGGTATCTCTCTTTACAAAAAAGAACCGCCGCTTCCAGTTCATGTCATTTTTGGTAACTTTGAGAACAGGATGCTCTTCTCCGGTCTTTCGTTTGAACAAATATCGGTGGGATCCAAAAGTTGTGAGATCATACATCTCAGCCAACTCTGCCATGCCAAGGTCTATCCCTTCTTGTTCGATGATCCTTTCAAGGGTGTATAAGACCCTCCAGATCATCGGCATAGCCTGGATATAGCAGATGCCGGTAAGAGAGAAAAAGGATTGGGTAAACTGAGGAAAAGGATACGAGTATCCTATCATGAAAG
This sequence comes from Helianthus annuus, assembly GCF_002127325.2. Lineage (NCBI taxonomy): Eukaryota > Viridiplantae > Streptophyta > Magnoliopsida > Asterales > Asteraceae > Helianthus > Helianthus annuus. The sequence goes on from NC_035435.2 coordinate 63,731,711, forward strand.
GAGTGACCGGGAAAGCTACCCAAGTCTCAGAGATGAAATCACTTAAAGCGGTAGGACTAAAAGACTTGAAAAGGGTTTCCGTCGGGAAGCAATGACGGATTTTATCGATTTGAGGGTCGGTAAAGCAACACCTCTCGGTGGGGGAATCCTTGATGATCCCTTGACCCTTCAAGGGGCTGCTCTTCTTAGGATCCTTACAGGGAGAGTTCCAGAGCAACATCTTTCACAGAACGATGGAAAAAGAAAAGAAAAACAGAGCAAGGAAGAAAGAAGATAGAGGGGAATACCTGTTCAATCTTCTGGTAGCGGTTATAAAGGGAAGAGTTCCTGAATTTAAATGCAAACGATTCTATCCCTATCTCTATTTATAATCATGATTATGTAGGGCTGTCACCTCCATGACGTCAGATTGCAACGGATAGTTCGTTCTCAACGGCTATATACCCGTTGAGTTAGTTATGGATAAGATCCGGCAAAATATAACTCATTAATATTGTTTTGGTCAAAAATCACACAAGGATAATGTAACCAAACTTTATGAAAACGGGGTATGATGCTTGGTTAATTATGAAAGTAAAGGATCACTTTTGTGATAAAGATGCAAAGACACGATGATTTATACGAGGAAAAAGCCCTTGATCAATGAATGATCTCCGGCATAAAAAACCTCGGGTGATGGCAACTACCGATCACCAACTTCAATATAACAAAAATATGATTACAACTTTGGATGATAATGAGCTGTGTACAAGGATCACTGAGTGTCTAAGTGTTTGATAGTTGTGTCGTATGTCGTGTGTGTTCTTCCGAATGAGGAAGAGTGGTCTTTATACTAGTGTAGGTGACCTATTTAAGGTAGGTAAACTATTAATCAGCTCATTACCCCTTTAGAAATAAAGATAATCTAGCCTAAATTGCTGCCCTTAGATCAAGCCAAGTTTCCATATCCGGTACAACGTCTATCTTCAATTTAGCTCTTGCCATAATTGTGAAAACGCGTTCCTTGATCATGATGCCTAGAGCATATCCTGCTAGATGTTCCTGTAAAATAATATTGTAGTAAGCGAAGGTGACCGTTAGTATAAGGATCACCATAACGTCCCATGATCCTGATCCTGAAGTCCGGCTGAGGATCACTGCCTGCCAAAGAAACAAGGATCACTGGTTAGGATCACGTATAAGGATCACTTATAGTAAAAATCCAGCCCTAACAATTGCCCCCAAAATATAAGGAGTTAATTGTAAATAGACGAGTTATATTTTGTTTCGATCTTATCTCTAACGGGCGACTCCAAGAAACTAGCCGTTATGCTCGGACTAGCCGTTATGATCATTACGTCAGAGATGTGACAATCCTGCAGATCATGATTATAAATAGGAGATAGGGTGAGGATCAGTTTGTATTTAAATTCGAGATACACTCCCTTCATATTCTACACCGAAGATCGATCAGGTATTCTCCTCTTCTCTTTCTTCTTCTCTCTATTCTTCTTTGCTCTGTTTCTTTTTACTCGATCACAATCATGCTGCTCCGGAACTCCCCACACAAGGATTCCAAGAAGGATAGTCCTTTAAAAAGCCAGGGGATTATCAAGGATTCTCCTACGGAGAGGTGCTGCTTTACTGATGTCCACATAGACAAGATTCGCCATTGTTTTCCGGCGAATGTTGTTTTTAAATCCTTTGATCCTACTGCTTTGAGCGACTTTGTCTCAGATGTCTGGGTGGCTTTTCCTGCTACTCCGTTTGCTATAGGTTACTCATATCCTTTTCCAGACTTTACCCAGTCTTTCTTTTCCTTAACCGGCATCTCTTACATCCAAGCTATGCCGATGATCTGGAGGGTTCTTTATACCTTCGAGAGGATCATTGAGCAGGAAGGAATTGACCTGGGGATGGCGGAGCTAGCTGAGCTCTATGATCTTACTACGTTTGGATCACATCGGTATCTGCTGAAACGGAAAGCTGGGGAGGATCACCCTATCTTCAAAGTTACCAAGAATGATACAAACTGGAAACGTCGGTTTTTCTTTGTTAAGAGGGATTCCATCCCGGATGGGAAGGATCTGCCCAAGGAATGGGCCACTCATGGTAGGGTAGAGGATCCTCGAAGGATCACTGTCAGTCCTGTCTCATATGATGAGGATCACTAATGTCTTTTTTCCTTGGTCTTTTATGCAGCTATTTCCGTTGCTCATCTAAAATTGACCCCTGCTGCAAGAGAAAGAGTGTTAGCTTTTAAAAAGCTTGATCCTGAAGTCAGAAGTTTCCAGGTCACCGTCCAAGATTCTCAAGAAGTATCCTCTGCATCTGCCACTATGTCAAGTAAGTATCCTTACAGAAAATAAATTATATGTAGGATTGTTTGATTAATAAAGCAACTTATCTTGTTTTTTGATTGTGTAGGTGCCGGAAAGTCTGCCAGGTCTGTCAAATCAGCTTCTAAATTTGGGTTAAGTGATCTTGCCAATGTTACGTCTTCAAAGAAGAAGGCTCCTGCTGCCAGTCCTTCAGCATCAGCTCCCAAAGCGTCTATCCGGGGCAAGGGGAAGAAGAGGAAGACTACTGAAGATCTACAAGGATTTCCCCTCCTCCGTCAGCAATTCCTTGACTATGTGAATGAGGTAAGGATCACTGCCCCTGTAGGTTATCCGCCTAGCGTATCCTGCTTTTCTTGAGGATCATATGATCTTATGCTTATCTTTTTCTTCTCCTGTTGCAGAAACTTGCCGAGATTGAGACCTATCTTGGCCATGTTGAGGACCAAGAGAGCCAGATTGCTGACCTTCAACAAATGGGTGTGCTTAAGGATCTCAAGATAGGAGATCTTGAGAAGGAACTCCGGGTCATGAAGGCTGAGGCTGCTTAGAGGTTGATTGATATGGATAACGAGAAGCAGGAGATCACCCAAGATGCTAAGGTCTCCGCGGCAATTGCTATGTATAAGATACAACTTCAGATGGCCGAGGAGGCTCAGGATCCTACCTTTGACAAAAGCTCGTGGGATGTTGAAGGTTGGGAGGCAAGGCTGGCAGACCTGGAGGATGAGGATGAGGCTGAGGGGATCCCCATGCTGGAAGGTGGTGATGCTGAGAAGGATCAAGGTGGAGATGCTGGTGGTGATGAAGCAGCGAAGGTGTAGGCTGCATGATTGGGCGATGATGGATATTTCGAGACTAGGCCGGAGCCCAATTTTTAGGATTGGTAGTGGTTTTTTGTGGTTGTTGATGTTTGAAACAATTATGGTCTGTAATCTCTGAACAATAGTTTCTTAGGGTTAAGGATCCTGGATCCTTAGAACAATAGGTAGGATTACAAAAGGTGGAGGGATCCTCTGTTTGGGGAATGAAACCTTTGTGATCCTGCCGCTTTTATTTCCTGCAAAATGCTAAGACCGCATAGACAATGGACACCCTTTGCCAACCCATGTGGACGGGCCACGTTTTGCTGGTAGAAATGTGGGTTGGCAATTTTGACAACTTTTTGAGAGGGTTAATGATCCTTTTGTTTAATAATATAACTTAACTTTTCTGGCTTATCTTGTGTTGTTATCCTTCAATAATCCTCTTATTTCTCAATTGCTATATTTGTTAAAATAACAAGAGTTGACAAAGTGTTTAATAAACTTAGGATATGATCCTGGATCAAATATCCTCATATTGAAAATTCTCAAAGTGTTTTAGTTCAAGGATCATAGGTTCGGTTGTCAGAGTATAAGGGTTGGTTAGGATAAAGAGTATAATCAAAAATAGTCAAGGATCATACCTGAGGATCCACGTTAGGATCCTATCCTTCAATCAAGATGATCATAGATAAGACTTTGATAGTTAATAAGGATTAAGGACCCTTATATGTTTAGACTTCCAAATCCTGAAAAGTGAGATATAACTTGGGACTAAGCCAATGTAAAAAGATAAATTAGTAACTGGGGACATGCCCAAAGGATAACTGAGAATGATCCCAGAGGATCACTGGGGACAAGCCCATAGGATAGCTGGGGATGATCCCAGAGGATCACTGGGGACAAGCCCATAGGATAGCTGGGGACAAGCCCAAAGGATCGTATGTAAACTGGAGTATGGCCCTTTCTGGCAACTATCCAAACTTAGTGACATGAAAATGTCAAAACCTTAGCTAACGTGAAAACGTTAGAAACCTTAGGAACGGATGTATGGTGCGTCCACCATTATACGTAGGATCCTTAATATAGCCAGTACGATGAGGTTGTCAGCCCCGAAAGTGGGTACTGGTCCCAAAGACGTGAACTATACCAGGATCATCGTGCGCTGCTGGCGGAAACTGGGGATAATCCCAAGGATAACTGGGGTTGTACCCAAGGATCTGTGGTGCTTTTGGAGATCTTTGACGATTTGCGGAAGATACCTGAACTATCATAACTCAAATGGTTTGTGAGTAGAGGATGAAGGATACATGATCCTTATCCTTAGGCAAAAAGTAAGAAAATGTAATAGTTTTAGGATAAGCATATTACCAGAGTAAGGATCACCGATATCTTCAGGATCCTTCAAGGATACTTCAATGTAAGGATCACATGCAGGAAGGATCATGTTCACATGAAATATTTCTTTAAGTGAACAGCATTCCAGGCTCTTGGTAACAAGTTTCCTTCCATGGTTAGCAACCTGTATGCCCCCTTTCCTGCTTCAGCTTCAATCAAGTAGGGACCTTCCCACTTTGGTGCTAGCTTCCCGTCAGCAGGATTGATAGTATTTTGAAATGCTTTTCTCAACACCATATCTCCAACTTGGAACTTTCTTATCCTGACATTCTTGTTGTAGGCACCAGCCACCCTTTGTTGGTAGCTTGCCATCCTTATCCTAGCTAGATCCCTGTTTTCCTCAATAGTATCCAAATCCTGAGCCAGGATTGTAGCATTTTCTTCAGGATCACGAGCACTTGTTCTAGCAGTTGGGATCACCATCTCTGTTGGGATCACTGCTTCTGCCCCAAATACTAAAGAGAAGGGTGTCTGACCGGTGGCATTCTTGGGAGTTGTCCTATCAGCCCATAGCACATAAGGTAACTCTTCTGCCCATTTCCCTTTCTTGGATCCTAGCTTCTTCTTCAGATTGTTGATGATGATTTTGTTGGATGATTCTGCTTGACCATTGGCTTGTGGGTGAACTGGTGTTGATGTGATCATCTTGATTCCCCAACTGTCACAAAAGTTAGTGGTTCTGCTTCCAATGAATTGGGAGCCATTATCACATACAATTTCAGAGGGAATGCCAAATCTAGTTATAATGTTTTTTTTAATGAAGGATATGACTTCCTTTTCTCTGACTTGAGCGAAGGCTTCAGCTTCTATCCACTTGGAAAAATAGTCAGTCATGGCAAGCATAAATACTTTTCCACCAGGTGCTTTAGGGAGCTTGCCAACTATATCCATTCCCCATCTCATGAATGGCCAAGAGGATGGTATGGGGTGTAGTAATTCAGCTGGTTGGTGAAGGATATTGCTATGTCATTGGCAAGGATCACACCTCTTAGCATACTCTATAGCATCCCTTTTCATGGTTGGCCAGTAGTATCCTGTTCTAAGGATCCTTGAGAATAATGTCCCTGCCCCCAGTGTGGTTTCCACAATCTCCTTCATGGAAGTCCCTCAACACTTCTTCAATTTCAGGATCCTCAATACATCTTAAATATGGTCCTGCAAGGGATCGTTTATATAGCACATTATTCAAGATTGTGAATTGAGATACCTTGATCCTGAAAGCTCTAGGATTTTCTCCCATTGGAATCTCTCCGTTTTGCAAGTATTTCATTATTGGTGAGATCCATGATCCTGAATAAGGTTGAGCTTCTTTACTAGGGATTACTGCAGTATCCTCTACTATTTCCATGGCCACCTGATTTTCAATAGCAGGAGCCAGGATATGGATGATAGGGATACTTATATCTTCTGGAATCTTCAAGGATGATCCTAGGTTGGCCAATGCATCAGCCCCTGTGTTCTCCTCCCTTGGTACCTGTGTCAAGCTAAAAGAAACAAAAGAGAGTGCCAATTCTTTGACTATCTCTAAATATTTGGTTAGTTTTTCACCTTTAACAGCATAGGATCCGTTAAAGTGATTAGTGATCAATAATGAATCTACATATACGTTAAGATACTTTACCCCCATATCCTTAGCGATTTGTAAGCCAGCAATTAGGGCTTCATACTCAGCCTCATTGTTAGTTGCTTGGAACTCACAGGCTATGGAGTGGGGTATTATGTCCCCCTGTGGCGATTTTAGTAGGATCCCTAGCCCTGTGCCTTTGATATTTGAGGATCCGTCAGTGTGCAGGATCCAAGGATCCTTGGTCTCATCCAGCTGCTGGACCTCCAATTCTGCTTCCTTTTGTAGATCACTACTGAAATCAGCCACAAAGTCAGCTAGTGCTTGAGATTTAATGGCTGTTCTTGGTTCGTATCTTATATCATGGGCACTAAGCTTCACTGCCCACTTAGCCATTCTCCCTGACATGTCCGGTTTCCTGAGGACATTCTTAATTGGAAAATTAGTTTTAACAACAATAGTATGGGTTTCAAAATAATGCCTTAACTTAGTGGATGCCATGATTAATGCAAGGATAAGTTTTTCGAGGTGTGAGTACCTGGATTCGGCATCAAGTAGACTTTTACTTACATAGTAGATAGGATATTGTGTACCTTCGTGATCCTTAACAAGGACAGCACTTACAGCGGTTGAGGATACCGCTAGATATAAGGATAACACATCTCCTTTTTCCGGTTTTGCTAATGCTGGTGCTGAGGACATATATTCTTTTAGGGCTTGTAAAGCATTCTCATGCTTCTCAGTCCATTCGAACTTCTTATTCTTCCTTAGGATATCGTAAAATTCTCTGCATTTCTCTGAGGATTTCGATATGAACCTGTTCAAAGCTGCTATCCTGCCTGTTAGTTTTTGAACATCCTTGGCATTGGCAGGAGATTTGATATTTATTAATGCTTTGATTTGTTCCGGGCTTGCTTCAATGCCCCTCTGGGTTACCATGTATCCTAAGAATTTTCCTGCCTTAACACCAAAATGGCATTTTGAAGGATTAAGTTTCATGTTGTAATGATCAAGGATATCGAATGCTTCTTCTAAGTCCTTTAGGTGATCCTCAGCTTTCTTTGACTTGACCACCATATCATCTATGTACACCTCCATAGTTTTTCCAATTTGATCCTTGAACATCATATTTACCAGCCTTTGATATGTTGCACCTGCATTTCTTAGTCCAAAGGGCATGGCAATATAACAATATAAACCGGTTGGGGTCATAAAGGCTGTATCCTCTTGGTCAGATGGTTCCATCTGGATTTGTTGGAATCCAGATGATGCATCCATAAAGGTTAACAGTTCATGCCCCGCTGTTGCATCCACCATAGAGTCAATGTGGGGTAACGGGAAAGGATCCTTGGGACATGCCTTATTCAAATCAGTGAAATCGACACATACCCTCCACTTTCCGTTTTTCTTTTGGACAACAACCACATTGGCTAACCATTTTGGATACTTTACCTCTCTGATCATACCTGCTCGAAGTAGTCTCTCTACTTCTTCTTGGATAATGGCACTCCTTTCTGGTGCAAACTTCCTCCTTTTTTGATGGATTGGCTTGATAGACCTGTCAATGCCAAGTTTGTGAGTAATAATATCCTTAGATATACCTGTCATATCTTCATGTTTCCATGCAAAGGTAGATTTTCTTCTTTTGAGGAAGGATATCATGTCTTCTTTCATCTTGCTAAGGATCCCTGATCCGATATAGATTTTTGATTCAGGATCACTAGGATCCAAGAGGATTTCATCTATATCTTGTTCCCTTGCCTCCAAGACATTCCTTGGAGGATACTGTAATTGCTATTGCTCCCTTGGCTTCGAGGTTGGCTTCATAGATGAGGTATAACAATCCTTAGCCTCTTGCTGATCACTGTCGATCTTGATTATCCCCCATGGGCTAGGGAGCTTCACACATTGATGGTAGGTAGATGGAACTGCTTTCATGTCATGTATCCAAGGCCTGCCAAGGATAACGTTGCAACAAGATAAACAGTCAATAACATAAAATTTTTGGTAATTATGTAATCCTTCCACGTAGATTGGGAGTTTGATGTCCCCCAGAGTTTTCTTCGTTTCTCCACTGAATCCAACAAGCACGGAGGATCTTGGTATGATGTCTGATTCTGGGATTCCCATCTTCTTCAAGACATCAAGCTGGATAATGTTCACTGAGCTCCCTCCGTCAATAAGGATCCTGCGGACAAAATGATTAGAGATAAAGAGAGTGATAACTAAGCTATCATGGTGAGGATCCTGAACATTAACGCGATCATCCTCATCAAATGTTATCATCTTCCCTTCTGAGACACTTGAGGTTCTAATAGGCCTTTCTCCATTATCCATTTTTGATTCTTTTGCATGTCTTTTGGCTGCTGAAAAGGATGTACCACAAATGTCTGATCCTCCGGATATGAAGTTAATCACTTGTGCGTTTGCCGGAGGTGCTGGAGCCTTTTCAGGGATCCTTTCAGGATCCTGGGTCCTTTGCTTTTTTCTCCCCAACAATTCTTTTAGATGCCCCTTGCTTAGCAGGTATCCAATTTCTTTTCTTAAGGCTATGCAATCTTCAGTTAGATGCCCGAAATCCTCATGGTATGCACACCATTTGGACTTGTCTTTAGTCCCGGATGGTTTATCATTCTTCCTGGGCCATCTGGCTTTTTCACCTAGATTCTGCATTGCAAGGATCAGTTCATGATTATCAACGGAAAAACAATATTCTGAGATTGGAGGATATTCTTCATCATCCTCTTCTTGGTCAACAGCATGCACATTCTTGTTCTCATTTCTATGGTAGGATTTGAACTTGTTGCTTTTGAAGGAGGATCCTTGCTTATCTTGTTTTGAGGATCCTACTTGTCTTTCCTGGATCCTCTTGTCGTCCTCTAGCCGGATAAACCTGAGTGCTCGAGTTCTTACTTCATCTAAATTCCTGCATGGTGTCATAACAAGATCATCATAGAATAATGAATCCTTAAGCAGTCCCATTTTGAAGGCTTCAACAGCCGTAGCCATATCCAAGTTGGGAATGTCCAAGGATTCTTTACTAAATTTAGTTATATAATCCCTTAATGATTCGTTATGATTTTGAGTTATCCTGTACAAATCACTAGTTAATTTTTCAAATTTTCTACTACAAGAGAATTGATTATTGAATAAATTAACTAAATTGGCAAATGAAGTAATAGAGTAAGGGGGAAGACTTAGCAGCCACTTAAGAGCTGATCCGGTAAGAGTAGATCCAAATCCTTTACATAGGCATGCTTCCTTCAATTTTTCTGGGATAGGATTGATCTCCATCCTCTCCCTGTATTGTGCTATATGCTCCTCTGGATCCGTTGTGCCATCATACAGCTTCATGGTAGGGATATGGAATCTTTTGGGTACCTCTGCATCACAAATTGGTGGTGCAAAACGGGATACCTTGTGGCTTCCATCCGCAATCTCTGGGATAGGCTTGACTACCCCTGGAACACTTGAGATCATGTCCTTTAGTTTCTGTAATTCCCTGGCCATAGCATGATTGGTACCTGTATCCTGCATGAATCCAAGGTTAGTAGTAGGATAATTATTTAAAGTGTTACCTCCCATTGGGTTCAAGTTAGGGAATCCATATTGCTGGGATTCTGGAACAACGGAGGGACCAGTGGAAGCAATGGTCTGCATTGGAATGAAGTCCCCTTGATGGACATCTAGACTTCCTGTTTGCAAACTTTTTAGGGATCCTGGCATCTGTAAGGATCCTGGTATCTGGGATGATCCTGGAACGAAGGAGGATCCTTGAACCTGGGATGATCCTGGAACAAAGGAGGATCCTTGGCCCTGGAATGATCCCGGAATAAAGTAGGACCCTGGAAACTGCTGTGTCTCCGGATAGGCTCCCGAATTCCTGAAGGATCCCATGTACTGAGGATAGGATCCTACTGGCTGAAAATGTGAGCCTGACGTCTGAGTCATCGCTGCCGAGTTGAGATGTGATCCTCTTGACTCCCCTGTAATTTGCACGTCCGGGATCCCTGATGGCTGGGAAGTGATCATTGGAGTATCAAAGCTCAAGGATTTGGGCATCAGTGGAGAATGATCCTCTGCCGCTTTCTTTTGTCTTTTGAGATCTCCAATTTCCCTGAGGATCCTTTCGTTAGTTTCATCTTGCCGCTGCATACGATCCTTCATCTGCAAAATTAAAGCAAATACATCACTAGTACTGGGAATAGAAGAATTCATAGCAGAAGAAGATAGAGGTTTAGAGGAAGTGGGAGTTGATCTCTTCTCAGTATTTTTCTGAGATCCTGCCGGTGGAGGAGGCAAGGTGATCTGTGATGAAGTGACCGCAGACATCGCCGTGGACGTGTTCTTCAATGATGAAGCCATGTAACTCTCTGAAATGATTTCGAACAAAAGATTTTCTTATGAATGAAGCACCAATTGCCCCACGGTGGGCGCCAAACTGTTTTGGTCAAAAATCACACAAGGATAATGTAACCAAACTTTATGAAAACGGGGTATGATGCTTGGTTAATTATGAAAGTAAAGGATCACTTTTGTGATAAAGATGCAAAGACACGATGATTTATACGAGGAAAAAGCCCTTGATCAATGAATGATCTCCGGCATAAAAAACCTCGGGTGATGGCAACTACCGATCACCAACTTCAATATAACAAAAATATGATTACAACTTTGGATGATAATGAGCTGTGTACAAGGATCACTGAGTGTCTAAGTGTTTGATAGTTGTGTCGTATGTCGTGTGTGTTCTTCCGAATGAGGAAGAGTGGTCTTTATACTAGTGTAGGTGACCTATTTAAGGTAGGTAAACTATTAATCAGCTCATTACCCCTTTAGAAATAAAGATAATCTAGCCTAAATTGCTGCCCTTAGATCAAGCCAAGTTTCCATATCCGGTACAACGTCTATCTTCAATTTAGCTCTTGCCATAATTGTGAAAACGCGTTCCTTGATCATGATGCCTAGAGCATATCCTGCTAGATGTTCCTGCAAAATAATATTGTAGTAAGCGAAGGTGACCGTTAGTATAAGGATCACCATAACGTCCCATGATCCTGATCCTGAAGTCCGGCTGAGGATCACTGCCTGCCAAAGAAACAAGGATCACTGGTTAGGATCACGTATAAGGATCACTTATAGTAAAAATCCAGCCCTAACAAATATTACATAAATACTCCTTATATTTTGGGGGCAATTGTTAGGGCTGGATTTTTATGACCTATGATCCTTACTTGGTATCCTAACAAGTGATCCTTGTTTCTTTGGCAGATAGTGATCCTCAGAAGAGCTCCAGGATCAGGATCATGGATCATCCTAAGGATCCTCATACTAACAATTGTTCTCTTTGGATTTAATGCTGTTTTGCAGGAATTACGAGTTGGACCAGGTCTTAGCAACGTAAACAAGGAATCTGTCATGCTAATTTCGCACATGCATAATCAAAGATGGATGTTATGGAGAATATGGAAACTCAGCACAATTCTAGGGCAATTGATTAGGCTAAATTTACTTCTATTTCTAAAGGGGTAACGAGCTAGTAGTTAGGTGATTTGCCTAAAATACAACCACACACACTTGTATAAATTGCACTCTTCAGCATTTGGAAGACACGACACATTTCTCACACGCTTTAGCATATGATACTATAGTGATCCTTGTACCTAGCTCGTTACCATCCGAAGTTGTAAACATTGTTTGTTATATTGAAGTTTGGTGATCGGTAGTTTCCATCACCCGAGGTTTTTTATGCCGGAGATCATTCATTGATCAAGGGCTTTTTCCTCGTATAAATCCTTGTGTCACTTGTGCAATTTTCATTATAGTGATCCTTATCTTTGTTCATCAAACCAAGCATCATTCCCCGTTTACAAAGAGTTTGGTTGCATTATCCTTGTGTGATTTTTGACCAAAACATTATGTTAGTAAAAGTTTATTAGATGCTGAAACTAGATATTCACACTTAGAGAAATTGATATTGGCCCTAGTTATGGCATCAACTAAGCTTAGACATTATTTTGAGACACATAGGATTCATGTTAAAACTAATTATCCTGTTAAAAATGTGCTTAGGAAACCTGAGATGTCGGGTAGAATGGCTAAATGGTTAGTAAACTTAAGTGCATATGATCTAATATATGAACCTAGAAATGCTATAAAGTCTCAGGCTCTAGCAGACTTTGTGGCTGATTTCAGTAGTGATATTCAAAATGAAGTAGACCTAGAAGTACAACAACTAGGAGAAACCTTAGAATCCTGGACATTATATACAGATGGTGCATCTAATGTAAGAGGTGTAGGATTGCGTATACTACTAAAATCGCCACAGGGGGACATACTACCCCAGGCTATTAAATGTGAATTTTCTGCTACCAATAATGAAGCTGAGTATGAAGCTCTGATAGCAGGATTAGAATTGGCTAGAAATATGAATATCAGATGTTTACAAGTATATGTTGATTCCCTGTTGATTAGTAACCATTTCAATGGATCTTATGCAGTAAAAGGTGAAAAGCTAGCTGAATATCTTGAAATTGTTAAAAAAATAGCAGGATATTTCGGAATTTTTACACTTGAACAAGTACCAAGAGAAAAGAATGCTGAAGCTGATGCTCTAGCAAACTTAGGATCTACTGTCAGGATACCAGAGGGAACTCAGATACCAATAGTTCACATCTTGTATCCTGTAATGGAACATTTCAAATCTCAGGATAAAGACGTAGCATGTATCTAGGATCCTGGTGATGGATATCCTGAGAAGGATCCTGAATCCTGGATGACTCCAATTGTGAAGTATCTTCAAGAAGGAGATATCCCAAAGAATGCAAATCCTAAGGCTTTTAGGATGAAGGTATCTCATTTTACTATTATAAATAATGTTTTGTATAAGAAATCGCTTGCAGGTCCGTACCTAAGGTGCTTGGAAGATCCTGAAACGAAGGAGGTACTTTAGGATATACACGAAGGAGACTGTGGCAACCATACTGGGGGCAGATCTCTGTTCTCGAAGGTGTTGAGAACAGGATATTACTGGCCGACCATGAGAAAGGATGTCGCAGAGTATGCTCGGAAATGCGATGCATGTCAAAGACACGGCAATATCCTGCATCAGCCTGCAGAACCATTATATCCTATCGTATCCCCTTGGCCGTTTATGAAATGGGGTATGGATATAGTGGGAAAGCTTCCAAAGGCTCCAGGAGGAAAGGTTTTTATGTTGGCAATGACGGATTATTTCTCCAAGTGGGTTGAAGCAGAAGCCTTTGTCCAAGTTAGAGATCAAGAAGTGGTATCCTTCATAAAGAGGAATATCCTGACAAGATTCGGGATACCGGCCAAGATAAATTATGATAATGGATCCCAATTTATCCACAAAAGAACTACTGATTTTTGCAAAAGTTGGGGAATTAAGATGATCACGTCAACACCAGTGCATCCTCAAGCAAATGGACAAGCAGAATCCTCGAACAAGATAATCGTCAATAACTTAAAGAAGAGGTTAGGTGTCAAAAAAGGAAAATGGGCAGAGGAACTACCATTTGTCCTATGGGCTGATAGAACAACTGTGAAGAATGCTACTGGGCAAACCCCATTTTCTTTGGTATTTGGGGCAGAAGCCTTGATCCCAACAGAAATGGTGATACCGACAGCTAGATCAAGACTACAGGATCCTGAATCAAATCCTGAAATCTTATGTCAAGAACCGGATACTGTGGATGAAATAAGAGATGCAGCAAAGCTAAGGATGGCGGCATACCAGTAGAGGATAGCCAAATCGTATAATAAGAATTTAAGGACTAGAAGATTTCAAGTTGGAGATTGGGTGTTGAGGAAAGCTTTTCAGAATACTACTAATCCTGCTGATGGAAAGTTAGCTCCAAAGTGGGAAGGACCTTATGAGATTGAATCAGAATCAGGGAAAGGAGCATATCGACTCAAGAATATGGAGGGGGATATTCTACCAAGATCCTGGAATGCTATACATCTCAAAGCCTATTTCAAGTGAGTTTAGAATTTAATTTCTAACTCAGGATGGTATGAATTCTATCTCTTTTAATATATTTGATATTATTTATTCTTTTGAACCCAATACTGACTTAAGCATCGGAGGGGTGTTAGCCAGGTTAACACCCACCTTAGTTTATAATTGTTTTGCAGTATATGCTTCGGGATATAGCTCCAGGATACACACTTAGGATACTTCGAAAGATTAGAGGATTGGCCCCCTCTCTCACGTTTAAGGGATCCTGATCCCTTCACAGGTTTAAAGGTATTCACCTTTCTCACGAATTGGGTTTAAACACCCCGCTTGGAGCGCAAGTTATTCAGGGATAGTTCAAGGTGGCGGGACCAGTTCATGTAAAAGTGGCTGACAATTTCGTTACTGTTGGCTATACCCTGGATCCTAAAGGTATATGAGGATTGATCACCCTCTTTCGCAAAAGGGTATTTTCATACTCTCTAAGGTTTAAAGGTTTTCACCTTTCTAAGTCTTGGAGTTTATACACTCCCACCTGTAGCGCATGAAAATTTTGGATTTTCCCCAGAATATTTAAGGGTTTATCCCTAGAATATTATGGATTTATCCCTAGAATATTAAGGGTTTATCCCCAGTGAAACTAAACTTTTTGACAAGTTCCAAAGATATGACGAACTACGATTATGTCTACACACGTTCTTCTGTTGGTGAAAAGTTACGAAGTTTAATCACTAAATGAAGAAATACTCAAGTGTGTCATATATTGATGCAATGTCCTGCACAGACAGGGGACATCCATGCCGGGGACATTGCAAAGGATTCAAAGGTTAAGGTTGGAAATTATTGCCTAAGTGTTTCAGGTATGATTTATTAATTTTCAAGTCTTGATAACCTTATCTAATTGATCTAAGTTTTCTAAAAAGTCATATTCAACCAAGTTTTGTCTAATATTTTGATAACAAAAGTATTGAACATTTCATCAGTATCCTGACAAGGATATTTGATCAGGATATTCAAAACATACCTTTCAAAACAAAAACATAACAACAACAAATAAGGCTAAAAGGTTAGTTTATTATTATTGGTCCAAAAGATTGTATTCTTGGTTTTATCTCAAAAAGAGACCCATCCACCAAGAATACAACTAGTTTTAAAGCATGTATACATAAACAGTTGAAGGCTCCGTCCTGAAAACATAGAATCCCTCCACCTCCAACTGTTGAATTGTTCTAAAGCATGCAGGAAATTAAAATTGTTCTAAGTACAGGATGACAAGATGATCCAGACCCTACAAAGAAAAATACAGGGAAGGAGGTCATGGGCTCGATGGATTCCATGAAGCCAAAGTCATCATAAGAGAAACCTTCGGCAGCAGCAGCAGAGGGCTTAGAGCTGGTGGCAATAGATGGCTCCTTTTTTCGTTAGGACAGGCTTGGGGTAGCTGTCAAGCTCCTCAAGGAATGTTCGAAACAGATATCCTTACCAGACATGTTGGAATGACTAAAAAATATATCCGTTGGAATCAGGATATCCAACAGTTATACTTTTGGGGACAATTGTTATGGGTGAAATTCTGAGCCCATATCCTGACACTATATCTTGATTTTATGATAGCTGATTACGATCAGGATACCGGACCAGGATATTGGTAACATCCGGAGGCAGTATCCTGACTATTACTAACAATTTGCTTGTAAACGTTGGTTACAAGGGACTAAAGTTCATAAGGACCAACTCATCCTGACGACCCGATCAAATTGGTTAGGATAAAGACGTTGATGGCGGAAAAATAGCTCTTGTAACGGTCAGCATTGAAGAAAGGCGTATTTTATGGGAATTACGGGTGCTGGTCAAAGATATTAATGTTGTAACAGTTATGGAAGCTTAAATCCTGGAGTTATAGTTAATATACGTGTGGAAAACAAGTTGAAACAGTCCCCCAACATTTAGAAAGGAAATAATCTCAGTATCCCGGATTTTTAGCATAATATCCCGAATTTTTAGCATAGTTAGTTAAACTTAGAAACTATATAAAGGGGATGCCAGATCCATAGGTTACACACATTTTCGAGTTCTCTAACTCTCACACTCTTCTTTCTAGCAACAATCACACATTAACACTCATCACTTGCAATCATTGTAACACTTAGTAGCGATCTGAGCATTATCCTACATTGTATCCTGATATATTTCAAGCAATAAGAAGAACAAGGCAGCCGACGATTGTCAGTATTTTGGTCAAAAATCACACAAGGATAATGCAACCAAACTCTTATGTAAACGAGGAATGATGCTTGGTTTGTTGAACAAACCAAGCATCATTCCCCGTTTACATAAGAGTTTGGTTGCATTATCCTTGTGTGATTTTTGACCAAAACAGTTTGGCGCCCACCGTGGGGCAATTGGTGCTTCATTCATAAGAAAATTTTCTGTTGGTGATCATTCCGGAAGTGTTGCATGGCCTCATCGTTGAAGAATACTTCCACAGCGATGTCTGCAGTCAATTCATCTAATGGCATTCCACCTTTGCCTCCACCACCAGCTGGATCTCAGAAAAATGCTGAGAAGAGACCAACTCCTATCTCCTCTAAACCATCATCTTCTGCTCTAACTTCTTCTATTCCCAGTACTAGTGATATATTTACTTTGATTTTGCAGATGAGGGATCGTATGCAGCAGCTAGACGAAACTAATGACAGGATCCTCAGAGAAATCGGAGATCTCAAAAGGCAAAAGAAAACGGCAGAGGATCATTCCCCACTGATTCCCAAATCTTTGAATTTTGATACTCCAATGATTACTTCTCAGCCATCGGAGGTCCCAGACATTCAACATATGGGTGGATCAAGAGGAGTGCATTTCGGCCCAGCAGCAATTACTCAGGCATCTGGATCATATTTCCAACCGGCAGGATCCTACACCCAGCATATGGGATCCTTCATGAGCTTAGGATCCTCCTTCGTTCCAGGATCATCCCAGGTTCAAGGATCCTCCTTTGTTCCAGGATCATCCCAGGTTCAAGGATCCTCCTTTGTTCCAGGATCATCCCAGGTTCAAGGATCCTCCTTCGTTCCAGGATCATCCCAGGTTCAAGGATCCCTTCAGATACCAGGATCCTTGAAGAATTTGCAAACAGGAAGTCAAGATGTCCATCAAGGAGATTTTATTCCAATGCAGACCATTGCTTCCACTGGTCCATCCATCATCCCAGAATCCCAGCAATATGGATTCACATCCAATGTTTCTAACTTGAACCCGATGGGAGGTAACACTTTTAATAATTCTCTTACCACTAACTATGGATTCATGCAGGATACAGGTATCAATCATGTTATGGCCAGAGAACTACAAAAGTTGAAGGATATGATATCAAGTGTTCCAAGGGTAGTCAAACCTATCCCGGAAATTGCAGATGGAAGCCATAAGGTATCTCGTTTTGCACCACCAATTTGTGATGCTGAGATACCCAAAAGGTTCCATATCCCTACAATGAAGTTGTATGGTGGTACAACGGATCCTGAGGAACACATAGCACAATACAGGGAGAGGATGGAGATCAATCCAATACCAGAAAAATTAAAGGAAGCGTGCCTATGCAAAGGATTTGGATCCACTCTTACTGGATCAGCTCTTAAATGGCTGCTAAGTCTTCCCCCTTACTCTATTACCTCGTTTGCTAATTTAGTTAATTTATTCAATAATCAATTCTCTTGTAGTAGAAAATTTGAAAGATTGACTAGTGATTTATATAGGGTAACTCAGGGTCATTGTGACACCTGTGTCACCACGAACACCAAACAAATGCCAAACCTATGAAACATTGTGTTTCATACCTGGGATTTGTATAAATATGTGTATCTTTTGCACATATCATTTCTCGTTCAATTCCGAGCTTTAAATCGCTTTCTGGAAAGTTATACGCGCACTGGTGCGTAAACGTAATCAGTTTAGCGCGACAAACACACCGGAATAGTGAAATAGGCTTAACATACCTTAAATGACCTTTACATAACTTAGAAATAAGTTTTGGAAGGTTTGGTATGGCAAAAACAAGTTTATTCGATCGCAGGGACTATTTGCGTCAAACTACGAAACTATACCGATTCGTAAGGTAACGAATAGTCCGGAACTTGATCATAAGTTAAACATACCATATATAACCTAATCATAGCTTAGAAACAAGCTTTGAGTGGTTCGGTGTGCGAAAACATGCTTATGTGATCTTTCAGGGACTAAAAGTGTCAAAAACGGCGTAAGTTTGCATTTTCGCGCATATCTTACGTTCTGACCACATCTGGACATCCAAAATTTTTGTACACACTAAAATATTTTTATTTTAGTGATCTTCATGCAAAAATTCCATTCGTCGCTTAATTTGGATCGATTTTGCGTTCGTTACGACTTCCGTCGTAATTAACCGAACAACGCGATTTTACGATCAAACGAACCGACATCCGAGATAGTTTTGAGCATGTTTTGAGTCCCCTATACTTTAACTTCATTTTAGAGCCTTGAAATGAGGTTAACGGGGTTTAAACGCATCGAAAAAGGCTTTAAACGCGTGCAGGGACCATTTCTGCCATTTTTGAAACTTTGCTGAATCAGACACGCCGTAGCGTAGCGCGAGCCCTATGGCCTATGCCGTCGCGCTACGCGAGTGCCTCATCTGGGCAGAATATGTGTTTTCAGCAACAGTTTGTAATTTCAGGGGCCAATCTTGCAATTTCTTTGTGTGGTAACCAAGTTACCACCTCTCCAAGGCTTTGCACCTGCTCCTAACACATGTATGGCTAGGATTAATGCTTAATGGCTAAGAAAAACAAGTGGAATGATCTTGTTAATCCACTACAACTATAAATAGCCATCAACTTCATTCATTCCATGCTCATACCTCATTCTTCTCCTCTCTAATCTGCTTTGGAGCTCTCTTCTAAGCTTTTTGGGACTTGTCTTCTTTGTAGAAAAGATAGCAAGGACTATTGTGAGCCTTCTTTCATTCTTTTTATTGCTTTTTTCCTTATGTAGTGCAGAAAGTCAAACGTTTGGCCAACAGTTTGACTTTCGGTTTTGACCATCAATTGGTCAAGTCAAAGTTCAATTGAACTTTGAAACGTGATTGTAATCACGATAGTTATAATCCTTCGTGATTATAGCCGCTGATTACCACGTTAACTAGTTGTAGTGTCGAGTCAAAGTTTCGGTCAAAATGCGTTTTAGCACGCATTTTGCAACGGAACTACTTTAGGGTATCAAAACGCTTTGTTTTGATACCAAATCAGTAGGTTAGACATGTTTTGATATGTTTAACTCGACACTATTAGTTTAGTGCTTGTTTAGGGTCGTAAGGTAAGCGGTCTAAACAACCGCTTAGCCTTTCGAACCCGACCCATTTGGTCGATCTTTAAGATCCGACCAAGCTTAGTTAGTGATCATAGTTGCATAGGGAATAACCACCTGAGGTTATACCTTATGATCACATAGGATTGGTTAGTCGTATGCTAGTTAGCTTGTATGCCCATAGGAAATGACCAAAATGCCCTTTTGAAGCTAGAATCCGTAATTTGACTATGTGAACATATTTTTGACAAGTAATCTGATTTAGTAACATGTTTAGGGATAATTGGGCATGTAAGACTTGACATAGCACATAGATTACCATCCGAACATAGTTTTACGCAAACGACGCATTATAGTGGCTTATGTTACCATAATGTGTCGAAACGGGTCAAAAGCACTTAGGTAGGCCTTCCAATCAGAATGCTAGCTCTATTAAATCATACCATATGGGTTGCAATACTCATTTGATTTATAGAACTTCATTCTATCCTATCTCCCGATTTAGGATCCGATTGTTTAACATAGTGATCCATACTAGGTGCCACTTGATTCCTTGATTTCCCGAGCTTTGTTAGGACACTTAATCAAGGATACTTGCAATCTCAAGTGAGTACATAGTCCCCTCTTTTACTGTTTTCAATTGTTTTGGGGTGAAACATATATGCCTATCTGTTATTTTCCTGATTTTAAACTATATGATTACACATGCTTAATACATATTCTTTTGACAAATTAAACAATTACCTATGGTTTAAACACTGATTTTCCAAAACTTAATAAACAAATTGTTGGATTGTACCATTTTTATACATTCACCCAGCCGATTGGTAGTATGATATAGCGCTATAGGACTAGACACCCCATTCCTGTTGTATGGAATGTCAGAAACCAAATTTAAACCAAATAGAGATTGCCTTCGTGGTGTTTCTATAGTCTCCAAAGTGTAGTTTGATACACTAAGGCTTTGTTGAATACCAAATCACACTCTCTTTGTATATGTTGATATACTACAAAAGTACAGTTTGATGTGCTCTCAAATGTGATCTACCAAAGTATATTTTGATATACTATGTACAAAAATCCAACATATGTTTTAACACACCTACTTTGTTATTTAAACCAAAGCATAGTTGATATGCTATTTTTAAACCAAAGCATAGTTTGATATGCTACTGTTTACCAAAGTATAGTTTGATATACTACCAACTTTGTTATTTTAAACTAAAGTATATTTTGATATACTATCTAAAGCTTAGTTGATATGCTACTTTTAACCAAAGCATAGTTGATATGCTATTTACAAACCAAAGTATAATTTGATATACTACCAATACTTTTATTCTTAAACCAAAGTATATTTGAGATATACTACCGAAACTATTATTTTAATTACTAAAGTATATTTTGATATACTATCCATTTAACTATTTCAAAACTAAAGTATACTATGATATACTATTTGTACAAACTTTTCAAAACCAAAGTATATTTTTGTCTATACTATAAACCCGTTTTCCAAAACGACACATTTTCAGAAACAAAACTTTTACATTAGATTCATGGCTATTTTGAAAAACATAAAACCTTTTCTCATATTATCTAAAGCCATGAATCTAATACATAAAATCCTATGTTACTCACAGGCATTTTTATGCTGACGTACCATATTTTCATATATGTTTCAGGTACTGCTATGTGATGATTGTTGATGCACGCTACATATAGGATGGACTTGTGCCTTAGCGACTTAAAACTGAGAAACAATTATTTGTTTTATTCTAAATTGTACCAAAACATTGAATTCAATAATTCAATAAAACAAAACTATTTAATCCATGGTTGTGAAACAATGATTCTGTTACAACACTCCCCGACGTTTCCGCCACGTTTTGTTGTTTTACGTGGTTGGGGTGTGACAGAAAAGTTGGTATCAGAGCCAATGGTTATAGGGAATTAGGTTATTAGTAATGCTTTGACCTAGACTATAACCTTCCTAGGACCCTATCACAAGTTATCTTGTGTTTAGTCTTAAAACAATACACGTCACCTATCCTTAGGTGATAACCACAACGAGAACACAATAACAAATCCGCTTCGAAAATTAATCATCTATCCTTGGATGATTGATTACTAGGTTTTGAACCCTTCCAGTTTGATTCATCTTTAGCTTTGTGCCTTTTGAGTTTTCAAAATCCCGTCAAAGTTTGAGTCTAAATAATGTGAACACGTGCAAACTGGAAGAGTGAATGCCTGTACCCTGAGTTTTCTGTCTAAGGCTAGAGTGTTCGTACAAATCCGCAGTATCGGACCAGTCACTCTTACCTGGGAACTCTTGGGGTGAGTGTTCACTTATAGGCGAGCATGTCTTCAGTGATACATTATGTTGACCCATTTACTTTGATTTGTCACAGTGTCGTTTGTTTGTTTTAAGTAACGAACAAATGATCACAATCCTTATGCTTTGTCGATATTCTTAACATCCAGTTTTGAATATCCAATGACATCTCACTTGTTTTTCCCTCATGTTTCTTTGCTCTTTTAGAATATGCCTCCTCGACGTGATCCAGCTCAGGATGCCGCTTTGGCAGCCTTAATCGCTCAGCAATTCGCTGCTGTGCTCCCGAACCTTATCACCCAGATAAATCAGGCAAACAATAACAATAACAATGTTCCGTGCACCTTTAAAACATTCAACTCAGCTAAGCCACTCACATTTACTGGGTCTGAAGGGGCCACAGGGCTCCTACAGTGGTTTGAGAGTCTCGAAAGCACGTTTCGTCATGTACAATGCCCAAACGAGCGAAAAGTTGAGTTTGCGTCAAGTGTATTCCAGAAAAGAGCACTCACATGGTGGAATGGCATAATGAGGGATCGAGGTGCCAATGTAGCAATGGCACAAACCTGGGAAGAGCTTCGGGCTCTAATGATGAAGGAATTCTGTCCTCGTCATGAGCTTAGGGCTTTGGAACGGGAATTTGATGATCTCAAACAAGACAGTGGTGAACATCGAGCCTACACTGATCGTTACGAGGAATTAAGTCTGTTATGTCCTACCATGGTTACGCCCTTGGATAAGGCGATTGAAAGATACATCGATGGTCTTCCTGACCCAGTTCAGGATATTGTTACTGGTAGCAACCCTACTACCGTCAGACAAGCCATCGAACTATCTGCCACCCTGACTGAATCTCAAATCAGGAAGGGTAAGCTTTTCCGAAAAGGCGATCCGAGACCATCTGACAAGATAGCACAAGATAAACCAAAGGAAAAAAAAACCGAGTCCTCTAAGAAGTCGAAGAAGCGTAAGGCTTCACAAAACTTCGCAGTAGTCGCTCAGAATGATCAGGTTGCACCAAATCAGCCAGCACAGCCTCGTGCTAGGAAGAACTATACTGGTACTGCACCCTTGTGCAACAAATGCAACCTTCATCATGTGAATCAGACACCGTGTCAGAAGTGTACCCACTGCGGGCGATTGGGACATTTGGTCAATACATGTCGCCATGTTATCCAAAACCAAAATGCTGCAAATCCTGCTGTTGTTCGAGCACAGTTTCCTCCTGGATCGTGCTATAACTGTGGTGATCTTACTCACTACAGGAACAATTGCCCAAGACTTGTTAATACAAATCCAGCACGCGGACGAGTATTTAACATAAACGAGGCAAACGCGAATGACAACGCAGCAGTGAACAATTAGTCTTTTGTATTTCCTTTGTTGTTATCTTTTGACATTTGAGACAATTCAGTTATTATAAATAAAATGGTTGTTCCAAATTTTATTTCCAAAACTGATCCGATTGCGTGTTGGCATACCCCTACAATATCAACACCAATGAACCATGTTCTTTCCAGAACAACTACTCGTATGGTTCCTTCATTCTATGATCATTTGTGATCTCCCCAAAAATCCTAAGTACTAGTTTCTTTTAAGAAACAAAGTACAGGTGCAATCCTTAATCAGATACTTGAAATACCATTTCAAATCTTTGATTTGATAAAGGTGCTATCGTAAGTCCTTAATTGGATTCTTTATTTATCCTAATACGAATGTTATAACACGACAGAAACAAATTCCAAATCCTTATAAGATCTTCCTATCTTCATAGTTAGATTCTTGAGGATATTTTAAAGTACTAATTGAAGTCCGTGATTGGATTTCTAGTGTACTTCAAATTCACAAACGAGCTAATAATTAAATTAACGAATACACAATTTGGTGATTTTGTGTTTATGTGTAACTCCAAAGCTCGTTATCTAAGTCCTGGTGGAATCTTCCGTATTTTCATATGTTAGATTCTCAGAAGGATACTCAAAGTACTGTCTTAAATCCTTAAGGGGCTTCTATGCAAATAGTAAGAACCTTGGATTCCAAAGTGCTGATTCAAAATGATTATTTGGTTCCGAGTTATAAAGATCCCTTAAGTGGTATATTTAAAGAGATCATGCAACGGTCTAGTTAAGGAAGATCATGTGTTGATCTGGTTAAAAGGATCGTTCATTGATCTAGTTAAAAAGATCCTTGGTGGTCTAGTCAAGTCATTTTATGGTTATTCGATTGATTTTACCCTACACATTATGAGATGAACTGTGCGGACTGTGCAAGGAATTACGTAATTATGGATGCATACGTAATTATGGAATTCAGTGCACAGAAACCACAGCAAGTTTTATCATGTGTTAAGACCTATAGTGATAAGAATAACGAGACGGGAACAATGTAAAAAGGGCATGGTGGATACGCCGCTGGTACTTCCTATATATAAGTGTTCCTTATTACATTGCGAAAGTAGCGTTATTTAAATTGCTAGAAGTCCTGGACCTTGACCAATGTCAATCTTATTTTGCATTCTCCGACTCTGATTTCGAGCACACACAAGTTTCCTATAATAGTCTTCATAGGAAACATCCTCCTATCCGTCGTTCGAAACCCCATGTGTTTGTTACTGCAACATTTTGGCAGTTAACAGATTCGCTAAGAATCCAAACGTGACCTAGAGTTCTACTCGGGAAACAAAGGATTCACTTGAAAGCGAAACGATCACAGTTGTCTTCACAAGTTTCCTCTAGAATTAAATTTCGGGACGAAATTTCCTAAAGTAGGGGAGACTGTGACACCTGTGTCACCACGAACACCAAACAAATGCCAAACCTATGAAACATTGTGTTTCATACCTGGGATTTGTATAAATATGTGTATCTTTTGCACATATCATTTCTCGTTCAATTCCGAGCTTTAAATCGCTTTCTGGAAAGTTATACGCGCACTGGTGCGTAAACGTAATCAGTTTAGCGCGACAAACACACCGGAATAGTGAAATAGGCTTAACATACCTTAAATGACCTTTACATAACTTAGAAATAAGTTTTGGAAGGTTTGGTATGGCAAAAACAAGTTTATTCGATCGCAGGGACTATTTGCGTCAAACTACGAAACTATACCGATTCGTAAGGTAACGAATAGTCCGGAACTTGATCATAAGTTAAACATACCATATATAACCTAATCATAGCTTAGAAACAAGCTTTGAGTGGTTCGGTGTGCGAAAACATGCTTATGTGATCTTTCAGGGACTAAAAGTGTCAAAAACGGCGTAAGTTTGCATTTTCGCGCATATCTTACGTTCTGACCACATCTGGACATCCAAAATTTTTGTACACACTAAAATATTTTTATTTTAGTGATCTTCATGCAAAAATTCCATTCGTCGCTTAATTTGGATCGATTTTGCGTTCGTTACGACTTCCGTCGTAATTAACCGAACAACGCGATTTTACGATCAAACGAACCGACATCCGAGATATTTTTGAGCATGTTTTGAGTCCCCTATACTTTAAATTCATTTTAGAGCCTTGAAATGAGGTTAACGGGGTTTAAACGCATCGAAAAAGGCTTTAAACGCGTGCAGGGACCATTTCTGCCATTTTTGAAACTTTGCTGAATCAGACACGCCGTAGCGTAGCGCGAGCCCTATGGCCTATGTCGTCGCGCTACGCGAGTGCCTCATCTGGGCAGAATATGTGTTTTCAGCAACAGTTTGTAATTTCAGAGGCCAATCTTGCAATTTCTTTGTGTGGTAACCAAGTTACCACCTCTCCAAGGCTTTGCACCTGCTCCTAACACATGTATGGCTAGGATTAATGCTTAATGGCTAAGAAAAACAAGTGGAATGATCTTGTTAATCCACTACAACTATAAATAGCCATCAACTTCATTCATTCCATGCTCATACCTCATTCTTCTCCTCTCTAATCTGCTTTGGAGCTCTCTTCTAAGCTTTTTGGGACTTGTCTTCTTTGTAGAAAAGATAGCAAGGACTATTGTGAGCCTTCTTTCATTCTTTTTATTGCTTTTTTTTTCCTTATGTAGTGCAGAAAGTCAACCGTTTGGCCAACAGTTTGACTTTCGGTTTTGACCATCAATTGGTCAAGTCAAAGTTCAATTGAACTTTGAAACGTGATTGTAATCACGATAGTTATAATCCTTCATGATTATAGCCGCTGATTACCACGTTAACTAGTTGTAGTGTCGAGTCAAAGTTTCGGTCAAAATGCGTTTTAGCACGCATTTTGCAACGGAACTACTTTAGGGTATCAAAACGCTTTGTTTTGATACCAAATCAGTAGGTTAGACATGTTTTGATATGTTTAACTCGACACTATTAGTTTAGTGCTTGTTTAGGGTCGTAAGGTAAGCGGTCTAAACAACCGCTTAGCCTTTCGAACCCGACCCATTTGGTCGATCTTTAAGATCCGACCAAGCTTAGTTAGTGATCATAGTTGCATAGGGAATAACCACCTGAGGTTATACCTTATGATCACATAGGATTGGTTAGTCGTATGCTAGTTAGCTTGTATGCCCATAGGAAATGACCAAAATGCCCTTTTGAAGCTAGAATCCGTAATTTGACTATGTGAACATATTTTTGACAAGTAATCTGATTTAGTAACATGTTTAGGGATAATTGGGCATGTAAGACTTGACATAGCACATAGATTACCATCCGAACATAGTTTTACGCAAACGACGCATTATAGTGGCTTATGTTACCATAATGTGTCGAAACGGGTCAAAAGCACTTAGGTAGGCCTTCCAATCAGAATGCTAGCTCTATTAAATCATACCATATGGGTTGCAATACTCATTTGATTTATAGAACTTCATTCTATCCTATCTCCCGATTTAGGATCCGATTGTTTAACATAGTGATCCATACTAGGTGCCACTTGATTCCTTGATTTCCCGAGCTTTGTTAGGACACTTAATCAAGGATACTTGCAATCTCAAGTGAGTACATAGTCCCCTCTTTTACTGTTTTCAATTGTTATGGGGTGAAACATATATGCCTATCTGTTATTTTCCTGATTTTAAACTATATGATTACACATGCTTAATACATATTCTTTTGACAAATTAAACAATTACCTATGGTTTAAACACTGATTTTCCAAAACTTAATAAACAAATTGTTGGATTGTACCATTTTTATACATTCACCCAGCCGATTGGTAGTATGATATAGCGCTATAGGACTAGACACCCCATTCCTGTTGTATGGAATGTCAGAAACCAAATTTAAACCAAATAGAGATTGCCTTCGTGGTGTTTCTATAGTCTCCAAAGTGTAGTTTGATACACTAAGGCTTTGTTGAATACCAAATCACACTCTCTTTGTATATGTTGATATACTACAAAAGTACAGTTTGATGTGCTCTCAAATGTGATCTACCAAAGTATATTTTGATATACTATGTACAAAAATCCAACATATGTTTTAACACACCTACTTTGTTATTTAAACCAAAGCATAGTTGATATGCTATTTTTAAACCAAAGCATAGTTTGATATGCTACTGTTTACCAAAGTATAGTTTGATATACTACCAACTTTGTTATTTTAAACTAAAGTATATTTTGATATACTATCTAAAGCTTAGTTGATATGCTACTTTTAACCAAAGCATAGTTGATATGCTATTTACAAACCAAAGTATAATTTGATATACTACCAATACTTTTATTCTTAAACCAAAGTATATTTGAGATATACTACCGAAACTATTATTTTAATTACTAAAGTATATTTTGATATACTATCCATTTAACTATTTCAAAACTAAAGTATACTATGATATACTATTTGTACAAACTTTTCAAAACCAAAGTATATTTTTGTCTATACTATAAACCCGTTTTCCAAAACGACACATTTTCAGAAACAAAACTTTTACATTAGATTCATGGCTATTTTGAAAAACATAAAACCTTTTCTCATATTATCTAAAGCCATGAATCTAATACATAAAATCCTATGTTACTCACAGGCATTTTTATGCTGACGTACCATATTTTCATATATGTTTCAGGTACTGCTATGTGATGATTGTTGATGCACGCTACATATAGGATGGACTTGTGCCTTAGCGACTTAAAACTGAGAAACAATTATTTGTTTTATTCTAAATTGTACCAAAACATTGAATTCAATAATTCAATAAAACAAAACTATTTAATCCATGGTTGTGAAACAATGATTCTGTTACAACACTCCCCGACGTTTCCGCCACGTTTTGTTGTTTTACATGGTCGGGGTGTGACAGTCATAATGAATCATTAAGGGATTATATAACCAAATTCAGTAAAGAATCCTTGGACATTCCCAACTTGGATATGGCCACAGCTGTTGAGGCCTTCAAAATGGGATTGCTTAGGGATTCACTGTTCTATGATGATCTTGTTATGACACCATGCAGGAACCTAGATGAAGTAAGAACTCGTGCACTCAGGTTCATCCGGCTAGAGGATAACAAAAGGATCCAGGAAAGACAAGTAGGATCCTCAAAACAAGAAAAGCAAGGATCCTCTTTCAAAAGCAACAGATTCAAATCCTACAATAGGAATGACAACCAGAACGTGCATGCCGTTGACCAAGAAGAGGATGATGAGGATTATCCTCTGATTTCTGAATATTGTTTTTCCGTTGATAATCATGAACTAATCCTTGCAATGCAGAATCTAGGAGAAAAAGCCAGATGGCCCAGAAAAAACGACAAACCAACTGGAACTAAAGACAAATCGAAGTGGTGTGCATACCACGAGGATTTCGGGCATTTAACCGAAGAATGCATCGCGTTAAGAAAGGAAATTGGATATCTGCTAAGCAAGGGGCATCTAAAAGAGTTGTTGGGAAGAAAAAAGCAAAGGACTCAGGATCCTGAGAGGATCCCTGAGAAAGCTCCAGCTCCTCCGGCAGATGCACAAGTAATCAACTTTATTTCTGGAGGATCAGACATATGTGGTACATCCTTCTCGGCAGCTAAAAGGCATGCAAAGGAAGCTAAAATGGATAACGGAGAAAGACCTATTCGAACATCAAGTGTCTCGGAAGGAAAAGTTATAACCTTCGATGAGGATGATAGAATTAACATCCAGGATCCTCATCATGACAGTCTAGTCATCACTCTCTTTATCTCTAACCATTTTGTCCGCAGGATCCTTATCGACGGAGGAAGCTCAGTAAACATTATCCAGCTTGATGTTCTGAAGAAGATGGGTATCCCTGAATCAGATATCACACCAAGATCCTCCGTACTTATGGGATTCAGTGGCAAAACTAAGAAAACCCTGGGGGACATCAAACTCCCAATTTATGTGGAAGGATTACATAATTATCAAAAATTTTGTGTTATTGACTGTTTGTCTTGTTGTAATGTTATCCTTGGCAGACCCTGGATACATGATATGAAGGCAGTCCCATCCACCTACCATCAATGTGTGAAGCTCCCTAGCCCATGGGGAATAATCAAGATCGACAGTGATCAGCAGGAGGCTAAGGATTGTTACACCTCGTCAATGAAACCAGCCTCGAAGCCAAGGGAGCAATAGCAATTACAGTATCCTCCAAGGAATGTCTTGGAGGCAAGAGAACAGGATGTGGACGAAATCCTTTTGGATCCTAATGATCCTGAATCAAAAATCTATATCGGATCAGGGATCCTTGGCAAGATGAAAGAAGACATAGTATCCTTCCTCAAAAGAAGAAAGTCTACCTTTGCATGGAAACACGAGGATATGACACGTATATGTAAGGATATTATCACTCATAAACTTGGCATTGACAGGTCAATCAAACCAATCCATCGAAAAAGGAGGAAGTTTGCACCGGAAAGAAATGCCATTATCCAGGAAGAAGTAGAAAGATTACTTCGAGCAGGTATGATTAGAGAGGTAAAGTATCCAAAATGGCTAGCCAATGTGGTCGTTGTTCAAAAGAAAAACGGAAAGTGGAGGGTATGTGTCGATTTCACTGATTTGAATAAGGCATGTCCCAAGGATCCTTTCCCATTACCCCACATTGACTCCATGGTGGATGCAACGGCGGGGCATGAACTGTTAACCTTTATGGATGCATCATCTGGATTCCAACAAATTCAGATGGAGCCATCTGACCAAGAGGATACAGCCTTTATGACCCCAACCGGTTTATATTGTTATATTGCTATGCCTTTTGGATTAAGAAATGCAGGTGCAACATATCAAAGACTGGTAAACATGATGTTCAAAGATCAAATTGGACAAACTATGGAAGTATACATAGACGATATGGTTGTAAAATCCAAGAAAGCTGAGGATCACCTAAGGGACTTGGAGGAAGCATTTGATATCCTTGATAATTATAACATGAAGCTTAATCCTTCAAAATGTCACTTTGGTGTTAAAGCAGGCAAATTCTTAGGATATATGGTAACCCAGAGGGGCATTGAAGCAAGCCCGGAACAAATCAAAGCTTTAGTGAATATCAAATCCCCTGCCAACGCTAAGGATGTGCAAAGGCTAACAGGCAGGATAGCAGCTCTAAACAGATTCATATCCAAATCCTCAGAAAGATGTAAAGAATTCTATGATATCTTAAGAAAAAATAAAAAATTCGAGTGGACTGAAAAGCATGAGAATGCTTTACAAGCCCTAAAAGAATACATGTCCTCAGCACCAGCATTGATGAAACCAGAAAAAGGAGATGTGTTATCCTTATACCTTGCGGTATCCTCAAAAGCAGTAAGTGCAGTCCCTGTTAAGGATCATGAAGGTACACAATATCCTGTCTATTATGTAAGTAAGAGTTTACTTGATGCTGAATCCAGGAATTCACACCTTGAAAAACTTATCCTTGCATTAATTATGGCATCTACTAAACTAAGACATTATTTTGAAACCTGTGTTATTGTTGTTAGAACTAATTTTCCAATTAAGAATGTCCTCAGGAAACCAGAGATGTCCGGAAGAATGGCTAAGTGGGCAGTAAAGCTTAGTGCCCATGATATAAGATATGAGCCCAGAACAGCCATCAAATCTCAAGCATTAGCAGACTTTGTGGCTGATTTCAGTAGTGATCTACAAAAGGAAGCCGAATTGGAAGTCCAGCAGCTGGATGAAACTAAGGATCCTTGGATACTACACACTGACGGATCCTCAAATGTCAAAGGCACGGGGCTTGGTATACTACTAAAATCGCCACAGGGGGACATAATACCCCATTCCATAGCTTGTGAGTTCCAAGCCACTAATAATGAGGCTGAATATGAAGCCTTAATCGCTGGCTTACAAATTGCTAAGCATATGGGGATCAGGTATCTTGAGGTATACGTGGATTCATTGTTAATCACTAATCACTTTAATGGATCCTATGCTGTTAAAGGTGAAAAACTAACCAAATATTTAGAGATAGTCAAAGAATTGGCACTCTCCTTTGTTTCTTTCAGTTTAACACAGGTACCAAGGGAAGAAAATATAGAAGCTGATGCATTGGCCAACCTAGGATCATCTTTGAAGATCCCAGAGGATATAAGTATCCCCATCATCCATATCCTGGCTCCTGCTATTGAAAATCAGGCGGCCATGGAAATAGAAGAGGATACTGCAATGATCCCTAGTGAGGATACTCAATCTTATTCAGGATCATGGACCTCACCAGTCATAAGATACTTACAACACGGGGAAATTCCTATGGGAGAAAATCCTAGGGCTTTCAGGATTAAGGTATCTCAATTCACAATCCTAAATAATGTGCTATATAAGCGATCTCTTGCAGGACCATATTTAAGATGTATCGAGGATCCTGAAGTTCAAGAAGTGTTAAAAGACTTCCATGAAGGAGATTGTGGAAACCACACTGGGGGCAGGGCATTGTTCTCAAGGATCTTAAGGACAGGATACTACTGGCCAACTATGAAAAGGGATGCTGTGGAGTATGCTAAGAAATGTGATCCTTGTCAAAGACACAGCAATATCCTTCATCAGCCAGCTGAATTTCTACATCCTATACAATCCTCTTGGCCATTTATGAGATGGGGGATGGATATAGTTGGCAAGCTCCCTAAGGCACCTGGTGGAAAAGTATTCATGCTTGCCATGACTGACTACTTCTCCAAGTGGATAGAGGCTGAAGCTTTTTCCCAAGTCAGAGAAAAGGAAGTTATATCCTTTATTAAAAGAAACATTATAACTAGATTTGGCATTCCTTCTGAAATTGTATGTGATAACGGTTCCCAATTTATTGGGAGCAGGACTAATAACTTTTGTGACAGCTGGGGGATCAAGATGATAACATCAACACCAGTCCATCCACAAGCTAATGGTCAAGCAGAATCATCCAACAAGATCATCATCAACAATCTGAAGAAGAAGCTTGGATCCAAGAAGGGGAAATGGGCAGAGGAATTGCCTTATGTGCTTTGGGCTGATAGGACAACCCCCAAGAATGCTACTGGTCAAACACCCTTCTCTTTAGTATTTGGGACAGAAGCAGTGATCCCAATAGAAATGGTGGTTCCAACTGCCAGAACAAGTACTCGTGATCCTGAAGAGAATGCTGAAAACTTAGCTCAAGACTTGGATACTATCGAGGAAATCAGGGATCTGGCTAGGATAAGGATGGCGAGCTACCAACAAAGAATGGCTGGTGCTTACAACAAAAATGTCAGAATAAGGAAATTCCAAGTGGGGGATATGGTATTGAGAAAAGCATTCCAAAATACCATCAATCCTGCTGACGGGAAATTAGCACCAAAGTGGGAAGGCCCTTACTTGATTGAAGCTGAAGCAGGAAAAGGGGCATATAGATTGCTAACCATGGAAGGAAATTTGTTACCTAGAGCCTGGAATGCTGTTCACTTAAAGAAATATTTCATGTGAACAGGATCCCCCTAGCACATATGATCCTTACAATGAAAGCATCCTCGAAGGATCCCGATGATGTCAATGATCCTTACTCTGGTAATATCCTAATCCTAAACTATTCCATTTTCTTATTTTTACCTAAGGATAAGGATCATGTATCCTTCATCCTCCTCTCACGAGAATTTGAGTTCTGATAGTCCAGGTATCCTCAGCATATTATTGATAGTCTTCAAAAGCATCTCAGATCCTTGGGTTCAACCCCAGTT
This sequence comes from Helianthus annuus, assembly GCF_002127325.2. Classification (NCBI taxonomy): domain Eukaryota; kingdom Viridiplantae; phylum Streptophyta; class Magnoliopsida; order Asterales; family Asteraceae; genus Helianthus; species Helianthus annuus. The sequence continues at coordinate 63,764,552 of NC_035435.2, forward strand.
ATCCTTGGTCTTGTCCCCAGTTTTCGCCTGTAGCGCACGATGATCCTGGTATAGTTCATGTCTTTGGGACCAGTACCCACTCCAGGGGCTGATAACCTCATCGTACTGGCTATGCCTAGGATCCTACGTATAATGGTAGACGTACCATACATCCGTTCCTAAGGTTTCTAACGTTTTCACGTTAGCTAAGGTTTTGGCATTTTCATGTCACTAAGTATGGATAGTCGCCAGTAAGGGCCATACTCCAGTTTACATACGATCCTTGGGCTTGTCCCCAGTTATCCTTCGGGCTTGTCCCCAGTTATCCTTCGGGCTTGTCCCCAGTTATCCTTTGGGCTTGTCCCCAGTTACTAACTTATCTTTTATATTGGCTTAGTCCCAAGTTATATTCCATTCTTTCAGGTTTTCGAAGTTAAACAATTAAGGATCCTTAATCCTTATTATCCATTAAAGTTTTACTTATGGTTATCCTGATTAAAGGTTAGGATCCTAAATTGGATCCTCAGGTATGATCCTTAACTATTTTTAATTTTATTCATTATTCATTTGAATAACCCTTAGACCTTGACAACTGAACCTACGATCCTTACAATAAAATACTTTGAAAATTTTCGATTATAGGATATTTGATCCAGGATCATATCCTAAATTTCTTTAACATAATTTGCTCAACTTTTCTTACTCAAACAAACATGTATCAAAACGATTGGAAATTAAAAGGATAACAATACGAGATAAGCCAAAAAGATTAGAGTTATTTTATTAACAAAGGTTTGAAACCCTTCAAAGTTGTCAAAATTGCCAACCCACGTTTCTACCAGCCAAACGTGGCCCGTCCACATGGGTTGGCAAAGGGTGTCCATTGTTTGTGCGGTCATAGCATGCAGGTAAATAAAAGGCGGCAGCATCACAATGGCTTCATCCCCCAAACAGAGGATCCCTCCACCATTTGCAATCCTACCTATTGTCTGAAGGATCCTGGATCCTTAATCCTAAAGCTATTGTTCAAAGTTACAGACCATAATTGTTTAAAAACATCAACAACCACAAAAAAATTGGGCTCCGGCTATGTCTAGAAGTGTCCTTCATCGCCCAATCCTGCAGCTCAAGCCTTCACTGCACCATCACCACCAGCTCCACTTGCCTCTCCACTCTGATCCTTGCCAGCATCACCACCTTCAAGCATCGGGATCTCCTCAGCCTCCTCATCATCCTCCAACTCTGCCAGCCTCGCCTTCCAGCCCTCCACGTCCCATGTGCTCTTGTCGAAGGAAGGATCCTGAGCCTCCGCAGCCATCTGCAGCTGGATCTTATACATGGTTATCACAGCAGAGACCTTAGCATCCTGGGTGATATCATGCTTCTCATAATCAAAGTTGATCAGCATTTTGGCAGCTTCATCCTTGGTAGCCCGGAGCTCCTTCTCAAGATCAGCAATCTTGAGATCCTTCAGCACACCCATCTGTTGGAGGTCAGCAATTTGGCGATCTTGATCCTCGACGTGGCCAACATAAGTCTCTATTTCAGCAAATTTCTGCAAGGAAAACAAGGCATAACGTCAGAAACAAGTGATCCTCAAAACTGTCAGGATAACAAACAAAGCAGTGATCCTTACCTCGTTGAAGTAGTCCAGAAACTGTTGGCGGAGCAGGGGCAGGCCTTGTAAATCCTCTTAGGCCTTTCTATTCTTTCCTTTACCCCTAATAGGTGCTTTAGGGGCTGAAGCAGTTGGGCTAGCAGCAGGAGTCTTCTTCCTTGCAGATTTGACATTAGCAAGATCATCAATGCCAAACTTTGAGGCAGACTTAGAAGGTTTTCCAGCACCTACACAACCAAAATAAGATAAGTATTCTAATTAAATTTAAAATTCTACATAGAATTACCTTCTAAATGAGGATACTTACTTGACATTGTGACAGAGGCAGAGGATACTTCTTGGGAATCCTGGATAGCAACCTGGAAAGTTCTTGTTTCTGGATCAAGCTTCTTGAAGGCCAAAAGTCTCTCTTTTGCAGCAGGTGTCAACTTCAGATGAGAAATGGAGATAGCTGCACAATAAGCAAGAAAATATCAATGATCCTCATCCTAAGGAACATGTCTTATGATGATCCTTCCAGGATCCTCTATCCTACCATGAGTAGCCCACTCTTTGGGCAGATCCTTCCCATCAGGGATGGTATCTCTCCTAACAAAAAAGAACCGTCGCTTCCAGTTCGTGTCGTTCTTGGTAACTTTGAAGACAGGGTGATCCTCCCCAGCTTTTCGCTTAAACAAATAGCGATGGGATCCGAAAGTGGTAAGATCATACATCTCAGCCAGCTCCGCCATACCAAGGTCTATCCCCTCTTGTTCAATGATCCTCTCAAGGGTATATAACACCCTCCAGATCATGGGCATAGCCTGGATATAGCAGATGCCGGTGAGAGAGAAGAAGGATTGAGTGAACTGTGGGAAAGGATACGAATATCCTATCAAGAACGGAGTAACCGGGAAAGCTACCCATGTATCAGAAATAAAATCACTCAAAGCGGTAGAAGTAAAAGACTTGAAGATGGTGTTCGCCGGAAAATAATGACGGATTTTGTCGACCTGAGGATCGGTAAAACAGCACCTCTCGGTGGGAGAATCTTTGATGATCCCTTGACCCTTCAAGGGGCTGTTCTTCTTAGGATCCTTATGAGGGGAGTTCCGGAGCAACATCTTTGCAGAATGATGGAAAGAAACAGAAAAACAGAGTAAGAGAAGGAAGAAAGAGGAAAAGAGATACCTGATTGATCTTCGGACGAGAATATAAAGGGAGTCTCTCTTGAATTTAAATGCAAATTGATCCTATCTCTAACTCCTATTTATAATGATGATTTGCAGGGCTGTCACTTCTGTGACGTCAGGATTGCAACGGCTAGTCCGTCTCCAACGGCTAGTTATCCGTTACTTTGTTACGGATAAGATCAACAAAATATAACTTGTTTATTTACAATATTACTCCTTATATTTTGGGGGCAATTGTTAGGACTGGATTTTTATGACTTATGATCCTTACATGTGATCCTTACATGTGATCCTAACCAGGGATCCTTGCTTCTTTGGCAGATAGTGATCCTCAGAAGAGTTCCAGGATCAGGATCACGGAGCATCCTAGGGATCCTCATACTAACGATTGTTCTCTTTGAATTTAATGTTATCTTACAGGAATTTCGAGTAGGATCCGCTCTTAGCAACGTAAACAAGGAACTCGTCTTTACAACTTTGGCATATGCATAATCAAAGATGGACGTTGTGGACGATATGGAAACTCAGCATAATTTAAGGGCGATAATTTAGGCTAGATTTACTTCTATTCCTAAAGGGGTAACGAGCTAATAGTTAGGTTATTTACCTAAAATACGACCACACACACTTGTATAAGTAGCACTCTTCCACATTCGGAAGACACAACACACTTCTCACACGCTTTGACACAAGATACTATAGTGATCCTTGTACTTAGCTCGTTACCATCCGAAGTTGTAAACATACTGTTTGTTATATTGAAGATTGGTGATCGGTAGTTGCCATCACCCGAGGTTTTTTATGCCGGAGATCATTCATTGATCAAGGGTTTTTTCCTCATATAAATCCTTGTGTCACTCGCATATTTTACACTAAAGTGATCCTTTACTTTGTTCAACAAGCCAAGCATCATTCCCCGTTTACATAAGAGTTTGGTTGCATTATCCTTGTGTGATTTTTGACCAAAACAGTCAGCTCCCGAGGTTTTATGCCAGAGATCTAGATTGATCAAGGGCTTTCCTCGTACATCCCGTGTCAACCTTTACCTTTTTTGCTCATTGTTTGATCGTAGATACAGCTCAATATCCTGAGCCGTATCCTGAAAACTGTTTTTGCAAACAACTTAATTAGCATATTTTCAACACACTTTCTTAGCACACTACCTCACTTTACTAATTAGATCACTTAATTGCTTCGGTAATTTTTGACCAAAACAATATGATAATCAAACTTGTAAGTTTGATCTCAAACACCAAAATCTTGAACTTGGAACAATCCCTGATGTAAATACATCGGAATCGACGAAGCCTTCGCCGACCTAGCGTAGACATCCCATTGTAACACGCAACATAGACCAGAAACCCATCATGTTAACAACTAGCATTGGTGTGACCTATGCTGAATATAGTGTAGGCTACGCCACCTACAACACTTGTACACGATTTTCGGTTTTTAAAACGAGTCAATCTCGTACTTCTTAAACCTGCTTCTAGTCAACATGAACATCAGCAATGGAGTTAAAACTCAGAGTTCTAATAATAATTTTAGCCTTGTTAATATTCCAAACTCTTACCACCAACCACATTATTAACAATCCTTGCACACACAAAAAGGGTGGAATCATAAATCCTTAACATGCCATTAAGACTCGACATTTTTTTTCTAGGTATTGCCAATCTTCATATTTGCAGGAAGGCATGAGTTCACAACATTGTAGAAATACTTGCCATTTCATACCTCGTACCTTACATTATACAACAAAGTTGAATCTAAACAATATATAATATAAGTCTCATTAACAACAAGATAGATAACATACCATTTTAAAATCCCAAAGGCTACATACGTAGCCACCTATCATCACTTGTTACTTTAATCATTCTAAAGGTTAGGTATCATCTAGCGATTCTTTTGCATTACCAATAGTAGAGAAATCAATGTTTAATCCAATATGGTCATTACGCCATAATCCTACATTTTTACGTAAATATCAGTGATATTACCAACACCGTAACAAGTCAAATACAATATCACAATACATGTGTAAGATAACTTACCTTTGCCCGTAGGACTAGCTATACTTCGAATCCCCTTTCGGACTCGTTGACTTCTTGTTAGATGCTACCGAGCATAATTCCCTTTTTCTTCAATTCCATTACTGGAATTTCACAACGAATCAAGCCTTTCGAATAAACGGTTTCATATGAGAAAACAAACTCTTCATGTAACATGAACCGAAACTACATTTAGAGTTGTGTTTTCCTCTGGCACAATTCTTTAGCCTTGTAACATCCTTGTAAGGACGTTTGGACAACCATGTAACCATTCATGTTTCTTGTTTTTGACCCCTATTTTCTGTTACAACTAATCGCAACAAAATTACATATTTCTAGACCTCAGATCAGAAATTCCTCTAGTGAGAATACTCATCTATAAGTTAGGAAACTACAGTTCAAATTGCATTACGATCCGACCGTTGGATCATCGGGAACAACCCAATCTTTGAAACTATGTTTTCCAAACCAGAAATACGAACTGTTGGGAAAATGGATCATAAATCGAACATGCAGACCTCTAAAATACATTCCGACCATTGATTATGATCATCTATTTGTGAGGATCATACTGTAAACTTTTAAGATGATCCAATGGCTAGAACTCTCGGATCAGCCAGTTCTTTGAGGCTATGTAGTTAAAAAAAAACAACCACCCAAATTTGAACAGAACCATTTCCAAAATTTTGATGGTTAAAACTGGGATCTAGATTTTATATTGAACTGAAATGGAGCTTACCATGAAGTTTGGGATGTCGAGAATTGGTTCCAAACAAAAATTAAGGGTAGTAGGACCACCATCACTCGCCACACCCGGACCACCGTTGGTCACCGACCGCCGCACCTCCCTTCTCGCTCTGGCTCCAGCCTTCTCTCTCTCTAAATCCAGAAAATAAACCCTTTTTTTGCAACTAATGAGCCATGAATGACTTTTATACATTCAAAAATGTGTTAACTACAATGCATCCCCCTTAAGTTTGATTTGTTACAACAATGACCCCTCAAGTTCAGGTGAGTCACAAGATGATGTAACGGTATGCCGATATATATTACTCTGAACCAAAGTCGTCATGTTTCCAAAGATTATATTAAAAATATAATGCGCTAAATTTTTCTACTCATCAAATTCTTTACTCTTAAAATAAGTCTTTACCGATAGTAAAATATCATATTACAATTTCACCCGAGAATAGGATGTTACAAGTTTCATCTCTAAGACTCCCACTATTGAGGTTACAACAGTAACTTCTGCTCCAGTTGGAAGTCCCTAGAACCAAGAAAAACGGGCATTTGTTTCTAATGATATGAATTATTTTCCTGTTATTAAAACAAATACAACCACCTCTGGTGGGAATTCAGATGATCCTATTAAGTTAGGTGATGAATTAAGATATAGGGAATTGATGTATAGAATGTCTTCAGTTTAAAACATTGTTGGACAAATGAAACAAATGATGAAACAGATGTTGGAGGCTTCTAAAAGTCAGCCTAGCCATCAGCAAATCACCCAAGAGCTATGGAATTCTGTTCAGCGAATCCTTGCTGCTCAAAGGGAATTAGCTGAACTTAACCATGACAAGCATATGGAATTGATCAGAATCATGGTTGAGGCTAGATATAAGGATACTCAGGCAGACATCAGGGGTATCAAAGAATCCCCGCAAAAGCTTACTGGCTCTTCCCCTGCACCTGTTTTTGAAAAGGATGATGATGATGATGATGATGATGATGATGATGCCAAAAAGGGGGAGAAAGACTCATTAAGAAAGTTGGAGCCTGATCCTAAAGTAAAACCAAAGGGCCAACAAAAACAAAATCCAGGGTCTGCCAAAGAAACTTCTGCTAAAACTTCAAAAAAATCAGATGTTGGTAAGAAAAATTGATGAGATCGTCAACATCCAAACTGCTGAGAAGATTTTAGAAAAGCAGAAGAAGCAAGATACAGAAGAGAGCAAAGACTACATCTAGAAGAAAGCACATGAGGAGAAAATGAAAATGGAAAATATTGGTACTTCACAAAGAAGGAAGTCTTTCAGAAACAATAGACCACTAATAGCCACCTTTCCCAAAACATTTGTTGCTCCTAAAAGGCATGTATCCTCTGTGTGACACCTGTGTCACCGCGACCATCAAAAAAATACCAAGCCGATGAAATATTGTATTTCATACTTGGGATCTTGTATAAATATGTGTATCTTTTGCACATATCAATTCTTGTTCAATTTCAAACTTTACATCGCTTTCTGGAGAATTATACGCAAACTGGTGCGTAAACGTACTCAGTTTATTGAGACAAATACTCCGGGACATCAACATATACTTAACATACCTTAAATAACCTTTACATAACTTAGAAATAAGTTGTGAAGGCTTTGGTATGGCAAAAACAAGTTAATTCGCTTACAGGGACTAAACTTGACAAACTACGAAAGTATGCCAATTTGAACTGTAACGAACATTCTGGAACATGTCCATAAGTTAAACATACCATAAATATCCTTTACATAGCTTAGAAATAGGCTTTGAAGGGTTTGGTATGCTAAAACAAACTCTTGGATCATTCAGGGACTAAAAGTGTCAAAAAGTGCACAAGTTTGCACTTTCGCGCATAACTTACGTTCTGAATAAATCCGGACATCCAAAAATTTATGTAAGCATCCTAATATTATGCCTTAGTGTTTGGCATGAGAAAAATCCATTCGTCGCGTCATTCGGATCATTTTTCGCGCTTATGCGCATTCCGTCGTAATTAACCGAATATCGCGATCGTACGGCCAAACGAGCCAACATCCTACATATTTCTGAGCATGTTTCATGTCCACAATGTTTAAGCATCATTTTAGGGCCTTAAAGTTGGCTTTACGGGCCTTAGAAGTGTCGGAAATGGCTTAAATACGCAACAGGGACCAAAACTGCCATTTTTGAAAGTATGTGCAGATCAGACAGGCCCAGGCGGCCCGCCTGAGTTTTGACAAATCCTGATGCGGGCCGCATGGCCCCTTCAGTAACAGAATTTTGTCTTTCTTGCACAACTTGGCCTTTCAAACAACCCAAAGGGCAATGCCCTTTCACCAAATCAGGAGCCAAGGGTCACATTAAGCCACCACAACTTTGTGACAAGTGTACGGCTTGGATCGTGGTATGGTATTCAAGAAACGATCCTAACGGCTCTACTTTTCTTATAAATACCCCCCCCCTTTTGATGTAAAACTCACACAATCTGATCAAAATGCTCTAAGTTGATGCCATTGCTTCATACCTGAGCTCTTTGATCTAGATTAGCATTCGGGGACCCTCCGTAAGTATTCTTTCGTTCTTTTATTCGCTTTTCGAGTCTGAAAGTCAACGTTTTGTTGACTTTCTGCATTAACCAGCCTATGGTCAACACGAAGTTCATGGAACTTCATAACGTGAGCGTGATCACGATGGTTATAGTCCGTAGTGACTATACCTACTGATTACCACGTTATCTAGGCTCAAGGACGAGTCGTAGTTTCGGCCAAAATGTGCATTCTTGCATATTTTGTAACCAAACTACTCGTGAGCATCAAAGCCGTTTGTTTTGATGCCAAACCTGTTTTCTAAACTTAGTTAAGCATGTTCTAACATGCTTAGCTCGTCACTTTTAGTATAATGCTTATATAGGGTCGTAAGGTAAGCGATCTAAACCATCGCTTATACTTTCGAACCCGACCCATTTGGTCGATCATTAGGATCCGACCAAACACATTAGGTGACCATAGCTATAACCTTCCGAGGTTATGCCTTGTGGTCACGATGTTAGGCGTTCCAGACGCGTTCTACGCGAACGACGCGTGAGGTGGCATAAGCTACCTAAACGGGTCGTAATGGGTCGCAAGCACTTAGGTTAAGTTTCATTTTAGTATGTAGGCTTTGTTAGACCATATTACACGAGTCTCCATACTCGTTTGGTTTACGAACCCGCATACTATCTGATCCTTCCGATTTTGGTCCGGTATATTAATGTAGCTACCTATTAGGTGCCGTTTGATATTCCGTGATCTCTAGCATTATCTGGTTATTATACAAGAACTCCGAAGCAATCTCAGGTGAGTACATAGAACCCCATCTTTTACATGTTTTCGAGGAGTCAATGTGAGTACATTGAACCCCTCTTTTACTGTTTTCCAAACTGTTTTGGGGTGAAACACATGTGCCTACTTGTTACTTTCATGCTTTCCGGTTTTCACATCATATACTTGCTATGTTCGATAGTGCATATATAGTACATGATTTCATTGTGTTTATGCTATGTATGTGCATTGTGTGCATACTTAGTACATCACTTTACAATACATTACATGCTATGTATGCCCATTGTGTGCGTACTTAGTACATTGCCTTACATTACATGCTATGTATGCCCATTGTGTGCGTACTTAGTACATTGCCTTACATTACATGCTATGTATGCCCATTGTGTGCATACTTAGTACATTGCTTTACATTACATGCTATGTATGCCCATTGTGTGCGTACTTAGTACATTGTTTTACATTGCATTTCTGTTGCATATGCTCATCCAGCATATGAACACATTATACTACATTTTGAACCGTTGTAACCATTTGACTATGTGAACCGTCTTAACCCTTCGATTATATGAACCGTTTGTAACCACTGAACCATGTAAACCAGTTGTATCCGTTGACATGATTTACATTTGACAAATGACATTTGACTATACATAAACATTTCCACAATTGTTAAACATTTCATCTTGATGGTTTGGTTTGAGTAAGTGATTAAGTAACGAGGCGTGTGTAATATGATACAAGCATGGTGGATACGCCGCTGGTACTTCCTATATATAAGTGTTTGTATGGTATTACATACCGTAGCGTTATTTGAATCATTTCAATTTGAGACATATGACATTTTATACAAATAACACGCTTTTCACGAGACATTGTTTTACAAACGACTTATCTTATACAAACACATTTTACATGGTTATCTGTTTAACGATACAATGTTCTCTTATTTATACATATCATCTGATCTTATCGTTTTTCAAATGATTTACAAGACAAAGCAAATCACAAGGTTCATGACTAAACATTTTCTCAAACATAAGTCATGAATTCCGTTTTCACAAAACCAATGTATCTCACAGGCATTTTTATGCTGACGTACCTATTTTCATATGTGTTTTCAGGAGATGATGCATAGGACTTATCAAGACATACTTAGGCGGACCTGTGCCTTAGTGACTTAAAACGAGACAAGAACTAGTTAATTTATGTTATGTACTCTTTGGTTCTTGTTTAAACAATGTATACGTTCATATTTGATTAATAAAACGAAACTTCATTTGCCATGGATTTGAAACAATTGATTCTGTTACAACACTCCCCGACGTTTCCGCCACGTTTTGTATGTTCTACGTGGTCGGGGTGTGACAGAAAAGTTGGTATCAGAGCCAATGGTTATAGGGAATTAGGTTATTAGTAATACTTTGACCTAGTCTATAACCTTCCTAGGAACCTAACGCGAGTTTACTTGCGTTTAGTCACAAAACAATACCGTCACCTATCCTTAGGCGACGACCACAACAAGAACATAAATTTCAAAACCGCTTTGAAAACTAATCATCTGTTCTAGGATGATTGATTACTAGGTTTTGAACCCTCCGTTATAAGGTTTTGAACCCCTTTGAATTTTCAAAACTCTCGTCAAAGTTTTGGGTCCTAAATAGTGTGTACACGTGCAAACTAAAAGAGTGAATGCCTGTACCCTGGGTTTTCTGTCTAAGGTTAGAGTGTTCGTACAAATCCACATAATCGGACCAGTCACTCTTACCTGGGAACTCTTGGGGTGAGTGTCCACTTATAGGCGAGCATGTCTTCGCGATGCACTATGAGGATCTATTTGCTTTGACTCAGCCTTGGTGTTGTTTGTTTGCTTCGTGGATTCAAACAAATGACCCTCGACCATGATTATGGCCGGTAATTGTAACATCCTATTCTTACCCAATGCCATTTCATTTGTTTTCTTTCTTGTCTCTCATTTAGAATGCCTCCTCGACGCGAAAACCAGATAGCGACTGCAGAACTGGCAGAGATCATTGCGCAGCAAATGGCTGCTCAATTCCCAAACCTCTTTGCTCAATGGAACCAAGCCAACAACAACCATAATGCCCCCTGCAACTTCAAGACGTTCAACTTAGCTAAGCCATCAAAGTTTTCTGGGTCTCAAGGAGCGACTGCACTTCTACAATGGTTCGAGAGTTTAGAGAACACCTTCAGACATGTTCAATGTCCAAACGAGCGAAAGGTAGAATTCGCATCTAGCATCTTTGAGAAACGAGCTTTGACATGGTTGAATGGTGTGATGAGAGATAGGGGTGCCGATGTGGCACTGGCTCAAACATGGCAAGAGCTTCGAGCTCTGATGATGAAGGAATTTTGTCCTCGTCACGAGATCAGGACCTTAGAAACGGAGTTCGACGATCTTAAGCAGGTTAGCGGTGAGCATCGAGCCTACACGGATCGTTATGAGGAGTTAAGTTTGTTATGCTCGGATATGGTTACACCTTTGGATAAGGCAATCGAAAAGTACATTGATGGCCTCCCTGACTCAATACAAGACATTGTGACTGGTAGCAACCCTACTACAGTTAGACAGGCCATTGAGCTATCTGCAACCTTGACTGAATCAAAGATCAGGAAAGGTAAACTTTTCCGAAAAGGTGACAAGAAACCGGTCGGGGAATCGAACCCAATCGTGGAATCAAAGACCATGGATGAGCAGACTGAATCCCCTAAGAAGTCAAAGAAGCGAAAGGCTTCTCAGAACTTCGCCGTGGTCGCTCACAATGGTTAAGCCAACCAACCAGCTCAACCCCCTGCTAGAAAACCATACAATGGAACTGCACCCTTGTGCAACCAATGTAGCCTCCATCATCACGCCAATGTACAGTGCCGCAAATGCCAAACTTGTGGACTCACAGGCCATACAACAAGAGTCTGCCCAGCTGCAGCTACGCCAAACCAAGCTGGCAACAATCCTACTCAAGGTCGTTTTCTACCAGGCTCTTGTTTCAACTGTGGCGAGATGGGTCATTTCCGAAGAAATTGTCCAAGGCTTGCTAATGCAAATCCAGCACAGGGATAAGCATCTGACTGACTAGAAGACAACATCATCTAGAAATAATCACGTCTTATATATTATTTTCTTTTGTTGACAAGGCCCAAGAAACAGTTGTTATCGTTGTTTATAAATAAATCTTTTATTTACATTGCAATGTATTATCTGTGGTTGCATGTATAAACGACATATCCCCTTACAATACAGACAATCAAGGAACTGTATTCCTTAAAGAACAAACTACCCCAAAATTCTCCCATTCTATGATCTCTTGCGTCTTCCACGAAATTCCTAAGTACCCGTTTCTTCTAAGGAAAACGAAGTACAAGGCGCAAGTTACAACACATGACGAATACCCAAAGTACCACTATAAATCCTTAATAGGGTACCAAAGGATTTCCCGTAAGTCCTTAATTGTGTATACCTTAATTCGAATGTGGTGATTCCTTGAAATCAAAAATCGAATTTTGGGAGATCTTTCTATCTTCTCAGATAGATTCCAGTGAACATTGAGACCCGTCGATTGGTTTCCATATCCGTATTCAATCAATAACAAGTTAATAGCAAATTATAATCAAGTTAAACAATTATGTGACTATGTGCTTATGTGTTTCCTTATGTGTTGTTGTGTGATCCAAATTATGTTATCCAAATCTTCGTAGAATCTTACATATCCTTGTACAAGAGATTCATAGTAGGATACCCAAAGGTATTACTTAAAATCCTCAATGGACTTCTATGTTATAGTTAAGTCCCTCGGATTATAAAGTACTACTTCATAATTAGACCCCTTGAGTGGTATAGTTAAACAGATTCATCCAAAAATCTGGTTAGGGATATCATGTGATGATATAGCTGAAAGGACTCCTTGGTGGCCTAACCAAGAAGATCCCTTGTCGATCTAATTAAAAGGAACCGATGGAAGTCTAGTCACCCTCGTCACAAGTTTGATATCCTTCCCCAAAACATTACAAAACAAACTCTGCGGACTGTGCTAGGGATTACGTAATTATGGATGCATACATAATTATGGAATTTAGTGCACAGAAACCACAGCAAGTTCTGTCATGTGTCTAGAGTTAACTCTATTCATTTCCAACTCTGATGAAACAACCGTTGAAAATGACTCCGTTAATTCATTTTCGTTTCTGACGATTTATCCGTTGGGGAAATGAATATCCGTTGTGTAATCCTTCATTTCCAACTCTGATGAAGCAACCGTTGAAAATGACTCCGTTAATTCATTTTCGTTTCTGACGATTTATCCGTTGGGGAAATGAATATCCGTTGTGTAATCCTTCATTTCCAACTCTGAGGAAGCAACCGTTGAAAATGACTCCGTTAGTTCATTTTCGTTTCTGACGATTTATCCGTTGGGGAAATGAATATCCGTTGTGTAATCCTTCATTTCCAACTCTGAGGAAGCAACCGTTGAAAATGACTCCGTTAGTTCATTTTCGTTTCTGAAGATTTATCCATTGGGGAAATGAATATCCGTTGTGTAATCCTTCATTTCCAACTCTGATGAAGCAACCGCTGAAAATGACTCCGTTAGTTCATTTTCGTTTCTGAAGATTTATCCGTTGGGGAAATGAATATCCGTTGTGTAATCCTTCATTTCCAACTCTGAGGAAGCAACCGTTGTAAATGACTCCGTTAGTTCATTTTCGTTTCTGAAGATTTATCCGTTGGGGAAATGAATATTTGTTGTGTAATCCTTCATTTCCAACTCTGAGGAAGCAACCATTGAAAATGACTCCGTTAGCTCATTTTCGTTTCTGAAGATTTACCCGTTGAGGAAATGAATATCCATTGTGTAATCCCTCATTTCCAACTCTGAGGAAGCAACCATTGAAAATGACTCTGTTAGTTCATTTTCGTTTCTGAAGATTTATCCGTTGGGGAAATGAATATCCGTTGTGTAATCCTTCATTTCCAACTCTGAGGAAGCAACCGTTGAAAATGACTCCGTTAGTTCATTTTCGTTTCTGAAGATTTACCCTTTGATGAAATGAATATCCGTTGTGTAATCCCTCATTTCCAACTCTGAGGAAGCAACCATTGAAAATGACTCCGTTAGTTCATTTTCGTTTCTGAAGATTTATCTGTTGAGGAAATGAATATCCGTTGTGTAATCCTTCATTTCCATTTCTAATGAAGCAACCATTGAAAATGACTCCGTCTGTTCATTTCGTTTCTGAAGAATGACCGTTAAGGAAGTGACAGGACATTACTTTGCATATCGCTGATGGTTATTTGGCAAAGTCACAAATAGACTCCTACGAATAAATTTCGGGACGAAATTTCCTAAAGTAAGGGAGACTGTGACACCTGTGTCACCGCGACCATCAAACAAATACCAAGCCGATGAAATATTGTATTTCATACTTGGGATCTTGTATAAATATGTGTATCTTTTGCACATATCAATTCTTGTTCAATTTCAAACTTTACATCGCTTTCTGGAGAATTATACGCAAACTGGTGCGTAAACGTACTCAGTTTAATGCGACAAATACTCCAGGACATCAACATATAATTAACATACCTTAAATAACCTTTACATAACTTAGAAATAAGTTGTGAAGGCTTTGGTATGGCAAAAACAAGTTAATTCTATTACAGGGACTAAACTTGACAAACTGCGAAAGTATGCCAATTTGAACTGTAACGAACATTCCGGAACATGTCCATAAGTTAAACATACCATAAATATCCTTTACATAGCTTAGAAATAGGCTTTGAAGGGTTTGGGTATGCTAAAACAAACTCTTGGATCATTCAGGGACTAAAAGTGTTAAAAAGTGCACAAGTTTGCACTTTCGTGCATAACTTACGTTCTGAATACATCCGGACATCCAAAAATTTATGTAAGCATCCTAATATTATGCCTTAGTGTTTGGCATGAGAAAAATCCATTCGTCGCGTCATTCGGATCATTTTTCGCGCTTATGCGCATTCCGTCGTAATTAACCGAATATCGCGATCGTACGGCCAAACGAGCCAACATCCGACATATTTCTGAGCATGTTTCATGTCCACAATGTTTAGGCATCATTTTAGGGCCTTAAAGTTGGCTTTACGGGCCTTAGAAGTGTCGGAAATGGCTTAAATACGCAACAGGGACCAAAACTGCCATTTTTGAAAGTATGTGCAGATCAGACAGGCCCAGGCGGCCCGCCTGAGTTTTGACAAATCCTGATGCAGGCCGCATGGCCCCTTCAGTAACAGAATTTTGTCTTTCTTGCACAACTTGGCCTTTCAAACAACCCAAAGGGCAATGCCCTTTCACCAAATCAGGAGCCAAGGGTCACATTAAGCCACCACAACTTTGTGACAAGTGTACAGCTTGGATCGTGGCACGATATTCAAGAAACGATCCTAACGGCTCTACTTTTCCTATAAATACCCCCCCCTTTTGATGTAAAACTCACACAATCTGATCAAAATGCTCTAAGTTGATGCCATTGCTTCATACCTGAGCTCTTTGATCTAGATTAGCATTCGGGGACCCTCCGTAAGTATTCTTTCGTTCTTTTATTCGCTTTTCAAGTCTGAAAGTCAACGTTTTGTTGACTTTCTGCATTGACCAGCCTATGGTCAACACGAAGTTCATGGAACTTCATAACGTTAGCGTGATCACGATGGTTATAGTCCGTAGTGACTATACCTACTGATTACCACGTTATCTAGGCTCAGTGACGAGTCGTAGTTTCGGCCAAAATGTGCATTCTTGCATATTTTGTAACCAAACTACTCGTGAGCATCAAAGCCGTTTGTTTTGATGCCAAACCTGTTTTCTAAACTTAGTTAAGCATGTTCTAACATGCTTAGCTCGTCACTTTTAGTATAATGCTTATATAGGGTCGTAAGGTAAGCGATCTAAACCATCGCTTATACTTTCGAACCCGACCCATTTGGTCGATCATTAGGATCCGACCAAACACATTAGGTGACCATAGCTATAACCTTCCGAGGTTATGCCTTGTGGTCACGATGTTAGGCGTTCCAGACGCGTTCTACGCGAACGACGCGTGAGGTGGCATAAGCTACCTAAACGGGTCGTAATGGGTCGCAAGCACTTAGGTTAGGTTTCATTATAGTATGTAGGCTTTGTTAGACCATATTACACGAGTCTCCATACTCGTTTGGTTTACGAACCCGCATACTATCCGATCCTTCCGATTTTGGTCCGGTATATTAATGTAGCTACCTATTAGGTGCCGTTTGATATTCCGTGATCTCTAGCATTATCTGGTTATTATACAAGAACTCCGAAGCAATCTCAGGTGAGTACATAGAACCCCATCTTTTACATGTTTTCGAGGAGTCAATGTGAGTACATTGAACCCCTCTTTTACTGTTTTCCAAACTGTTTTGGGGTGAAACACATGTGCCTACTTGTTACTTTCATGCTTTCCGGTTTTCACATCATATACTTGCTATGTTCGATAGTACATATATAGTACATGATTTCATTGTGTTTATGCTATGTATGTGCATTGTGTGTATACTTAGTACATCACTTTACAATACATTACATGCTATGTATGCCCATTGTGTGCGTACTTAGTACATTGCCTTACATTACATGCTATGTATGCCCATTGTGTGTGTACTTAGTACATTGCCTTACATTACATGCTATGTATGCCTATTGTGTGCGTACTTAGTACATTGCTTTACATTACACGCTATGTATGCCCATTGTGTGCGTACTTAGTACATTGTTTTACATTGCATTTCTGTTGCATATGCTCATCCAGCATATGAACACATTATACTACATTTTGAACCGTTGTAACCATTTGACTATGTGAACCGTCTTAACCCTTCGATTATATGAACCGTTTGTAACCATTGAACCGTGTAAACCAGTTGTATCCGTTGACATGATTTACATTTGACAAATGACATTTGACTATACATAAACATTTCCACAATTGTTAAACATTTCATCTTGATGGTTTGGTTTGAGTAAGTGATTAAGAAACGGGGCGTGTGTAATATGATACAAGCATGGTGGATACGCCGCTGGTACTTCCTATATATAAGTGTTTGTATGGTATTACATATCGTAGCGTTATTTGAATCATTTCAATTTGAGACATATGACATTTTATACAAATAACACGCTTTTCACGAGACATTGTTTTACAAACGACTTAACTTATACAAACACATTTTACATGGTTATCTGTTTAACCATACAGTGTTCTCTTATTTATACATATCATCTGATCTTATCGTTTTTCAAATGATTTACAAGACAAAGCAAATCACAAGGTTCATGACTAAACATTTTCTCAAACATAAGTCATGAATTCCGTTTTCACAAAACCAATGTATCTCACAGGCATTTTTATGCTGACGTACCTATTTTCACATGTGTTTTCAGGAGATGATGCATAGGACTTATCAAGACATACTTAGGCGGACCTGTGCCTTAGTGACTTAAAACGAGACAAGAACTAGTTAATTTATGTTATGTACTCTTTGGTTCTTGTTTAAACAATGTATACTTTCATATTTGATTAATAAAACGAAACTTCATTTGCCATGGATGTTAAACAATTGATTCTGTTACAACACTCCCCGACGTTTTCGCCATGTTTTGTATGTTCTACGTGGTCGGGGTGTGACACTCTGCTTCACCAAAAACAAAACCTTCACCTCAAAAACCACCAGAAAAGAAGCAGAAAATAGCTTCAAAACCATTAGCTGCTCAATATCATCTAGAACTGCTTGCAGTTCAAGGTGAAATGGAATCTTTTTACAAGATAGAGGATCCATCCAAAAGAACCATCTCATCTCTCTATGGCTTTAGACAAGCTAAGAACATTGATGAATATTTGAAAATGAAAGCACAACAGGCAGAGGTTATAGCCAGAGAAGAAAGCAAAGGGTTAGGTGACAGGAAATACCAAGGTCTACTATCACATGGGCTTAACAAAGTCAGAAAACTGGAAGACTTTGCTAAAGACCTTAGTAAATCCATGTCTGAGCAACCATTGGATACTGAGCTTCAAAAGGAAAACTAAGGGTGATTACTTAGATCACATAATGAAGCACAAGCCCCACAAAGCAACTGTAACACCCCGTGTTTCGAAAGTCAATGTCAAAGTCAAGATTGAAGTCAAAGGAAGAAAAGATTTTTAATTGCGATCTGTCACTCCTTGCTCAATTCCTGTTTTGACTTCTTTGACTCATAGTTGGTCTATTTTTATGCTTAACGTTAGTTGTATTATGTGGAGTATCTATTAATAATCGAGGTTTATTCGATATTTATTGCGTAATTGATCGCTTATCGCTTATCGCAATTGCGCTCGCAACTCGAATTACGCATTTTGGTTAATTATATATGTGTGTGTGCCTTTTATGTGTTACTTGTGCATGCTTAATTATGTTATGTTGTCGTGATCAAACGAAACGCAATCGAAACTCGAATCACAATCGAATTGCAAACGCTAAACGCAAGTAAGGAAGGATGATTGTATGTTAGATATAGTAGTTGGGATTAAAAGTAATTTGCATAGGAAACTCTATCGCATTCGCATCGCTCGCAATCGCAATCGAAATGGCAAAACTCGTCGCACCGCACATTCGAACCAACTAGCTAATCGACCAGGTAACCAGCCGATCGACCAGTCGTTCGATCGGACTACTGCTCGATCGATCGGCCAACCGACCAGGCTGCCACCCGATCGACCCACTCATTTCCACTTTGGGTAACCCTATAAATACCCCATGTCACCATCAAACTTTCTACTTTTGGTACTCTCTGTCCGACTAGCGCTTCAACCTTGCTTTTTCTCCGATTCCTCTCAATCTCGGTAAGATCTCAACCTAAATCTCGTACATTTTTAATCTACACTAGATTCTACACCTTTCTATCTTTCGAATCTCAACTTTTAACTGTGAAATCACTAAGATTTGAGGTGTTCTAGGGTGATGTCATCATGGTGTTCTTAGGAACTTCATGTTTTGGCCTAAATCCACCGAGAACAACTTAGATCTAACTGATTTCCACATAAACAAACAAAGATCTTTCATAGATCTAGACATATTCACGGTGAAAAAGGAATTAAGAGAAGGTTTTCCAACTTTCTTTCAACTCTTTTACACTCAAGGCACTCAAAACCGATAGAATTGGAGCTTGTACCGACTTCCTACTCATTCATGTGGTTGTGGTTGTCCAAGATCTGAATCTTATCTACGAGGATTACCGATTTTGGGTTGAACATGGAACACCGTCTTGAACAGTTAACTGACCGGATTTGGGTGGTTCCTGTCCGATCAGGAGTACCAAGTATTGATGAGGTTTCTGTTGTCTAACACGTTATCAACACATCTTGATAAAACGACAAACTATCAAAATAACCAAGTGTAAGACAAATGGAATGACCGGGACGGAATGTGTCCGATCGGACTACCGTCCGATCGAACTGTTACCCGAACGGGTTGTCACCCGATTGATCTACACCTTGGGTCCCACTCTTAAACTATTTACCAACATTTGAAGTCTGAACGTTGAACGAGTTGTTGTCCGATCGGACTACCATCCGATTGGATTAACCACTCGAACATGTGACATTTAAACTTCAATACTTAAACAATTTTCAACATGTTCAATATCAGCAGGTTGCCACCCGATCGAACTACAGTCCGATCGAGTAACCAACTGCTGTGAACTTGTTCTCACTAGAAGTGTCCAACCAATTGGGTTGTTGTCCGATCGAACGTTCGTCCGATCGACCGACCTGAAAAGTAGAGATGCTTCGATGTTTTCTAAATACTACAACAAAAACTTCAAAAGTCAAGCCATCATACACAAACACATCCTTCTCAAGGAGGAAACAATCCACTCGAAAGGCCATCCGATCGGATGACCATCCGAGCGGACTGTTATTCGCGCGACCCGATGTCAGATCGGACTACCATCGGATCAAACTGCTGTCCGACTCACTAACACTTGTATCGTTTTACGCGTCACTTATTGTTATGCTATCGTTCTAATCAGGCTAACCCTACTCTCTAACGCTCCCTTCAATCCACCAATCGCTGTGAGTATACTCGATCCTTTTTTGCTTTATGCACTTTTGGGTGTTACATACGTTACTTATTCTAAATCACATCGAACACACTGTCACACCCCAACCGATGGCGGAAACATCGGGATGAGACGTACAAATTGCTCAAAACAACATAACACTATTGTGACAATATGAATTAAATTCATTTCATAAACATCAAATGGGAATACATTGTTTTCAAGTACATCATAATTCAAACGTAATAAAATACTATGCTAAAATGGGTTTCTACTTCCATCCTAGCTTGATTTCTTTATTTCTTGAACATCAACCTGCAATATGTATTAAAGTCCAATCAACAAAACATGTTGGCGAGTATACAAGTTTTCATACATAGCATAATACATGTTTAAAATGTTGCTCATATCCAAATGTGAAATACAATATCACCTTGACAATACACTCGAAACGATGTTACTCTACGTGTCCAAACCAAAGTTTAACGCAATTAACGTGCCTACCCAAAAGAGTATGGGTAGTTTTAACATAGTTTAACCTAACAATACCCGTTAATATAACGGGAGGGGCGTTTCTCAACCTATAGCGCTACCATTGTTAGGGGAGGCTTGCAAAGTTAATGAACACATAGTCATGAGAGTTTACAGTAGCATAACATGTCTAACATGATTAAAATGTATCACATAGAGTATGGATAGAGTGTGCATAAAATGTTTGATGTGATGGTGTAGTTTGATAAGTAATACATATTGCACCCAAAAAGTGTAAAACGAAAATGGGTCATGTATACTCACCTTAGATTGCGTTGCGTTTCTTGCTAAAGAATAAGAGCAAGAGTTTGTCCAAGAGAATTGTAAACGAGCGCAAGAGATTTACCCTATTTGTGATTTAGGAATACGTTAAGGGATGTGGATAGAATGCTTAAAATGAGGATGGGAATTAAATATACTAATTATGATATTAATATATTAGAGTGAAATAATAATCTTACTATTATTATAAACAGTATATATGTTAATGGTAATAAATAATATGACTGATTTTTATGACGTTTGACTTTATATTATTATTGATAAATAGTCCCTATAATAATTTAAATAATTGAATTCATACTAATATTTCTGAATTTTATATATATATATATATATATATGTAAATATATACTGATTAATAATACTGATTATGTAATAATACTGATAATAATAAAAATAATAATAATAGTAATAATATTAATAATTCTGATTAAAAATAATAATAATAATCATAATAATTCTAATAAAAATTCTGATTAATATATATGAATAATAATAACAATTCTGATAATATATATTAGTAATAATAATTAATAATAATAATTCTGATTAATATAGGTTAATAATAATAATAAATCTGATTAATATATATATTAATAATTATTCTGATTAATATATTAATAATAATTATGATTAATTAATATATATTAATAATAATAATAATAATTCTGATATTAATAATAATTCTGATTAATATATACAATTAATAATTATGATTAATATAATAATAATAATAATAATAATAATAATAATAATAATAATAATAATAATAATAATAATAATAATAATTCTGACTAATCTATATTAATAAAAATAATAATTACGATTAATATATATATTAATAATAATTCTGATTAATATTAATAATTCTGATTTTATATATATTAATATTACTGATTTTAGTTCATAATAATATTAGTTATAATTCTTGCCAATAGATGTTAATATTTATAATAGTAACAACAATAATAATGATAGTAATAAATAATATTAGTCAAGAATATGATAAAGACAAATTTCTTACTAGTTATATGGCTAATAATTCTGATATTAGTAATGTAGAATAACAGAATACTTAAAATTGATAATACAGAAAATATAAATATATAAAAAGAAAAGAAACAGAATCGGAAAACGGTTTGGTACCGGTTCGAGTCGTCTTCTCCGGCGACTCCGGCGAAGCTCCAGCAAAGGCAGAAGGCTGCGGGTTTCCGGTTGTCTTCTCCGGCGACGAATAAGAAAAGGAAATAGTTGTGAAGTGTGAAGGTACTCGAGTGGGTGTGAATCCTTCAGAAATGATCCGGTATTTTTAGGGTCGAATGGGTTGCAGGTTTTGGAAATTCTAAAGTGATTGAAGGCCGATAAGGAAACCAGAGGTGATTGAGGGTGAGACATGGAAGGTAACACGGAATCGTATCAATCCATGATTTCGAAGAATAAGGAAAGTTTGACTACCAATTGTTCACAGCTTGTTCTTGGCGGCAAGTTTCAAAAAGGAAAATCAACATAATATGCGTATAAGAATTAATGTTTCCATAAATGTTTGAATGAGACCTTCGGGTCGATCGGTTAATACGCTTGTGTGTGTGTGGGAGGTCGCGGGTTCGAGACGTGTAAGGGGCCGGTCCTTTAAAGAAGGATCCCCCTTTTTTTTATTTGCACTTAACTGGACTAACTGAGTTTTCTAACTCAGTTAGTGGTTCCCCTTTGAATAATTACTAACCTAGTTAAACTTAACTTAGTTATTTTTTTATTACATATAGGATTTAACTAACTAAGTTAGGTTTAAACTAACATTATTAACTAAAAACCAAATTTCATAATTTTTTTATTTATTTACAATATTAATTTATTTAATTAATATTAATAAATATTATAATTATTTGATTTAACCCGATTTTGGGTATTTTACCGAATTAACGTATGAATTCCCCATTTTTGTCCGGTTTAGGGTAATCTCTTGGCAACGCTTGATTCAAGAACTGAGATTAGGATATCTTTCAATTGTTTTTACGTGTTTGACATAGTTTAACATGCTTTCAAGTGTTTAACATAACACAGAATTTAACCAAGAATATGATCAAAACAATGCATTTTTCATTATGATTTCAAGTCTCGGATTATAATTCGAAACGAATGGAATGCAACGAGAGTTCAATTGATTAAATTGGGAAAGTCCAATATGTCTAGCCATAAAAAGAAAGTACGGAAATACGAAACGTTACAGTCTCCCCTATTTTAGGAGATTTCGTCCTCGAAATCTTAGTGGAAAGACTGAAGAAAAAGAAATAATGCAATGGTTGACCGAGGAAATATGGATGTTGAAAAACAACGTCGATCGTGACGCTTTCCCCATCAGGTGTTGGCATCTTGAGCTTGGTTGGCATTGAGAGCTGGACCTTTTGGTGCTGGTTGCCGTTCTTGATTCCATAAAGGACAGTGGGGGCGAAGGTGTGTTGTGTCTCCACACTTGAAGCACGCGCGAACTCTGTTGACTGCCTCCGAGCTTTGAAATTTTCGTTTTCTGCCCTCGCTGCTGTTTGCTGGGGCTTCAGGGTCAATGGTAATCTGGTTGGCTACCCGAGTGGATGCCGCGACTTGTTTATCACGAACACGATTATTGTTCAAACTAGCAGCGAGTCGATAAACAGCCTCGATGTTATCGAACTGGGCTGCTTCGATGGTGTCTCTAATGGCAGGGGGTAACCCATGGATATACTTCTTGATCATTCTATCAACGGTGAGGACCAGGTGGGGTACAACAAAGCTCAGCTGCTTGAGGCGGGTGGTATACGTGAGGTTATCGTCTCCAACTTGCTTGAGAGCCCAAAACTCTTCCTCAAGCTTCTGTTGTTCATGAGGAGGGCAGAATTCCTCCACCATGAGCTGCTTCAATTCTTCCCATGATAACGCATATGCCAACTCGTTTGAGCGAATATTCCTTTCATTTGTCCACCACTCTAGAGCTCTAGCTTGAAAAACACCAGTAGCACTTCGTGTCTTGAGCTCGTCAGGACATTCACTGTTGATGAATGTGACTTCTATGCTATCGAACCATTCAAACATAGCTGTCACACCCTCTTTACCAGTGAAGGGCTTAGGGTGGCAAGAGGCGAAATGTTTGTAGTTGAAGGAAATGGGCTTAGGTTGGGCAATTTTGGGGTCGATGGAAGAGTTGGGGGTGTTGGAAGCTTGGATCTCAGTCACAACTTTGGGGATAAGAAGAGCGAACTGCTTGGCCATAAAAGCCATCATCTTCTTTTGAGAGCTGACCCTTGACTTTTTGGATGAGCTGGAGAGTTGACGAGATGAAGACATCTACGAATTCAAAATGAAATATGGATGAGACTTTGATCATAATGTTTATTTGAGAAAAATTGTTTAATGCATGTAACATGTAGCACATTGTTTCACATTGTGTTTCACATAGGATAACATGAATAAAGTGACATGAATTTTCACATAGAGTAACATGTATGATGAAAGCATAATAAATTTAATTTGTTCACGATAGAGTAACATTAATTGTTTTAGGTTGCGACAATAGTGCGAAATGTGTCTCCTAGCTAGAAATGAATGAAATGCTCAAACGTAAAACACATAATAATTGAGATAACATAAAAGAGATTTAACGTAAAATCTGGATTGTCACGGAACGTAACATACGACAATTCCAAAGTGAATCAAAGTCCTTTTCGAATTAAGGAAACGTGCTTTGGCCTATTAGACAAATACTCTCATCGAGGAGCGACTAACGATATTTGTCCTTCCAGATACTACACGTCCTTAATCGATTGGGAAATCGAAACTTTGGCGAGAGAGAAAATCGAGGAGTGGGACTAGTTAACAAGATGTGAGTATCACCTCTAACTTGATATCATCGTACCCTAATGTGGTTGGTACTTATCCTAAGATAAGGGTCCACTGGAATATGAAATGGAAAACTCCCATCAAGGTTTGGATATCACTCCTAACTTGAGGGTAGATTTCATGCAAAAATCAAAGTATAGCTGAGTGAAAATCATCACCAAGTGTGGGAATCACCCCTATCTTGATGAGTCTTTTCGATTGTGTTGTAAGAGTGTCTTCAAAGCCTCCAAGTGTGTATTGTGTTAGCCTTAGGAAAGGCATGTATATTAAGAGTCCAAAAGAAAGTAGAGGGAAGCAAAGAAGCTAGAAAGGAAGTTGTTTTAAGCAACACATAGTGAATAAGCTCCTAAACTATAGACTAGGCAAGGCATTCCTAATTCCCTATAGTTATGGCTCTGATACCAATCTGGTATCAGAGTACTCCTACTATAGGCTAGGCAAAAGTAACGCAATCCTACCTAATTCCCTATAGTTATGGCTCTGATACCAATCTGTCACACCCCAACCGATGGCGGAAACATCGGGATGAGACGTACAAATTGCTCAAAACAACATAACACTATTGTGACAATATGAATTAAATTCATTTCATAAACATCAAATGGGAATACATTGTTTTCAAGTACATCATAATTCAAACATAATAAAATACTATGCTAAAATGGGTTTCTAGTTCCATCCTAGCTTGATTTCTTTATTTCTTGAACATCAACCTGCAATATGTATTAAAGTACAATCAACAAAACATGTTGGCGAGTATACAAGTTTTCATACATAGCATAATACATGTTTAAAATGTTGCTCATATCCAAATGTGAAATACAATATCATATTGACAGTATACTCGAAACGATGTTACTCTACGTGTCCAAACCAAAGTTTAACGCAATTAATGTGCCTACCCAAAAGAGTATGGGTAGTTTTAACATAGTTTAACCTAACAATACCCGTTAATATAACGGGAGGGGCGTTTCTCAACCTATAGCGCTACCATTGTTAGGGGAGGCTTGCAAAGTTAATGAACACATAGTCATGAGAGTTTACAGTAGCATAACATGTCTAACATGATTAAAATGTATCACATAGAGTATGGATAGAGTGTGCATAAAATGTTTGATGTGATGGTGTAGTTTGATAAGTAATACATATTGCACCCAAAAAGTTGAAAACGAAATGGGTCATGTATACTCACCTTAGATTGCGTTGCGTTTCTTGGTAAAGAATAAGAGCAAGAGTTTGTCCAAGAGAATTGTAAACGAGCGCAAGAGATTACCCTATTTGTGATTTAGGAATACGTTAATGGATGTGGATAGAATGCTTAAAATGAGGATGAATTAAATATACTAATTATGATATTAATATATTAGAGTGAAATAATAATCTTACTATTATTATAAACAGTATATATGTTAATGGTAATAAATAATATGACTGATTTTTATGACGTTTGACTTTATATTATTATTGATAAATAGAACCTATAATAATTTAAATAATTGAATTCATACTAATATTTCTGAATTTTATATATATATATGTAAATATATACTGATTAATAATACTGATTATGTAATAATACTGATAATAATAAAAATAATAATAATAGTAATAATATTAATAATTCTGACTAAAAATAATAATAATAATAATCATAATAATTATAATAAAAATTCTGATTAATATATATTAATAATAATAACAATTCTGATAATATATATTAGTAATAATAATTAATAATAATAATTCTGATTAATATAGGTTAATAATAATAATAAATCTGATTAATATATATATTAATAATTATTCTGATTAATATATTAATAATAATTATGATTAATTAATATATATTAATAATAATAATAATTCTGATATTAATAATAATTCTGATTAATATATACAATTAATAATTCTGATTAATATATAATAATAATAATAATAATAATAATAATAATAATAATAATAATTCTGACTAATCTATATTAATAAAAATAATAATTACGATTAATATATATATATATTAATAACAATTCTGATTAATATTAATAGTTCTGATTAATATTAATAATTCTGATTTTATATATATTAATATTACTGATTTTAGTTCATAATAATATTAGTTATAATTCTTGCCAATAGATGTTAATATTTATAATAGTAACAACAATAATAATGATAGTAATAAATAATATTTGTCAAGAATATGATAAAGACAAATTTCTTACTAGTTATATGGCTAATAATTCTGATATTAGTAATGTAGAATAACAGAATACTTAAAATTGATAATACAAAAAATATAAATATATAAAAAGAAAAGAAACAGAATCGGAAACGGTTTGGTACCGGTTCGAGTCGTCTTCTCCGGCGACTCCGGCGAAGCTCCGGCAAAGGCAGAAGGCTGCGGGTTTCCGGTTGTCTTCTCCGGCGACGAATAAGAAAAGGAAATAGTTGTGAAGTGTGAAGGTACTCGAGTGGGTGTGAATCCTTCAGAAATGATCCGGTATTTATAGGGTCGAATGGGTTGCAGGTTTTGGAAATTCTAAAGTGATTGAAGGCCGATAAGGAAACCGGAGGTGATTGAGGGTGAGACATGGAAGGTAACACGGAATCGTATCAATCCGTGATTTTGAAGAATAAGGAAAGTTTGACTACCAATTGTTCACAGCTTGTTCTTGGCGGCAAGTTTCAAAAAGGAAAATCAACATAATATGCATATAAGAATTAATGTTTCCATAAATGTTTGAATGAGACCTTCGGGTCGATCGGTTAATACGCTTGTGTGTGTGTGGGAGGTCGCGGGTTCGAGACGTGTAAGGGGCCGGTCCTTTAAAGAAGGATCCCCCTTTTTTTATTTGCACTTAATTGGACTAACTGAGTTTTCTAACTCAGTTAGTGGTTCCCCTTTGAATAATTACTAACCTAGTTAAACTTAACTTAGTTATTTTTTTATTACATATAGGATTTAACTAACTAAGTTAGGTTTAAACTAACATTATTAACTAAAAACCAAATTTCATAATTCTTTTATTTATTTACAATATTAATTTATTTAATTAATATTAATAAATATTATAATTATTTGATTTAACCCGATTTTGGGTATTTTACCGAATTAACGTATGAATTCCCGATTTTTGTCCGGTTTAGGGTAATCTCTTGGCAACGCTTGATTCAAGAACTGAGATTAGGATATCTTTCAATTGTTTTTACGTGTTTGACATAGTTTAACATGCTTTCAAGTGTTTAACATAACATAGAATTTAACCAAGAATATGATCAAAACAATGCATTTTTCATTATGATTTCAAGTCTCGGATTATAATTCGAAACGAATGGAATGCAACGAGAGTTCAATTGATTAAATTGGGAAAGTCCAATATGTCTAGCCATAAAAAGAAAGTACGGAAATACGAAACATTACACACACTACGCAATACTTTTAACGCTAACCGTTACCGCATGTTATACGTGACTTGATGAATGCTTGTTTGTTATGTTTACACATGGAATGCTGTCTACCTGCCTTAGCAACAATAGTACTATAGTTTGGACTCAGCACCTGTTCACTCAGGGATTGTTAAGGACAATTAGTTACATGGCTCACAGTGGTGAGTGTGTATCGCGAACTGCCTTGGGCAGTCAACCCGCAGTCATTGGTATCGATAGGTTCATGTCGATAACTAACATGCCTCATTTCACACTGTGTACGTGTTGGTTATGCGTAATCGATTTCGAACTCTATTATAACTATTAAACTTGTATGCTCACCTTTACACTATGTGTATTGACTTTTACTTTAACGTATGTGACAGGTGCTGAGGATGCTTATTTGCTTTCTTTGCTGTGAAATCGAGGCTAGGAAAGACCTAGGTCAACAATAAACAATTGTCTTTAATAAAAATCTGAGTTGTCGGAACAGAACAATTTGACTAGATCTTTTTTGTAATAATTGTATTATCATTAATGACATGGTATGGGACGTGTTGCTTTAAATATTTGGTAAATATAGTTGTTATGGAAACTTCTGGACAATCTGTTTCGCTCAGTGCCGCGCCCCGATGATTCCGCCATCAGTTGGGGTGTGACAGCAACGAAGGCCCAATTCAAGGACTGGTTAACAAATGCTCTCAGGGAAGAAATTGATAAAATTACAAAAATGAACAATGATCCTCTGGTCAAGAAAACTACACCAAATTGTGTTGGTGCATACGTCTGTCGACTTCGTATTCGTTCGAGTCTTAGATTAGTATTGAAAGATCAAGGCACGTAGTTCGAGAAATATGTCAAAAATAGGTTTGGAGGTAATTTCGCACGAAATTACAGGTTGTAATCCCACACGAAATCACATGCTAATTTCGCACGAAATTATAATTTCGTGTGAAATGTAATTTCGTTTGAGAATTCCGTGCGAAATCAGGAGTCTATAAATAGGTGCTTGGTCTTGTCATTTCGTACGAAATTACGAAGGTGTATTCCGGAGCCGAAGTGCTGCCGAAGTGTCTCTGTGCTGTAAATCTTTGTCAGATCAATAAATAAGACAGCTAAAAGTGAATACAAGCTAAACGAAGACTGAATCAATGAATTCCGCCTCTGATTCTGTCTAAGAACTGTTCTGATCGACTCGTTTGGTCGGTAAAACGATCCTACATGTGGTATCAGAGCTCAGGAGGAAGAGTTCTTACCGTTTAGCTCGTTGTCGCTGGAAAATTCTGATTTCTACACCTTCTTTTCTAAATTGAACAAGTTTTAACGGATAAAATGGTTTGAATTTCACACATTACATGCGAAGCAGTATTTTAACAAAACCTTGAGAAAATTGGACCTAAAATCGAGCTAAAACCTGATCAATTTGACAAAAGTTTGGCCGAAATGATGACATCAGCATAATTTCGCATGGAATAGCATATTAATTTCGCACGAAATTACATGTTGTGATTGATTTCGTTTGAAATTGGAGTTAATTTCATACGAAATTAGTCTTTCGTGTGAATTTTTCATACGAAATTAGTATTTCGTTTCAAAGAGGTTGATTTCGTTTGAATCTATGTGTAATTTTGCACAAAATTATATTTCGTTTGGTAAGTTCGAACGAAATCACTATTTCGCTTGAAACTGTTGTGCTGTTATTTCGCTTGAGAAGTTATTTCGCTTGAAGAATTTCGTTTGAGAGAGCTAATTTCGTTTGAAAGTGACTGATATTATGAAACTTGTTACCAAAACATGAATTCTGAAGAAGATATGTTGTTATTATATTACTATATATCTCAAGAGGAGAGTCCTATTAAGATTGAAGAAAAACTAGTTTTAAAAGAATCAATTTCAAGAGAACCAGTTTCAATAAAAAAAGAATTCAGAAATTGTTTAGATGAAGCTGAAAAGGGTTTAGAAGTTGATTCAGAAAAAGCTGAAAATAATTCAGAAGTTGTTTCAGAAAAAGTTCCAGTGTTTGATCACTCATCAGAGTGACGATGACAGTGAAGAAATTGAAAAACTTGAAGGTTATAAAAGAATGTTGCACCTGAATTATTTTATATGTTTTATGCAGGTACACTGGAAAAGCTTAAAAATAAACAAGCTGCAAAAATGAAGACTCGTGAGGCAGTAAATGTGGAAGAAAGTGTAAAACCCGAGAAGAAACAGGTTGACAGTATTCATCAAGAAACATCTGAACAAGATGAGTCAGCTGGGTCGTCAAAAAACGATGAAGTCAAACCTAAAGAAGAAGTTCTTGTGGAAAAGGAACAGGTTGAAGAAATTCCAGCCTTCAAGAGTGAGAATGAAGCTGATGACAAAAAGATTCTTGGGATGTGCTCAAACTGTGAAAAATCAAAATCTGAAAATGTCAAACTGTTAAGAAATGTTAACAGCTTGACATTGGAAAATAAAATTTTGAAAGAAAAAGAAAGTTTTTGAAAATAAAATAAAATCTTCAGAAGATGAAGATTTTTGGATAAAACTTGAAAATAAAAATTTGAAAGAAAATGAAACAAAATTTCAAGATCAAATAAAAGTTTTAGAAAATGAAAAATTTGTTCTTGAAAAGAATAAAGTTGAAAATGAAAAAGCAATAAATTCTCATCTTGAGAAAATCTCTCAGCTTGAAAATGAAGTTGAGAGTGCAAGAAATAAAATTGGTGAGCTTGAAAAGAAATTGAAAGGTTTTGTGACCTCGTCAGAATTTCTAAATTATCTTTGTCCAAAACCGATCAATTCAGTTCCAATAAGTGACAATGTCACAAATTTTGACAAAGTCAAAATTGAATATTGTGATGAGAAAACTGATGATGAAGATGAGAAAAAGAAAATATTTTTGAAAATAAAAGAAAAATTTCAAGAAACTGTTTTACATTCTACTGAAAAAGGTGAATGCTCAAAGCAAAAACCTTTGAAGAAGAGTGTAGAACAAAAACAAAGTGTTAAAAATTCATAAAATGTTCAAAACAAAAATAAAAGTTCATCAGTTTGATCATCCAATCGTGATAAAAAACTGTTGGACCATGCTCCGACCTTAAACAGTCAGTTGAGAACGTTCATCTGCACATACAAAGGCGGAATCAATGCACATGAAGTTACACAGCTTTTCCTTTTCAATTCCTTCTCTTTTATTGCTTTCTGATTCAATTTTGACAGAGTTTCGTTACAAAAGCAATGACCTAGTTCCGCTCCAACATACATGAATTATTGACCTGGTTTCGCTCCAAATGCTATATATAGTCCAAGTGGTTTCGCTTATACGACATGCCATAAAAGCGAAACTACCTAAATACCACATAAGCGAAACCCTAATGACTAATGAGCGGAACTACTTCTAACCTATGTACATAAAAGCGAAACTACAACATAAAACATAATTTTGACTTTCTAGCTCCTATTTTGACCTATCTTGACCTAAGACTTAATGTAGATGTAGTCAATAGACATTCCATGCATCAACAGACTCCCCCTTGGATGTTGACGAAGTCTTCAGCTCCGAGTCTGTAGTCTTGGTCTTTTCTCCAACTCTCTGTCTTCACATCATAAGCACTCTATCTTCACAGGTTCACAATCTTGTCCTGGCTCCATCCTCAGACTTCCCTTTGACTGTTGATCCAGACTCCCCCTTTCACAGACTCCCCCTCTTGATATGCTAAAATCTGAGGTCTTGTTCTAGTTCAAGCTTTGACAATTAGCTTCCATGGGAATAATAAAGTCCAAAAACATGTGTCTCAAACAATAACATTACAAACTTATCTTTTCACAAAATCACAAATTCAATCAGCTTTAGAAATCCACTCAAGTATTCAGGTCCAAGCTAATGACCCTGATTACTCAATTAATCTACCAAGTCCAATTTCATGACCTTGGTTGATCTGATTGACAATACAGACTGATTTTAAAACAACAATTTTTCACAGTTTCCTGAAAATAACAAGTATCAACTTAATGAACTCATTTTAACTTTGAAAATATCTCAAACTTCGACAAACTAAGCTCTCCTCATTCTTCAGCTTAGAACTTTTCCTGCATCTGCTTCAATCTCCGAGAATCCAACGATTAACTCTCCACTTTGGTTTGTCAAAAATAAAGCAGAAATAAAATCTTTTTGGATTTTAATAAAGTGTTCTAAACTAAGAAATGAAATGCAGAAAACTTAAATTGCAGAAAGTAAACTATTTACAAACTTATTTTTGGCGAGCGCGTCAAGGAATCACATCAGCTTTTCAGACAAATTACTAGTACCGTTAAGCTTCATTTCATACTCAGACTTAAAAAATTCACCTCGATTGTCGATATATTGATCCATCTTAAA
Organism: Helianthus annuus; assembly: GCF_002127325.2. Classification (NCBI taxonomy): domain Eukaryota; kingdom Viridiplantae; phylum Streptophyta; class Magnoliopsida; order Asterales; family Asteraceae; genus Helianthus; species Helianthus annuus. The sequence continues at coordinate 63,797,007 of NC_035435.2, forward strand.
TTCTCACACAAAGTTCAATTCACTCAGGATACGATTTAGATATTTTATGAACTTAGCTCATTCATGTGTCCCACCTCTTGAATATACTCCCGTATCCAGAATCTCAATATTCAGTCTTACAGGTGAGTATACTACAATGATATCTGTACATAAATTAGGTATGCGAGGGCCGAGGGATCTCAGGTCGATACTTCCGTATGCGCAGAGAGATATCAGCTTCGACTTTTCAGTATGTCCCCTTTAGAGGATCTTTTAGTTACAACAGCAGTGACTATCAATTTTATTGTTCATCTGCATGCTGAGGGTTTATGCTATATTTCAAGCATTTGAGGAAAGTATTATCCAAGGACTAGGTCAGAACTTCCATTCAGCAGAAGTCCCGGAATAATACCCCAGACATCATTGAGTATAAAAACCTAGTATATCAGAATACAAGACCTTTCAAACGAGATTTCAGGGGTTACCTATATATCCAAGTAGTGTTCCCCACAAATTTCACAAGTTTGAAATTTTAGGTTTATATCCCGAATAAATCTACTAAATATGCGAAAACCTATCGACACATCATTAGTGAGACTGTTTAACTCATTTAGTCTTTAAAAATCTTTAGCATACTGTAATCGTCTAGCCGATGTACTATCATTTTCCCTTTTTACACAAGCTCTTTTTCAGTTTTATCATGTTTTTGTATTTTTGCAATTTTTTTACTGTTTTTGTATTTTCTGAAAAATAAACTATATACATCTATCTACTCCCCCTAAATACCAAAACAAGTAAAAAATCGACAAACCATTGCAGATTGTTTCTCGTCTTCATCCGCAACAGTACTCAACGCCAATTATGCCATCCGACACCGAAAGAAGCTTCATACCATTCAGTTTTAACAAATATTTAAACAGATTTTTATCAAAAGCTTTGGTATGTAAATCAGCTTTCTGTTCGTCAGTGTGGATTTTCTCAATTCGTATCAACTTTTTCTCGAAGCAATCGCGAATAAAGTGATGACGAATTTCTATGTGTTTAGTTTTAGCGTGATGTACTGGATTCTTTGTTATATTTATCGCGGCCTCATTATCAACAAAAAGAGGTGTGTTAAGAAACTGCAAACCGTAGTCGCGCATCTGTTGCTGTATCCACAGGATCTGAGAGCAGCAACTGCTAGCAGATACGTACTCCGCTTCACATGTAGATAACGCCACAGACGTTTGTTTCTTACACTGCCAGGTAACCAATCTAGGTCCAAAGAACTGGCATCCTGTAGTTGTTGATTTGGTATTGACTTTGCAGTATCCGAAATCCGAATTGGAATACCCTTCGAGCGTAAAGTCGCCTTTTCTAGGATACCACAACCCCAATGTAGGAGTTCCTTTCAGGTAGCGTAATATCCTCTTCACAATAATCATGTGCGAAGTTCTCGGGTTAGATTGATATCTTGCTGCGAGGCACGTTGGGTACATGATATCAGAACGTGAAGCAGTTAAGTACATCAAAGAACCTATCATAGATCGGTAGAACGTTTCATCAGCCCTATCTCCGGTGAGATCTGGGTGAATCCCATGATTTGTTGCAAGTGGGGTAGCAGCTGGAGTAGAACTTGACATTCCAAATTTCTCTAGAATATCCCGAACGTACTTCGTCTGGTGAATGAAAATTCCCTCAGGTAGTTGTTCAACTTGTAGACCCAAAAAGAATTTCATCTCCCCCATTGATTACATTTCGAATTTTTGCTTCATCACCTGTTCGAAATCTTTGCATAATTTCTCATTCGTCGACCAAAAAATTATATCGTCTACATAAATCTAAACTATCAGAAGATGTTCGTCGACCTCTTTAGTGAAGAGAGTGGCATCCACTTTTCCACGTATGAACTTGTTGGCTAGTAGGTGTTGAGACAAAGTCTCGTACCAAGCTCTCGGGGCCTGGTGTAAACCATACAACGCTTTGTCCAATAAGTAGACCTTGTTTTTGTGGATCGGATCAGTGAAGCCCGGCGGCTGACCGACATAAACCTCCTCTTTGACCTTCCCATAAAGAAACGCCGATTTTACATCCAACTGATATACTTTGAAATTCTTCCAAGACGCAAATGCAAGGAAAATTCTGATTGCTTCTAGTCGTGCCACAGGAGCATAGACTTCTGTAAAATCAATCCCTTCCTGTTGACTAAAGCCCTGAACAATGAGTCGAGCCTTGTTTCGCACAACAACTCCTTTGTCGTCTCTTTTACACTTAAATACCCATTTCGTATTGATTTTTCTATGACCATCCGGCAAATCCACTAGCTTCCCCACTCCCAACTTTTCAAACTGACTTAACTCTTCTTGCATCGCAATGACCCAAGAGTCTTCAGTAAGCGCCTCTTTATACGTTCTCGGTTCGATCTACGAGATAAAATAACTTAATGAAAATTCAGTTTGTAAAGGTGCTACTGTAGAATAAAAACATGTAAGGCCCTGGTCAATTTGACGTCTTGTGCGAACGCTTGCTTGCAATTCTCCTATGATCAACTCCTCTGGATGATATGAAAGAGTTCGCGGCATTGCTTCGCTTGGAATATCTACATTTCCCTCCAGATTAGTAACATTCTGATCTGCATCTTGTTCACCAACTTGGTTTGTTTGACTTGAAATCTGGATCTGCTCCCCCTCAGAATCTGAATCACCATGATCAAATACTGGCATGTTTTCAGCTTCTTGATTATCATTCACATCCGACTGATTACCAGGAGCAACATCATCATCATGTTCACCAGCATAGCTAGGACCTGCTTCATCATCATTTGAAGTTTCCCGAGGTCTTCTAGAATACTCAGCTGGGAACCTTAGCTGCGACTCATACTCTCGCAAAATATCCAGCTCATCAAAGAAATCCTCGTCTTCCTCTGATTCTTCTTTCATGTCAAACGAATCCCACAGTTTGTCATAATGATAACGCCATGAATCACCAGGATTCTGCGGCGGCATAATATGACCTTGACATTCAACATTTGCAGCTTCAATAATTCGCTTCTCACTTGGAACGAATACACGTCGCATCGGATTGGCATAACCAACAAATATTCCCTCAATGCACTTCGGACCAAATTTTCCATGAGGCTCTATAACTGTACAGGGTGACCCAAACGGTTCTAGATACTTCAAATTCGGTTTGCGATTATTGATTAGCTCAAAGCATGTTTTGTTGAACTTCTTGACAGTAAGAACCCTGTTGAGCGTATAGCATGCGGCGGAAACAGCTTCAGCCCAAAAATTAATCGGTAACTTTGAATCTGCGAGCATAGTTCTAGCCGTCTCGATTAGCGTCCGGTTTTTGCGTTCTGCGACTCCATTCTGCTGCGGAGTGTACGGAGCACTAAACTCATGAAATATACCTCTTTCATCACAAAATTCTTCCATTTTGTTGTTCTTGAATTCAGTACCATTATCACTTCGAATTCTTTTGATACGCCTTTGGTACAGATTCTCAATTCTTTTGAACAACGCCATCAAACTGTCAAATGTTTCGTCTTTCGACTTCAAGAACGAAACCCACGAAAATCTGGAATAATCATCAGTAACGACCAAACAGTAGTAATCTCCTGTAATACTCTTGACAATCACCGGACCAAACAAATCCATGTGAAGTCTTTCCAGAGGTCTCGAAACTGAATTGACTTGCTTTGTAGGGTGTGACTTTTTCTTCTGCTTGCCTTTAACACAACTAATGCACTCCCCTTCCAGATGAAAACCTTTGACATGAACTCCTGTAACCAAATCGTTGTGCACCAAGTGATTCATCTTCCTTAGGTGAATATGCCCCATCTTTCGGTGCTACAATCTCGATTCTTTCTCAGTTGCTCTGGACACAAAACAATGAGCCTGACCCGTGGTTGTAGTAGCTACACTCATGTCCAACACGTACAGATCATTAACTCTCAGTGCCCTCATGATAATCCATGCCTTAGGAATTACAAATCCCGGTTTCAAGATCAAACATTCTTTGTCAGTGAAGTGAGTAGTATACATCCTGTCACAGATCTGGGAGATACGCAGCAGATTATTCTCCAGCTCAGCAATGTAGTTAACTCTCTCCAACGTCACAATCCCGTTGGATAACGTTCCTTCACCAATAATCCTTCCTCCTTGATTACCCGCAAAACCTACGTATGCTCCATTTATATTTCTCACATAATACAACAACGCAGTCTTCCCTGTCATATGTCTTGAAGCTCCACTATCCATGATCCATCTGGATACAAGTTTTAGAAGATCCTGCGCATAACAAACTATGATTTAACCAACTTTCAAGAAAGATGTCGATTCATGCTTCGCGATCCAGGAAGCTCCGGCAATTCAAACTGTTTAATCAAACATTGAGTCCACCCAGGCCTCATCAGCCATAGGTGTGACCTTGACTCTCGCAATTTGAATTTTGAAATTTTCAGCCTTAAGAGGTGGAAAATTTGCATCATAATCAATCGGAATTGAATCTTCAGCATTTTTCACCTCAAAAGTTGAAATTTTCATCTCTGTTTTAGGTTTCCAAATTTGTTGAGATAATGCAACCCGTTTGTAAAATTTGTCGTTTTTAGTTACCAACTTCTTTACAGGTTCATTTTTCTCCTTGATGTTATCATTTTTCATATTCTTTTTCTCAACAACAATTTTTGCTTTACCCTTCATATCAACTTTCTTCTGTTGAACCTTCATAGTTTCAGTCTTAGGCTTCACAATGGTACACTTTCGTGCAATGTGACCCACTTGATTACATCTAAAACATGTTCGAGTATCAACAACTCGACTTGTGCCTTCAGACTGAGCCTGTGAAGCTCTTTTCTCAAAGAACTCTTTGTTTGATTTGGAAAAAATTTCTTTCTCTTCATCAGCAAGTGAACTCGAACTGTTCACAAACTTTTTCTTCTCAACAAACCTCTTGTTTTGAACATTTCTCTTCTGATAAGACTTACCCCCTGATAACCACCCGACCAGTTATTTCGATTGTTATTATAGAAACGTGATGAATTAACAGATTTCTTGTTGTAAGCTTTTTCTTTCTCAAAACTCATTTTTCTCTTTGTTTGACTCAGATTGTTCACTTCTGACAACTCAACTTCGACCAACTTGAAAACATTTGTCAATTTGTTCATGTTAACATTCTCAATCGGAAACTCTGAATCCGAAAACAACTTATCCGAACCCAACATCTTGTACATGACAAGATTTGATTCTTCATTTAAGTTGTTCTTCGACTTTTGTTTCGGAATGTATTTGTCCAAGAAACACCCATCTTCCTCAGTAGTGTCATTATCCGTTTTTAGCACATTTTCAACAACACCTTTTACAATATCATTCTGGACACTATCGTCATTGGAAGATGTGAACGTGACATCAATGTTCTCCGGAAGTTTAACTTCACTTTCTTCTCCAATTTCAACCAATCCCGATTGCTTTTTCGTGTAATTATCCAAAATCGGCGGTGGAACTCTGTGAAAACCCACCCCGATTCCATCAAAATAAACATCTTCGCCAGCTTTGTTTTTCCCGATGGGTTTGGGAACAATGTGTTGCAAAACAAAGCTTGCAGAGCTGTAACTATTAAGCTTCAACTGGATTCGCTCGTTTTCGATAACAGCCTCTTGAACTTTAAGTTTCAGTTTAGCGATTTCATCCAGTTGTTGGTTGATTGATTCTTCTTTTACTCTGAGCACTGCTTTTAGGTGAATGTTTTCTTTATATGTTTTACCATTACGATCATCACTATCTTTCATTGTGCTTTTGAGTTTTTCAAATTTTTCAGAAATCTGACGGTTTTCAAGAATTAACTTTTCATTTTCCTTTTTAACTTTTTCATGATCAATTTTATCATTTTCAATTTGGCTAGTTAATTCTCTTATCCGTTCAGTTGAAGCTTTAACTGTTTTGTCACGATCAAGAATTTGATTCTCAACGCTTCAGACCTTTGCTGTCAGATCTTCAACTTTCTTCCCATTGAGATACGTGACTGTATTACAAAATTTGCACTCTTTGTTGCAATTTTTGCAATCAACATTTCCATCAATTTGTTTACCTGACGCATTTGTTTACAAGTTTGAACTGACCTGGTTTTTGAATCAGACACGGAGTTAGAGTCTACCTCAAGTGCCTTAACAGCCAGCACTTTGTCAGCCATTTTTCCCAGGTTCTCAGCAGTCAACTCCTACGTTGTGTCAATAACCCCAGTGTCAACTTTCTTTGACTTCTCGTTTTCTTCTTTCTCCTTTTTCTCTTTCTCTTCTTTCTCCTTTTTCTCTTTCTCTTCTTTCTCTTTCTCGTCTCCAGTTCCCCACCATTTATTCTGCCAATAATCATCCTCTTCTTTGTACTCCTTGATTATGGCTTCGATATCAAGCGTTTTTTCATCGATTTCAATATTTCCATATGGGTCAAGATAACACTCCATGTCCGGATCCCATCTTCTCGCTCTCCTCGCTTCCAGATAGATACCAGAAATTCTAATGATTCTGTTTTCAGCCAACATTTTTCTGTATCTATACTTCTGCTCTTCAGTTCGGTTATCTTTCCAAGGAATAGGTTCATCATTTTTCGCCATGAATGCGTAACCAACCGCATCTTCTTCCGGTAGAACTTCTTTACTCCAATCATACCCTTCATCATCATAAATCACTACAAGAGCTCTAGATTTCTCTTTGTTATCTTCAACCTGCTTCAATCTAGGCGGCTCGAATTTATTCTGGCGATAAATCTCCTTCTTGTAGTAATCATCTCTGAAAGGGTTCTCCGACTCATCAGCATATGCGTTTCTGCATTCTCGCTTGAAGTGACCTTTCTGCTTACACTTGAAACATGTCACTTTGGATTTATCGAACCCCAGCTTGGTAGATGGACCACCAATTATCTTCCTGCCGATAATTTCCATGAAACGCTGTGCTCGACGAACAGCACTGGCCATAGCCCAACGAATATCGATCAGCTCCATTTCTTCAGGATCTATCTGATCATAATCTTCCTTCGTTAAGTTCGTGTTGCCTATCTTCCCAGCTACTAAACCTTCATACGATTCCAACACCGATGCTAGGAAGATCATCTGCTGTTTAGCCGACTCCTCATCAAAATTCTGAGCATTCTTTAAGTCTATTGCGATGTTGCATTGAAAACGATTCTTTGCATCAGAATGACTTGCAGATGATGAAGATCCACTATGATAACCACTGTGATTTCCACTACTTTGACCACTTTGACTTTCTTTGCTTGATGTGGACACATTCTCAGCAGAAAAAGCAGTTTTGGGAGAAGTTGCTTTTGGCATCATGCTTTTTGGATAATACAAATCCAAATTTTGCTGGTAAGATGAGTGATTAACTTTGTACGTCTTCTTCAGTTCTAACTCATGACTTTTAAGTCTCTCAATCACCAAATCCACAGTCAACTTTGCAGGCTCGATAGTGTTTTTCAGCATAAGCACATAATATCTCCAATCCATCTCGTCGGGCAACGAATCGAACAATTTGTCGACAAGCTCATCTTTAGGATATCTGATATCATGTCTTGCTAATTCCAGCTTCAGGTGACCAAACCTTTCTATCATTTTACAAACTGACTCGTTCTTTAAACAGCTAAACATATCAAATTCTTTCCTAAGAAGTTTCTTTTTACTTTTCACAATTTCAGCACTTCCTAGACATTTCGTTTCTAGCTTTTTCCAGAGATCTTTTGCATTTGAATAATCGATCAATGAGATTATGTCCTCTCGAACGGACTGGAATAACAAAGTTACACATTTTTGCTCAGCTACAAATGAATCAATTTCCTTAGCTGATCTTAACGTTTCACCATTTTTGTTTCCATTTTCATAACTATTTTTAAACTTTTCCAGCTGGGAAATGCGAATGCCATTAACCAATCTTCAAACTTTCTTGACCACCGACTGTATTCCTCGATAGCCATTAGCTATGGAGGTTTATTAAAGGTTCCGAAGGCACTTTCAGATTCCCAAGCTTCCGTTAACTTTTTCTTCGCATTTGGCGGGTTCTCATTCGTATTGCTTGATGAAGTATCATCGTTTCCGGAATTTCCAGTAAACGCGTATATATCGCTGAACGGGTTCAAGAATATATCATCCATTTTGAGTGTACCAGATAATGTTCCTAAAAGCAAAACCAGGTTGTTCGTATGAGTGAAAGTGGTTATGTCCGAATGAGCGATACTATATTGTTCGTATGAGCGAAACTAGCAGGTTATTTCGAGCGAAGTCTACTATGTTCGAATAAGCGAAACTATCAGTGTCCGAATAAGCGGAACTATCAGGTTATTTCGAGCGAAAACTTTGATGTTCGAATAAGCGGAACTAGGTTTTTAACTGATTTTAACCATTTTTAAGCCGTGTTTTAACCTGAAACTTTCTAGGGTTTGTTAATTGTATGTTTCACACGTTATACTAAAAAATCAGGCCATTTCAACCGTAGGAACCAGTTCAAATCGAAAAAGTATGAGAGAAAGTGAGTAGAAATGAGAGAATTCGGTAGAATCAAGCTGTAGTAGTATGAACTCCTCGTCCTGAGCTCTGATACCACTTGTTGGACCGTGTTCCGACCTTAAACAGTCAGTTGAGAACGTTCATATTCACATACAAAGGCGGAATCAATGCACATGAAATTACACAGCTTTTCCTTTTCAATTCCTTCTCTTTTATTGCTTTCTGATTCAATTTTGACAGAGTTTCGTTACAAAAGCAATGACCTAGTTCCGCTCCAACATACACGAATTATTGACCTGGTTTCGCTTCAAATGCCTATATATAGTCCAAGTGGTTTCGCTTATACGACATGCCATAAAAGCGAAACTACCTAAATACCACGTAAGCGAAACCCTAATGACTAATGAGCGGAACTACTTCTAACCTATGTACATAAAAGCGAAACTACAACATAAAACATAATTTTGACTTTCTAGCTCCTATTTTGACCTATCTTGACCTAAGACTTAATGTAGACGTAGTCAATAGACATTCCATGCATCAACAAAAACCACAAAAATTGGAAAATCAAAACTCACAAAAAGTTGGTAATAAGTGGTGCAGGTTTGACCACAGTGCTCAAAAGTCAAATCCAGCTTACAAGAGGAGTGATGACTACCACAAAACCAAACAATGTTATGATTTAAGTGTGTGGTTTGGAAGTGGTGAATGGTACGATAACAGAATGTGTTACAAATGTGGTTATCAAGGACACATTGCTGTTAACTGGCAAAGTCAGAGTTTTGAGACAAGAAGATGCTTTGAATGTCAAATCAAAGGACATATTGCCAGAGATTGCCCAATGAGATCAAAGGGAAGATCGAGGGTTGAATCTCAGAAGAAGGCAAAGAAATCAGTCAAAGTCGAAGAAAAACCCAAAGCACAGAAAGTGGAAGAAAAGAAAGTGAAGCTTTCACAAGGGCAGAAAGACAGACTGAGAAAGAAAAGAAAGAAGGCAAGAGAGTATCTCGAAAGGATTTGTCCTCGGATACAACCGGAAAATCAGATAACAGTTCTGATAAATCGTGTTACTCTCCAAAGAATGATCAGCCGAGTAAAACGAATTGATCAGATACAAATCTGAGGATAGAAAAGAAAGTGAAGAAATAATATGTGGTTAATCAAAAGATTAACAAAACAAAGAAAGTGAGATTTTCACTTCCTGGTGATGAATTTGTTTCTCTGGAAACAAAGGAGCCAGTTGTTGGCAATGAATCTGGTTCGTCAAAGCCAGAGGAGCCATGTGTTGAGGTAAAAGGTGATAATTCTGTTAAGACAATGGATGATGCAAATTATCCATCATTGTCAAACGGAAAGTTAAAACAAAAAGTTGAAAAGAAACCGAGTGATGACCACTCAAAATCACCAAAGGTTCGTCAGGCTTGGTGTGACACCTGTGTCACCGCGACCCTCAAACAAATACCAAGCCGATGAAATATTGTAACACCTCGAAATTTTGTGTCCAATAATGTGTTAACACGTGTCATTAGTTTACACGTGGCATTAGATATGAAATAAAGGACTAAAGTTGACAAACCTTGAAAGTATGTAAATTCGAGGGTTATAAATGCCAAAAAATGGTAAATATACTGTATAGTAAACCTATAACGATGCTCATACCTTCAAACGAATAAATCATGGATCGTACGGAAACGAAACGCGGAAGAAAGTGAGAGATTACAAGCTGCAGGGGTTAACTGTGTCAACATGTTTAATTATACCTCTGAGTGACCCTTTGACGAACCCGAGGCTTTGTAACAGTAAAATACGCTCACTATAATGTACTTTATAAATTTCGCGAAGTTTCGTTTTAAAACGAGAAAGTTATGATCAAATTCGTACGAGAGGGGTTAAAAGCGTCAACAATGAAAGTTAAGGCTTTTCGGATAATAATTAAACTAACCGGGGGCTTAACAGTACGGGTAAAAGGCACGAGGCCCTTAATTGTAATTAACCGAGGGCCAAATCGCAAAGGTACCCCTTCAAACCCGAAAGGTCAGGTTATTAATTACCGAAGATTTCGTTAATCATTACAAAAGATTTAAAAAGATTTAAAAACAACCCTTACGGACCGCAAAGGTCCTGCCTTACGGACCGTAAGGGGGTGAAAGATTAAGCTTGTCTCCGCCACAGGCTTACGGACCGCAAGGCCCAAGCCATACGGTCCGTAAGCGATGCCCAGCGACAGAAAGTTGGCTGTTGGCTGTTTAAAGCGGTAGAACATTAATGTATGGGTTTCCCAGAGGTATGGGCGACCCCTAATCACTCCCTAGCACTATAGGACACATGTTGATGATCAAGGAGCATGGGTAGACCTTGTTGTGATGATCTTGATGATCTAAATTGCCTATAAAAGGCCACTTTGTGCAACAAGTATTCCTCACACCTCCTCTTGCATCTCTGATCATCTCTGGAGCTCAATACTTCATTCTAAGCTTCACATTTCGTGCATAAAGCTTCTGTAAGTTTGTTCAACCCTTTGTGGTTTAGTTTTTGCTTAGTTTTAGCTTAAAAGTCAGTCCGTCGTAATTAACGATTGACTTTGCGATAAATCACGAATGGTCCAGTGATTTGTTGAATCAAAGATAGTTATGTGTTGGTATTTATGTGGGTAATAAACCCCTAAAAGGGTTCCCTCTGATCACCACTCTAACTAGTTCAAATAACGAGTCAAACATGCTTAGAAAAAGTCAACAGAAAGCTATTTTGCGATTTTACATATAATCTGTAATGTAGATGGTATGCAACCTGTTTGAACACTCATAAAACATGATAATAAGTATATTAACAAGTCTAAGCTTGTTTGATCCGACCATTTGCTATATTGACCCGGTTCGGAGCCGAATGTCGCAAAAGTTTGACTTTTGCTTTGACTTCAGTTCTGACCCGTTAAAGTTCGATTTAGATATGCCTTAGGACTCTCTTAGGACCAGATTACATGATGGTATAACCCTCTGTGACCGGTTCGTTGTTTGTCCGAGTCTTTTACGCATTTCCGTTAATTGCTTAAAAGTTGACCGTAACGCCCTTTTTAAATTAAAACAAGGATTTCGGACATATGAAGGGATCATAACCTTGGTTACTGATTTCTAAGCATGTCCCTAAAATTTCGTGTCAATCCGAGGTCCAGAATAGGAGTTATGCTAAATAGCACAAATTACGAAACTTTAGTAATTAAATAGCGCAATTAGCATAACGCCTATCTAAACCCGGATTTCGACACCAAACCTTTTACTCACTGATGTAAAATTATATTTTGGGATTTTTAAAGATTTTTAATTATTTTTAACCTGCTCATAACCTGCGGTTATGGCAACGGTTCGGTAAATACCGAATATACCCTTTTCGGCCATAACTTGAGTTCTATAAGGTCTTTTGACCCGATTCCAGTTGCTACTGATTTTAAATAATAAATAAAGTATTTTAGACTTTATAAACTGTTCGGGAAACTCAGATTTCCTGTAGAACTCTAAAACCTCTTTTAAAAGTCTTTAAAATGACCGAAAAACCCCTAAGGGGCATAATATCAAACTTAAACTCGTTACGGGCATTATGGAAGGTATCCTACTGATACCACAACCTATTTAAAGTATAGTGACTTAGGAACACAGCGTAGGACTCTTACGGTTACCCGTTGCGCCTTTTGCGCGCACGGTTCGGCTTATGTAACTAGTTTACATAAATTAGCCGATACGGGCCAAACCATATTGTTTTGACCCCAAAATCCAGAGTGTGAATATTAAACCCATATAAAACAAGCATTCAAACTTGTTGGGTCAGAATCACATTCCATTCATGGTTTTCGCCTTTCACGCGATTAAACCGTATCTATCCTTGAAACTGACCGGTCTAGGCTACGGCTAATATAAAGACCCGTTAGGATTCAAATAGGTTATTTTAAAACCTTCGTTCCAGAATAGGAGCCCAGTAAAAGATATCTGTGATTTAATCAATTAAGGATATACTTGCAAAGGTAAATACTTTTAACTTATTTTCCGTATTACGGGCTTGGGGTACGGTATCTAAAATACCGCTTGGTCGGGCAATTGACCCCAACTCATTTGTAGTTAGGTATTATCAATGTGACCCGTTTAAAAACTTGTTTTGTGGCTTAACGCCTTTGGGGGCTTAATGACCATGTCTTTTTTTTTTGGGTAAAGGGTTACCCCTGGTGAATTTTATAAATAACTCAAATCAGTACAAGGGTATGCCAGAGTGACATACCAACTAGACTCCACAAACCGAAGCCTAGGAAATAAAACCAAGTCAAAACACAACCCAGAAAAACAAACGACCAAACAAACCATAAGCAAACACACACAGCCACGAGCCACAAACTCGAAGAACTAAAGCATCAAGCACTTGACATCTAACCCGGGTCACCCACTTGTTCACTTGCAGCGATCTCCCAAGTCTTTAACATCCGGTCCACTTTGGAGTCACCTTTAAACTCGAAACCCATGAGCCGTAACCTGACAATGTTCTTGATCCTCTCAACCACCGACTCAACTTTAGCTTGGTCATTTGAAAACAAGCAATTGTTCCTTTCAAGCCATATAAAGTAAGTAGTCGCCGCAATGACCAATTTGCAAACAATGTGATCTACCTTCTTAGACGAAGCATGAACAAACATCCAATCCATAACGGATTGCCAAGAGTCATCAATCTGATCCAACGATGCCATCGCCTTGATATCATTCCATACCCTTGAGGAAAACGAACACCTAAAGAACAAATGGTCTCTAGAATCACGATTATTCCTGCACAAGGGGCAACACATAAGGTTAAGGTTAGTAGCGCTACCCACTTCCCATACCGCCAACCTATCTTGAGTTTTCAGCTTATTCTTGATCACCAACCATAAGTGAAATGAGTGTCTTGGGATACACTGTGAAAACCACACTCCATTAAACCACGGAACAATACTTTCACGATGTCTCACCACATTCCAAACCTCCAATGACCGAAAGGAACAATTCTTACCCTCCAAGTCTCTCCAAACTGTCCGATCTAGCATGTCATGGCTCAATTGTGGAACCTCCAGATTGATCAACACCGGAAAGAGATTATACCAAGCAACTGGCCATTTCCATTGCCCATTACCGTCAATCAGGTCCGCAACGGTAGAAGACATAGAGAACCCCGCCTGGGCAATACGTCTAGGCGTTATAAAAGCGCTAAGAGGGCTAAGGTGGCACCAATTATCAGTCCACATCTTGGTTTGACGCCCACTTCTAATCTCCTTCCATATGTACGGACGAACACTACCTCGGATGGCTAACAGTTTTCTCCATCCCCAGCTGACACTCCCACGGGGGTTAACGTCCCAAAAGCTGCGATTCAGCTTATGAGCATAAATCCAATCAACCCATAGGGACTTCCTTCGAGTAACAATGCTCCAGATATGGCTGGTCATCAGAGCCTTATTAACGTCTGATATACTTCGAATACCAAGGCCGCCTTCCGTTTTGGGCAAACAGACATCCGACCACGCCACTTTGGCCTTAGCTCTACCCTGCGAACCCGCATTCCATAAGAACCTCCTCATAAATTTCTCAAGATCATGAATAACTCGAGCCGGGATAATGAAGACCGACGCCCAATAAATATGCATGGATGAAAGCACTGAGTTAATAAGTTGTAACCTACCCGCAAAGGACAAAGACTTGTTAAGCCAACTATCAATTTTCTTTTCCATACGCTCAACTAGGGGTTTACAATCTTTATGTATCAGCTTTGTTGAAATTAACGGAACCCCCAAGTACCTAACCGGAAGGAGACCCTCCCGAAAGGGCATCAAACCGAGAATTTGCTGACGAACATTAATTGGAACATTGCAGAAAAAGACCGTGCTTTTGGCTGGACTCGGGACCAGACCCGAGATTTTCGTGAATTCCTCAAGAGCATGCTTCACCTTCCCCACGGACACCACATCCCCATGGACAAATATAAAAAGATCATCAGCGAAGGAGACGTTTATGATCTTCTGCTTATTACATTTCGCATGGTACTTAAAATCATTACCAGACGTTGCTACCTGCTGAAGTAATAACGAAAGAATTTCCATAACCAGTGTGAACAAGTATGGCGACATAGGATCTCCTTGTCTCAACCCCCTTTTCCCTCTAAAATACCCATGCAAGTTCCCATTAATGCTAATCGAGAAGGATGTCGAAGTAACACACGCCATAATCCAAGCAACCATCGTATGATGAAACCCAAACGCCTTAAGCACATTCTCTAGGAATACCCAATTTACCGTATCATAGGCTTTCTGAATGTCAATCTTGAATGCACACCTAGGCGGCCCCTTATTGAGATGATAGTTATGCATGAGCTCCTGAGTTAATAAGATATTGTCCGAAATTTTCCTACCAGGAACAAAGGCGGACTGATTAATACTAACCAAATTTTCCAGGCTACCCTTAATTCTGTCCGTGATAATCTTGCTTATGCACTTATAAAGAACATTACAACAAGATATCGGACGATAATCTAGCACCGAATCCGGAGTATCCACCTTAGGAACAAGAGCCAAAATAGTATGATTTACTTGTTTCAACAGCTTGCCATTGTTGAAAAAGTCTAACACAGCAGACGATACTTCTTCACCCACAATATCCCAAGAGGATTTAAAGAAAGCCGATGTATACCCGTCCGGCCCAGGGGCTTTGTTGACACCAATACTAAACATAGCATTTTTTATCTCCTCTCGAGTCACTTGGCGGACCATATTGGCAGCACCCTCACTACTTAGCTTATTAACACAAACAGCCTCCAAATCAATAGATGCAACTCGATCCTCCGTACCCAAGAAGTTAGCATAATGAGTTATCAACGCGCCCATAATGCAATCCCTTTCATACCGAGCCCCATGAACATCCTTAATAGTATGAATTTTATTTCTCGCATTCCTGCATTTCACACTATTATGGAAGAACTTAGTGTTCGAGTCACCCGCACAAAGCCATTCCACTTTCGCTTTTTGCTTAAGAAAGCATTCTTCATCATACGCTGCCGTCTGAAACTCTTTCAGGCATTGAGCTTCCATGTTACGAAGGCTACCATCCAACGGATTATTATCAATCCGCATTTGAATATCATCTAGTTGCTTCCTTAGGTCAGCGACTTTCACATGCACATTCCCTTGATTGAACACAATCTTACGCAGATGAGGCTTCAGATTCCGAAGCTTTTGGGTAACCGAAAACATAGAGTAGCCCTCCACCCTAGCAGCCCATTCCTTCTCAACACACAACCTGAATTCCGGCTTGGAGGTAATAAAATTAGCGAACTTAAATGGTTTCGGCCTAAACTTGGTTGGCGAAGCTATTTTAAGAATACACGGGGTATGGTCTGAAATCCGAAACGGATGATACAAGGCATACGCATCCTTAAACATTTCCAAGAACTTCATATTACCCATCACTCGGTCAATCTTTTTAAGCAAACCCACACCATTCAAAGGTTTCTGGTTCCATGTGTAGTGAAGACCATGACCCTTAATATCCATTAACTCAGCAAATTGAACACAGTCATTAAACTCTCTCATACCAATAGATGGGGTGGACGGACCATACAGAGAATCGTCTATACGTAAAGCTGAGTTAAAATCACCCATAACGACCCATGGCTTGTTATAACAAAGACCCTTATGATTGCATAGATTGTCCCACAATGTTCTTCTCTCTTGATACTTATTCTTGGCATAAACAAACGAAACAAAAACAGAATGATTATCAGCTTTTGAGAAAACCTGAGTATGTATGACTTGGTCCGATTGGGCCAAAATCATAATATCAACTACATCAGCATTCCAACCCAAAATAATTCTCGTACCCCTATCACATAATCCTCCATTCGACGTCCAATTCCAAGACCGGAAAACGTTTTTACACACCTTAGCCAACTTAGAAATATCCACATGAGATTCAAGAAGAGCACAAACAGAAAGTTTATTTTCAGACACTAAAAGCCGAACCTCACTTTGTTTCAGGGGACGGTTCAAGCCCCTTATGTTCCAGGCAGCTATACTATCCATCAACACCATTGTGACCGGGAGTGCTTGCCCCCTCAGAATGTTTTTGCCTCTCACAACGCATAAAGTCAGCCATCTCAGTAGGGACCTTTTCCACCACCTCTTCATCTATTCGAGTATCTTTCCCATTATTATCTATTCTAGCCGACTTCCCATTATCAACCTTCCTCGTATCACCGACATCCGCCTCCCCATCATCCATATGCAAAGCAGCAAAAGAGTTTTGAGTATGTACCCCTTCATTAGTAGCAACACTCGTCGTATCCGGTTTCGTTCCTGACGTGCTCGGCCCATACTTGTTAACTTTCGGCCGATAAACAAACTTCTGTTTTGGCTTTTGTTTTTTATTCATTACACCCCCACGAGCCACCTTTCTCTTATCCACAGTGAAGCCATCCTCATCAATAGCCACTTGTTTCTCTTTATGTTGGACGTTCTTGGCACAATTTTGGTCATTATGGCCAAAAATACAGCAAATGGAACACCTTTGCGGCTGCCATTCATATTCAATTTTTACCTTTTCAGTAATGTACCCATCTTCATCAAGCTTAGGAATGGCTATAACGATATGATCTTTCAGTTCCTGATCCGCGTCTATCTCAATTAAAGCCCGAGCAAAACTGCTCCTCCCCCAACTATCCGCACACATATCAGCCGTGTATCCATCAAGTCTCTTCGGATTACCTATCTTTGAAGCTAAAAGACTCAAGCCATCATCTGTATAGACTGAAATAGGAACATTAAACATTTTAACCCATACCGGAACCGTTTTGATCCCCTCCTTCTTCAAGCTAACCGATGGTGTCCAAACATTCAAGAATAAAGGAACTTTCCTGATTAACCATGGGCCCCCTTCCAGCACTTTTGCCATACCTTCCTTCGACTCAAATTTAAAGAAAAAGAAGCCATCGGAATTCATCATCAGTTTAGAGTAACCATACTTCGACCAAACATTTTTCGCATAATACTCAACCACGGGAAACGGAAGCCGATTACCTAAAAAATATCCATATAGAACATTTTCAAATTTCTCCTGAACTTTACGAACAACTTCTCTAGGAATTACCACATCCACATCCTTAACCATTTCCGCAGAATCCAGCTTCCTGAAGTTTACTTCTTTTTTCTGCCCATCATTCATCTTGACCTTAGCTGCATAGGAGACAGACATGGTGTTCCTGTTCCGATCATTATCTTCACCTCCACTTATATTACCCACCTGAACCGGCACAGTAATCTTTTCCAATTCATCGATAACATTGATTGGAGTTTGCTCTTTTTGGACAACACCCCGTTTCGGCAAGAGAGGGTTCCCATCAATTTTTAGCGACCTGATGTCTATACCTCGTCCAGAAGTGTGCATGTTACCTTGCACCTCTTGTGCATTCAATGGCTTCGTACTGCTCTTACTAATGAAAACATCCCCATGCAATCTTTCAGAGAACGACCTAAACCCTAGATCCCCCAATCCTTGCTCTGAACCAGTGTTTAAAGATGGTTTCCAAAAGAGATCATTAATATCAGGAGGTTCCGAATTCATACTCACCAGAATCTAAGTGCATGCAACGTAACAATGGTTAATAAAACGAACCAACCCTAATTCAGCCGACAAGAAGCAATCAGAAACCCTAGGTAATCCGCCTCCAAACAGAAACCCTTGTTGAACAAGAAACAGCAGTGGCTTAATGACCATGTCCCGGATATCCTTGGCATCATTTTACGAAATGGCCACGACCTCGACATTCGGGTGTAGGCGTACACCCGGCATTGTGTCTATATTAATTAAAGGTGTAACCGTTGGTTTACCCACCTCGGTTTTACGCTATGTGGTGTGTCTATTAAACTTTAACCCGGCACGACCCGGGCGACTGAACGCATAGCAAGCATGTAATTCTTTACAAGATTTAATTATAAATTATCCCAAGTTATAAAAGAGTTTGTGCCTTGTGCATTCAAATCAATTTTAATAAACATTTTACAAAAGTGTCGGTTGAATGTATTTACCAGTGTAAACTGACGTATTTTCCCAAAAAGATTAACTGCAGGTACTAAACGTAATCGGCTGGCAATAGCTCCTTAGCATCTTAAAGAGTCTCGCAAGCTTTGATGTCTTGTCTGTTGAACAATACTTTTTATTATTTTGATCCCCCTGTGGATACCATTCGACTATTTGTGATACATTCGATATTACAATCAATGGTTGAATTATATTTATCTTTATGCTTCCGCTGTGCATTCATATAATTGTGTGGTTTGACTATATTGTTGCCAACTACGTCACGGTAATCCCCCACCGGGCCCACCGGTGAGACACGTGGAAATCGGGGTGTGACAGGTTGGTATCAGAGCCAACATTGAGTGAATTAAACACTATACTAATGTGTTTAATCTCAGTGACACAATTGCACATACTTGAGTCTAGACAAGAACATAGGACAAATTCGAATTGTTATTCCAGTTTGTCTTTTTATTATTATTATTATTTAAAGTTTTAAAAGCAGGAAATATGCCACCTGTAATTTTCCGAGGAAGAGGAAGGGGAAGAAGAGGCAGAGGAGAGATCATTACACACCACGATCACGAAGCTGGACCTTCGAATACGCGAGCTCCTTTGACCACAAGGAGTGAAGAACCACAAAGACGGAGAAACCTTTTCGAACCTGCGAGACATTCTACCTCGCACAGCTCAACGCCATCGTACCGTCACTCATTCGGGCCAGATTCCGAAAATGATCCCAATAACCCTCAACCTTCCTACATGCCTCTGCAGCGTTCGGTATCGCAGCGTGCTTTTGATGATCCCACTCCTTACTTCAGAGGTCAGTTTAACCCAGCAGATTACATTCAGGAACCTGCAGGCTTTGTCCCGTTAGGACCACAGGATCACTTCTCGAAAGACCATATGGATGAGGACACTGATCCAATAGAACCTGCTCGTGGTACGCCCACACATCCTATCGAGATCTCTGATGGATCTTTTTTTCATGGCACACCTTATCAAGGGCGAGATAGTTTTCAAGCGCTGTTCAACCAGCACGAGTGGTACTTCACACCTTCCCATCAAACATCGCAACACGAGCAGCAACAACAACAAGATCCCTCCGAGGATCCATGTTTCGTGGAAGTTACACCACCACCTCCGCCGCCGGTTCAACCAGTAATGCCTGATCCGCCGAGGCGTAGGAGATCGGGTGCTCGTATGTCCACCCGAGGAGGGGAATTTCATTTCAGCACCCCTCGCCACTCAAGTGCTAGCCACTATCCGTCAGTACCTGAAGAAGGACCTTCAAGTCCAGTACAGGAGGCGAACTCCGCACCAATTGCACCATCTTCGCCACCATTTGGGTATGACCACCCAATACCTACATACACGGGTCCAGCGGCATACAACCCGTTCGAACCGTCGTCGCACGCACATTACAATTACAACTATGAGCGCAACCCATATGTGGTAGCGGCTAGGTATAATGCCCGCTATCCCGATGGAGCTTTTGGAAACATGGGTATACCGGACTACTCAGCTCATGGGTATCCAGCACCTCCTAGACCTCCAATTCCGCAACCGGCGCCACAACCACGTTTCTCCCCTCCTGAACAAGAAGAAATCCTCCACCGCTTAACTCGTGTGGAACAGGATTTCGAGGAAGAACGAAAGAACAACAGGGGATTCCTTAAGGGTCTAGCAAACCTGTTGAAAGGCAAGAAGAAGAAACGTGACCATTAGCCCTTATATATGTTCTAATGTAATGTCTATTTTAAATAAGTCCCTGCGTGGACGTTTATCGTATTTCAGTCCCTACGTGGACTTATCCTTTAGTCCCTGCGTGGACACTTATCTTGTAATGGTCCCTGCGTGGACTTGTCTCTTTATTAACCTCTATGTAGGTATGTACTTGTTTAAAAGTCCCGTTTAGGGCAACGTGTAATCGTATTTGAAGTTATGGAATGTTATGTTAAAATTTCATTTTTGCTATTACTATATATGAAATAAATCAAAATCATTCCTTTTAAATTAAATCTGCCTAAATAAAGAATCTTAAGAGTGAAACCTAGCCAGGTGTCTTTTAAACCCGGCCGAGATGGTAAGACCTGATTAAAAGATTCAGAATTCCAGTTAACATCTGTAATCATGTTAACGTTCATGGCAGATGTGATTCGTTAAAATCACACGCGTCATTCTTGAATAAGAATCCCTTCTAAGGATTCCAAGGCCCAAATTAATGATCTAATAAATCATGGGTTAAGTCATCAATGAAGATGATCACTTGTTAAACATCCATTAGCGATATAGTGCCTACGGGCCGAATTATCAAACATCCATTAGTGATGTAGTGCCTATGGGCCATAATCATTGTCATAATAAGACAAAAGACAGTGGTGGTCTATGACTCCCTGTCAGAAAGGGGTAAAAGAACTACGGTTCAAACCTTCATACCTTGATTCTCTGTAATCTCGGCTAATATTATAATAACATCCTTGTGACTAGGCTTTTATGCCACTAGCAATATTAATTGTAATTAGGATAAGTATGTTCAAATCCTAAATAAAAGTGAGTAACAAATTAACCAGATATGGTCTTTGTTACCATGGTTAATGAATTGCCATAAAAGACAATTCAATAATAAACTCCTAAATAAAATTTTCGTTATCTTCTGTAACAGATTCAAGTTACCATGGCTGAACCTAATGGAGAAAATAGTCATACGAGTGAAGACGAATACGATAACGCCCAAGTACATTTAACGGGCGCTCAATTAAAAGCACTTGTCGACAACGCTGTTCAGGCAGCTCTAGATCGACAATATACCGAATCTCGGAGCAGAACCGTATCCAAACCACTCTCCAAGCCGAAAACACACTCAAAATCCCACAGCAAACCACTGTCCAAGCCCAAAAAGGACGACGATAATCACTCGTCTAATGAAAACAGCGTTCGTCGTGAAAGGGAGTATACTGATGCATCCCGTGCCAGGGGCTGCACCTACAAGTACTTTGTGTCTTGTAAACCCCGAGACTTCACTGGGGAGAAAGGCGCAGTCGATTGTATGACGTGGCTGGATGAGATGGACACCGTGGTGGACATCAGTGGCTGTGCGGAAAGGGACGTGGTAAAGTTTGTGTCGCAATCGTTTAAGGGCGAGGCCCTGGCTTGGTGGAGGGCGCTGGTTCAGGCCTCGGGAAAAGCTGTTCTATACAGCATGACATGGGATGAATTCATTTCTCTCATCAAAGAAAATTACTGCCCTCAACATGAGGTGGAATAGATAGAATCCGACTTTGTATCATTAGTGATGACAAACCTCGACTGCCAAGCTTACCTAACGAGCTTCAACACGATGTCTCGGTTGGTTCCATATCTGGTAACCCCGGAGCCAAGGAGAATCGCTCGTTTCATCGGTGGGTTAGCCCCCGAGATTAAGGCAAGCGTGAAGGCCTCTCGGCCAACGACCTTCAGATCTGTGACCGACTTATCTTTGTCCCTCACTCAGGATGCGGTCCGGAAACGGTCGCTGAGGAACAAAGAAGCCGAGAAGAGGAAGCGTGAGGACGATACCTCACGAAGGTCGGGCAAGAAACACCGTGGGAACGGTGATGGCAAGAAAGGGTCAGAGTCGAGGAAAGATGGGCAGCAATCTGGAGAGAAGCCCAAGTGCAAAAACTGCCAGAAGTATCACTTCGGGAAGTGTAGGCTCGGGTCAAACTCACAGTCCCAGTCGAAGTCGTATGCTTGTGGACTGTGCAAGTCCAAGGACCACAAGACTGTGGACTGCAAGAAGATAAAAGATGCGACCTGCTATAACTGCAACGAGAAGGGGCACATTAAAAGCAACTGCCTAAGTATGCCAAGAAGCCTGAAGAGGCCAAGAAGAACAATGCTAGAGTCTTCAAGATGGATGTGAAGGAAGCTTTGCAAGACGATAACGTAATCACAGGTACTTTTCTCGTAAATAATATCTTTGCAAGAGTACTTTTTGATTCAGGTGCTGATAAGTCCTTCGTAGACCAAAATTTTGCAAATTGCTGAATATGCCTGTCAAAACCTTAAATGTGAATTACGAGGTAGAGCTAGCAGATGGCACAGTAGAAACCGTCTCCACTATACTAGATGGATGTGTGATATCCATTAAGAACCACTCTTTTCCTCTATCTCTACTTCCCTTTAAACTGGCTGGTTTTGACATAGTTCTGGGTATGGACCGGTTATCCCACAACCAAGCCCAGATCGTCTGCAACAGAAAACATATAGTGCTAAAAACTCCGACTGGTGAATCGCTTACCATTCGAGGAGATACGCAGTATGGATTGCCCGAGAACGTAACTATGCTCAAAGCTTCAAGATGTTTAAAAAGAGGCTGTGTCATCTACATGGCACGAGATAGAAGACATTCCCGTCATTTCGGAATATCCAGAAGTTTTCCCCGAAGATCTACCTGGTTTGCCACCAGATAGGCAAGTGGAATTCAGGATCGATATCGTCCCTGGCGCGGCCCCTATTGCAAGAGCACCTTACAGGCTAGCACCAACAGAAATGAAGGAGTTGAGGACTCAGCTGGATGAACTGCTAGCGAAAGGTTTCATCAAGCCTAGTTCATCTCCCTGGGGAGCACCTGTCCTGTTTGTTAAGAAAAAGGACGGATCGATGCGTCTGTGCATCGACTATCGTGAGCTTAACAAGGTCACGATAAAGAATAGATATCCCTTGCCGAGGATCGACGATTTGTTCGATCAATTACAAGGGGCAAGTTACTTTTCGAAGATTGATTTGAGGTCAGGCTATCATCAACTGAAAGTCAAAGATGAAGACGTACATAAAACAGCATTTAGGACTTGTTACGGTCACTACGAGTTCCTAGTGATGCCTTTTGGGCTCACAAATGCACCGGCTGCGTTCATGGATCTCATGAATCGCGTCTGCAAGCCGTACTTAGACAAATTCGTCATCGTTTTCATCGACGACATTCTTATATACTCAAAGAACAAAGCTGACCATGAGAAACACCTTCGCTGTATTCTCAAGCTGCTACATCAGGAGAAACTCTATGCCAAATTCTCTAAGTGCGAATTCTAGCTGCGAGCAGTCCAATCTAGGACACGTTATCAGCGAGCGTGGTATCCAGGTGGATCCCGCTAAGGTAGAGGCGGTCATGAATTGGCAAGAGCCAAAGACGCCTACTGAGATTCGTAGTTTCCTGGGGTTAGCAGGATACTACAGGAGATTCTTTGAAAATTTTTCAAGGATTGCTGCGCCCTTAACCTCTTTGACTAAGAAGAAGGAAAAGTTTGTTTGGGGCCCTAAGCAGCAAGAGTCCTTTGATATCTTAAAGCAAAGGCTAAGCAACGCCCCTGTGTTGACACTACCGGAAGGTACCGAAGAGTTCGTAGTTTACTGCGACGCGTCACACACTGGCATGGGGTGCGTGCTCATGCAAAAAGGCAAGGTTATTGCCTATGCGTCGAGACAGTTAAAGGTGCACGAAAAGAATTACACCACCCATGACTTGGAGTTGGGTGCCGTTGTGTTCGCACTAAAACTGTGGAGGCATTATCTGTACGGAATCAAGTTTGTGATCTATTCAGATCACAAGAGCCTTCAACATCTGTTTAACCAGAAGGAAACATGAGGCAACGCCGTTGGATGGAAACCTTAAATGATTATGATTGTGAAATCAGATATCATCCCGGCAAGGCGAATGTAGTCGCTGATGCCCTGAGTAGAAAAGAAAGGGTGAAACCCATCCGAATCAATGCTAAGAGCATTGAAGTAAAGAATAATCTGATTGAAAGGGTGTTAGCTGCACAGAGAGAAGCTGTGTTGGAAGCTAACTATTCTAAGGAGAAGCTGGGAGTGACTGAGGAGCAGTTAACTCTTAGCAAGGATGGAATTTTACGGTTGAATGGGCGAATATGGGTTCCTATTTATGGAGGACTGCGGGATGTTATCCTCCAGGAAGCCCATAGTTCCAAATATTCTGTCCATCCTGGTGCAGATAAAATGTATCAGGATCTAAAGGCAAATTATTGGTGGATAGTGTTGGTGCACTTGTGTCTGTACTTTGTCTGTATTTTGTAATGTTATAAACGATGTCTTTTGTTAGTCTTGTTTACGTCTTGTGTTTGATTTGTATATGTGTTTGACTGTATGTTTGACCAAGTCAACCATCCTCCTGGTTTGACTTGGCCAAACAGTCAACAATTAGTATGTAAGTTTACTTGTGTTCGAAGGATGTCATCGAAGGATGGTTTGTATCCTTCGATGACCTCGAAAGATAATCTTCGAAGGAAACATATGGACCTCGAAGGATATATCATCCTTCGAGGTATGTATGGATCCTTCGGAGTGTTTGTGGTCGATAGATGATCCTTCGACAGTCTTTCTGATCCTTCGACACATGTTATCTGTTATGGGTATATATATCCCATGTTGGTTTCACTTCACAGTTAAGTCTTTCAAGTGTTGTGGATAGTGCATGTGAGTGAACCAAGGTCTTGTAGAGAGCATTTCAGTTTGGTCAAGGGCTGTAACCGTGTCCACTGAAATACAAGAGAAAACTTTGATATATTGCGTGTCTACTCTTTCTCTTGTAACTTGTGCTTTCATCTAAACTATCGGTTTGCACTCTAGCTTGGATTCCGCACTTGCTAGAGTGTTAAACATAACAAGGATTAGGTTTATCCTCAACCTCCGAGGGACCTACAAGTGGTATCAGAGCCGTGGCTCTTTTCCTTGTTAAAAACCGGGTTTGTACAAGACTTTGGAAGTGTTTGGACAAAACTTACTTGGTTTAGCACCCGTTTTTAGTGTGTTTCTTGCATTTTTAGCCTTAAAAACGTGTTCTAAACTAACCGGGTGTGTTAAGGGAAGGTTTGGGTAACTTAAAAATCTTGTTCTAAAAGGTTTGCTAATTTCCGGCCAATATTCCGGCTTAACTCCGGTACTGGTTTCTGGATAAGAAGCCTTCCTTTTTTGGGCAATTTTTCAAAAGGTCAAATCTGAGTTGGTGAAAAGTTGGGTCTGAACATACCTTCTGCCGAAAGTTGTGCACCAACCCATCACCTTTCTCACCAACCTGTCAACTTTGTGTCAGTGTGTCAGAGCTCATCGAAAGATATCTTTCGAAGTCGAAAGATCATCTTTCGATCAAGGAGGTTCGACAGATACCCATCCTTCGAACATCTTTCGAAGTCAGTGAGTAATCTTTCGAGCCAAGGAATCTTTTCGAAAGATACATCGTTCGAGCTACTGTTACTCTTCGAAAGATAAGGATCCTTCGTCTTGGAGAATCTTTCGAAGTCATTGTTCGAAATTCAACAGTGATCTTTCGAACACTGTTGATCCTTCGAACAAGTGTCTTTCCTTCGAACAAGTGTCTATCTTTCGAACAAGTGTTTATCCTTCGATCCTTTTTGTTTAAGATTAACAGTTGTGTTTTTCATTTGTGTTTTTCAGGTGTTTCGATTCTTGATCTTTCGGCTGTTTGTTTCTCTTCAACATTTTAACATAGTTTTTGAAAATTAATTTTTCAAATTTTAAATCAATTTTCACTTAATATATTAATTTTTATAAAATGGGAACAAACGGTCAGTGGGATCCATCTGCGTGGACTACAACAACTTTGACTCCACAATCATCAGCTACGCAATCATCAGCCACACAATCTGCGCCAGAGTTCAACAAAACTGCATGGATGCAGGCTATTGCCCCACCTCAAGCTGCAATGATAACTGCAAATCAATGGGCATTGGTTACAAATCAAAGCAGCAGCATTCAAGCAATGATGCAGAACGATAGTGAAACTGGTACAAGCACAAAACCGCCAAAGCTAAATCACATCAATGATTGGGGATGGTGGAAAGAAAGGCTGAGAACTTATGTTCAGGGGCAAGGTCAATATCTATGGATGTGTTTCTTCACTCCATTTGAAAATGAGTTGGAAGTTGCAGGATCGAATCCAGAAACTTACAGCACAATGTCTGATGATGATAAGAAGAAATTTGAGCTGGAAAAGAAAGCATTCATGATTCTCACGCAAGCTCTTCACAGAGACATATACCACCAGTTCGTTTACTGTACAACTACTAAAAGCTTGTGGGATATGCTCACGTTACGGTGTGAAGGAAACGCTCAATCGAGGAAGATCAAGCAAGAGCTGCTGAAGAAAGAGTTTGAAGGTTTCACGTGTATGGAGAACGAGGGTTTGGCAGAATCATCTACAAGATTCCATCATCTGTTGAGTGAAATGTTTGCCTTCAGAGTCACTGCCACTCCACAAGAAATGGTGAAGAGATTTGCTGATGGCTTACCCGCAAAATGGAGCGGTTATCTTGAGATTCTCAAAGAAAACGGTGTTCTGGACACAATCACCGTTTATGAGCTAATTCAGAAATTGGAGAACAAAGATGTAGAAGAAAAGCTAAAGGCAAAAAGAACAATAACTCCTCAGAATCCAGAGATGTATTTTGGGATTGCAGGTGGTATTAGTGGAGAAAAGCCAGCCTCTCAGCATGCTAAGCTTCAAACAGCTTTCATCTCAAACACAGGACCTTCCACAACAAATCAGTTTGATCCTTCAGCATACACAATGATGTATTCAAGACCAGATTCTTCTTCTCAACAACAACAACAACAGACAGCTCAGCAATTCACACCACCACCTTTCTTAGACCCAAGCAGAGCTCAGCAGCAACAACCGCAACAGCAAGGGTTTTATGGAAACTCTTCAAACTTTCAAGCCACTTCCAATCCGAACACAGTCAGATTAGACACTTCCAACTTTTCCAAAGTCACTGTTGAAATAGCCAAGGAGCATATGGAGATGTTGAATACCTTGGTTAGTGCTTATTGTGGATTAGTTGCAGGTCAGATTGGGAATATCAATCTAACCAATGAAGATTATCAGCAAGTGGATAAAGAAGAGTTTGAGATGATGGATATCAAATGGGCTCTTGCTAGTGCTATTCGAAGAGCAAAAGAGTTCATGGAAAGGACGGGGAGAACCAACTTGGAAAGCAACAACAACACCAAGTATGGTTTTGATAAGAATGCTGTCACCTGCTTCAACTGTGGTGAAAAGGGTCATTTCAAGCGGGAATGTCAGAAGCCATCTAAGCAAGGCAATCAGAATCCTTTCAGGAATCAAAGACAGCCTCAACAACAACAGAACAACAATTCTGACAGACAAATAGTTCCCGTGGGAGGAAATACATCTGGATCCACAAACACTAATCCCCACAGAGGGTTAGTGGTTCAAGCTGATGAGATTTGCAACTGGAATCTTCAGCTTGGAGAAGAAGGAAATGGTGGTGGAACAGCGTGTTATGCTAAAGTGGTTGAAAAGGTAGTTGAACCCGTGTCTGCTGGTGAATCTTCGGAAGATGAAGATAGCTCGGGTTATAGTGGGAGCATGGATGGGGAATCACTTGATGCTGGTGATTTATCAAGTGATGCTTTAGATTTGGAGGTTGATGAGCTCTTGGCTGACGCTGAAGCATTATGCAAGAGGAGATCTATTCTTTGCCAGAAATCTGCTGGAACTTCCGAGAAGCTTTCTCAATTTTTCTCTGAAGACGGATCTTTTTCTTTTCATACAGCCTTTATGGCTCATGTAGAAGGTCAAACCTCTCAGGTATGTGATTCTAACTCTGACTCTATTTCTGCGTCTGTTGAATGTGCTAAATGTTTAGAATATGCAGAAAAGGAAAGTCTGTTTGAAATCACACACAAACACAATCAAGAATTGATTGTTGATCTTTCTAAAGCAACTGAAGCTAACTTGTTTTTAACCAGAAATGAAAAGGAGTTTAAAGCAACAATTGCGTCATTAAAACATGATGTTTCTGAACTACAAAAGGCTGTTTTGAGAAAACAACATGCAAACAATAATCTAATTGACACAATTGAAAAACAAATGGTAGAGTTAGCTACAGCTCGATGCGAATGTGAAACAATCAAGCAGAAATTGGAAAGCTATTCCAATTCCCGATATGTTTTGGATCACATTATTGATGTTCAAAGGAAAAAGGGGGATGCAAAATGTATTGGTTACAAATCATGTCCTCCCCCGATGAATCACAATTACTCCAAGTTGCCTGATGACGAGGATATGCCCCGTTTTGAACCTACTGTGCCACTCGGTCTAGATGACTTTGCAGCAGGCCTCGGGTTCACAACTGGTACATCATCCTCGGGTCAATCAGAATCTGAGAATGTGACAGATACATCGTGTGTTAAGGAACAGAGTCCTCCCATTATTGAGGATGCTGATTCTTCGGACGATGAATCTGAAGAAATTGTGAAACAACAGTCTGACTCGGTTACAACAGATGTTCCTATCGAGAATCACATTCTGTGTGATCCACCAGTGAAACCGAGTAAGACTGAAATGTCAAAAGCAGTGGAATCCCTTGTAGTTAGCTCTGAAGGGAATAACTTGTTGTATACGCTCAAAGGAGATAGCAAAATTTATTCTAACAAAGATTTTCCAATTAAAAATGTAAATCAAGATTTAATTGAGCAAATTTTTGAAGGATGCACTGATAAGTTTTTGGGGAACAAAGGTGGAAAAGTAACAGTCACTCAATGTGATCCAATTCCGTGTGAACAAATTAGAAAACAATACGGAAACCAAAAACTACCAATTGAGCGAAAACAACAAGTCAACTCCGGAAAGGGTAAGGTACAGGGAAAGAAGGCTCAGAACAAGAATGTTCAAGCACCTAAAGTTCAGCAGCCTAAGACTGAACAATCAAAGGTTCAACAACCTAAAGCTGAACAGTCTAAGGCTACTCAACCTAAGGCTGCACAACCTAAAATTCAACAATCTAAGGTTGAGCAACCTAAGGTTCAACAGCAAAAGGTGCAAAACAAAAGAGCTCCTGTTAAGAAAAGAGAACAGAAAGTGAACTTTGTTGGATCCAAGGGTACGGACAAACCTGAAACATTTCAAAATAAATCTAACATTGATTTTGTAAAACAAGTTAGAATTTTAAAACGAAATGATTAGAACAATTATACCCAACACGCTAATGGATGTGACCTAGGTCCAAGCACATCTAGATCACAAAGTTCAGTGTCTGGTTCTCCATCTGGTCATCAACATGTTTCTCCGAGGTTTGTAGAGCGGAGAATGTGTTTTGAATGTGGCACAGTTGGGCACATTGTAAGATACTGCCCATACCTGCAAAAGTTGAAAGGAAAAACGAGTGCTCCCCAAGAAACCAATTACCAAAAACGACCTGTTTCCCCGAAACAAGACCCACGTGTCTTGAAAGAAAGGGAAAAGAAGTTAAAACAAAAGAACCAAAAGGTAATTGAGAAGGCCTTAAAATCAGAGGTCAAAGAAGAAAAACCTGTACAAGCTAAATCCACAACTGTAAAACCAGTAAATGCAAAAACAATTAATTCAAATACTGGTAAGGGACAACAAGCTTGGAAACAAAAACAGGTAATTCAGTCAGGGGGAGCACCTGAGGTTCTATTTCCTAATCATCAAGTGATTGAAATCACTTTCCTTGATGATCAAGGACGACCCAAGTCCACAAAGGCTTGGGTCCCCCTCTCAAACTGATATTTTAGTTGCATGTGCAGGCGGCTCCAGGAGGAACTATTAATAGTCTTTGGATTGTTGATAGTGGGGCTTCCAGGCACATGACGGGCGACTATCGTCTTCTTTTCGATGTGCAAAGTATAAGAGGAGGATATGTTGCGTTTGCTGGAGACAAAGGAGGGTATATCACCGGCGAGGGAATGATCTCAAATGGAATTGTGAGTTTCAACAAAATCAATTATGTGCAACAGTTGGATCACAATCTCCTGAGTGTTTCTCAGATCTGCGACAAGAAGTTCACCGTGCATTTTGATGATGCCGGTTGTTATGTGCTAAAGCCAGGTTTCAAGATTCCCGCAGAATGGATTCTCTTATCAGCACCAAGAGTTAATGATTTGTATGTCCTTGATATGAGCCAAGCAATAACTCAGTCCAAACAAGTTACTTGCTTTATTTCAAAAGCCACTGAAAAGGAGACGATCTCTTGGCACAGACGGATGGGTCATATTCACCTCAGAAAAATGAATCACCTTGTCAAAAACAACTTGGTGAGAGGTGTCAATGTGAAGAACTTTCAACTTCAAGATGTCTGTGTGCCGTGTCAGAAAGGGAAGCAGATCAAGAAATCACATCCATTGAAAAAGGTTAACACTGTCAACATGCCACTCGAACGTCTGCATATGGACCTTTTCGGCCTAGTCAAACACAAGAGTGTGCACGGGGAGGTTTTCTGCTTGGTAGTTACTGATGACTACTCATGGTTTTCATGGGTTGACTTCATGGTTCACAAGAGTGAGACTCCAGAAATTCTAAAGAATTTGATCACCTTGTTGGAAAATCTTTATAATCTAAAGGTGAGGCGAATTCGAAGCGACAATGGAACCGAGTTCAAAAACAGGGTTATGGATGAATTTTGCACTGCAAAAGGAATCCTTTATGAATACAGCTCTCGGTACACACCATAACAAAATGGAGTCGCTGAAAGAAAGAACAGAACCTTAATTGAGACTGCAAGAACCATGTTGGTTGAGTCTCAGCTTCCAGTTCGATTCTGGACTGAAGCTGTTGCCTCGGCTTGCTACACGTTAAACAGGGTTCTCACAGTGAAAAGACATGGAAAAACGTGCTTCGAACTCCTACACAAGAAGACTCCTGACTTGGAATATCTAGAACCTTTTGGTGCACCATGTACCATGATTGAGCCTGACGGGAAGTTTGGTGCCAAAGCTATCGAAGGTTACTTCCTTGGGTATGCTACTCCTAATCTACGAGTATGGAACCTGACTACCAAAAGGATTGAAGAATGGGGTGAAGTAAGAGTTCAAAGATATTCTAATCCTCCGAAGCCTTCTGGAGATCCATGGATGTTCGATTATGATGGTCTTTTCGACTCATTTAATCTGCCGACATTTGATGATGACAATGCAATTGCTCAAATGTTGTCTGAAAGCGAGAATGCGACTGGCTCTCAGTTAGCTCGTCCAATCATTGTTGACTCACAAGCATCTTCTTCTGTCAACAATCTCGTTTCAAATGAGGTGTTTAATGATGCTGTCGATTACAATATGTCATCGGAAGATGAGGAGTATGTTGATGCAAATGATGGTGAAGCACTGCGTCCGGTTGAAGGTACTTCAGAAGCAACGGATCCAGTGTCTGCGCAAATTATCCAAGAAGAAAATGCATCATCTTCTACAAATCAACAGCTTCAGAATGATATCGGGAATTTAAATATCAATAACTTGAGGTCAAATGTTGAAGTTCCTCCAGTTTCTGAAACCCGAATTCATAACATTCATCCTCAGCAGAATATTATAGGTGATGTTCTCAGTGGTGTAAGGACAAGGAATCAAATCAGAAATAACGAAAATGCTGGCTTGTATGCTGAGATACGAGAATCGGGACAACAAAATGATTGGTCTTTCGCCTGCTATGTTAGCCAAGAAGAGCCTAGATCTTGGAAGGAGGCATTGAAAGATGATTCCTGGGTGGAAGCCATGCAAGAAGAACTTCAGCAGTTTGAGAAGTTGGGCGTATGGAAATTGGTTGATAGGCCCGACAACTACAAGAAGATCGGAACTCGCTGGGTGTTTAAGTGCAAAAAGGACGACCGTGGGATTGTTGTCCGAAACAAAGCAAGGTTAGTTGTTCAAGGCTTCAGTCAGATTGAAGGTATTGACTACAATGAAGTGTATGCACCTGTTGCTCGTCTGGAGGCTATTAGAATCTTTCTAGCCTACGCATCCTTTAAGAAATTCAAGGTGTACCAGATGGATGTTAAAAGTGCTTTTCTACACGGAGTAGTCGAAGAGGAAGTATATGTCGAGCAACCACCGGGGTTTGAAGATCCATTACATCCTGACAGGGTTTTACTACTTAACAAGGCATTATATGGTCTTCATCAAGCACCTCGGGCCTGGTATGAAACACTGTCTACCTACCTGCTGAGCAATGGGTTTAGACGGGGTTTGATCGACTGTACCCTCTTCATCAAAGAAAAGGGTGAAGATCTTCTGTTGGTACAAGTGTATGTCGATGACATTATCTTTGGTTCTACCGATGATAAGCTGTGCAAGGAATTTGAAAAGGTGATGCAAGATCGATTCGAGATGAGTGCGATGGGTGAAATGACGTTCTTCTTGGGTTTGCAAGTTAATCAGTCCGAATCTGGAATTTTTATTCATCAAACCAAGTACGTCGGAGACATCTTGAGCCGGTTCCAGATGTCCGATTCGAAGCCAATTTCTACTCCTCTTCCGCAGAATCACGGGATTACTCCGGATGAAAAAGGGGATGCTGTAGACTCTTCACTTTATCGTGCTATGATTGGATCCTTAATGTATCTCACCGCATCAAGACCCGACATTATGTATCCAACTTGTCTTCTCGCTAGGTACCAAACGAATCCGAAGGTCTCTCACTATGCTGCTGTCAAAAGGATTTTTCGTTATCTGAAGGGTTGCCCTGACACCGGGTTATGGTACCCTAAGGATGATAACTTCGATCTCAAGGCTTACAGTGATTCTGATTTCGGCGGCTGCAAGAAAGATGGCAAATCAACTACAGCAGGATGTCAGTTCTTAGGCAATCGCCTAGTCACTTGGCAATGCAAGAAGCAGACATGTGTGGCTACATCTACATGTGAAGCGGAATACATTGCTGCATCTAGTTGCTGCTCCAAGGTTCTATGGATCCAACAACAGATGCGGGACTACGGTTTTGAATTCCTAACTACTCCTATTTATGTTGATAATGAAGCTGCTTTACAGATCACTAGAAATCCTGTACAGCACTCGAAAACGAAGCACATCGATATTAAATATCACTTCATACGTGATTGCTTTGAAAAGAGACTTATCGATGTGGTTCACATTCATACCGATCACCAACGTGCCGACCTTTTTACCAAAGCATTTGATAAATCAAGATTTGATTATTTACTTTTGGTAAACGGCATAAAGGTGAAGCAAGAGTAACCGACATCAGGAAATCGTTTTTGTAAATATTTTTCTAAAAACCAAAAATCCAAAAATATTTTCATTTTACTTTATTTTTGAATTTTAGGGGGAGAAAGTTTCAAGAAAAATACAAAAACATTGAAAAACCACAAAAATACAAAAATATGTCTTTAATTTATTTACTTTCTGCATTTTAGGGGGAGAAAATTCAGAAAAACACAAAAACAATAGAAAATCAAAAATGAGTTTCTTGGTAATATAAGAGAAAATGATATTACATCAGAGGTCGGTTGAAACATGTTTCCAGAAATCAAAAGAAAAAGAAAATGATAAGTAGATCTACTAATGATGTACCGGTAGACTCACGATCATTTTAAAATATGCAGGAGATATAAACATAGCAGACTGAAAACCGCGTGGGAACCGCTCATTGGCATATGGTCTTGGTACCGAAATTTCGTTTGATAGATTGCCGAGGTTCTGAGATATTCGGGGTTTATGCTGTTTATCATCTGGGTATCATGGTTGTTTCTATAAAAGACAAAGTCTAAGTTCTTCCATGATACCATACATACGTGTACATAATTCATACTGCATTCGACCTCAATAAGTGATAAACAATCACATGTCCATACAAAATAAGTGATAAAATATCACAATTATCCGGGAGTCAAGTTCGTCTCTCTGCTATACGGAAGTACTGACCTGTTCACGGACTTGCTCCTGTGCCCTCATGCATCGAAAATCAAGTTCCTCATTAATAAGTGATTCTATCACATAGGGCTTGTTTTCAAACTCAAATAAGTGACTTGTTCACATTGTATATATATACGTTAAAAACGGATGATAAATGGTATACTCCCCAGTATGATGAATCTCGTGCATACCTTGATACGGGAATGTGTCGTGAGTGGATGAACACCGGTCGGTAAGTATAAATCATACCTTAAACGTATCTCGTTGTATTATGATTACACTCGATTGTTGAGTTTAAGTGGATAACAATATCGGTAATTGTGGTAGAATACTTATCCACTTCTGTAAAAGAATTTTAAAAGGAAATGTGTTTTGACAAAAGACCGCAAGCTGATATGATTCTCTTCGCCAGAAACTCGCAAAAATATTGTTGTTTGTACATATTTACTTACTGCTTATTTATTTACTGCTTTATTTTTAAACAGTTTTGTCGTTTGGTGCATATCAGCACGACATTAGCGGTGATGTCGTTTGATAACATTCAAAGGATATTAAAATTGTTGCCTTTTATTTTATCAAACCTCAAAATACAAAAAGATTTTCAATTTAATGTTATTTTTGATTAGCTGATGTTGGTGCTCGATCCGATATCTGACAAGCCGATATACTTCATAAAACTAACCTTTGCAGAACTTCATAACGGACAACTTTTCAAAATGGTCATTTCTGAAAAACCTCCAAAATTTGAAGGGTTTAAATTGGAAATTCCCAAAAATCCAAAGTGTTGGTGGAAATCTGATCCTTCGAGGAAGCAATGGCCCTCGAAAGATCAGATGGTCAGGAAAGTCAATGAAAGTCAACCATCTCAGTCGAAAGATGATTTGGTCAACGAAGGATTTGACCAAATTGATCTTTCGAGCTGATCAGACCTTGTTGAAAGATGGTAATTGTCGAAAGATATCTTTCAAGGATTCCAAAAATATCTAGTATCCTTCGATCCAGATCCTTCAAATATCTGGATCTTTCGAGCCAAATATGGATCCTTCGATCCAAGGGTGATCTTTCGAGACACTTTTACATCTTTCGAAAGGTCATGTATCTTTCGAGACGGTTGGACTTTCAAGGTCATAGTATAAAAAGGTCATCTTCTTCATTTGATCACAACAGTTTCAAATATCATCTCTCAAAAACCCTCTCATTACCCCAAAACTCTGCCAAAATTTTTCAAGTTAAAGTATCAGGATTTTTACACAACA
Source organism: Helianthus annuus (assembly GCF_002127325.2). NCBI lineage: Eukaryota > Viridiplantae > Streptophyta > Magnoliopsida > Asterales > Asteraceae > Helianthus > Helianthus annuus. The sequence goes on from NC_035435.2 coordinate 63,832,489, forward strand.
CTCGGTAGGATAATCATTATCATCTTAACTTTCAATGATTCAAACATAAACATGATCTTGTGTTCTTATTTTCAAATTTTATTACTAGAATAGGATAAAATGTGAAATCTGAATATGTTGTTAATGAATCAGTGATAGTTTTCGATGATCATGTGGTGTTCTTTTATCTGTTTGTGTGTGTTCAAAATGTTGGTTTGAATCTTGATGACAGGGGTGTTTGGGTTGGGTTAAACAGGGGAATGGTTAGGGTTTATGGTATAAATTGATACATGTGCGTGTGTTCGGTGTCCGAATGGGTCTAATTGTTGATGGTTTGAAATGGTGGTTAATGTTGTTTTTGTTTTGGTATAAAACGCAATTGAATCCAACTTAAAACTATCACCGGATTTTAACTTAAATTACCCACCGGAAAAGACGCCGATGAACAGTGCTGCCGGAGGTCAACACGAAGGATGTTGACTCTCACCTCGATAGATGTGCTGCACAACATCTTTCGATCTGAGACTCAAAAGATGTTAGATTTCACGAAGGATCATCCTTCGATTTGATCAAACCTTCGAATGATCAAGACATCTTTCAAATTCTTGATTCTTCGAAAGATGATCTTTCGATAAGGTTGTCATCCTTCGAGGAAAGTGACATCTTTCGAACCATCTATCATCCTTCGAGCCATGTTTCAATCCTTCGATGGGTGATTGGTATCCTTCGAAGGTTCAACACTTAGAATTTTTTCCAAGAAATTGAAAATTTTCTAAGTGTGGAATTCCTTGTTGACTGTTTGACTTTTTCTTATTACGTGTCTATGTTTGATGAACAGAAATGGCACCGAAAGTGAGAAAGGAACGGGCAAAGCCAACAAAGAAGGAGAAATCTGAGGTTGAATCTATGTCTGAATCTAGACATAACATGGCTGCTTATTTACAACCGGAAGGCAAGATCAGTTCGGAATTTACTGGAATTATGGAGTACCTTCATCGTGCTCGTATCAATTATGCTATCACAACACAGCACATTGCCTATCAGTCGCACATCAAGGAGTTTTGGAGTTCAGCTGTGGTTGAAACTGTGGAGAATAAGGAAGTGATTAATGGATCAGTTGCTGGAAGACCCGTGGTTATTACAGAGAACACGATCAGAGCACGTCTGCAGCTTGGAGATCAACCAGAAGATCCTATTTCTATTGATTTACAATGTCAGCGGGGCTTACTGACGAGGCTTCGGTACAGCGACAACGTTCTTGCTAATCAGATCAACAAGAAGTATATGCCGCTTCGGTACAAGTTCTTGTTGCATATCCTTATTCATTGCCTGAGCAACAAGCGTTCTGGATATGATCTGTCACCGATTGATTTAACTGGATTGTTTACGGCCTTGATTCTGAACAAGCCGTTCAACATATCTCGCTATATCTTCGACAATCTGAAGGAAAACGCTCGAAGGCCACTCCCATCAGCAACACAGCGAACATCTACCAAATTCGGGCTATATCCCAGATTTCTGCAGATGATGATTGATGATCAGATTCCTGATCTTCCAAAGGCTGAAGCAGATGTTCTACCTGTTAATCCAATGAATGAGCGTACTCTGCTGATATTCAAGTCTATGTCCGCCTATAAGGAATCGGACCCAATTAGGAAACTTATTGGTCATCTTGATATTCCCGATTACGAGGCACCGCAGAACAACAGATGGCGTCGAGACGCGAGCGATTCTGATAATGAAGAGCCAAAGTTAATCGCTTTGGCTGATACGCAGCTCGGGGCTAAACATGGAATCAAAGCAACAAGGAAGTCTGCTGGCAGTTCTAGTGCTGCAGCACGTGTTGAGGTTGACGTTAATGTTGCTGCTGAAGAAGTTCAGGGAGAGTTTGTCGACCCTGATGCTCATGTTGGTACTGGTGGTGCTGTAATTGTTGAAACAGGCGGTAGTGCAGGTGGTGCTGGTGGTGTTGCTAGTCAGTCTGGTACTGTTGCGACTGACAAAGGCAAAGGAAAGGTAGATGAGCCGAGGAGACAAGCGGATGATAGTAGTTCGTCTTCTGAAGAGGAAGGAGGTTCTGGTGACGATGGTTCGTCTTCTGAGGATGATAATCCTCCTCCTCCAGGGATGAAAAAGGTCTATGATAGTCGCGGGAATCCTCGTTTTGAGCGAATAGAGAAGACGGTTAGAACTGGAGAATCTGACAGGGATGAGGATTATATCCTTACTTCTCCGGGTTTTGTTAGAAAGAGGAAAGCAAAAAGACAGGGTGTTCGTTCATCAAAGAAAACTGCTGGTGATTCCTCTATTCCAGTTTCTATTCAGCCTTCATCTGCTCCTGAGCAACAGCTTCCTCCTGTTAGTGATCAACTGACTGCATCAGAGACGCTGGAGCTGATGTCTTCTCCTCAGAGGTCCTCTGGGACGTGCAAGGTGACTGTTGATCAACAGCCGCCTGCAACTCCCGCCTCAGGTACACATGCCCGACCTACTCTTGTTATTACTGGTCCTACAGGTGCTTCTGGTTAGGCTGGTCAGTCTGGCTCCTCAGGACCTGAGCCTTCGCGACCGACTCTGGCAGAGACTTTGTCTGGTTTATCTGAATCTGAAAAGATTCAATTCCTGATTGAACAAATGAGTGAATTGGGTTCCATAGTTGGTCGGCATACAAGAACAATTGAAGAGTATCGTGTGCAGCGAAAACAGGATGTGGTGGCACACAACACGCTGTGTTCAATTGTTAATGCTCAGAATATTAAGATCAAGGAACAGGCTGAGGAAATTGAAAGGTTAAAGGAAGCGAACAGGGCTCAAGACAGGGAGGTTGAAATAATGAAAAGGCATAGTACTGTGTTGGAGAATGAGGCAAAAGCACTAAGGCAGAAGCATGATGAGCTGTCAGAGCGCTATAAAAATCGCGATGATCGATTAATAGAAAGCTTCAAGCCTGTGTTCGCAAACTTCAAGAAGACTAATCAGAAAGTGGGTACACTGTGGAGTGAAAGATGCAATGCATTAGGCATTGTACCCTCAAGGCGTGAGGATGACAAGGATGATGATGCAGCAAATCCGGATCAACCAGCTGCCTCAGGTTCCGGTGCAACTGCATCCGGGGCTGCAGGTGGGTCTGGTACATCTCAAGATGCTCCTATTGCTCCTTCCACAGCTACTACTGGCCCATCTGAGCAGACAGAAACTCTGGGAACTTCTACAGGGCTTGAGCATGTTAGTCTGGAAGCAGAAATGTTTGCAGATCTCCCTGAATCCTCAGGTGCTCTTCAGTATCATCCAGTTACGGGTGAACTGTTAGAAGAGGGAGAACATGTTACTGAAATGTCTGATGAACAGATACTGGCTCTGACGGAATTGGATGATGTTGCTGTGAGCATGATTGATGCTACTCCGCTGGTTCAGGACCAAACCGATTTCTCTACAATTGATGAAATCTTCATCGGTTCGGATCCTGAACATCCTGTATATGTTGGGAAAGACAATGCGGAGGTGAATGGTCTTGATGATGATTATGTGGCAGAAAAGACCGCAGAATTTGCCAATCTTTCTTCAGATTCTCCGACAGCTCAAGAAAACCATGAGAAGACAGTGAATGAATGGCGAGCGGATTTCCTTGCTAGGAATCCTCCTCCGCTCGCTCCGTTAGATCAGGTTAATTACATGAGACTGGAGAAGAATAAAGCTCGGGGTCGCATTATTAGTTGGATATTTGTTAAGGAACTTCACTGCATGGTCGTGAAACGAGAAAATGGTCTTCAGTATTTCAGAACTCTTCTTAGTATTCTTTCACTTCCGTACTATGATGTTGCAGTGTTAGCTCAACTAGATGTTATCAATCGAGACGAAGAAAAGATGGTGGATCTGTTTGCTAAGAAAATCAGGTTGGAAAGAAGAAGGGGCTGGAAGGATCCTCTATACAAGCCACAGTTTCCTAGATACGAGCAGATCAGATTTACACTTGATCCAGAAACAAACACTGCTCGCTATCGTTTGGTGTATGATCCTCCAAAAGTGATGAAGAAGATACCTTTGCTGAAAATGAAGACTGACTTTCTAGGAAACTTTCGTTGCTGGGTCTACGACGCGGATACTGGAGAAGCCGTGATCCTATTCAGAGATAGTCAAGAGAACTTTAGAATAATAGATCCGATGTAGATTACTAACATGTCCAGATCGGATATTATTGTTCTGAAGGATCATGAGATAAACTACTTGGTTCGGGATCGGGAACAGGCAATGAAGTTTCAAAAGATGGCCTTGTACTGCTTCAATCTCCTGGTCAACGCAGGAAGTGCATGGTCATCGCATCATTTGACAGTGGAAAGGACGTCCGAGACTTAAAGACACGAAGACCGAGACAAAGCTACAGCCAAGGGGGAGTTTGTTGGTGCACTTGTGTCTGTACTTTGTCTGTATTTTGTAATGTTATAAACGATGTCTTTTGTTAGTCTTGTTTACGTCTTGTGTTTGATTTGTATATGTGTTTGACTGTATGTTTGACCAAGTCAACCATCCTCCTGGTTTGACTTGGCCAAACAGTCAACAATTAGTATGTAAGTTTACTTGTGTTCGAAGGATGTCATCGAAGGATGGTTTGTATCCTTCGATGACCTCGAAGGATAATCTTCGAAGGAAACATATGGACCTCGAAGGATATATCATCCTTCGAGGTATGTATGGATCCTTCGGAGTGTTTGTGGTCGATAGATGATCCTTCGACAGTCTTTCTGATCCTTCGACACATGTTATCTGTTATGGGTATATATATCCCATGTTGGTTTCACTTCACAGTTAAGTCTTTCAAGTGTTGTGGATAGTGCATGTGAGTGAACCAAGGTCTTGTAGAGAGCATTTCAGTTTGGTCAAGGGCTGTAACCGTGTCCACTGAAATACAAGAGAAAACTTTGATATATTGCGTGTCTACTCTTTCTCTTGTAACTTGTGCTTTCATCTAAACTATCGGTTTGCACTCTAGCTTGGATTCCGCACTTGCTAGAGTGTTAAACATAACAAGGATTAGGTTTATCCTCAACCTCCGAGGGACCTACAGATAGGCTTGAAAAAGTCTGTAGCCGCTTATGTAGCCAAATGCTTAACTTGTGCGCAAGTCAAGGCTGAGCATCAAAAGCCATCTGGCTTGCTACAACAGCCTGAACTTCCTGAATGGAAGTGGGAATGTGTAACTATGGATTTTATTACCAAGTTACCCAAGACGAGGAAAGGAAATGACACAATATGGGTTATAGTCGATAGACTGACTATGTCAGCTCATTTCTTACCCATCAAGGAGACTTATAGCTCCGACACATTAGCCCAGATATACGTTGATAAGATTGTAGCCCTGCATGGCATACCTGTGTCTATTATCTCTGGTCGAGATACTAGATACACGTCTCATTTCTGGAAAAGCTTCCAACAATCTTTGGGCACACGTTTGAATTTTAGTACGGCTTACCATCCTCAGACAGACGGTCAGAGTGAGTGTACTATCCAAACGTTGGAAGACATGCTGCGGGCATGTGCTATCAATTTGGGTGGTAGTTGGGATAAGAACCTACCACTAATCGAATTCTCCTACAACAATAGCTACCGTACCAGCATAAAGGTTGCGCCTTTCGAGGCATTATACGGTAGAAAGTGTAGATCGCCTGTTTGTTGGGCGGAAGTTGGAGAGGTCCAATTATCAGGACCAGAGATAGTCTTCGAAACAACGGACAAGATTGTCCAGATTCGAGAGCATCTCAAAGCTGCCCGTGATAGGCAGAAAAGTTACGCCGATCCAAAGCGTAAGGATTTTCACTTCGAAGTAGGTGAAAAGGTATTACTTAAAGTATCGCCCTGGAAGGGAGTGATGCGTTTCGGTAAGAAGGGCAAGCTGAGCCCGAGATACATAGGACCTTTCGAGGTTATCGAACGTGTCGGGTCAGTTGCCTATAAGTTGAACTTACCAGAAGAGCTCAATGGAATTCACAATGTGTTCCACATCTGCAATCTAAAGAAGTGCTTCGCTGATGAATCATTGGTGATCCCACACACAGATGTGCATATAGATGAGAGCTTGAAGTTTGTGGAGAAGCCTTTGTCGATTGAAGACCGACAGGTGAAAAAGCTTCGAAGAAAGCATGTACCTATAGTTAAGGTTAAATGGGATGCCCGGAGAGGTCCCGAATTCACGTGGGAAGTTGAATCCATGATGAAAGAGAAATACCCTTATTTGTTTGAGTAAATCTCGGGTCGAGATTTATTTTAAGGGGGTGAGGATGTAACACCTCGAAATTTTGTGTCCAATAATGTGTTAACACGTGTCATTAGTTTACATGTGGCATTAGATATGAAATAAAGGACTAAAGTTGACAAACCTTGAAAGTATGTAAATTCGAGGGTTATAAATGCCAACGAAGGGTAAATATACTGTATAGTAAACCTATAACGATGCTCGTACCTTCAAACGAATAAATCATGGATCGTAAGGAAGCGAAACGCGAAAGAAAGTGAGAGATTACAAGCTGCAGGGGTTAACTGTGTCAACATGTTTAATTATACCTCTGAGTGGCCCTTTGACGAACCCGAGGCTTTGTAACAGTAAAATACGCTCACTATAATGTACTATATAAATTTCGCAAAGTTTCGTTTTAAAACAAGAAAGTTATGATCAAATTCGTACGAGAGGGGTTAAAAGCGTCAACAATGAAAGTTAAGGCTTTTCGGATAATAATTAAACTAACCGGGGGCTTAACAGTACGGGTAAAAGGCATGAGGCCCTTAATTGTAATTAACCGAGGGCCAAATCGCAAAGTTACCCCTTCAAACCCGAAAGGTCAGGTTATTAATTACCGAAGATTTCGTTAATCATTACAAAAGATTTAAAAAGATTTAAAAACAACCCTTACGGACCGCAAAGGTCCTGCCTTACGGACCGTAAGGGGGTGAAAGATTAAGCTTGTCTCCGCCACAGGCTTACGGACCGCAAGGCCCAAGCCATACGGTCCGTAAGCGATGCCCAGCGATAGAAAGTTGGCTGTTGGCTGTTTAAAGCGGTAGAACATTAATGTATGGGTTTCCCAGAGGTATGGGCGACCCCTAATCACTCCCTAGCACTATAGGACACATGTTGATGATCAAGGAGCATGGGTAGACCTTGTTGTGATGATCTTGATGATCTAAATTGCCTATAAAAGGCCACTTTGTGCAACAAGTATTCCTCACACCTCCTCTTGCATCTCTGATCATCTCTGGAGCTCAATACTTCATTCTAAGCTTCACATTTCGTGCATAAAGCTTCTGTAAGTTTGTTCAACCCTTTGTGGTTTAGTTTTTGCTTAGTTTTAGCTTAAAAGTCAATCCGTCGTAATTAACGATTGACTTTGCGATAAATCACGAATGGTCCAGTGATTTGTCGAATCAAAGATAGTTATGTGTTGGTATTTATGTGGGTAATAAACCCCTAAAAGGGTTCCCTCTGATCACCACTCTAACTAGTTCAAATAACGAGTCAAACATGCTTAGAAAAAGTCAACAGAAAGCTATTTTGCGATTTTATATATAATCTGTAATGTAGATGGTATGCAACCTGTTTGAACACTCATAAAACATGATAATAAGTATATTAACAAGTCTAAGCTTGTTTGATCCGGCCATTTGCTATATTGACCCGGTTCGGAGCCGAATGTCGCAAAAGTTTGACTTTTGCTTTGACTTCAGTTCTGACCCGTTAAAGTTCGATTTAGATATGCCTTAGGACTCTCTTAGGACCAGGTTACATGATGGTATAACCCTCTGTGACCGGTTCGTTGTTTGTCCGAGTCTTTTACGCATTTCCGTTAATTGCTTAAAAGTTGACCGTAACGCCCTTTTTAAATTAAAACGAGGATTTCGGACATATGAAGGGATCATAACCTTGGTTACTGATTTCTAAGCATGTCCCTAAAATTTCGTGTCAATCCGAGGTCCAGAATAGGAGTTATGCTAAATAGCGCAAATTACGAAACTTTAGTAATTAAATAGCGCAATTAGCATAACGCCTATCTAAACCCGGATTTCGACACCAAACCTTTTACTCACTGATGTAAAATAATATTTTGGGATTTTTAAAGATTTTTAATTATTTTTAACCTGCTCATAACCTGCGGTTATGGCAACGGTTCGGTAAATACCGAATATACCCTTTTCGGCCATAACTTGAGTTCTATAAGGTCTTTTGACCCGATTCCAGTTGCTACTGATTTTAAATAATAAATAAAGTATTTTAGACTTTATAATCTGTTCGGGAAACTCAGATATCCTGTAGAACTCTAAAACCTCTTTTAAAAGTCTTTAAAATGACCGAAAAACCCCTAAGGGGCATAATATCAAACTTAAACTCGCTACGGGCATTATGGAAGGTATCCTACTGATACCACAACCTCTTTAAAGTATAGTGACTTAGGAACACAGCGTAGGACTCTTACGGTTACCCGTTGCGCCTTTTGCGTGCACGGTTCGGCTTATGTAACTAGTTTACATAAATTAGCCGATACGGGCCAAACCATATTGTTTTGACCCCAAAATACAGAGTGTGAATATTAAACCCATATAAAACAAGCCTTCAAACTTGTTGGGTCAGAATCACATTCCATTCACGGTTTTCGCCTTTCACGCGATTAAACCGTATCTATCCTTGAAACTGACCGGTTTAGGCTACGGCTAATATAAAGACCCGTTAGGATTCTAATAGGTTATTTTAAAACCTTTGTTCCAGAATAGGAGCCCAGTAAAAGATATCTGTGATTTAATCAATTAAGGACTATACTTGCAAAGGTAAATACTTTTAACTTATTTTCCGTATTACGGGCTTAGGGTACGGTATCTAAAATACCGCTTGGTCGGGCAATTGACCCCAACTCATTTGTAGTTGGTATTATCAATGTGACCCGTTTAAAAACTTGTTTTGTTGGCTTAACGCCTTTGGGGGCTTAATGACCATGTCCCGGATATCCTTGGCATCATTTTACGAAATGGCCACGACCTCGACATTCGGGTGTAGGCGTACACCCGGCATTGTGTCTATATTAATTAAAGGTGTAACCGTTGGTTTACCCACCTCGGTTTTACGCTATGTGGTGTGTCTATTAAACTTTAACCCGGCACGACCCGGGCGACCGAACGCATAGCAAGCATGTAATTCTTTACAAGATTTAATAATAAATTATCCCAAGTTATAAAAGAGTTTGTGCCTTGTGCATTCAAATCAATTTTAATAAACATTTTACAAAAGTGTCGGTTGAATGTATTTACCAGTGTAAACTGACGTATTTTCCCAAAAAGATTAACTGCAGGTACTAAACGTAATCGGCTGGCAATAGCTCCTTAGCATCTTAAAGAGTCTCGCAAGCTTTGATGCCTTGTCTGTTGAACAATACTTTTTATTATTTTGATCCCCCTGTGGATACCATTCGACTATTTGTGATACATTCGATATTACAATCAATGGTTTAATTATATTTATCTTTATGCTTCCGCTGTGCATTCATATAATTGTGTGGTTTGACTATATTGTTACCAACTACGTCACGGTAATCCCCCACCGGGACCACCGGTGAGACACGTGGAAATCGGGGTGTGACAAATATTGTATTTCATACTTGGGATCTTGTATAAATATGTGTATCTTTTGCACATATCAATTCTTGTTCAATTTCAAACTTTACATCGCTTTCTGGAGAATTATACGCAAACTGGTGCGTAAACGTACTCAGTTTAATGCGACAAATACTCCGGAACATCAACATATACTCAACATACCTTAAATAACCTTTACATAACTTAGAAATAAGTTTTGAAGGCTTTGGTATGGCAAAAACAAGTTAATTCGCTTACAGGGACTAAACTTGACAAACTGCGAAAGTATGCCAATTTGAACTGTAACAGACATTCCGGAACATGTCCATAAGTTAAAAATACCATAAATATCCTTTACATAGCTTAGAAATAGGCTTTGAGGTGCTTGGTGTGTTAAAACAAACTTTTGGATCATTCAGGGACTAAAAGTGTCAAAAAGTGCATAAGTTCGCACTTTCACGCATAACTTACGTTCTGAATACATCCGGACATCCAAAAATTTATGTAAACATCCTTATATTATGCCTTAGTGTATGGCATGAGAAAAATTCATTCGTCGCGCAATTTGGATCGTCTTTCGCGCTTATGCGCATTCTGTCGTAATTAACCGAACATCGCGACCGTACGACCAAACAAACCGACATCCGAGATATTTTTGAGCACATTTTAAGTTCCCTATACTTTAACTTCATTTTAGAGCTTTGAAATGGGGTTAACGGGGCTTAAACATGTGAAAAATGCATCAAATACCAAGTTTTGGCACAACAGGGACCAAAACTGTAAATCTGCCAAACTAGGGGCTTACGGACCGTAAGCCAAAACCCATACGGTCCGTAAGGCCTCCCCAGAACAGCAGATTCAACATTTAAAGTTGTTGCCTCTTCAAGTAGTGAAAGATCAAAGCTCCCTTGTCTCTTCCAGCCAATAAGGGGCAAGAATAGAAGTACCACAACATTGTGACAAGTGTACGAGCGAGATCGTGGCACGTTATTCAAGAAACGATCCTAACGGTTTTGCTTTTCCTATAAATACCCCCCCCCATTTTGCTAAAAACTCACACAATCTGATCTAAAGGCTCTAAGTTGGAACCATTGTTTCATACCTGAGCCATTTTGATCTAGATTAGCATTCGGGGACCCTCCGTAAGTATTCTTTCGTTCTTTTATTCGCTTTTCGAGTCCAAAAGTCAACATTTTGTTGACTTTCTGCGTTGACTAGCCTATGGTCAACACGAAGTTCGTTGGAACTTCATAACGTGAGCGTGATCACAATGGTTATAGTCCGTAGTGACTATACCTACTGATTACCACGTTATCTAGGCTCAGTGACGAGTCGTAGTTTCGGCCAAAATGCGCATTCTTGCGTACCAAACTACTCGTGAGCATCAAAGCCGTTTGTTTTGACGCCAAACCTGTTTTCTAAACTTCGTTAAGCATGTTCTAACATGCTTAGCTCGTCACTTTTAGTTTAGTGCATATATAGGGTCGTAAGGTAAGCGATCTAAACCATCGCTTATACTTTCGAACCCGACCCATTTGGTCGATCATTAGGATCCGACCAAACACATTAGGTGACCATAGCTATAACCTTCCGAGGTTATATCTTGTGGTCACGATGTTAGGCGTTCCAAACGCGTTATACGCAAACGACGCGTTAAGGTAGCATAAGCTACCTAACGGGTCGTAATGGGTCGCAAGCACTTAGGTTAGGTTTCATTTTAGTATGTAGGCTTTGTTAAACCATATTACACGAGTTTCCATACTCGTTTGGTTTACGAACCCGCATACTATCCAATCCTTCCGATTTTGGTCCGGTATATTAATATAGCTACCTATTAGGTGCCGTTTGATATCCCGTGATCTCTAGCATTGTGTGATTATTACACAAGGAAATCAAAGCAATCTCAGGTGAGTACATTGAACCCCTCTTTTACTATTTTCCAAACTGTTTTGGGGTGAAACACATGTGCCTACCTGTTACTTTCATGTTTTCCATGTTTTCACATCACATACCTGCTACGTTCGTTAGTACATATTAGTACATTATTTCACTACATTTCATGCTATGTATGCCCATTGTGTGCGTACTTAGTACATTGCTTTACAATACATTTCATGCTACGTACGCCCTTTGTGTGCATACATAGTACATTGTTTCACATTACATTTCTGTTGCATATGCTCATCCAGCATATGAACACATTATACTACATTTTGAACCGTTGTACTCTACAATACATTTCATGCTACGTACGCCCATTGTGTGCATACGTAGTACACTGTTTCACATTGCATTTCTGTTGCATATGCTCATCCAGCATATGAACACATTATACTACATTTTGAACCGTTGTACTCTACAATACCTTTCATGCTACGTACGCTCATTGTGTGCATACGTAGTACATTGTTACACATTGCATTTCTGTTGCATATGCTCATCCAGCATATGAACACATTATACTACATTTTGAACCGTTGTACTCTACAATACATTTCATGCTACGTACGCCCATTGTGTGCATACATAGTACATTGTTTCACATTGCATTTCTGTTGCATATGCTCATCCAGCATATGAACATATTATACTACATTTTGAACCATTGTAACCATTTAACTATGTGAATCGTCTTAACCCTTCGATTATATGAACCGTTTGTAACCATTAAACCGTGTAAACCAGTTGTATCCGTTGACATGACTTACAGTTGACAATAGACATTTGACTATACATAAACATTTCTACCGTTGTTAAACATTTCATCTTGATGGTTTGGTTTGAGTAAGTGATTTAAGTAACGAGGCGTGTGTAATATGATACAAGCATGGTGGATACGCCGCTGGTACTTCCTATATATAAGTGTTTGTATGGTATTACATATCGTAGCGTTATTTAAATCATTTCAATTTGATACATAGAACATTTTATACAAATAACACGCTTTTCACAAGACACTGAATTACAAACAACATATCTTATACAAACTCATTTTTACATGGTTATTCAGTTAACCATGCATTGTTCTCTTATTTATACATATCATCTGATCTTACCGTTTTTCAAATGATTTACAAGACAAAGCAAATTACAAGGTTCATGACTAAACATTTTCTCAAACATAAGTCATGAATTCCGTTTTCACAAAACCAATGTATCTCACAGGCATTTTTATGCTGACGTACCTATTTTCACATGTGTTTTCAGGAGATGATGCATAGGACTTATCAAGACATACTTAGGCGGACCTGTGCCTTAGTGACTTAAAACGAGACAAGAACTAGTTAATTTATGTTATGTATTCTTTGGTTCTTGTTTAAGACAATGTAAACTTTCATGTTTGATTAATAAAACGAAACTTCGTTTACCATGGATTTGAAACAATTGATTCTGTTACAACACTCCCCGACGTTTCCGCCACGTTTTGTATGTTCTATGTGGTCGGGGTGTGACAGAAAAGATGGTATCAGAGCCAATGGTTATAGGGAATTAGGTTATTAGTAATGCTTTGACCTAGTCTATAACCTTCCTAGGACCCTAACGCGAGTTTACTTGCGTTTAGTCACAAAACAATACCGTCACCTATCCTTAGGCGACGACCACAACAAGAACATAAATTTCAAAACCGCTTTGAAAACTAATCATCTGTTCTAGGATGATTGATTACTAGGTTTTGAACCCTCTGTTATAAGGTTTTGAACCCCTTTGAGTTTTCAAAACTCTCGTCAAAGTTTTGGGTCCTAAATAGTGTGAACACGTGCAAACTGGAAGAGTGAATGCCTGTACCCTGGGTTTTCTGTCTAAGGCAAGAGTGTTCGTACAAATCCACATAATCGGACCAGTCACTCTTACCTGGGAACTCTTGGGGTGAGTGTCCACTTATAGGCGAGCATGTCTTCGCGATACACTATGAGGATCTATTTGCTTTGACTCAGCCTTGGTGTTGTTTGTTTGCTTCATGGATTCAAACAAATGACCATCAACCATGATTATGGCCGGTAATTGTAACATCATATTCTTACCCAATGCCATTTCATTTGTTTTCTTTCTTGTCTCTCATTTAGAATGCCTCCCCGACGCGAAAACCAGATAGCGACTGCAGAACTGGCAGAGATTATTGCGCAGCAAATGGCTGCTCAATTCCCAAACCTCTTTGCTCAATGGAACCAAGCCAACAACAACAATCATGCCCCCTGCAACTTCAAGACGTTCAACTCGGCTAAGCCATCAAAGTTTTCTGGGTCTCAAGGAGCGACTGCACTTCTGCAATGGTTCGAGAGTTTAGAGAACACCTTCAGACATGTTCAATGTCCAAACGAGCGAAAGGTAGAATTCGCATCTAGCGTCTTTGAGAAACGAGCTTTGACATGGTGGAATGGTGTAATGAGAGATAGGGGTGCCGATGTGGCACTGGCTCAAACATGGCAAGAGCTTCGAGCTCTGATGATGAAGGAATTTTGTCCTCGTCACGAGATCAGGGCTTTGGAAACGGAGTTCGACGATCTTAAGCAAGTTAGTGGTGAGCATCGAGCCTACACGGACCGTTATGAGGAGTTAAGTTTGTTATGCCCGGATATGGTTACACCTTTGGATAAAGCAATCGAAAAGTACATTGATGGCCTCCCTGACTCAATACAAGACATTGTGACTGGTAGTAACCCTACTACAGTTAGACAGGCCATTGAGCTATCTGCAACCTTGACTGAATCAAAGATCAGGAAAGGTAAACTTTTTCGAAAAGGTGACAAGAAACCGGTCGGGGAATTGAACCCAATCGAGGAATCAAAGATCATGGATGAACATACTGAATCTCCTAAGAAGTCAAAGAAGCGAAAGGCTTCTCAGAACTTCGCCGTGGTCGCTCACAATGGTCAAGCCGTCCCCAACCAACCAGCTCAACCCCCTGCTAGAAAACCATACAATGGAACTGCACCCTTGTGCAACCAATGTTGCCTCCATCATCACGCCAATGTACAGTGTCGCAAATGCCAAACTTGTGGACTTATAGGCCACACATCAAGAGTTTGCCCAGCTGCAGCTGCGCTAAACCAAGCTGGCAACAATCCTGCTCACGGTCGTTTTCTACCAGGCTCTTGTTTCAACTGTGGCGAGATGGGTCATTTCCGAAGAAATTGCCCAAGGCTTGCTAATGCAAATCCAGCACAGGGATAAGCATCTGACTGACTAGAAGACAACATCGTTTAGAAATAATCACGTCTTATGTATTATTTTCTTTTGTTGTCAAGGTCCAAGAAATAGTTGTTATCGATGTTTATAAATAAATCTTTTATTTACATTGCAATGTATTTCTGTGGTTGCATGTATAAACGACATATCCCTTACAATACCGACAATCAAGTAACCGTATTCCTTGAAGAACAAACTACCCCCAAAATTTTCTCATTCTATGACCTCTTGCGTCTTCCACAAAATTCCTAAGAACCCGTTTATTCTAAGGAAACGAAGTACAAAGCGCAAGTTACAACATGAGACGAATACCCAAGGTACCACTATAAATCCTTAATAGGGTACCTAAGGATTTCCCGTAAGTCCTTAATTGTTGTATACCTTAATTCGAATGTGATGATTCCTTGTAATAAAAAAAATCAAATTTTGGGAGATCTTCCTATCTTCTCAGATAGATTCCAGTGAACATTGAGACCCGTCGACTGGTTTCCATATCCGTGTTCAATCAATAACAAGTTAATAACAAATTATAATCAAGATTAAACAATTATGTGCTTATGCATTCCCTTATGTGTTGTTGTGTGATCCAAATTATGTTATCCAAATCTTCGTAAGAATCTTACATATCCTTGTACAAGAGATTCATAGTAGGATACCCAAAGGTATTACTTAAAATCCTCAATGGACTTCTATGTTATAGTTAAGTCCCTTGGATTATAAAGTACTACTTCATAATTAGACCCCTTGAGTGGTCTAGATAAACAGATTGATCCAAAAATCTGGCTAGGGATATCATGTGATGATATAGTTGAAAGGACTCCTTGGTGGCCTAACTAAAAAGATCCCCTGTCGATCTAATTAAAAAGGAACCGATGGAAGTCTAGTCACCCTCATCACAAGTTTGATATCCTTCCCCAAAACATTACAAAACAAACTGTGCGGACTGTTCAAGGGATTACGTAATTATGGATGCATACATAATTATGGAATTTAGTGCACAGAAATCTCAGCAAGTTCTGTCATGTGTCTAGAGTTAACCCTATTCATTTCCAACTCTGATGAAGCAACCGTTGAAAATGACTCCGTTAGTTCATTTTCGTTTCTGAAGATTTATCCGTTGGGGAAAATGAATATCCGCTGTGTAATCTTTCATTTCCAACTCTGATGAAGCAACCGTTGAAAATGACTCCGTTAGTTCATTTTCGTTTCTGATGATTTATCCGTTGGGGAAATGAATATTCGTTGTGTAATCCTTCATTTCCAACTCTGATGAAGCAACCGTTGAAAATGTTTCCGTTAGTTCATTTTCGTTTCTGATGATTTATCCGTTGGGGAAATGAATATCCGTTGTGTAATCCTTCATTTCCAACTCTGATGAAGCAACCGTTGAAAATGACTCCGTTAGTTCATTTTCGTTTCTGATGATTTATCCGTTGGGGAAATGAATATCCGTTGTGTAATCCTTCATTTCCAACTCTGATGAAGCAACCGTTGAAAATGACTCCGTTAGTTCATTTTCGTTTCTGATGATTTATCCGTTGGGGAAATGAATATCCGTTGTGTAATCCTTCATTTCCAACTCTGATGAAGCAACCGTTGAAAACGATTCCGTTAGTTCATTTTCGTTTCTGAAGATTTATCCGTTGAGGAAATCAATATCCGTTGTGTAATCCTTCATTTCCAACTCTGATGAAGCAACCGTTGAAAATGATTCCGTTAGTTCATTTTCGTTTCTGAAGATTTATCCGTTGAGGAAATCAATATCCGTTGTGTAATCCTTCATTTCCATTTCTGATGAAGCAACCATTGAAAATGACTCCGTCTGTTCATTTTTCGTTTCTGAAGATTTGTCCGATGAGGAATGAACATCCATTTGCTTATTCCGTCATTTCCATTTCTGAAGAATACTCGATCCGTCTGTTCATTTTCGTTTCTGAAGAATGAACCGTCAAGGAAATGACAGGATATTGCCTTGCATATCGGTGGTGGTTATTTGGCAAAGTCACAAATAGACTCCTACGAATAAATTTCGGGACGAAATTTCCTAAAGTAGGGGAGACTGTGACACCTGTGTCACCGCGACCCTCAAACAAATACCAAGCCAATGAAATATTGTATTTCATACTTGGGATCTTGTATAAATATGTGTATCTTTTGCACATATCAATTCTTGTTCAATTTCAAACTTTACATCGCTTTCTGGAGAATTATACGCAAACTGGTGCGTAAACGTACTCAGTTTAATGCGACAAATACTACGGAACATCAACATATACTCAACATACCTTAAATAACCTTTACATAACTTAGAAATAAGTTTTGAAGGCTTTGGTATGGCAAAAACAAGTTAATTCGCTTACAGGGACTAAACTTGACAAACTGCGAAAGTATGCCAATTTGAACTGTAACAGACATTCCGGAACATGTCCATAAGTTAAACATACCATAAATATCCTTTACATAGCTTAGAAATAGGCTTTGAGGTGCTTGGTGTGTTAAAACAAACTTTTGGATCATTCAGGGACTAAAAGTGTCAAAAAGTGCATAAGTTCGCACTTTCACGCATAACTTACGTTCTGAATACATCCGGACATCCAAAAATTTATGTAAACATCCTTATATTATGCCTTAGTGTATGGCATGAGAAAAATCCATTCGTCGCGCAATTTGGATCGTCTTTCGCGCTTATGCGCATTCCGTCGTAATTAACCGAACATCGCGACCGTACGACCAAACGAACCGACATCTGAGATATTTTTGAGCACATTTTAAGTTCCCTATACTTTAACTTCATTTTAGAGCTTTGAAATGGGGTTAACGGGGCTTAAACATGTCAAAAATGCATCAAATACCAAGTTTTGGCACAACAGGGACCAAAACTGTAAATCTGCCAAACTAGGGGCTTACGGATTCTAAGCCAAAACCCATATGGTCCGTAAGGCCTCCCCAGAACAGCAGATTCAACATTTAATGTTGTTGCCTCTTCAAGTAGTGAAAGATCAAAGCTCCCTTGTCTCTTCCAGCCAATAAGGGGCAAGAACAGAAGTACCACAACATTGTGACAAGTGTACGGGCGAGATCGTGGCACGTTATTCAAGAAACGATCCTAACGGTTTTGCTTTTCCTATAAATACCCCCCCCCATTTTGCTAAAAACTCACACAATCTGATCTAAAGGCTCTACGTTGGAACCATTGTTTCATACCTGAGCCATTTTGATCTAGATTAGCATTCGGGGACCCTCCGTAAGTATTCTTTCGTTCTTTTATTCGCTTTTCGAGTCCGAAAGTCAACATTTTGTTGACTTTATGCGTTGACCAGCCTATGGTCAACACGAAGTTCGTTGGAACTTCATAACGTGAGCGTGATCACGATGGTTATAGTCCGTAGTGACTATACCTACTGATTACCACGTTATCTAGGCTCAGTGACGAGTCGTAGTTTCAGCCAAAATGCGCATTCTTGCGTATTTTGTAACCAAACTACTCGTGAGCATCAAAGCCGTTTGTTTTGATGCCAAACCTGTTTTCTAAACTTCGTTAAGCATGTTCTAACATGCTTAGCTCGTCACTTTTAGTTTAGTGCATATATAGGGTCGTAAGGTAAGCGATCTAAACCATCGCTTATACTTTCGAACCCAACCCATTTGGTCGATCATTAGGATCCGACCAAACACATTAGGTGACCATAGCTATAACCTTCCGAGGTTATACCTTGTGGTCACGATGTTAGGCGTTCCAAACGCGTTATACGCGAACGACGCGTTAAGGTAGCATAAGCTACCTAAACGGGTCGTAATGGGTCGCAAGCACTTAGGTTAGGTTTCATTTTAGTATGTAGGCTTTGTTAAACCATATTACACGAGTTTCCATACTCGTTTGGTTTACGAACCCGCATACTATCCAATCCTTCCGATTTTGGTCCGGTATATTAATATAGCTACCTATTAGGTGCCGTTTGATATCCTGTGATCTCTAGCATTGTGTGATTATTACACAAGGAAATCAAAGCAATCTCAGGTGAGTACATTGAACCCCTCTTTTACTGTTTTCCAAACTGTTTTGGGGTGAAACACATGTGCCTACCTGTTACTTTCATGTTTTCCATGTTTTCACATCACATACCTGCTACGTTCGTTAGTACATATTAGTACATGATTTCACTACATTTCATGCTATGTATGCCCATTGTGTGCGTACTTAGTACATTGCTTTACAATACATTTCATGCTACGTATGCCCATTGTGTGCATACGTAGTACATTGTTTCACATTGCATTTCTGTTGCATATGCTCATCCAGCATATGAACACATTATACTACATTTTGAACCGTTGTACTCTACAATACATTTCATGCTACGTACGCCCATTGTGTGCATACGTAGTACACTATTTCACATTGCATTTCTGTTGCATATGCTCATCCAGCATATGAACACATTATACTACATTTTGAACCGTTGTACTCTACAATACCTTTCATGCTACGTACGCTCATTGTGTGCATACGTAGTACATTGTTACACATTGCATTTCTGTTGCATATGCTCATCCAGCATATGAACACATTATACTACATTTTGAACCGTTGTACTCTACAATACATTTCATGCTACGTACGCCCATTGTGTGCATACGTAGTACGTTGTTTCACATTGCATTTCTGTTGCATATGCTCATCCAGCATATGAACACATTATACTACATTTTGAACCGTTGTAACCATTTGACTATGTGAACCGTCTTAACCCTTCGATTATATGAACCGTTTGTAACCATTGAACCGTGTAAACCAGTTGTATCCGTTGACATGACTTACAGTTGACAATAGACATTTGACTATACATAAACATTTCTACCGTTGTTAAACATTTCATCTTGATGGTTTGGTTTGAGTAAGTGATTTAAGTAACGAGGCGTGTGTAATATGATACAAGCATGGTGGATACGCCGCTGGTACTTCCTATATATAAGTGTTTGTATGGTATTACATATCGTAGCGTTATTTAAATCATTTCAATTTGATACATAGAACATTTTATACAAATAACACGCTTTTCACAAGACACTGAATTACAAACAACATATCTTATACAAACTCATTTTTACATGGTTATTCAGTTAACCATGCATTGTTCTCTTATTTATACATATCATCTGATCTTACCGTTTTTCAAATGATTTACAAGACAAAGCAAATTACAAGGTTCATGACTAAACATTTTCTCAAACATAAGTCATGAATTCCGTTTTCACAAAACCAATGTATCTCACAGGCATTTTTATGCTGACGTACCTATTTTCACATGTGTTTTCAGGAGATGATGCATAGGACTTATCAAGACATACTTAGGCGGACCTGTGCCTTAGTGACTTAAAACGAGACAAGAACTAGTTAATTTATGTTATGTATTCTTTGGTTCTTGTTTAAGACAATGTAAACTTTCATGTTTGATTAATAAAACGAAACTTCGTTTACCATGGATTTGAAACAATTGATTCTGTTACAACACTCCCCGACGTTTCCGCCACGTTTTGTATGTTCTACGTGGTCGGGGTGTGACACTTGGGTGGATCTCTTCAAATGAAAAACCTGACTTGCCGGAACTCCCAGGTTGGTAAGTGTGGAGTATGAATCGACATCTTTCTTGAGAAATGTTTTTCCAAGGACATTAAATTGTACTTGATCTAACTTTCGATGAATGTGGTTAAGAAAACAATATGATGAGTTGATCCCCTATCCTACAAGTGGTAACAACAAAACTAATTTTTCCGGAAAAACCATTTTGATTAAAACAAACTTAAGTGTTTTGAAATCATAATAGGAAAATAGTTTGTTGTAAGGGGGAGTTCTGATTGTTTATGCCAAGTGGATGGTGAGTTGAAGCGATTCAAATCAGTTTGTCAAGTTTGTATAGTTTGTTTTCAAATTTTCTTAGAAAATCAAAATTAAAACATATTTTGATTTTAGGGGGAGTAAAAATTTTAGAAAAATTCAAAAATTTGAAAAATGTTAAAAACATTGAAAAATGAAAACGAGTTTTGTTGTGAAAATAGGGAAAATGATAGTACATCAGCTAGGCAGTTGCGGTATACTAAAGAAATGTAAAGTTTTAAAGCATTAAGCAGTCCCGCTGATGACGTGCTGATAGGTTTTACACATTTAGTAAATTTGATCGGGATATAAACATAAATCATAAACTTGCTTATTCGTGGGGAACATCTCTCGGATATATAGGTAACCCCTGAAATCCTGTTTGAAAGATGTTATTTCTGACATAATAGGTCTTTGTGCGTGGTGATATCTGGGGTATTATACCAGGACTTCTGATTTTGCGGGAGCAATAGCCTAGTCCTCGTATAATACTTTGCATTTGCTTTAATCTTTAAAGCCAGCCCTCAGTACAAAAATTGATGAAACATTGAAAAATGCTAATCATGTGCTGTTGTAAAAAAATCTCCTAAAGGGGACCCACCTAAAGTCGAGCCATCATCTCTCTGCACGAATGAAAGTTATGACCTGAGCTCTCATGGCTTCACATCTACCCCTTAACAGATATCATTAGTGTGCACTCACCTGTAAGACTGAATATAGTAGTCTGGATACGGGAGTATATTCTGAGATGGTACATGCGTGTAAGTTAAGATCTTAAAACACTAAATGCGTATCTTGAACAGATTGAAATCAGATTGAAATCTGATGCTATAGAGAGCCAGGATACAATCCAGAATCTGTGAAGAGCTGAACAGAGTTTGAACCAGGGTTCGATCTCAACGCGATAGCTAATTCCAGACAGCAATCTCAGCTTGATGAGAGGGGGAGTCTGACGAGGTTAGAGCCAGAGATAGATCCTGGAACATCATTCAAAAAGGAGTGTTGATGCTGAAGAAGAGAAGATAGAGTGTGTGGATTCTTTATAGCGTCAAATTCTGTGAAAAAGATAAGACCGATCAAGACTGAAGAGTTGACATGTTGAAGACTCGTACCGAAGACTTCGTCAACATCCGAGGTGGAGTTTGTTGGTGCATACGTCTGTCGACTTCATCTTCGTTCGAGTCTTAGATTAGTATTGAAAGATTAAGGCACGTAGTTCGAGAAATATGTCAAAAATAGGTTTGGAGGTAATTTCGCACGAAATTACAGGTTGTAATTCCACACGAAATCACATGCTAATTTCGCACGAAATTATAATTTCGTGTGAAATGTAATTTCGTTTGAGAATTCCGTGCGAAATCAGGAGTCTATTAATAGGTGCTTGGTCTTGTCATTTCGTACGAAATTACGAAGGTGTATTCCGGAGCCGAAGTGCTGCCGAAGTGTCTCTGTGCTGTAAATCTTTGTCAGATCAATAAATAAGACAGTTAAAAGTGAATACAAGCTAAACGAAGACTGAATCAATGAATTCCGCCTCTGATTCTGTCTAAGAACTATTCTGATCGACTCGTTTGGTCGGTAAAACGATCCTACAAATTGGAAGAAATCCAAGCAAGTTGATCTAGATGATGCATTAAGGTTCAAGAGAATGAGAGCAGAGCTTGTTGTTGCTGATTATGGGTCTGCAAGATCAATAGCCAGATGGTCAAAACAAAATGTTGAAGAGACCTACAAAAAGCCAGAAGAGCTTAGAAAGAAAGACCCATCTGTTCCTCAAAAGCCAGTTATCCTGAAACCACTGTTGGTAGGACTCAACAGACCTATGCCTTCAAAAAGTTTTCCTTATCATCTGTTTTACCCACAAATGCCTTGAACCAATTAAAAAGGCAGAAGCATACTGATGAGGAAGATGAGCAGAGGTATGAAGAATATAGAAAAGCGGCCATTAAATACCAGATTGATTACCACACGGATGATGCTGCCAATCAAGTAACTACTCAATTAGCTGAAACAATCAAAAGGTTGGCAAGCAGACCTCATTCACCAAACTCAACACAAATAACTCTTGTCCCTCGAAAACCATCTGATCCAAAAATACTAAAGCGGAAGTCATCCTCAGACATCTATGTATTGATTTTGCTCAAATCAGATGGTAATTTTGAAAGGATAACAAGGAAGGATGCATATGGTCTGAGTGCAGATGACCTTCAAGATCTTTTGAACCTTCAACTGGAAAGGGATGAAGAAGACACATATTCCTTGGACTTTGAACTACAATTTGATGTGTATAAAATGCAACATATAAATTACATCAAATAAGGCATAAAACTAACCCTTTTTAGTAATAATGTTGGAAAAGTGTGCTTTTGTCTTCCTTTTGTATTTTTAGGACCAAACGAGCTTAAATGAACAAAAGGAACAAATATGCAGCAAAAACTAACATAAATACAAAGAAAAGGAACAAACGTAGCATGCCCGACCCCTCGACAGCATCTCCCAAGCAAAAACAAGAAACAGAAGCCTGACCACGGCCCGTGCCCAGCGGACACGGGGGCGTGGTCAGGTGTCTGCAGAAATGGACAAAGCTGTATAAGATTCTATTCCCGACACGGGGGCGTGCCCTGCTCAGCACGGGGCGTGGTCAAAGCTAAGATTCGCAGAATCTTGCAAATCTTGATAGTACAGATATGCTTCTGCACACGGGGCCGTGCCCAGCGAACACGGGGCCGTGTGAAGCCTAATGCAGATAATTGCAATTATTGAAGAAAGAGAAAGAGAATGGCCACGGGGGCATGTCCAGTGAACATGGGGCCGTGCCCGGGCTTTTGATCAGGCTATAAATAGGGGTGCTTGGTTCACTTCAAAGGCATCCCTTGGCAAACCACCTCTCTCCCACTTCACCACCACTCCACCTCCACAACAACACCCACATCCACCACCATCATCCATCATCCACCTTAGAGTGTGTGTAGTAGTCTCGGGATCCAAGATTGATAGTAAGAGTTCTTATCAATCAAAGGCCATGTTTGGCTAAGTCTCTTACCTCACTTGGTGAAGACAAGCATTTAATGTAATACTTTTGATTTTTAATCTTTTCGCACTTTTTATTTGGTTTTGTATTAATGACTTTAATAACTAGTTTCTTATGTTGAAGGTGAAACTTCTTTATCATTTGTCTGTGGTGTCTTGGCATTACTTTACTGTCTATATAAAGTAAAAGATTTTCACCATTCATATCTCTACGGTCTATATAGAGATATGTTGGCTACCTGGTCGGGGGTTAAGGGAATGGTTTGGTAAGGTTATTGCCTTATTCAATGTATAGATCCTGTAAGGACCTGGGTCAAACTTACTACAACCTCCTTCAATACCCACTGGTATTGGATGGCGGGGGGGTGAATGGCTTGATCCCCTCATATGTAAACTACTATTAATACATTAAACCGACTACTTGGGATTGTATCCCTGCTAACTCAAACCACTTAGCCGAGGGTAACGTCACCTTCAAAAGAGGGGCCTACCACTTTTCCCATTAATAACTTAATTAATTATCTTCCAATATTCCAACCCTTTGGGATTGTATCCTTACTGACTCAAACCACTAGGTTGAGGGTAACGTCACCTTCAAAAGAGAGGCCTACTACTATAACTAAGATAATCTCTTATAAAGTGCAAAAGTGCGGAAATCATCAAAGGTTACATTAAAGGTGAGTTGGATCCAAGTGATTCATCTTGTCTATCTGTTTTATTTTTATTTTCAGCATTTTTAGTTTTTATTTTTCATGTTTAAAACCTTTTCTAAAACTTTGATTTGATTAGACGTTGAGGATAAACTGGTACTAAAAGCTCTTGTGTCCTTGGACAAACTCGGTATCTTACCAACGCTATACTACGCTCACGATGGGTGCACTTGCCCATGTGTGTGTTTAGTGTTAGTAGAATATCATGTTTTATAAATTTAAAACTTGACTAATGTGTAAAATGGGCTTAAAATATCAATAAAAACATATCGCAGTCAACACGCATCACAATTCAAAGGGAAAATCCGGGAAATGTCGATGAGGAAACAAAGATCAGAAATAATGAAGGGTTTTGGCATCATCTGTTCTAGGGGGAGATTGTTGGCTCATGTGAAACCTTTCTTGAGAATAGATGATATAAAGCCAAAACAGCTCTGCTTGATTATAAAGACTGTTAATGACTAAACCACTGAAAAAGTCAAAGATCTGATGGAAGTCAAAGGTCTGATCATCCTTTGAAGAAAGCACTGCTGAAGCTTCATCAGAGGTTGAGTTCATCAGAGGATAGCATCAACAGAGTCTTGTAATCAGTGTTTTATTAATGTAACAGTGTTTAGACAATCACTGTGATCTCAGGCTGAGGGGGAGTTTGTAATTCATGCATACGGGAAGCATTGTGTAATACAATCTTTCGACTTAAAGTATTCATGATGAAAACATTTCTTCCATTTTTGGGTTATAAAGTTTTCTTCATTTCCGCAGTATATTATTCATCTTATTATCATCTTTCATCTTTAAAACAAACACAAACAATTCAAACTCAGATCCTAACATGGATACCGATAATCTTAAGCCTGTTAAGATCCAAAATCTAACATGGATACCGACAAGCAATCGGATGTCTTATCTAAGAACTCTTTCGAAGTTTTACGGGATAGAAGTCTTCATATGGGTCAGTCTAGTAGTGGGGCTCATAATGATCAGCAAGACTCGGATGATGAGGAGGTCACAGAAGTCTACAATGAAACAAATGGATTTATGACCTCATCGTCTGCAAGAGTAGGAGCAAGCACATCTTCCTCAAAGTTATTCAATGGATAGTTTGTCTCGGGGTCGTGTGAAGGGGCTGCCGGTTCTCGGCAATTTTATTTTTGATGATGGAGGATGATGTTTTGTTTTTGTTTATTTTGCTTGTCTACTAGATAGTCATGTTTGATGTTTAGTAGACTAGGGTATGTGATGTCATAGGTACTTTGTTGGTTGACTTTACATATATGGGGCACGTCCTATATATGAACTAGTGTGGAACTCTTCCTCACTACTTGTACTTATTTGCGGTTGTTTTATAATAGAATCACCGGGGTAACCCTTTACCCAAAAAAGTGCAGGAACTATTTACAAGATCTCAAAAAACCAATACTGGCCGGATTCAGCTACGGTACTGTTGGATGACCTGGTTATCTAAAGAACCAAATTATTGTTTTTGGTAATGAACTTTCGTTTTGGATAGGAGAATGGAAATAGTCGTATGTAACTGATATATTAACCGATGATCTATGTTTATAGTTGTCTGTTATCTATATTCTATAATAGATAACAAGTTTTGATACAATATGTATATAGCTATCTATATTTTCTATTAAAATGTATTATGCATGATTTTTTAAAAAAATAGGGTTTTATTACTAGTTACAAATTTAGGGCATGTTTGGCTAAGCTTATTATAGTTAAAAAGAACTTTTGGAAAAGGACTTTTGGGAAAAAGACTTTTTGAAAAGGAGTTTTTAAAAAAAGTGTTTGGATTAGCTTATTGATGTAAAATGACTAAAATGGGCATTCTTTTAGATATAAGGGGGTAAAGAAGGGGTATATTGGTAATTTGTAGTTTGAAAAGTTAAAAGCTGGCCAAAAAGTCACAATATTGTGACTTCTTGAAACCTCCTTTTTCTTCTTTACAAAAAGTCATTTCTAAAAGGACTTTTGGCTTAGCCAAACACAAAAACAACTTATTGGCTTTTTGATAAGTCAATAAGCCAATAAGTTGTTTTGAAAAGCTTAGCCAAACATGTGTTTGGGGTTGAGTTTTGAAAATAGATTATGCGTTTTGAATAATCAGAATCAGATAATTAACTGTAACAAAACGTGCTGCAGAAAGATAGTGTTTGGATTTGATTATGTTGTTTGATATCACAATAATCAGATAATCAACATTGTTTGGATTTGATTATGTTGTTTGATACCACAATAATCAGATAATCAACTATTTGAGTGTTTGGCAAGTATATATATTTTAAAAAATAAATAAGTGAAAACGTAAAAAATCAGTTTTTGGATTATCACGTTTTCCTGCAGCAAGGGGTGACCTACTTATGGATTATCACGTTTTGAACTCTACAAAACGTAAAAAATCACTTTTTATTAATTTTTTACCAAACACTCAAAATAGATTTTTTGCGATTTGAAAACACAATAATTAAATAATCAGGTTGAAAACGCAATCCCAAACACCCCTAGAGTACATATATTTTTGTTGGAGAGTTGTTTCAGATTGGCGCCCGTCAGTTAGTCTCCATTTAGGGCTCACAAATGATTTTCAAATTCGAAAACTGAATTGTTCGGCACAGCTCACGGAAAACGATCTCTCGATCTTGTAAGCCTTCATATCTCCATTTAGGGCTCACAAATGATTTTCAAATTCGAAAACTGAATTGTTCGGCACAGCTCACGGAAAACGATCTCTCGATCTTGTAAGCCTTCATATCAATTTCATATTGTATTGTCCTTGGATTCTGAAAACTGGATGAAATAATATGGGAAATCAAACAGATTACCCTGTTGAAAAGAAACCTTTATGTTGGGTAATTTTACATTCAGTTGAAATTTTCTAGCTCTAGGTTAGGCTGTGATTATTATGTGTTTTTATATATATGAATCACACATTATCTTTATTACATAGAATCTGTAGAATAATGTTTTGCAATAAACTTTTGATTCTTGGGAAGCAGGTGCCATGGATGGGAGCAACCTAGCTTCCGATGTAGTGATCGCAGAACTGGTAAGCATGGGATTCGAGATTTCGGAGGCGAGAAAAGCCATAAAAGAAGTGGGTCCATCCTTAAACAATGCAATTGATTTCATTTTGAGTGGATGCACCAAAGTTTCTTCAAGAAAAGGAGCCTTACCCGACACCGGAGCACAGTCAGTTAGGGGAATGAGACAATCGAGCATCATGGATCATCTGCAATCTAGCAAGAAGCCTGCTTCCCCGGTCTCAATACCATACTCTAACGAAGATTGGGAAGTTAGAGCTAATATGTTGCTGCAGAAGCATTTCGGTTATCCATTGTTAAAGAGATTCCAAAGGGAAGCTTTGGGAGCTTGGATAGCCCAAAAAGACTGCCTTGTTCTTGCTGCCACAGGATCAGGGAAATCTTTATGCTTTCAAATTCCGGCGTTATTAACCGGGAAGGTCGTGGTGGTGATTTCGCCGTTGATAAGTTTGATGCATGACCAGTGCTTGAAACTAGCAAAACATGGCGTGTCTGCTTGTTTTCTTGGATCTGGACAGATTGATCAAAGTGTCCAGCAGAAAGCAATGAGAGGGATGTATGAAATTATTTACGTGTGTCCCGAGACGATCTTGAGGTTTAATCATCTGGGTCTTTTTTTTTTTTTTTTTGGTGTATGAGTTTGTGTTTTCAAATATTTCTGGTCTTTGCAGATTGATAAAACCATTTGAAAGCCTTGCAGAACAACGTGGAATTGCTTTATTTGCAATTGATGAAGTTCACTGCGTCTCCAAGTGGGGTCATGATTTTCGACCCGATTACAGGTTTGCAGTTCAGATGCTCCTTCTGTGTTGATAAAGATAGCCCAAACATAATAATATTAATAGCGTTATGAATTTCAGGCGTTTGTCTGCGCTGAGAGAAAACTTCAATGCAAAAAAGTTGCCATTTTTGGAGTTTGATATACCCATAATGGCATTGACCGCTACTGCCACTATTCGTGTTCGGGAAGATATTATTACATCACTGCATATGTCAGAGGATCCAATGATTGTTCTCACCTCCTTTTTCCGTCCAAATCTTCGGTTTTCAGTTATGAGAAACACAATATTCGAATCTATCGCGGTCTTGACGTTCTGATCAGTGGAAATTCTTTTCTGATTTGATTTATGCTATTTGTAGGTGAAGCATAGTAGAACATGTTCATCTTCGTATGAGAAGGACTTCCGTGACTTGATTGACGCATACAGCAAAAACACAAGCCAAAAGTACAGTAAAAAGACTAATCTGCCACTGGAAAACATGTCGGTTGGTACGTCCAGCCGAGATGATATATGCAACTGGGAGGAAAGGGCTTCTGAAAGTGAAGAAGACGACGAGGATATAACTTTACCAAAGAGAAGAAAATTGTCGGTTGAATATCTTGAAGATGAGAGTGACCTGTTGATAGATGTAGATGACTTTGACGGTAACCTTTTCATTTAGCAGCCTCTTGTTGTATCTCTTGTTCTAAAGGCTGGTGTTTTAATTTATCGTCAAAACACATATTATGCTTGAGATTACATTCGTACGTTACATAAACCGTCATTAATACAGTTACATGTGGAGAATTTGATGGACGAACATCCACAAAGGATTTGGATGTCTGTGAAGGGAAGACAGAAGGGCTAACAATCATTTATGTCCCAACCAGGAAAGAAACGTTAAGCATTGCAAAGTATCTCTGTAGATGCGGTGTAAAAGCTGCTGCTTATCATGCAAAGGTATATTTCTGATTTCCTGCTATTCTTATTAATAAAAAATCAGTCAACATGGTCAAATGTACTGCCACATCATCACTTTTTGACATGGATTACCATAAATATAAAATTTTGAAAGTTGGAATTTTTTTTTTTAATTTTTTTTTTGGCAAACAAAAGATGGTTACCCGAAATAGAAATGGTACTAACTTTAACGTTATTTTACTAATTTCGTGAAAATAACGTTAAAAGCAGCGGATGGTTAATCATGCATCATGTGGTGACGTTGATAGCTGAAAGACACGGGGGTACATGCACCAATAAGTCTCTGTCCCAATTGTTTGAGTGTTATGTGTCTTAGGTCCACGGCTTGATACAAAACTACAATCAAGCCGGGGGTCTCACTGGAAGCAGCCTCTCTATTCCTACGGGGTAGAGGTAAGTCTGTCTACATCTACCCTCCTTAGACCCTACCTTAGCTTTGCTATTGGTGGGATTTACTGAGTATGATGATGATGACGATGATGATGACTTTGGCTGTTTTATGCCCAATGTTGTAGAAGGCGCTAGGCGCTAGTCGGGCGGTGAGGTACCGCCTAGGGATTAATCGGAATGGGAATTTTTATATTTAATTTTTCAACTATATATATATACACACACACACACACACACACACAATAATATAAAAATAATACTTCAAAATTCACATAAATACTTCAAGTTTCAAATAGTATGGTTCAAACATAAGCAAATTAACTTAAACATAACAAATCAAGTACTTAGAAATTAAAAAATTAACCGACTTTTGATCAACTAGGACCGATTTTGAGCAAAAAACCCTGGTCCGATTAGTCCGACTTGACCGTCTTTTGACTGACTAGGACCGATTTTGACCGACCTTGACCTGGACCAATTTATTGGCCGATTTGCTCAAATTTAGGCGATGAACAGCCGATTAGCGCCTAGGCGCCGATTAATCGGCCGCCTAGACGGACTTTTGCAACACTGTTTATGCCTGATGTTGGGTAGGAAACCATTTTTCTCTTTCATATTTTATTTTACAATGTTTTTATTTTCATGGAGTGAACCATTCAATCGCATTCTTCTCATTATTTCTTCTTCTCTCCACCTATCAGCTACCCAAATCACAACTTAGGCAGGTGCACAAAGAATTCCATGAAAATGCATTACAGGTATGGATCACATAACTCAATGTACAAATGTGATGGTTTTCTAGGTTGGGTTTATTTCGTTTTTTATTATTTGTATTTAAAAAAAATGGATCTCTTTATGTGACATACAATAATACAATTGAATATACAGCATATACATGACAAATTGAAACAGATTTGTGATTAACCTTAATGTTAATATGCTTTTAGCATTAGACAAAAATGGTTCGAATCTACTACCAAGCCTTGTTTGTATGTATATGTCCCCCAGGTGGTTGTTGCAACGATTGCTTTTGGTATGGGTATTGACAAGTTAAACGTTAGAAGGATCATTCACTATGGCTGGCCACAGGTATATAAAATACAGTTAATTAGTTGGTAGTAAAGCATGCATCAACTTCTGATGGATAGCTACTTTTATGTTTAGAGCTTGGAAGCATATTACCAAGAAGCAGGTAGAGCTGGAAGGGATGGAAAATTGGCAGATTGCGGTGAGGGATTGTCACTGTCGTCATTGTTAATAGAGGAGGAAAGTTGGGTGGGTTGGTTTCAGGTCAAAACAGGTTTGGGTTACAGGTCGAGACGGGTTGGGTTGGGTTGAGGCAGAAGTGCTTATTTGTCTGTAAAATAATTTAATCCGTTCAAGTATTAGTATTGCAACATTCAAAACTAACGTGATTATAGTCACTACATTTAGGACTAGGGATGAGTAAATCCCGATCCCGATCCCGAATTTTGCCAAAACTGGGTACCGATACTGATACCGAAATATGTCGGTATCGGTACGGTATTGGTATGGTATCGGTACGGTAGCGGTATTTTAAGGTAAAAGTCGGTATTTTACCGGTACCTTACCGAACCGGTACCAATCCCGAAAATACCGATACCGAAAATGCCAAAAAGTGGATACTGTTTCCGGTACCGAAAAAAGTCGGTATGGTATTTTCAGGATCGGGATCGGTACGGGACGGGATCGGTATTTGATACCAAATGCTCATCCCTATTTAGGACATTGCTGTTTGTTAACTGACAAAATTAATATGTTTGCTGAGGTTGCTGAATGAGTTTTGATCAATTTGTACCAACTTTTTGTCTTTTTGTGCTTTATTAAATAGTTCTATTTGCAAATCTATCAAGAATGCCATCGCTTCTTCCAAACCGAAGGAGTGAAGAACAGACTAGACAAGCATATAAGATGTTATCTGATTGCTTCAGGTTCTTATTTTAGTTATCCTTTCAAGATTTTATCTTTTTTTTAAAAAAAAATCTATTGACATTGTGTTTCGTGATTCCATGCTCTGCAGATACGCTATGCGTACATCGAGATGTCGAGCCCAGATGCTAGTACAATATTTTGGGGAGGATTTTAGCGATGATAGTTGTCATTTGTATGTCAGATTCTCTCCTTCCAAGCTTTGCTAATCATGGCATTGTGTTAATCATATTTTAGTTTCATTATAATATCTTAACCGTATTTTCAGATGCGATGTTTGTGTTAAGGGACCTCCCGAACAGCAAAATTTGAAGGATGAAGCTCGAATTCTTATGCAGATGATTGCTGCTCATTATGTGAGTATTGTACTGTCAACATAAACGTTTGACTGATATCGGATATCTCAAATATCGGACATTGACCGATATCCGATATTTTACCGCATTAACTACTTAGCTTGTACATTCTAAATTTGGATTTCCATGATTATATAAATAATAATGCACATGCTCACATCCAGGATAAAAGAAGCTATATGGAGAGCTCTTATGATGATGACGACTATAATCATAATATACGTATGGAGAAGCCGAATGTCAAGATGTTTGTTTGTAGAATTCAGGAACAGGTATTATTTTTGGAAACTTGATTTGTCGTTTATTTTTAAAAACTAGTTTGGTAAATATTTTTAAAACCACACCCATGTGATAAATAATTTATTCGATCACACATTTGTCTAAAATCTCCTCGATCAATATACTAAACAAGAGAAAAACGATAAAAAAAGTTATTTATGCAAACTACTCTACTTCTTTCACCATGGTCAACTAAAATCTGAAACACGTCAACAACTATCTTTTGACATCAACTAACTGTCTAACTCTACTGCTGTTAACCGTATGTCCGTACTGTTGTTAACTGTGATTTTGTATGCACAGAATCAACAACTTGAAACAACTGATCTTTTATGGTGGCGAGGCCTCGTACGTATCCTGGAAGACAAAGGGTTCCTTAGAGAGGGAGATGACAAGGTAATATATTGAACTACACACATATACTTAAAGTTACATGCTTTCTGATACATTTTTTTTAAATGGTTTTTGAGATTTTTGATATTGGTAGATGATTTTAATTGCTAATTGTATTATTTTTTTCAATTGTATTTGGGGACTATAATTTTCTATATATATGCGTTTGTGTGTGTTTTTTTTTTTTTTTTTTTTTTTTTTTATAATTGCGCCTTTTTTTGTCTTGGGCGTGTCTTTTTGGCAATTAGCGCCTTTGATTACTTAGATTTGTGTGGTTGCATGTGAATTGTATGGCATCTCCGAAGGTCAGATGGGTAAACGGGTAAACCTTAGCTAAAATAGAAACGCGTCAATTGGGTCACCTGAGTCAAATGCGTCGGGAGTCACTCAACGTGCTTTCAGTACAACTTCATA
This sequence comes from Helianthus annuus, assembly GCF_002127325.2. NCBI lineage: Eukaryota > Viridiplantae > Streptophyta > Magnoliopsida > Asterales > Asteraceae > Helianthus > Helianthus annuus. Next base: position 63,865,453 of record NC_035435.2, read on the forward strand.
TTTTTTTTTTTTTTGATACATTAATTGTTATGGGCTTAATGAAAATGGACAAACGTGTTGATGAGTCGAATCAGGTATTAAAGTTTACTCTTTTGAGTCATCACCCAACCTGAGAAGTTAGTCTCATGGCCCCTCAACAAACAATACATGGTCTATAGCTGTAGTATTGAAGGACCACAACTGTAATACCAAACTTCAATTCATTTGGTATGCCTGGTGGTGGGACCCACATAGCTTGCTGCTAATCCACTGAAAATGGAGAATGAAAGACAGCATAAAATTACTTATAAAATAAAGAAAGACATTTTAACCGGCGATTGTTGGGTATCCTTTGTGTTGTAGTGATTGTTGTTATCTTAGTAGTTAGTTGCACTGATTCTCTGTTTTTAACTGCATCTTTGCAGGCTCATGTTCAGATAAAATATCCTGAACCAACAAAACTCGGGTTGGAATTTGCATTTGCGGAAACCGAGATGGTACAATCGTTCAATGTTTGGCCTGAAGCGGATATGTTGCTCTCTAAAAGCAGGCCCAAATCTTATTCTTCTTTCGTTGAATGGGGAAAAGGATGGGCTGACCCCGAGATTCGTAAGCGCAGGTTATCAAGAAATCGGCCATGGAAACAACCACGCCGAACAAACAAGCAAACGGTTCGAGGGAGATTAGCTGCTAAGCTTTCAAAATAAGATTTGTAAAAAATTTATATATACACTATTCTTTTTCAAACAGGTTAAATGTATTTTTTTACGAAACGAGTAATCAAATACCGGTACTGGTATCAAATTTACCAAACCGGGTATATTTTCGGCACCGAATTGGTACCGACTTTTGACATTTTCGGTATCGGTTCGGCACCGGTATTCACCGGTTTTTACCCTTAAATACCGGTACCGTACCAGTACCGAACCGTACCTTACCAGGTATATTCGGTACCGGTACCCACTTTTGAGGATTTTCGGTACCAGTAGGTACCGAGCTCATCAAATCCTGTAGCAACGCAAGTAATTGCACCATTTAGATTACGTATCATACACACTGTAAGTAAATTGTATTTCGTTTGAATGGGGTTTTATATACACAAAAACTTATTTTGTTTTCTTTTTTGTCTTTTTCTATAATCAATTAATTGTAGCATATAAAATTAACTTGGATATTTAGATTATTGATGAGCAAATCGTAGCAAATCCTGTAATCAAACTGGTATCGTATCGGTACCAAATTTACTATACCAATCATTTTTGGCACCAATTTGGCACCCACCTTTTGGCGTTTTCAGAATCGTTACTTTCGGTTCGACACCGGTGTAGAACCATACCTGTATTTACTGATTTTTACCTTCAAATACCGTACCGTTTCGTAGCAAGCATTTTCAGTGTCGGTACCTAATTTCAATGATTTCCCGAATCTGTACTTTCGGTGCCGTTACCGGTACCGAGCTCATCCATATTTTAACGTGTTAGCACCGTAATAAGTAAATCGAAAACAACCGAATTTCCGACGTGTGGGTCCTATTATTAAATATTATATTATTCAAAATCGTTTTTTTAGGACGGAGTGACTATCATTACAACGCCATTTTTATTTATGTTTTGATATTTGGTATCTGTTTGCCGTTCACGACACGCGTTTTGCAGACATTAGGTCCCCGCTGCAACGCGAGTGCGGAAAATCAACTATAGTATGCTTAAAAAGATATGATTTTGTAAAAGATATGATTTTTTTACGACGTAACTAATTACGACGTAACTAAAATTATGTTATCTATACTATATTATAATGCATGAGGGAGGGATTCCCAAAAGTTAAGAATTTCTTCCCCCCTTATTTATAAATAAACCCCTAAAATGAGGGTAAAGTGGTCTTTTAAATCATAATTATTTTTTAGTCCCTCAATCTATTACATTTAGATCCTTGATATTTAAGATAATTATAGGTAATTAGTTAGACTTTCTCCCTCTTTATAATTCAAAAGAATCTTTAATGTTGCAACACACATGTATATATTACACTTATTAGTTAATACTTTTGCATCATATTTCTTTTTTTTTTTCCTTCGATATTTTCTATTCTTACTATTTAACCTTTTTCTTGTTCAATATCGACGCACGAATTAAAAGGTACAAGTCGATAATGTTTTAATGTACAAGTGATTAAAGAAGAAAATAACAACTAATCTGTACTATATTATAATGTATGATGGAGTGACATTTTAAGATACACAAAAAATAATAATTTTTTCCGTCTTAATTTATAAGATGGTCCCTAAAATGAGGGTAAATTGGTTTTTTAAACACTAATTATATTTTAGCCCTCCGTTTGATTACACTTAAATCTCTGAGTTTTAACGAAATTACGGATAATTAGTTACATTATACTTATAATTCTTTTATATATTTTAAACTATGATGTTTAAAAACATTCGAATTGCATTTGTAACACCTTTTTGCCTACATTGTTACCAATTTATATATTTTAAACTATGATGTTTAAAAACATTTATTGCATTTGTAATACCTTTTTGCCTACATTGTTACCAACAATTAAACTGTGTTTAATTTCAAAGAAAAATATAGCATAGAAAATGTATAAAAGTTGATATAAAATGTTATAGAGATTTATTTAAAAAAATAGTCAAATTGATAAACCTTTATAATCATTTTATGTTTTTAAATAACTGGTTCTACGAATAAAAGATAATTGATTAAACATTATCTATATACTTTAGTTAAATGTTAACAAACTTCCTACTTTAAATGGATGACAAAGTCTTATATTTAACCAAGCGGGAAATGATTTTTAAATTTTAAACTCTCTTTCCTTATATCTCCAAGTGTGTCAGATATAATTTACAAAATTCAAAGTAATTTCAAACCCACACACCATCATTTTTAAATTTTAAACTCTCTTTCGCTCTCTGGATCCCTGGTACAACCACTGTTTCCATCGCTGCAGCTACTGTGTTATGCGTCGCCTTACACCACCAATCACCGTCATTGTTTATGTCGTCGCACACGTGTGGTTTTGCCGCCTTTGGTTTTGAAGACGACGCTTGAATTCCGCCGTGAAACTGAACATCCGGTGAACAAGGTGATTCCCGTCTGTCATAGTCCCGATTACATTTCCGATGTTTAGTGTTCATCTTGGTGTTACAAAACTTTATCCGTTTTTATTGATTCTTATTTGTAATTTAGGACAAGTTTTCAACAAGTACATTTGAGACAACTAGCAGGCATAAATGGAAATGTGGATTTAAAATTAGAACCACTGGAACTATTTCTTGGGTTGGCCGATTTTTCAAGAATCAAAATCTTGATATGTGGGTAACTTCATAGGTCGTGGAATGCACACATACTGACTTGACTTCCTTCATTTCATTTATTATAAGCTTTTTGGTTTTCTTTTATTTATTGGATGAAGTTCAACTTAACTCTCAAATGTAGTGTTATGGTGGAAACCTTGGTGAGGTTCCTAAAGACAATTACTTGGTTTATGATCCGAAGGAGGCTTATTTTTTTTAACTTTTATTATGTGAAAAATGTAGGCTTTCACAAAATTCAAGGGATTGGAGTAGGTTTTGTACCAGGGAACTTGTATTAGGAGGTGCTTGATGGAGAGGGTTTCATTCCAGTGCGCTAATGACATGTGCAGGTGGGGCCAATTCTTTTCAACAATCAAATCTTTTGCTCTTTATTTATTTGATATTGCAACATGACAGGTCACACGTGTCGGTGGTAGCTGGTCAAAACCAGTCGTTTTGGTATAGTCAAAACAAGTAGGGTCGGACTCTAATGTAATGGCTACATTGTTGGTTTGTGTAGTAACCAAATGTGTAGTTGTTGAATTAGTGCGAAAGAAGCTATGAGGGTTTCATACAGCAGATGAATGCGTTTTGTGCCCCGATTGCGACCACAAACGTGGTCTCTACAATTCTTGCAATGTATTGTAATTATATAGTTTGTTGCTAATATTTTTATGTAATTTTTTGACTTGTGATGGTGGCCTTTTCGGTGATATGTAGGGTTAGATGGGGACCATGCAAATGCACATCTCAATTCTACACATATCTATTTGTAATTGCCCTCAATAATTCTACAAACTCATGAAAAATTGTTAGCAGGCAAGAGATGCAAAGATTTAGCTGAATTCATTGAAGGAGTTTCACTTGTGATGCATATCAAATGACTGAGTCTCAACCCGATGGTAAGTTTTGAGCGTTCTTAACTGCAGAAAAATCCTTCATTTTTCTATCTCTAGCTTTGTAGAATATTTTTCTACTTTTAAAATACTACTAAATTTGGAAAACATTTTCAATAGATGATTAGAAAAAGATATACACAAGGTTTAAAAGTACAGAATCGTGCCTTGAGACGTACGCCTCGAGGTGAACTGAGGCATAAGACTGGGGTGGAACTAAAAGATAAATGTAATAATTATATATCTTATAGAAAATAAAATATTAACTACTTTCATCTTCAGATTCATCAACCCTATGAGCCGCCATACAATATAACCCCCGAGGCGCGCTGCAGACTCGTTTTTTAAGCGCACCTCGAGGCTTATGCCTCAACTGTAAATCCACGTGACGTAAATATAACCTAAGTTGTCAATATAACCTAATGCCAATTAAATCTGTCACAAATAATGTACCCAGATCGACGCAATTACGTTGGTAAAAAGTGGCAAAGTGCTAAATAAATGTTATTTCTAACTTTAAACCATAAAATCTGAAACGTTTGGCATTCTTGTTGAAGCTTAATCACACGTTAATGGGAAAGAATAAGCTTAATCCTATTTTTATTTACACATTAATGTTACTATTTTTATTTATATTAGACAGTTCTCTTTTGTTTTCCTTAGTTTCGTTCCAATGCTATAGCTAACCAAACAATATTAGATAAGGTTTGAGTTGTGTTCGCGTCACGCGTGGGTTCCCCACAAGACATGTGTAACACTTTTGACATATCTTCACTACAATAATACTACAACAAATATTACATGAATAAGAAAACTATCAAAAATGAATGCCGTAATACAAAGTGTCACCCCGCTGCATCGCGCGGGCACCCTACTAGGTGTTTTATTAACAAACGAATCTTTACAAAGTGTCAATCCCGTCGCATCGTGCGGGCACCCTACTAGTTTCATAAAATGTAGTTAATTAAGATATTAAGTTGACATTTAATTTACAAATTAGAAAATATCTAGTTAAATAACCAAAAAAAATTACTTAAATTTCATAATCATGTAACTTTTCTTATATTTAAGTTGAATATTTATTTACTAATTTGAAAATAAAAAAATGAAAATAATAATTTGTTTAAAGAAAAAGAAAAAAGAAAAGACATTAAAACATATTTTCAAACACAGGCTTTAAAGAAAGTAAAAATCAGGTTTTAAAGGGGAGGTTTAAACCTGAATTAGGGGGATTAATATTTTTTTTAACGAGAACTCTCTCTCTATATACAGGGTCAGCAAGAAACTGGAGAAGAACAAAACGAAAAAACAAACAACAAAATGAAACGAAGACAGACACGACTAAACAATGTCCGCTACATCAAAACTAAATCCACTTCTCTCAAAAAGGAGTAGGAATCTATGTCCTATTGCAAACCCATAAGAAAGCATCTTCTTTGATTAACTTCAACGATTTTTGGATCGGAATAAACGAATCTTCAAAGACCTTTACATGCTGGGCATGCCATATTCTCCAATTTGTTGCCGTTGCCATAGTGTACACGAGCCGCTTCCACGTTTTGCTTCCCGTGTTATCTAATAATACCTTTAGGACCTCCTTTAGGGGGATTAATATATTAACTTAAAAGTAGAATATAAGTAAGATTTTGAGGTTCAAAATAAAAATAAGAAGTACGAAAGAAAAAACTGTTGTACCAGGCACAGACATACACAACTAACACTCACCTTTCACTCAAATCCACATCCAATCACAGTTGAGATGACTATTCGGAAGTCGACCCTTTTTACACAGAAGCATATGAGGCCCCTCATTTGCAATCTCACAAAACACGTTATGAGGAATTCATTATTTGATATATATTTTACGAAAACGTTTTGCAACCTTCTTATAAACATAAATATGTATTTATATAAAACTAGGTAAGGTCAACGAAACAACTTCATCAAACGAATAATACAAGTTTAGTTTAAATATCTACGATTGAAATAAATACATGTTTCATTACTTAGAATAAACTATGTAATGAGCATTTCTCAAAATATGTAAATATATATGAATCGATTATGTTTTTGTCTACTTTTCATGTGTTTTTAGTTTAGTGGTCATTGTGTTTTACTTTATGTTTATTGTGTCTTTTATTTGTTGTTATCGATTGTGTTTTTAGTCTATTTTCCATTGTGTTTTCTTTTTAAATTGATACTTATTGTGTTTTATGTTATGTCCATTGTATAATACGCAACTGAGTTTTCTCATTATGTTTACGTTATGTCCATTGTATAATACGCAACTGGGTTTTCAATTTTTTTTTAAATATAACAATATGGTACCATATTAAAGATAAAAAAAACGCTCGATTTTATGGTATATTTTTTTAAAAACAACTGACGTATAAAAATTAAAAAGTGATGGACGTTTAAAAAATAGGGGGAATAACATGTGACTTGCATGTGCATAATATTTTTATTCTTTTTGACAAAATTACTCTTTCCACTTGATTTTTTTTGGATACTTGTCACTCTATAGTGGTTTCTTACACTTCTTATTTTTATACTCCTTTGTAGAATAACTCAACCCATATATGTATATGTGGGTTGAGTTATAATACAAAAGATTTAAAAATAAGAAGGGTAAGAAACCAACGTAGAGAGTGACAAGTGTCTAAAGACCAATTAAGTGTGAAGGGTAATTTTGTCTAAGAGAATAAAAATAATATGCACATACAAGTCACATGCTATTTCCCCATCACTTTTAAATATCCGTATCTTTTTTTATACATAATTTGCTTAAAAAAATTATACCATAAAATCCAGTGTTATAGTTATCAAAACCCAATTGCGTATTACACAATGAACATAACGTAAAACACAATAAGTATTAAACTAAAAACACAATGGAAAGTAAACCAAAAATACAATCGATGACAATAGATAAAAGACACAATGAACATAATGTAAAACACAATGAGTATCAAACTAAAAAAACAATAGAAAGTAGACTAAAAAAACAATTGATAATAACAGATAAAAGACATAATGGACAACAGATAAAAGACACAATGGACATCAGACTAAAAAAACTGACAACAACCAATAAACACAATAAATAACAGACGACAACACATTGAACATCAGACTAAAAACACAATGAACAACCTAATAAAACACAATAAACAACAAATTAAAAGACAATAAACAAAATAAAAAACAAAAACACAATGGACAACATATTAAAACACAATAATCATAACGAATAACACAATATGTAACACCCCGACAGCGTAAAACAACAAACCGCGGCAGTAACGCCGGGGAGTCACATTCCAGAACTATTGTTTCACAATACATGGTGCATAAAGTTTTGTATTATTGAATTAATTGTTTACATTGTGTTGGGAAAATAGAATAAAAACATAACAATTGTCTTGCAAATTTTAAGGTAAACTAAGGCCCAAATCCGCCCTATGTGTAGCATGCTCAAAGTCAAACATTAGCTCCTGAAACATATGTGAAAATAAAACGTCAGCATAAAAATGTCTGTGAGTAACATAGGTTTTGTGATGAAAACTCATGGCTTGGAATGTTAACAGAAATGTTTAACTATTTTAAAAGTAGCCATGAACCTTAAATAAAACATTTCTTTTATAAGATCATATGAAAAATCAAATGATTTAAAAGAATGATGCATGGTTAACTTAATAACCAAATATGTCATTTGATATAACAAAATGAAATGTCATGTCTTGTTTTTTTTGAAGTGGTTTAGATAACGCCATGATATGTAATACAATAAAAGCACTTATATATAGGAAGTACCAGCGGCGTATCCACCATGCTTTTATCATATTACACACGTCTCGTTATCTATATCACTTACCATAAACCAACAAATGAAATGTATTGTTTAAACCAATGTTTTGTACAAACCAATGTCTTTTTTATAAAACAATGTCTTGTATGGTATAAACCACAAATGTCTTGTATGGTAAACAAAATTCTTGTTTAAACCATAATGTAATGTCTTGTGTAAACAACCAAAATGTCTTGTATAAAACAAGTATTTTGAATAAACAAAGGTTTTGTTTAATCAAAAGGTGTTTTATAAAACAACTACTTTTATTGTGAAAACATATATATGGATTGTTGGCGAATACATTCAAGCCTTGTTGAATATCGAATAAACCCTTATAAAGACAAGGATTTATCAAATGTTCATCGGATTCTGTCATTCCCTAAGGTCACTTTCCAAACAAACCTAGGAAGCGGGAACGAGGTTTTCAATATCTTGGTACCATAGCATACTACCGGTCGGCGTTATTAATGTTAATGAATGTATCATTGTATATTCAACGCACCAATATGTCTTGTACAATGTAATCATGTCTTAAAAATGTTTTGAAACCATGTACTTGGTATACTATGTCAATATACCAAGTAAAATGTCTTTGAAATCACGTACTAGGTATGCTAAGTCAACAAACCAAGTAAAATGTATTTTGAAATCATGTACAAGGTATACTAAGTCAATATACCATGTAAAATATCTTTGAAATCATATACAAGGTATACTAAGTCAATATACCATTGTAAAATGTCTTTGAAATCGAGTGCAAAGTATACTAAGTCAATATACCATTGTAAAATGTCTTTGAAATCGTGTACAAGGTAACTAAGTCAATATACCATTGTAAAATGTCTTTGAAATCGTGTACAAGGTATACTAAGTCAATATACCATTGTAAAATGTCTTTGAAATCGTGTACAAGGTATACTAAGTCAATATACCATTGTAAAATGTCTTTGAAATCATGTACTATATGTACTAGGTAATTAAACCATGTATAGTGTCATGAAAACAAGAAAGTAATCATAGGCACATATGAATCACCCAAAAACATTTGAAAAACGTAAAAGAGGGGACTATGTAATCACTTGGGATTACGTATATGTCTTGTTCAAATGATCAAACAAAGCTCAAAGGTTCAAGGGTTCAGTGGTTTCCTAATATCTGATAACTATGTTAGTGTGTCGAGATTTTAATCGGAATATTGGATAGAATGAAGTCTATAAACCAAACGAGGGAAGGAACTCGTATAATATGGTTTAATAAGCATAACATTATGATTCAAAAGAGACCCTTAGTGCTTTTGACCCGTTATGACTTGTTAAAGTGGTTTACGCCACTTTAACGGGTTGTAAGTGTAATTATAAGTTCAGATGGTTAAATATGTCCTATGATGATTCTTATATGCCAAAACAAGTTTGATTATGTTATAACGTCAGTTTAGATGTAAAAACTTTGGTCTTATATGATTAAAACCAATTTATACGCAAAAGGGCGTTTCAGTCATTTTAAAGTACATAAAAATCGACTCATCATAAAACAAACCAAAATATATGACCATAAGGTATAACCTCAGAGGGTTATTCCCTATATAACTATGTTCATAAAAATGCGCTTGGTCGAATCCTAAGATTGACCAAACGGGTCAGATTCGAAAGTCGAAGCGGTGGTCAAACCGCTCGACTTACGACTAAAATAAAAGCACTAAACTAGAAATGACGAGTTAAACATGTTGGAACATGTCTAATTAAGTTATAAAACTTATTTGGTGTCAAAACTTTAAGTTTTAAAACCCGAAAACAGGCTCGTCGTAAAATGCACATTTGCGCATTTTTTACTTTTAATTTATAAAGCTTTGACTCGTCACTTCGCCTATTAAACGTGGTAATCAGAAGGTGTAATCACAAGGGATTATAACCTTCGGTGATTACGATCACGTTGCTAGGTTCAATTGAACTTTGACTTGACCAAAAATGGTCAGAACCGAAAGTCAAACAAAAAGTTAAACTGTTTGACTTTTGGCTCAAAAATGCCAAAATAATGAAAGAACTAGGGAGTGCACTTACTTGTGTTGAAGAACACTTTCAGAACTCAGAGTAGGAGGCTTCCAAAAGCTGGAAGCAAGCTCCAAGAGAGTGGGAGAAAGAAAATGAGATATGAGCAAGTTGAAATGGATGAAATCCTTGGCTATTTATAGTGTTTTTGAGTCCGCAAGATCAAACCAAGTGTCCTTGAGGTGTCACGATCTGAGGAATATCTTAACACATGTCCAAAGGAGGCAAGAAGCTAAAAAATTCGCGACTTGGGGGCCAAGACATGAAACAAGAAGCTTCCAACAAGTTGCTGATCTGGGGACTCCATACGGACCGTATGGGAGTTCCCTTGCGGTCCGTAAGGCAAGGCTGGGCACAAGTTTCAGGTTTTGGCAGATTTAACCCTTGGACTTGTATTGTCGCGTTTTGTCGTTTTTAACCCCTTTTAACCTAATATTTAGGTTATATAAAGGTGTTAAGGCATGTGTAACTTGGATTTTGTCCGGAAATGTCGTGGATATCGTTTTGTTTGATCGTACGGTTACGCGTTTTGTAAATAAAAAACAAGACTTTATCAAACACGAAAATGATCGAAATGGCACAACGATAGAAATTATGAATTCTTGCCAATAAAATATAAGATTTTATTGAATACAAAAATGTCAGAATTGTATAATGATTGAAAATGTACAAATGTCACACAATGTATAGAAAACTCAAATATAACACCATCTTTATTGTGTCATAAATTGTGGTACAAGTTTTAATAAAAACGCAGTGGCCTTAACGCAAATTAACATTGTGTTATAAGTTTCGATAATAACAGAATGTATAGAAGCCCTACTGATGTGCGTGAATTATATATATATTTTTTTACTATGAATATTTCTTCACACAAATTTAGTTTTAGAAATGATTTTCACCTAAGAACTAAACTACACATACAAAAGGGCAAGTGTATCCACTGGGTGGTAATATAGTTTATCGCTAAGAACCGGATAAAAATCCGTGGACGCGGTGTCACACCCCAACCGATGGCGGAAACATCGGGATGAGACGAAAATAAATCTCTCAAAGCATCATAACACAAAATGTGACAACATAAATTAATCAAGATTTCATAAATGTACTAAATGTCATACAAGAATTCAAAACATGATCCAAATTGTATCAAACATAATCCAAACATTATTTATTCTAAGGTGTGTTTCTAAGTTCACCTGTGACAACCCTCACATTTACAGGTATCCGTACACTTAATTAATATTAAATTTGTGCTTAATGACTGTGCTTGATTACAACTGTGATTAAACTGCTTTCTGTTACATACATACATATGCATCATATTTCATACTGTCACTCCGTATATTACACACAAACTTTAGTGACATACTTGATGCACAAAGCACAGTTAGCACACTGAACGAATAATTCAAAAATATGCTGACAATGCCAGCAATACACAGACAGTGTCTGTAAGACCCAGTATGGGCCAAGGACAGGATATTACACTAGTATGGAGTGTAGGGAAATGAGGACCATAAAACTGCGTCACTAGGTGATAGTTACAGTGCCGGGAAGTGCCTAAAACACACTTTAAATGCAGAATTCTGCACTCATTAATGAAATTCAGCATTTTAAAATGCTAGTAAAGTGCAAAAATATGTCAGAATGGTCCTGTATACTTTCCTAAGTGCCGGGGATTAATTGTGATGCAAAAATATATATAAAAGTCACTTTAAGGAATAATTAAACACTTTAACGGAACGGTATCCAACCGAATAACCGGACATTACCCGAAACACAAAATTTTTGCCAAACACATTGTTTTACTATTTCTTGGCTTGTCGTGATCCCCGAACACCCTAACACCCACTAAAAAGCAACTAACTAACCTACATTATCACAACACTTGAAATCTAACCATCCATTGCATATTAGTTACAAATTTTACATTAACCCCCCCCCTTAGCCGAAATCGGTCCCAAGTGGACCCACCCAACATCCATGCCATACTTCATATCCCCTAACTTGATTTAATCCTATTTGTTTAATGTATTGTTACTTGTGTAAGTGACCAAAACATATGAACATGTCTTTATAAGTATGGTCTTGTAAGAACATCATCATCACACTCCCTCACTCACTCTCTCCCTCTCTCTTTCGGCTCCACCCAAACCGCCACCAGCACCACCATAACACCACCACCATCTGCCATTTTCTAGTCTCTTTCAAGCTTAAAGGTTGATACAAGAAGGTTTGCTACTTGTGGAACTTCAAAGGAGCCTTTGTTCTTGCTTGTTCCTCATCTTTTTCTCATCATCTTCATCACTAGTTTCTACCCTAGCCTTGTGCTAGTAGTAAGTTACTTGTACACCCTTGCTCATCTTGTTGTTGTGATCACAAGTTGTAGTATGTTTATTATGTTTAAATCACAAGAAACAAGAACACTAAAAAGATTAAACATGAAGTTCTACATAAAAGATGGAAGTAAAAAGTTACTAGTATGATGTTGTAGTAAGAGTATTGTTTATTTTATGTTGATTTATGATTATGTAATATTGAGCACCATGTGAATCTTGTTAAATGAGATGTAGAAGTAGGATTTAACAAGAACAAAGAGTAGTTATGTAATACATAAATAACCACCTTCTAGTTTGATCAAGAACTTGAATAAAAATAATTTTCTTAAAATATAAATGGACAAGTTGATAGATGATCATGTTAATCCAAGTTTTACAAAAGGTTTTGTAAACAAACCAAGTTCAAGAACCGATCTCTAAAAGTTTATGACTTTTACATACTCTTACATAATTTTTGTAAGTAAAATAAGTGTAAAAAAAAAGCTTTTATTTACAAGAAGAGTTCAAGAGTTAAATTTTTGTAAAAATTATTTACAAGTTGTAAACACTAAATTATTTTAAGAGAATGATTTTTAAAGAAATAAATACGTTTCAGAAGGTAACTAGGTCCACTAAAAGTCTTACCAAGTTACTACGCGTTTTCGAAATATATCAAGTTCATGACTAGAATAAAACACATATATTTTTTGCTCTTGGTAAAGTAAGAATTGATTATTGGTGATTGTTGATTAATTTCGAAAAGAAAATGATATGCTTAAAAGCATGGACACCTCCGTTTTTAGGGGAAACTCTGGCGAAATTTTCTAAAAATCTCAAGACTTAGAAAATATTTTCCTAGCAAGTACTTACGAATATATTTTTGACCTTGTTTTCAAAATAAACTTCGCCATGATTTTTATTACAAAAATACTAAGTGCCAGAGTTTGGTTTTCGTAATAAAATTTGATAAATATATGTTTAGAATATATATATATATTTTGAATTCAGATGTTTTAAGACAAGTAATTTGAATATATTTTTCTAAGTGAGACTTAAAATATATTTTTTGGAATTACAAAGGTACATGTATAAATACCCCCATCCTTGGGAAGGAAATACACATATAAATACCCGAAAAGTGTGAATACAAAATAGTTTCCTAACTATTTTCCCAAAAAAAAGCTAAGTTAAAATAATTAATATTATTTTAACAAGTATAATATCGAAGTAACGCAACTCAAAACACTAAACCCTAAGTCAAGGCACGGCCCGTTCGTCTTATAGACGTTAGTACGTGTAGGTCGTCGCGCAGCAGATCGAGTTTGAGGTTGACGTTACGGGATACGCACTTCTGTGAGTTCATGTCCCCCTTTTCTCTTTACTGTTTTCAGTTTTTTACTTCGGGGGTGAAATACATGCGACAATTATTACAAACATTTATTTACATGGTATGGTTAGCGTAGGGAGGGTTTACTACTAGATCATGTGAGGGGTGGGTACTGTGACATCTGTGCCTCCACGACCATCAAACAAATACCAAATCAATGAAATATTGCATTTCATACTTGGGATTTGTATAAATATGTGTATCATTTGCACATATCGATTCTCGTTCGATTTCGAGCTTTAAATCGCTTTCTGGAAAGTTATACGCGAACTGATGCGTAAACGTAATCAGTTTAACGCGACAAACACTCCGGAATAGTGACATAGGATTAAATACCTTAAATAACCTTTACATAACTTAGAAATAAGTTTTGGAAGGTTTGGTGTGTCGAAATCAAGTTTATTCGCTTACAGGGACTAATTTCGACAAACTGTCAAAGTATGCCGATTCGTACTGTAACGAACATTTCGGAACTTAATCATAAGTTAAACATACCCTAAATATCATTTACATAGCTTAGAAATAGGCTTTGAGGGGTTCGGTATGCTAAAATAAACTTATTGGTCATTCAGGGACTAAAAGCGTCAAAAAGTGCACAAGTTTGCATTTTCGCGCATATCTTACGTTCTGAATATATCCGGACATCCAAAAATTTATGTAATCATTAAAATATTTTATTTTAGTGATTGGCATGATAAAATTCCATTCGTCGCTCAATTTGGATCGTTTTTGTGTTCGTTACGACTTCCGTCGTAATTAACCGAACAACGCGATCGTACGACCAAACAAACCGACATCCGAGATGTTTTTTAGCATGTTTTGAGTGCCCCATACTTTAACTTCATTTTAGAGCCTTGAAATGGGGTTAACGGGGCTTAAACGTATCAAATATGCATCGAAAACCAAGTTTTAGGCTTGCAGGGGCTAAAACTGTAATTCTGTCAAACGTCTTAGGCGGCCCGCGTAAGCCTAAGCCCATTTCTTACGCAGCCCGCGAGAGCCCATCAGACAGAAACAATGAATCTGGTCATTTAGCTCAATTTTGATGGTTTGAACAATGGTTTTCAATGCTATGGACTGGTTTGTGTGGAGAACAAGTCCCCCAATCATTCTCTAACACTTGTATGGCCTAGATCATTCCCTCTTCTCCAAGAAATGATTTTAATGGTTTTGTGAAAACTATATAAAGGCCATGCTTTCATTCCATTTTCTTTGCATTTGGTCTGAGATTTCTCTATGTGGTTGTGATATTTCACTACCTACCTGAGAATACTTGGAACCAAATCTATTTGGACCCTTTGTAAGTCCTCTTTCATTCTTTTATTGCTTTCCTAGCTTGAAAGTCAAACACTGTTGACTTTCAGCTTTGACCACGAGATGGTCAACGGGAAGTTTATTTGAACTTCGCAACGTGAGCGTAATCACGATGGTTATAGTCCTTAGTGACTATACCTACTGGTTACCACGTTGACTAGGCGTAGTGACGAGTCGTAGTTTCGGTCAAAATGCGCATTAAGCGTATTTTGCAACCAAACTACTCTTGGTATCAAAACACTTTGTTTTGATATCAAAACCTGTTTTCTAACTTAGTTAAGCATGTTTTAACATGCTTAGCTCGTCACTTTTAGTTTAGTGCTTGTTTAGAGTCGTAAGTCAAGCGGTCTAAACCACCGCTTAGACTTTCGAACTCGACCCGTTTGGTCGATCATCAGGATCCGACCAAGCACGTTTAGTGACCATAGTTGCATAGGGAATAACCTTCCGAGGTTATACCTTATGGTCACCTAGTTTAAGTAGTTGTATGATAGGTAGTTTATATGCCTTAGGTAAATTACCAAAACGCCCTTTTCATGCATAATTGGACTTTAAGCATATGTAACCTAAACTTTTGTCACTTAACTGATTATACAACATATTTAAACATGTTTAGGCATATAATACTTGTCATAGGACTAGTTAGACGTCTCGAATGCGCGTTGGCGCGAACGACGCGTTAAAGTAGCATAAGCTACCTTAATGGTCGTAACGGGTTGAAAGCACTTAGGTAGGTTTCAATCTAGTATGTAGGCATTGTTAAACCATGTCATGTGAGTTCCTATAACTCATTTTGGTTTACAAGACCTCATCCTATCCGATCTTCCGACTTAGGTCCGGTTTATTTATATAATTATTAGGTTGCCAATTGATTCCGTGCTCCCTCTAGCTTTGCTTGGTTGTTGTTCAAAGACCACTAAGCATTCTCAAGTGAGTACATAGTTCCCCCATTTTACTGTTTTCAATTGTTTTGGGGTGATTCATATGTGCTAAATGTTTTCGAGGTTTTAACAATGGTTTCAAAAATAAATAATATGGTTTATACAAAAATTTATAACGATTTGATAAAGTGAACAAACTTGTTGGTTGTATTTACATAACGAATAATATCCATTAATTTTGGCCGAACCGACCAGTATTAGGTTATGGTACCATAGGATCTGACAAATCCCGTTATCAGACTGCACCCATGGTTATGTGTGGGTTAGGTGGGTAACGACCGAATCTGATGATTGTTAACTTACCCTTTGGTGGTTAGTTAATGCGAGATGATTGTTAACTTACCCTTTAGTGGTTAGTTAATGCGAGATTGGTGATAGGCGAGTCACGAAGGTTTGGATGTTATTAGCGAGACAACCAAAAGTAGTTTTCACAATTAAAACGAGAATGATTTAAACGACTGAAACGATTATGATGAATTAAACGAATTGGATAAACGATTGGTTTTTGGCTAGTGTTTAGATAACGGGACGGGTGTAATGTGATGAAAGCATGGTGGATACGCCGCTGGTACTTCCTATATATAAGTGTTTTCATCGTATTACATACCGTGGCATTATTTAGTTTACTTGGGTAAACGATTTCGAGACGATGTCACACAAACGAGGTTTTCGAAATGATATAAACCATACGAATTATATTAACGAGAATTATTAATGAGTTTTTATGAGATGTTATACGATTTGGTTTATTAAAACAAATGTTTTGAGTTAAGAATCATGGCTACGAGATTTTATAAATTATAACCAACTTGATTTGAGTCGGTTATTTATGCCGCAATACAACACTTTTCAAAACAAGGTTTTTAATTATGTATTGCAACATGTAAACTAGCCATGAATCCGACACTCTCAAAAACCTATGTACTCGCCAGCATTTCTTTGCTGACTTTGTTTTCACATATGTTTCAGGTGATGTTGATTGCTAGGATGCATACTCACATAGGAATGGACGAGGCCTTAGTGACTTAATAACAATAATAGACTCTGTTTAACTTGTTTGTTAGATTTCAAGACGATGTAAATGTTTAGTGTTTAATAAAACGAAACTTCAAATTTCCGTGTGTTTTGAAACAATGATTCTGTTACAACACTCCCCGATGTTTCCGCCACGATTTGTTGTTTTATCGTGGTCGGGGTGTGACAGAAAAGTTGGTATCAGAGCTCATGGTTATAGGGAATTAGGTTATTAGTAATGCTTTGACCTAGTCTATAACCTTCCTAGGACCCTAACACAAGATTGTTGTGTTTAGATCTTAAAACAATACCGTCACCTATCCTTAGGTGACAACCACAATAAGAACATAAATTTCGAATCCGCTTTGAAAACTAATCATCTGTTCTAGGATGATTCATTATAAGGTTTTGAACCCTCTTAGTTTTCAAAATCTCGTCAAAGTTTGGGTCTACATAATGTGAACACGTGCAAACTGGAAGAGTGAATGCCTGTACCCTGAGTTTTCTGTCTAAGGCTAGAGTGTTTGTACAAATCCGCAGTATCTGACCAGTCACTCTTACCTGGGAACTCTTGGGGTGAGTGTTCACTTATAGGCGATCATGTCTTCAGTGATACATTAATATGACCCGTTTACTTTGATTAAATCACCGTTTCATTTGTTTGCCTTAGGTCACAAACAAATGATCGCAATTTCTATGCGTTGTCATTCTGTTTCATTTGTTCTCTCATATGTCCTTCATTTCCTCTAGGATGTCTCTTCATCGCAACGACACCTAATTGTCCGAGCAAACTGCCAAATTTGCCCAGCGAGTAGGCGAAGTAATCTGAAGACCGTGGATTTAGGTATCGCCATGTCTCATCTCAATAATGAAGCCACTCAAGAAGCATTGAAAGGAGCAGAAGCCGAGCCTTCGAAAAAGTCAAAGAAGCGTAAAGCTCCACAGGATCCCGTAGCCGTTACACCAAATCAAGCAAAACCTAGCCAGGTGGCAGCACCACCAGCCAAGAAGCCGTATTTAGGAACTGCTCCTTTATGCAATCAGTGTAACCTCCACCACTATGCCAGTGTCAAATATCGGAAATGTTTCAACTGTGGACTCATCGGTCATTTGGCACGAGACTGTCGTTCAGTCACTATGCTAAACCAAGCTTTTCAGAACCCCGTTCAATTTCAAGCAGATCCAGCACAGGCTTATTTTCCTCCTGGTACTTGCTACACCTATGGCGAGACGGGTTATGTCAGGGACAGATACCCAAAGATTTTCAATGCAAATCCGACCCACGGATGAGCATTTGGCTGATTAAAAGAAGCTGCTGCTTTGAATAATCCGAATCTTATGTTTATGTTTCTAGTGTTTTCCTTTGAACTCAGAGACAATCGATTTTGTTCATAAATAAATCTTTATTGCAATTATGATGTACAAATATAGTTGCATGTGTGTATGGCATACCCCTACGATACCTACACCAAAGAACCGTATTTGTAGTTCTCTCATTCATATGATCGCTCGTGAATTTCTCGAAAATTCTAAGTGCTCGCTTCATTCTAAGAAACGAAGTGACTATTTGAGTAATCACTTTGATTCCTTGGTTAGATAACTAAGGAAACCGTTATCTGTCGAAGTTGTTCTTGGTAAACCTCTTGTACTCAATTCTGTTATTCGCGACTGTCAATTTAACCTTGATAATCACCTTTTTCCTTTGACCTCACACCGATGCAACTTGGGAGTTTCGACATTATCATAGGGATGGTTGGTTAGCAGAACATCTTGTTGAGGTAGTTTGTTTCGATAAGATTGTCTGTATTCCTCTTTCATCTGGCGATGCTCTGAAAATTCGTGGCGAGAAACCATCTTTGGTTTGAAACTTATGCCTTGTACAAAAGCCCAAAGCTATTTACGAAAAGGATATGTTGCCTTTATGACACATGTCACCGAGGAGAAAGGCAAGAACAAGAGTATTCAGGATATTCCGATTGTTCGGGATTATCCAGATGTGTTTCCTGTTGAACTGCCTGGTTTGCCTCTAGTTCGTCAAGTCGAGTTTCATTTTGACCTCGTACCCAATGCCAACCCAATTGTGAAAGCACCTTATTATCTTGCACCGTCTGAGATGCAAGAATTATCGAAACAGCTTCAAGAGTTATCTGATAAAGGATTCATCCGTCCGAGCTTTCTCACCTTGGGGAGCTCCTGTCCTCTTTGTGAAAAAGGAAAGATGGATCTTTTCGAATGTGTATCGATTATCGTGAGCTTAACAAGCTTACCATTAAGATTCGATATCCCTTACCTCGAATCGATGATCTCTTTGATCAGCTGCAAGGTGCTACCTGTTTTTCCAAGATCGAACTGCGTTCTGGGTATCATCAGCTTTGTGTATTCGAAGAAGATATTCCCAAAACTGCATTCCGCATGAGATATGGACACTACGAGTTCACTGTCATGCCCTTTGGTTTGACAAATGCTCTAGCTATTTTTATGGACTTAATGAATAGGGTCTGTAAACCTTATTTAGACAAGTTCATCATTGTGTTCATCGACGATATTCTTGTTTATTCAAAGTCTCGAGCCGAGCACGAGCAACACCTTCGTTTGACTCTGGAACTCCTGAAAAAGGAACAACTTTTTGCTAAATTCTCCAAGTGCGAATTCTGGCTTAAAGAAGTTTAGTTTTTGGGACATATAGTCAACGAACAGGGTATCCATGTGGATCCTTGCAAAATCGTTGCAATTAAGGATTTGGAATACACCTACGACACCCACAGAAGTTTGTTCTTTTCTCGGACTTGCTGGGTATTATCGACGGTTTATTTCAAACTTCTCGAAGATCGCGGTTCCACTCACTGCTTTGACTCAGAAGAGTAAGCCTTTTGAGTGGGGACCCAAGCAAGAAGAAGCGTTCCAAACGCTGAAACAGAAGCTATGTGACGCTCCTGTTCTATCTTTACCTGAGGGAAACGATGATTTCGTTATCTACTGCGATGCGTCCAACTTAGGCCTTGGTTGTGTTCTTATGCAACGAGTCAAGGTTATAGCATATGCGTCTAGACAATTGAAAGTTCATGAGAAGAACTACACAACTCATGATCTCGAATTGGGAGCTGTAGTCTTTGCTCTCAAAATCTGGAGACACTATCTTTATGGCACGAAGTGTGTGGTTTTCACAGACCACAAAAGTCTCCAGCATATTCTCAATCAAAAGGAGCTGAACATGAGGCAACGACAATGGGTTGAGCTCTTGAACGATTACGATTGCGTGATTCGCTACCTTCCTGGTAAGGCGAATATCGTAGCCGATGCACTTAGTCGAAAGGAGCGAGTCAAGCTTCACTCTGTTCAAACTCTATTTGATATCCAATCTCTTGTCCTTCAAGCACAACGATCTTGTGTAAACGAAGGCTTTTTGAAATATGAGCTACCACTTCAATTCGAGCTTAAACTCGAAACAAAAGGGATGATGGGTTGCTCTATTTTAAGAATCCTTGTGGTTGATTACCGTCCAAATCGGAGCCCTAATTGGATTCTTCGTACACCTTAATATGTACATTACAACTCAATAAGGACAAACCGAATTCCTATTAAGATCTTTCTATCTTCATAGTTAGATTCTTGAAAATATTTAAAGTGCCAAATGAAATCCACGGATTGGATTCCTGGCATCCTTTAAATACCCGTGTCCAAAGATAACAAATTAAAGGTCAAATTAATCAATTATGCGATTTTGTGATTATGTGTTTATGTGTTCTCCTTTATGTTTTTGTGTGATCCGATTTTCGTTATCCAAATCCTCATAGAATCTTCCATATCTCCATATGAGGGATTCATAATAGGATATCCAAAGGTACTGTCTTGAATCCTTAATGGGCTTCTACGTGGTAGTTAAGACCCTTGGATTATATAGTACCATTCCATAATACGAGAAAGACCCCTGAGTGGTCTAGTAAAAAGATTAATTCAAATCTGGTTAGGAATGACATGTGATGATATAGCTGGAAAGACTCCTTGGTGGTCTGTTTTATAAGATCATTTATTGATCTAAAGGATTCTATGGTGGTCTAGTCACACTCATCACAGGTTTGTTTATTGGGTTTTCCCCTACACATTATAAAATGCACTATGTGGACTATGCAAGGAATTGTGTAATTATGGATGCATACATAATTACGAAATTCAGTGCACAGAAACCACAGTAAGATTTATCATGTGTAAGAACCGATAGTGACAACAATAACGGAACGTGAACAATGTAATGGAGGTACGGTGGACGCACCAATGGCGCTTCATATACTTGTATATAAGTGTCCCTCTTACATTGCAATCATAATGTTATTAAAGTTACTAGAAGTTCAGAACCCTAACCAGTGCTGTCTTATCTTTTCGACTACATGTTTCGAGCTCTCACAAGTTTCCTCTGATTAAATTTCGGGACGAAATTTCCTGAAGTAGGGGAGACTGTGACATCTGTGCCTCCACGGCCATCAAACAAATACCAAATCAATGAAATATTGTATTTCATACTTTGGATTTGTGTAAATATGTGTATCATTTGCACATATCGATTCTCGTTCGATTTCGAGCTCTAAATCGCTTTCTGGAAAGTTATACGCGAACTGATGCGTAAACGTAATCAGTTTAACGCGAAAAATACTCCGGAATAGTGATATAGGCTTAACATACTTTAAATAACCTTTACATAACTTAGAAATAAGTTTTGGAAGGTTTGGTGTGTCGAAATCAAGTTTATTCGCTTACGGGACTAATTTCGACAAACTGCGAAAGTATGCCGATTCGTACTGTAACAAACATTCCGGAACTTAATCATAAGTTAAACATACACCAAATATCCTTTACATAGCTTAGAAATAGGCTTTGAGGGGTTCAGTATGCTAAAATAAACTTATTGGTCATTCAGGGACTAAAAGCGTCAAAAAGTGCACAAGTTTGCATTTTCGCGCATATCTTACGTTCTGAATATATCCGGACATCCAAAAATTTATGTAATCATTAAAATATTTTATTTTAGTGATTGGCATGATAAAATTCCATTCGTCGCTCAATTTGGATCGTTTTTGCGTTCGTTACGACTTCCGTCGTAATTAACCGAACAACGGGATCGTACGACCAAACGAACCGACATCCGAGATGTTTTTGAGCATGTTTTGAGTGCCCTATACTTTAACTTCATTTTAGAGCCTTGAAATGGGGTTAACGGGGCTTAAACGTATCAAATATGCATCGAAAACCAAGTTTTAGGCTTGCAGGGGCTAAAACTGTAATTCTGTCAAACTTCTTAGGCGGCCTGTGTAAGCCTAAGCCCATTTCTTACGCGGCCCGCGAGAGCTCATCAGACAGAAACAATGAATCTGGTAATTTAGCTCGAATTTGATGGTTTGAACAATGGTTTTCAATGCTATGAACTGGTTTGTGTGGAGAACAAGTCCCCCAATCATTCTCTAACACTTGTATGGCCTAGATCTTTCCCTCTTCTCCAAGAAATGATCTTAATGGTTTTGCGAAAACTATATAAAGGCCATGCTTTCATTCCATTTTCCTTACATTTGGTCTGAGATTTCTCTAAGTGGTTGTGATATTTCACTACCTACCTGAGAATACTTGGAACCAAATCTATTTGGACCCTTTGTAAGTCCTCTTTCATTCTTTTATTGCTTTCCTAGCTTGAAAGTCAAACATTATTTGACTTTTAGCTTTGACCATGAGATGGTCAACGAGAAGTTTGTTTGAACTTCGCAACGTGAGCGTAATCACGATGGTTATAGTCCTAGTGAGTATACCTACTGATTACCACGTTGACTAGGCGTAGTGACGAGTCGTAGTTTCGGTCAAAATGCGCATTAAGCGTATTTTGCAACCAAACTACTCTTGGTATCAAAACACTTTGTTTTGATATCAAAACCTGTTTTCTAACTTAGTTAAGCATGTTTTAACATGCTTAGCTCGTCACTTTTAGTTTAGTGCTTGTTTAGAGTCGTAATTCAAGCGGTCTAAACCACGCTTAGACTTTCGAACTCGACCCGTTTGGTCGATCATCAGGATCCGACCAAGCACGTTTAGTGACCATAGTTGCATAGGGAATAACCTTCCGAGGTTATACCTTATGGTCACCTAGTTTAAGTAGTTGTATGATAGGTAGTTTATATGCCTTAAGTAATTACCAAAACACCCTTTTCATGCATAATTGGACTTTAAGCATATGTAACCTAAACTTTTGTCACATAACTGATTATACAACACATTTAAACATGTTTAGGCATATAATACTTGTCATAGGACTAGTTAGACGTCTCGAATGCGTGTTGGCGCGAACGACGCGTTAAAGTAGCATAAGCTACCTTAGTGGTCGTAACGGGTCGAATGCACTTAGGTAGGTTTCAATCTAGTATGTAGGCATTGTTAAACCATGTCATGTGAGTTCCTATAACTCATTTCAAGACCTCATCCTATCCGATCTTCCGACTTAGGTCCGGTTTATTTATATAATTATTAGGTTGCCAATTGATTCCATGCTCCCTCTAGCTTTGCTTGGTTGTTGTTCAAAGACCACTAAGCATTCTCAAGTGAGTACATAGTTCCCCTATTTTACTATTTTCAATTGTTTTGGGGTGATTCATATGTGCTAAATGTTTTCGAGGTTTTAACGATGGTTTCAAAAATAAATAATATGGTTTATACAAAAATTTATAACGATTTGATAAAGTGAACAAACTTGTTGGTTGTATTTACATAACGAATAATATCCATTAATTTTGGCTGAACCGACCAGTATTAGGTTATGGTACCATAGGATCTGACAAATCCCGTTATCAGACTGCACCCATGGTTATGTGTGGGTTAGGTGGGTAACGACCGAATCTGATGATTGTTAACTTACCCTTTGGTGGTTAGTTAATGCGAGATGATTGTTAACTTACCCTTTGGTGGTTAGTTAATGTGAGATTGGCGATAGGCGAGTCACGAAGGTTTGGATGTTATTAGCGAGACAACCAAAAGTAGTTTTCACAATTAAAACGAGAATGATTTAAACGACTGAAACGATTATGACGAATTAAACGAATTGGATAAACGATTGGTTTTTGGCTAGTGTTTAGATAACGGGACGGGTGTAATGTGATGAAAGCATGGTGAATACGCCGCTGGTACTTCCTATATATAAGTGTTTTCATCGTATTACATACCGTGGCGTTATTTAGTTCACTTGGGTAAACGATTTTGAGACGATGTCACACAAACGAGGTTTTCGAAATGATATAAACCATACAATATATATTAACGAGAATTATTAACGAGTTTTTACGAGATGTTATACGATTTGGTTTATTAAAACAAATGTTTTCAGTTAAGAATCATGGCTACGAGATTTTATAAATTATAACCTACTTGATTTGGGTCGGTTAATTATGTCGCAATACAACACTTTTCAAAACAAGGTTTTTAATTATGTATTGCAACATGTAAACTAGCCATGAATCCGACACTCTCAAAAACCTATGTACTTGCCAGCATTTCTTTGCTGATTTTGTTTTCACATATGTTTCAGGTGATGTTGATTGCTTGGATGCATACTCACATAGGAATGGACGAGGCCTTAGTGACTTAATAACAATAATAGACTCTGTTTAACTTGTTTGTTAGATTTCAAGACGATGTAAATGTTTAATGTTTAATAAAACAAAACTTCAAATTTCCGTGTGTTTTGAAACAATGATTCTGTTACAACACTCCTCGATGTTTCCGCCACGATTTGTTGTTTTATCGTGGTCGGGGTGTGACAGGTACAATACTTAAGGCCATTAATCCTCATTGTTAGGACCGAGGGACACAAGAGTGATAGATCTATTTGGTGTAGCGAGCCCACACTCGTGAGGCCGGGGCGGCCCATAGAGGTGACTGTGTCTTCCAGCCGAAGCCCAGTAACAAATTTGCTAGGTTTGAGTTTTTCTGCACTTTCTCACACATACCAGTGGCTTTGCAACCCATTGGTGATCTCTTTTTCCTTATTGCTACATACCAGGGACTTTTATACATACTTTACAGGTTTATACATACTCACTTTTACATGAACTCGCTCAACTTTTGTTGATTTTTCAAACTACATGTATTTCAGGAAATTAGGGGATCTGGCAAGGTATGCAATCATGTCAAGCTGCGTAAGAAATAATGATGTCATCCCAGTTTAGGAAGTGTGACCCTTGCCTGGACGGGTTACAAGTCTTAAACCATGTTTTTATTTAAGTCTTTGGTTGTGTCGTATGAATACGTTTTTAAACTCATGTCATGTTGTAATTTGTTTCATGTGTCGACTTTTTAAAACAATGATGTTGTGGTAACTTTTAAAACTTAATGAATGGATGACTATCATATGTTTTATTTTCACATAGCATTGTTGTGATTGTGCTATGGTATTAAGAAGTCACACCAAATAAAGCCACGCTTCCGCAAAATCCAGGGTGTGACAGCTTGGTATCAGAGCATCGATCATAGCGAACTAGGATTCTTTCTCGAGTTTAGACAATGATCACTAGGGCTCTCATGAAAACATTTTTACATTGCATACACTAAAACATCCAGATCCAGGATACAAAACATTTTACAAATAAAAGGCACAAATACACTTTTTCAAAAATTATATTTTAGTCCTAGAGACTGAGGGAGTTCAGTCTTAGAGGGTGGGGAGGTTCAGCCTTAGAGGCTGGGGAAGTTCAGTCTTAGAGGCTGAGGGAGGTTCAGTCTTAGAGACTGAAGGGTTCAATCTTAGAGATTGGGGAGGTTTAGTCTTAGAGACTGGGAGGTTGGTCTTAGAGACCAGGGAGTTAGTCTGAGGGCTAGGGAGTTCAGTCTGAGAGACTGGGAGGGTAGTCTAGGGAGACTAGGAGAATTACTTGTTTGCTTTATTGTGACTTACATGTCTATTTGATATCATGTTGATATTTGTGCATATGTGTGGTTGTGTTACAGACACCATGGTTTCTTCTTCATATATAGGAGTATCAGACACAGTAGACCCCATGGCAGTTGTGTCAGACGACGAGGTACCATCAGAGGGAGACGTATACACATCAGACACCACGAGCACGGACGACAATGATTTCCAGCCGTTTGCTCTGCTAGACATCAGAGTTCATATACAACCTGCTGATGGCATTCCTGCTGGGGATCTACCTCTTGTGGTGATCCCTGCTCCCATTCCGCTTGCTGTTTTCCCCGTGGCGGATGTGCCACTCGATGTCGTATCTGATGACGACGTGGATTGCTCAAGGACGGTCCCCCTGAGGACGCCTATGAGGGCGGGGCCCCTATTGATGTTGATGCTATCCTTCCTATTGCTGAGGCCCCTGTAGAGGAGCTTCCTCTTGGTTCACCTGTCCCAGACTCATTGGAGTCTGTGGCATCTGCGTCTCTGCACGACCAGGGTGTGCAGCATCACTCTCTTGACGCTGACCCCGACATGGCAATGTCAACTGCACCTGATCCATCACACGAGTTCGAGTTTGACCATGAGGTCGATGATGATTTTGATCCAGTTTTCCCCCCTGACTTTGATCCTGACCAGGAGATCGAGTTTATTCATATGGATCAGCCCTTAGAGGCGCCCGTAGCTCTCATTGATCCGTTGTTTGACATCCCTGCTGATTTTGACATAGACCTTGTGGACCCTGAGCCTGTCATGGCCCCAGAGCCTATTGTTGCTCCTGCTACTGCACTAGAGCACGACCCTGTTCTTGATGTTGCACCGGCCATTGCACCTCTCGTTGATGATATACCCATTGCTGGCCTTCCCATTGTTGCACCATCATTGGTGGACGACCCTATTGTTGATGTACCATTACCTGATCCCGTGCCGGCATTGCTTGACCGTGCACCTTTCGCCGCACACATAGATCCTCGTTATGCCGACACCCGCAACGGGTGGATCGAGGATGATGATGACTACCCACCATTTGTGCTGCCCGTCACTCCTCCAGTAGCACCCGTTTCTGCACCCACTGATATTCCATTGTTTCATCCACGCACCACTGACGTCCATCGCACTGATCTATCCATCACGTTCCTTCAGGACATACCGCCACCTCGTCCTGGAGAGGGGTCATCGAGGCAGCCACCTGTTTCTGTCCAACCCGTACTGTCATCATCATTTCCGTTTCTGTCACAGTTTCCTCATGTTGTACCACCTACTGCACCATCTTTCATACCATCGAGCGAGCCATTTTTGTGGACTACGCCCTCTGTTATGCCGTTGTCTGACCCGTACCATCCATTTCATGTGGGGTACACCACGGAGGATATACTTGTGTCGCTGCAGCTACAGCAGGACGCGCTGAGCCGTCGTATTCAGGAGTTGGAGAGAGCTCCACGAACACCTTGTCACTGTCAGACCCCCTTTGCAGCACCGCACACTCCACGTCCGCTTTCCCCTGATTCAGACGTTTGTTTCTTGACATCTGAGGAGCAGATTACGTATTTGCTGCGCGTCTGTCGTGCCTTAGAGGAGGATTGGTTACACATGCGTCGCTTGCTTTTCTCTCATTTTCCTCCTCATCATCCTCCGCCATCAGCATAGGTATTTTTGGTTTGATGCAGGTCGATCTTTTTGGTGAGAAAGTCGCGATTAAGCCAGTTTATGAAGACTTTTAAGAGATCACACTTTTTGTATATGATATGTGTAGACAGATTCGTATTTTTGGGGGTGATGTAGCCCCATGATCTTATTTTGATATGTGATGTACTATTAAACATGTAAAACAGTATTGTGGTTTTGATTAATGAAGCTTAATGGCAACGTTCTCACTACATGCTTTGTTGAATTATATGTTTTAATTTTATAACATGGGATGTTATGTGATTGATGAATGTTATTACGTACGCATATTATTTATTTACTATGACCTGACCTACATGAACTGTCACACCCTGGCTTTGCGGAAGCGTGGTTAATTTGTGTGACTTCTTAATACCATAGCTTAATCATAACAAAGCTATATGAATTTAAAAACCATGCAAGTCATCCATTAAGTTTTCGAAAACATCATACAATACCATTGTTTTTAACATGCAACCATAACCTTGTTCAGTAACATTACAACTTATAACAAAACATAAACGTGATTTAGGGATTGTGTCTTGTCCAGGTAAGAGACACAACCCTAAACCCTGATGACTTCATGACCAGTGCAGCGGAAAACGTTCCATACCGTGCCAGATCCGTTTAATTTCCTGAAATACATGTGAGTTGAAAAAAATCAACAATAATGTTGAGCGAGTTCATGTGTAAGTGAGTATATAAAACCTTTGTGAGTATGAAAATAGTTGTGGTATGTAGCAGTGTAAGAGGACTTGTGATCACCAATGGTTTGCAAGGCCACTGACATATGTGAAGTGCAAATAGGGAGACTCAAACCTAGCAGATTTATGCCACGGCAAAGTATGTGGACAAAGTCACCCCACGCTCCGTTTCTAGTTTGGCCGGGGGCTGGGCTCGCTACACCCAGATAGATCTACCGCTCCTGTCCCTCGGTCCCTCCATGAGGACTAATGGCCCCATGTTGTTCCTATCCACTCACATGATCGTATAACACCTCCTTACATTAAACATACCGTTGTAAAGTACTCGTAAATCATAGTAACATGTATTTCACCCCCGCAGTTAAGTAAACTGAAAACAGTTAGAGAAAAGGGGGACATGAACTCACAGTGAATGCGTATCTCTACCAAGTAATCCGAATATCCGAAGCTGTGCAACGACCTACAGGTGCTAATTCTATTAGACGGATGGCCGTGCCTTAGCTTTATAACTTACATTTTTAGGAGACGGTTAGACAACCGTTTCGTGTACATACTTGGTATTTTACTTTCCTTCCCAAGGATGGGGGATTTAAATACATGTGTATTTATACTATCTCATTAAGTCCCACTTAATATATTTTTATTTCTCTTTCCAAAATATAATTATTTTTCTCAAAAATAATATATTTTCTCTTTACATAATACTTTCCAAAATAATACGTTGACAACATACGTGTTGGTGAATATTTCCGCGTAATGCGTAAGTTACGTTTTAATGATTAGGTGGTAATAGTAATTACCGTTGTAACTTATATGTTTGTCGTGTAAGCGTTGGTATTATTTTGGGTTTGACAAAGTTAGTAAATATTATTTTTACTCTAAAAATAATATTTATACATTTTCACAAAATAATCATAAACAGTGTTGTGACAAAATATATTTACCGAATATATATTTATCACGTTTGGTTTTGTGAAAATCCCACCTCCGATTATTTAATAAATAAAGTCATGGCGAAATATAGTTTTGAAAACATGTCGAAAGTAGTCTAACACTTGTAAATAATTCTAAGTGTTATATTTTTAGAAAATTTCGCCAGAGTTTCCCCTGTAACTGGAGGTGGCCACGCTTTCAAGCGTATCATTTTCTTTTACAAAATCACTTCTTTTATTTCAATCAATCAATTTCCAACATAATCAGCAAGTTTCAACACTTCGAATTCGTAGACTAGTATGTAAAATCACAATATTACATGAACTTGTAGTTTTTCTAAAACTATTATGTAGACCTCGTTATATTTAGTGGATCTATGTATAAAATAGTTTATTCTTGCAAAAACCCCGTTTTTTGAACAAATCATTCTTAACAACTTCCGACAATTTTTATAAATTTGTTATTTTGTCGGATCTTTCATTTCACAAGTGTTTTTACACTTGTAGACTATAAAAATCACATTTGTTAACATGTTATACAACTTTTATAAAACATGATTTTCTCGACACCCGGTCCTACGTATATACCACTTGTACATACGTAGATCGGCTCGTTTTAAATACTATTTTTCATGTTAAAACACTTTTACACAAGTTCATGTTTCCCGTGTGGTGGAGTTTCACCTTTTAACCCTTGTACAAAAGAAACAAGTGTATGTCAAGATACGTGATCCTAACAAAGTCGGGTTAAACGATGATGAGAGCCACCACATCATAGATCGGGCTTTAACAATCAACATATTCAAATACTACGACATTTACACGCGTTATGTTCTTTTATCCAACGATTTTCACTTTTTAGTAGACTTTAAAGATTCATGAAGCGGGTTACCGACATTTAACCGATAAAAATCCTTTTAACCACTTTAGACACGACTAATAACGAGTTTTAAACAATATACCTCTAGCTCGGGGCTAGGGAAGATTCTAGTCGAAAACTGCGTGGATAAAAGCAAACGGTAGAGGTCCTCTGCGTTCCGAGTGCACCAAAGCTCCTTATACGTGACCCGTGAAGCTTGAATGATCTTGGAATGGCAAGACTCGAACTCGAAAGCGGATGGGTGGTGGTGAGGGGGTTCGGCCGTGAGGTGCCAAGGGAGGGAGAGAGAGTGATTTTGTGAAGTGTGTGTTAGTGTGTGAGAGATGTGAGCTTATATAGAGATTTTAAGCGTTATCGACCAATGGATCTCGTGCCTTCTAGATATTAGACAAGTGAAATAAAATAATAAAAAGTTGTCCTTGTTTGTCCCCTTGGTTGGCCGATTTGGTTAGGGTGGTGGGACCACCCGGTTCGATTCCAACTAAACAGTTATGGTTCAGTTATGTTAAGTCGGTTACATAAAGGTCTAACCTCGTTAGTTGTTTATTGCGTTATGATACGGGTGTTAGGGTAATCAGGGACCCTAACTGGCTCAGAAAAGTATCAATATTAATTTTGGCAATATTTTTATGTTCCGGGTATTGCCCGGTTGTTCGGTTGGATAGGAATCCGTTAAAGTGCTTAAGATATCCTTTAAGCGTCGTATGTAATATTTTTAGCGACACAATTTATTCAGCAAAGTGTCGGGAATAATTCCTCATATTTTGGCACTTTATTAATTAGCTAGAAGCTAGTGTGTAAATAAAAGTGCTGTGTTCCGTGCTTAAAGTATGTTGTAGGCACATCCAAATCTCTATATCTTATCCCTAGAGACGTAATCATACAACCCTTGTATCCTTACACACACTATGGGTGTAGTAAAATAATTCTGGCTCGTTCAGGCCTTTAGAGGCAGTGTCTGCCTGATGCTGGCTATATCAGCATGTTCACTGTGTATCCGTTTAGTGCTACTGTGCTTTTTGTGCATCAAGTTTGTCACTAGAGTTCAGTAAATAAATAATGTAGTGACAGGAAAAATCAAAGTATGATGCAGACATGTACATGTATCAACAATCAAGTAGCGGTTTATCAGAAATCTCAGTTAAGCACAGTAATTAGGCAACAGTTAATAGCTAATTAAGTCGTACGGATACCTGGTTTTGTGAGGGTTGTCACATTCTCCCCCCGTTAAATAAATTTCGTCCCGAAATTTAAGTTCTGCTTGTAGATGCAGAGTTTTTAGGAAATAAGTGGGGGTATTTCTCTCTCATCCGGTCCTCACGCTCCCAGGTGTATTCAGGACCATGTCTGGCATTCCAGCGAACCTTGACGAGTTTGACACTGCTCCGGCGGGTCCTGTTAACTTTCCAATCTGTGACCTCGACAGGTGCTTCTACGAAGTGGAGCGTGTCGTCAACATGAATCTCGTCGATAGGAATGGCAACGTCAACTTGAGTTGGACTCTTCTTTAAATTGGATACATGAAATGTATCGTGAACACCTTTTAGTTCAGCAGGTAGGTCCAACTTGTATGCTACGGTTCCAATTCTTTCTAGAATTCTGAAAGGACCAATGTAGCGTGGATTTAACTTCCCACGCTTCCCAAAGCGTGCCACCCCTTTCCAGGGTGATACCTTCAATAACACCATCTCTCCAACTTGAAAATCCACATGTTTTCGGTTTGGATCCGCGTAGGCTTTTTGTCTGTGGCGAGCGGCTTCGATGCGTTTAAGAATCTGCGCAATCTTGTCTGTCGTCTCTTGGATGATTTCGGGGCCGGCAAGCTGCCTATCACCTGCGTCAGCCCAACATAGTGGTGATCGACACTTGCGTCCGTATAGGGCTTCAAAAGGCGCGACACCAATACTGGTGTGGTAGCTGTTGTTGTATTAGAATTCGATCAAAGGTAAGTGTTTATCCCAGCTACCGCCCAAATCCATAGCACATGCTCTCAGCATGTCTTCCAAAGTCTGTATCGTTCGCTCGCTCTGGCCGTCAGTTTGCGGATGGAACGCTGTGCTCAGATTCAATTGCGAGCCAAAAGCTTCTTGGAAGGATTGCCATATCCTTGACACAAACCTTCCGTCTCTATCAGAGATGATCGAGAGGGGTACTCCATGTCGTGCTACGATCTCTCTCAAGTAAATTTCTGCAAGTTTACTAGTACTGTCTTTCTCCTTGATTGGCAGAAAGTGTGCGGACTTTGTTAGACGGTCAACAATCACCCAAATCATATCATGGCCTCTTGGCGTTCTTGGCAGTTTTGTAACAAAATCCATTGAGATTTGTTCCCATTTCCACTTGGGAATCTCAGGTTGTTGCAGAAGTCCCGAGGGCTTCTGGTATTCCGCCTTGACCTTAGCGCACGTTAAACATTTGCTCACGTAAATAGCAACGTCGCCTTTCATCCTAGGCCACCAATAGTAATTTTTGAGATCTTGATACATCTTATCCGATCCCGGGTGGATAGAGTACCGTGACTTGTGCGCTTCATCGAAAATAACTTCCCTTAATTCACCAAATAGAGGAACCCAAATCCTTTTCCCAAAACATAACGTTCCTTCCTCGTTTGGCACCAATATCTTCTCCATCCCACGGAGATACTCTTTCTCAAGGTTCTCCTCCTTGAGAGCTTCTTTCTGCGCTGCACGAACGCGCGAGGAGAGATCGGTTTGGATTATCATTTCCATAGCCCTAACCCTTAGGGGCTTGATCCTTTCCTTACGACTTAAGGCATCGGCGACTACATTCGCCTTCCCTGGATGATACTTTATCTCGCAGTCGTAATCGTTCAATAATTCAACCCATCGTCTTTGCCTCATATTCAACTCCTTCTGGTTGAATATATGCTGTAGGCTTTTGTGATCTGTGAAGATTGTGCACTTCGTACCATACAGGTAGTGTCTCCAGATCTTCAAAGCAAAAACCACTGCGCCTAGCTCCAGATCATGTGTGGTATAATTCTTTTCATGCACCTTCAGTTGGCGTGATGCGTAGGCGATAACCTTTTGACGTTGCATCAACACACAACCCAATCCTTGACGCGATGCGTCGCAATATACCACAAAATCGTCGGTACCTTCCGGTAGAGCTAAGATTGGCGCGTTACAAAGCTTGTCCTTTAATACTTGAAATGCTTCATCCTGTTTGATTCCCCAATCAAACTTCTTATCTTTCTGCGTGAGGAGCGTCAAAGGTTGAGCAATTTTCGAGAAATCCTCGATGAACCTTCGATAGTAGCCAGCCAAACCCAAGAATTGCCGAATCTCGGTTGGCGTTGTAGGCGTTTCCCAATTCTTGATTGCCTCGATCTTGGTGGGATCAACATGAATTCCATCTCCATTCACCACGTGTCCAAGGAATTGTACCTCACGTAGCCAAAACTCGCACTTAGAGAATTTGGCGTACAGCTGTTCCTTCTTTATTAGCTCCAGAATAGCTCTAAGATGTTGCTCGTGCTCAGCCTTCGTCCTTGAGTAAATCAGGATGTCATCGATGAATACGATCACGAACTTATCCAAGTACGGCTTACAAACTCGGTTCATCAAATCCATGAACACTGCAGGTGCGTTTGTCAAACCAAACGGCATAACGAGAAACTCATAGTGTCCATAACGAGTTCTGAAAGCTGTCGTCGGGATACTCTCCTCCTGTATCCGAAGTTGATGGTATCCGGATCGAAGATCGATCTTTGAATAGAAGCTTGAACCTTGAAGCTGGTCGAACAGATCATCGATTCTTGGCAGGGGATACCTATTCTTGATCGTTAGCTTGTTCAACTCTCTGTAGTCGATGCACATGCGGAAACTTCCGTCCTTCTTCTTGACAAATAAGACCGGAGCTCCCCAAGGCGAGAAGCTTGGTCGGATAAAACCCTTGTCTAACAACTCTTGAAGTTGTGTCGACAATTCCTGCATCTCAGACGGAGCAAGTCTGTATGGTGCCTTAGCCACAGGCGCAGCGCCTGGAACTAAGTCGATGCGAAACTCCACTTGCCTTTGAGGTGGCAAGCCAGGCAAGTCTTCTGGAAAGACTTCTGGGTATTCCCTCACGACAGGGATGTCTTCGATCTTTGGCTCAGCAGCCTTCTTATCCACAATGTGTGCTAGAAAAGCAACACATCCTTTCCTCAAACACTTCCTTGCTTTCAGGCAACTAATCATCCTTAACGGCGTCTCACGCTTTTCTCCATGAACAACAATGGTCTCACCATTGTCGGTCGGAATACGAATAACCTTTTCGTGACACACTATCTCAGCCTTGTTACTCGTTAACCAATCCATCCCTACTACCACGTCGAAGCTTCCCAACTGGACTGGTAGTAGATCTAGAGTAAACTCGCGTTCTCCTAATTCAATCACACAGTCTCTGATCACATCATTGGCTTCTACCAACTTTCCATTAGCCAATTCGATTACGTAGGGAATGTCTAACTTATTAGCGGCTAGCCCAAGTATATTCTTAAATTCTAGTGATATGAAGCTATAGTCGGCACCAGTATCAAACAGAACAGATGCATAACGTTGATTTACAGGGAACGTACCAGTAACAACGTTGGGATCCTGGCGCGCTTCCTGTGCACCGATCTGGAACACCCTTCCACGGGCTTGGTTCAATCCTGGGCAATCCTTCTTGAAGTGCCCAACGTCACCGCAATGAAAACATCCTAATCTTTTTCCACTTCCTGCACCGCCCCCAACTGGCGGGTTGTTTTGATTGGCAGTTCCGGCTTGATTTGCATTGTAGCCTCGATTATTCCCTTGTGGGCGATTTCCTAAACCACCACGATTATCGTTTCTATTCATATTTCCTCCCTGGCCTCCTCGGCCTGTACTAGCCCAACATGATTCCTTTGAGTGGCCCGGTTTTCCACAAGATTCACAAACTTTCACGTTACAATTGCCAGTATGGTGGCGTTGGCAGTTGTTGCATTTGGGCTGGGTGCCCTGGTACCCTTTCCCTTTCTTGGTACTACCAGCTGATTTTCCTTTCTTTACTGCCATACTGACGCCCTGTTTGAAGTTTGAAAACTTCCTTTTGTTATCTCCTGAGGACTCAACGTGAGTCTCTGTCTTCTTTGCCTTGACTTCATCAAACTTGTTTAAACGAATTGCCTCCTCAGTGAGAGCCACGCTCAAATCAATGGCTTCCGTAATAGTTGCCGGTCTGGCGGAGGTCACCATGCTAATGATTTGGGGAGCTAACCCCCAAATGAAGCGCTCAATTCGCTTGTATTCAGGCGTGACCATATAAGGAACCACTTGAGATAGGTCATGAAACCTCTGGACATATTCTGCAACCTTTGGTCCATCCATCTTTAGGTGCCAAAATTCAGTTTCCAACTTTTGAATTTCTGCGCGGGAACAATACTTCTTGCGCATAAGCTCTTTCAATTCGGCCCAAGTCAGGGCGTAGGCAGCAGCTTCGCCTAGTGTTTGCACTTGTAAGTTCCACCAAGATAGGGCTCCGTCTAGAAACAGCCCTGAGATGTAAGTGACCTGCTGGTCGAGCGCACATTTGCTCATGCGGATGGTGGAATCAGTCTTCTCTGCCCAGCGAACGAAAGCAACAGCACCACCTGTGCCGTCGAAGTTGATGGGCTTGCAGTCCAAGAACTGTTTGTAGGTGCACCCATGAGGAGGATTTTGGTTGCCGTTGATGTTCGTGTTGCTTCCGCTGGGTCCTTCTTGCGAGGCAGCATACTGAGCAATGGCGGCAGCAATAACTTGCTGTAGTTCTTCAGGAGTAGTGGGCATCGGCTGCGGTTGACGTCTTGGTGCCATCTTCTAAAGATGCGTACGTCGATTAGGCCATAATAAACATACGTATATAGTAATAGTAATAGCATATAACATCTCATGTCATCAATATATCACACAACATCCCATGTCCCAACATCCCATGTTGCAAAACATAAATGAGCAATCAAGTGAATCAGATATGGTGAGAATACGGCGATTGTTATATATATCGAGACCATAAAGTGTAGCAAGTGTGTCAGCACGTCACTGTATCATACAATCACAAATCAAATAGGGGCTACATCACCCCTGTCAAAAACAACATCACATCAGTGTCACATACAACCAGTACATCAACAAATATCAACAAAAATCTGTATCGTCAGATGGTCTCCAAAAGTCTGTGCAGTCACAATCGCGGTCGTCTCACCATCGTCTACCACTACGGTACCAATGAGCCCTTTGCGGATGGGGGTGGGGGAGGGGGAAAGTGAGCAAAAAGTAAGCGGCGTAAGTGATACCAGTCCTCCTCCATCGCCTGCTGAGTACGGATCACGGACGCAACCTGCTGCTCCAAGGTCGAAAGTCAGGCAGCAATGTCAGGAGGAAATGATCGAAAAGGCTGAAATGATGAAGATGTCTGACCAAGATATGGACCAAAAGACAACTGAGCTCTCTCGAGCTCCTGGAGTCGCTGCGAATGAGACTCGTGCTGGTGTACAAACGACATCAAAAGATCCTCAATAGTATGGCCCAAATAAAATGGATGATATGGATCAGTGGGTGGCATCGGTGAGGAAGATGACCAAAGTAATGGTGTGCTGGTAAGATCGATAGGTGCAACAGAAGATGGGATAGATGCTATCTGAGGCATGAATGGCATGGTCATCGGTACATGACCGAAAGGGTGGGCTGAAGAGCCCTCTCCAGGCCCCGCTGGAGGAATAAACGGTTGGATCTGAAATGAAAAATCAGTATGATGTGTGCCAGTGTGATGTGGGGGAAACGGTGGAACATCCTCGTCCGCCGGTATCCACCCGTGCTGTGCCTCCTCATCTGGAGGATCCATGTGCTCAGCAAAAAGAGCGTGCTCGGGCTCGATGGGTAAAGGATCGATAGGAGCAATAACGGGGTCAACAGGTGCAATATCAGGATCGACAGGATCAATAACAGGATCAGCAGGTATGTCACCTACGGGTAAAGGAACAATGGGATCAGCAGCAACATGATCGCCCTCGATCACAGGAACACCTACAGGGGGATCAACATCAACAGGCTCAAGAGGAAAATCAGCATGAACAGGGTCATGCTCAGGTAAAGGGTCAAAAGCAGCTGCCTGCTCTGGGGCTATGGCAGGCTCAGGGTCGTCGAACGCCATGTCAAAGTCAAAATCTGGATCAATGGGATCGATAGGATCATCAGGGTCCTCTATATGCTCATCCATAGGAATATACTCGATATCATGGTCAGGATCAAATCCTGGAGGGAAAACAGGGTCAGAATCCTCGATCTCATCATGCTCAAACGCGTAGCTCGGAATAGGGGCAGCTGAAGACGCCTGATCAGGGTCTGAGTCGTGAGTAAACTGCTGCGCGCTCGCTCCGCGAGATGATACAGATGCCACAGACTCTAAAGAGTCCGGGACTGGTGAGTGAATGGGCGAGTCTCCAGCTGGAACGTCAGCTATCATCAAGAGACCGCCAGCAGGTAGAGGAGCTACGTCAGGATCCTCGTCCTCAAATGGCTCGTCCTCGTAAAGCTCGATGTCGCCGTCGGCATCGGCGTCTGGCATAAGCTCATAAGCAGGGTAGGAAGCAAGAGGAATCGGTGCCGGAATCGCAACAATAGGGAGGTACTCAGCAGGGTCGCCATCAATGGGCTCATAGGCAAAAGGTATGGGTGCCGGAATCTCTACCAGAGGGTGCCGAAAGTCATCGTCGTCCGTGCTAGTATAGTCTGAGGTGTGCACCTCATGCTCCGAAGACATAACATCGTCTGACACTAACGGTAGGGGTCCAGTGGTACCTGATCCACCTGTAGCTGGTGAATCCATGGGTCTGTAACATAACACAGAATAAGCACAAAATCAGTGAATCAAATAGTCACATAAGTTACCAGATAATAATCACATAATCCACCTAGTCCCACTAGCCTCCCAGCCTCCCAGACTGTCCTTCCTAGTCTCACTAGCCAACATTCCTAGTCCCACTAGCCTCCCAGCCTCTCAGACTGTCCTTCCTAGTCTCACTAGCCAACACTCCTAGTCCCACTAGCCAACACTCCTAGTCCCACTAGCCAACACTCCTAGTCCCACTAGCCTGAACCTCAGCCTCCCAGACTGAGCCTAGAATAATGAATAAAATGTGCTCAACATTTGTTTGTAAAAAGTTTGTGGATCTGGACTTAATTGGTATGCAGAAAAAAATGTTTTCGTGAGAGCCCTAGTGATCATAGTCTAGACTCGAGAAAGAATCCTAGTTCGCTATGATCAGAGCTCTGATACCAAGCTGTCACACCCTGGCTTTGCGGAAGCGTGGTTAATTTGTGTGACTTCTTAATACCATAGCTTAATCATAACAAAGCTATATGAATTTAAAAACCATGCAAGTCATCCATTAAGTTTTCGAAAACATCATACAATACCATTGTTTTTAACATGCAACCATAACCTTGTTCAGTAACATTACAACTTATAACAAAACATAAACGTGATTTAGGGATTGTGTCTTGTCCAGGTAAGAGACACAACCCTAAACCCTGATGACTTCATGACCAGTGCAGCGGAAAACGTTCCATACCGTGCCAGATCCGTTTAATTTCCTGAAATACATGTGAGTTGAAAAAAATCAACAATAATGTTGAGCGAGTTCATGTGTAAGTGAGTATATAAAACCTTTGTGAGTATGAAAATAGTTGTGGTATGTAGCAGTGTAAGAGGACTTGTGATCACCAATGGTTTGCAAGGCCACTGACATATGTGAAGTGCAAATAGGGAGACTCAAACCTAGCAGATTTATGCCACGGCAAAGTATGTGGACAAAGTCACCCCACGCTCCGTTTCTAGTTTGGCCGGGGGCTGGGCTCGCTACACCCAGATAGATCTACCGCTCCTGTCCCTCGGTCCCTCCATGAGGACTAATGGCCCCATGTTGTTCCTATCCACTCACATGATCGTATAACACCTCCTTACGTTAAACATACCGTTGTAAAGTACTCGTAAATCATAGTAACATGTATTTCACCCCCGCAGTTAAGTAAACTGAAAACAGTTAGAGAAAAGGGGGACATGAACTCACAGTGAATGCGTATCTCTACCAAGTAATCCGAATATCCGAAGCTGTGCAACGACCTACAGGTGCTAATTCTATTAGACGGATGGCCGTGCCTTAGCTTTATAACTTACATTTTTAGGAGACGGTTAGACAACCGTTTCGTGTACATACTTGGTATTTTACTTTCCTTCCCAAGGATGGGGGATTTAAATACATGTGTATTTATACTATCTCATTAAGTCCCACTTAATATATTTTTATTTCTCTTTCCAAAATATAATTATTTTTCTCAAAAATAATATATTTTCTCTTTACATAATACTTTCCAAAATAATACGTTGACAACATACGTGTTGGTGAATATTTCTGCGTAATGCGTAAGTTACGTTTTAATGATTAGGTGGTAATAGTAATTACCGTTGTAACTTATATGTTTGTCGTGTAAGCGTTGGTATTATTTTGGGTTTGACAAAGTTAGTAAATATTATTTTTACTCTAAAAATAATATTTATACATTTTCACAAAATAATCATAAACAGTGTTGTGACAAAATATATTTACCGAATATATATTTATCACGTTTGGTTTTGTGAAAATCCCACCTCCGATTATTTAATAAATAAAGTCATGGCGAAATATAGTTTTGAAAACATGTCGAAAGTAGTCTAACACTTGTAAATAATTCTAAGTGTTATATTTTTAGAAAATTTCGCCAGAGTTTCCCCTGTAACTGGAGGTGGCCACGCTTTCAAGCGTATCATTTTCTTTTACAAAATCACTTCTTTTATTTCAATCAATCAATTTCCAACATAATCAGCAAGTTTCAACACTTCGAATTCGTAGACTAGTATGTAAAATCACAATATTACATGAACTTGTAGTTTTTCTAAAACTATTATGTAGACCTCGTTATATTTAGTGGATCTATGTATAAAATAGTTTATTCTTGCAAAAACCCCGTTTTTTGAACAAATCATTCTTAACAACTTCCGACAATTTTTATAAATTTGTTATTTTGTCGGATCTTTCATTTCACAAGTGTTTTTACACTTGTAGACTATAAAAATCACATTTGTTAACATGTTATACAACTTTTATAAAACATGATTTTCTCGACACCCGGTCCTACGTATATACCACTTGTACATACGTAGATCGGCTCGTTTTAAATACTATTTTTCATGTTAAAACACTTTTACACAAGTTCATGTTTCCCGTGTGGTGGAGTTTCACCTTTTAACCCTTGTACAAAAGAAACAAGTGTATGTCAAGATACGTGATCCTAACAAAGTCGGGTTAAACGATGATGAGAGCCACCACATCATAGATCGGGCTTTAACAATCAACATATTCAAATACTACGACATTTACACGCGTTATGTTCTTTTATCCAACGATTTTCACTTTTTAGTAGACTTTAAAGATTCATGAAGCGGGTTACCGACATTTAACCGATAAAAATCCTTTTAACCACTTTAGACACGACTAATAACGAGTTTTAAACAATATACCTCTAGCTCGGGGCTAGGGAAGATTCTAGTCGAAAACTGCGTGGATAAAAGCAAACGGTAGAGGTCCTCTGCGTTCCGAGTGCACCAAAGCTCCTTATACGTGACCCGTGAAGCTTGAATGATCTTGGAATGGCAAGACTCGAACTCGAAAGCGGATGGGTGGTGGTGAGGGGGTTCGGCCGTGAGGTGCCAAGGGAGGGAGAGAGAGTGATTTTGTGAAGTGTGTGTTAGTGTGTGAGAGATGTGAGCTTATATAGAGATTTTAAGCGTTATCGACCAATGGATCTCGTGCCTTCTAGATATTAGACAAGTGAAATAAAATAATAAAAAGTTGTCCTTGTTTGTCCCCTTGGTTGGCCGATTTGGTTAGGGTGGTGGGACCACCCGGTTCGATTCCAACTAAACAGTTATGGTTCAGTTATGTTAAGTCGGTTACATAAAGGTCTAACCTCGTTAGTTGTTTATTGCATTATGATACGGGTGTTAGGGTAATCAGGGACCCTAACTGGCTCAGAAAAGTATCAATATTAATTTTGGCAATATTTTTATGTTCCGGGTATTGCCCGGTTGTTCGGTTGGATAGGAATCCGTTAAAGTGCTTAAGATATCCTTTAAGCGTCGTATGTAATATTTTTAGCGACACAATTTATTCAGCAAAGTGTCGGGAATAATTCCTCATATTTTGGCACTTTATTAATTAGCTAGAAGCTAGTGTGTAAATAAAAGTGCTGTGTTCCGTGCTTAAAGTATGTTGTAGGCACATCCAAATCTCTATATCTTATCCCTAGAGACGTAATCATACAACCCTTGTATCCTTACACACACTATGGGTGTAGTAAAATAATTCTGGCTCGTTCAGGCCTTTAGAGGCAGTGTCTGCCTGATGCTAGCTATATCAGCATGTTCACTGTGTATCCGTTTAGTGCTACTGTGCTTTTTGTGCATCAAGTTTGTCACTAGAGTTCAGTAAATAAATAATGTAGTGACAGGAAAAATCAAAGTATGATGCAGACATGTACATGTATCAACAATCAAGTAGCAGTTTATCAGAAATCTCAGTTAAGCACAGTAATTAGGCAACAGTTAATAGCTAATTAAGTCGTACGGATACCTGGTTTTGTGAGGGTTGTCACATGAACATCTTTTAGAAGATGCCTCCATGACGCGACCCGTGCATGCCCACTACCGAGGCGGAGCTCCAAGGGATAATCGCCGCGGCTATAGCCCAATATGCGGCCTCTCATGCAGAAACGAGTGGAAATGTCTCAAACAACAATGGCAATAACAATCCACCAATGGTAATGTTAAGTCGTTTGAGATATACTACGATACATTTGGATATTTGTAGCACGACCACTAATACCATTTGTAAATTCTAATGTTTGTGCAGGGTGCACCTACAAGCAATTCCTCGACTGCAAGCCCGTAAATTTCGACGGCATTGGAGGTGCTGTTGCATTTGTTAGGTGGGCTGAAAAGACAGACTCTGTCCTAAGGATGAGCAAATGTGCTCATGAGCAACAAGTGACCTACATCTCAGGGCTGTTTCTGGATGGTGCCCTATCGTGGTGGAATCTGCAAGTGCAAACTTTAGGAGAAGCTGCTGCTTATGCGTTATCATGGAATGAGCTGAAGGAGCTCATGAGAAGGAAGTATTGTTCGCGTGCTGAAATACAGAAGCTAGAGACTGAGTTCTGGCACCTAAGGATGGAAGGTCCCAAGATTGCGGAATATGTTCAAAGGTTTCACGATTTGTCCCATGTAGTGCCGTACATGGTCACGCCTGAGTTTAAACGAGTTGAGCGCTTTATCTGGGGATTGGCACCCCAAATCATGAGTATGGTTACCACGTCCAAGCCTGCAACGATCACAGAAGCTATAGATCTCAGTGTGGCACTTACTGAGGAAGCTATTAGATTGAACAAGTTTTCAGCATCTGAGCCGAAGAAGAAAGAGACTCATGTGGAGTCGTCTGGTGAAAACAAAAGGAAGTTTTCAAACTTCAAGCAAGGCACCAACTATGTGAGCAAGAAGGGTGAGTCGAGCACACCGGCAAGAGCTGCAACCGGTGTTGAAAACAAAGGAAAGGGTTACATGGGCACTCTGCCCAAGTGTGATACGTGCCAACGCCATCATTCTGGTCAATGCAGATTAAGGAAGTGCGAATCATGTGGAAAGAACGGCCACACGAAGGATACGTGTTGGGCCGGAACTGG
Organism: Helianthus annuus; assembly: GCF_002127325.2. Taxonomy (NCBI): domain Eukaryota; kingdom Viridiplantae; phylum Streptophyta; class Magnoliopsida; order Asterales; family Asteraceae; genus Helianthus; species Helianthus annuus. The sequence goes on from NC_035435.2 coordinate 63,908,408, forward strand.
TGCTGGGCGTGTTGGTAATCGAGGTTATGGGAATGGTAATGGAAACCACCAACAAGGAGGAAATGGCGGAAATGGAAACCGTGGAAACGTTGAGAATCAAGCTGGGAATGGAAATTGCAACCAAAACAACACTCAAGGTGGAAATGGAAATGGTAATGGTTGTGGACCGAGATGTTTTAATTGTGGAGATGTTGGGCACTTTAAGAGGGAATGCCCAAAACTGAATCAAGCCCGTGGGAGAGTATTCAACATCGGCACAAGGGAAGCGCGCCAGGATCCTAACGTTGTTGCTAGTACATTCCCTATAAACCAACGCTTTACATCTGTTCTGTTTGATACTGGTGCCGATTATAGCTTTGTATCATTAGAATTTAAGAATATGCTTGGGTTAACCGCTAGTAAGTTAGACATTCCGTACTCGATTGAACTGGCTAATGGAAAGCTAGTTGAAGCGAATGAAGTCATCCGAGGATGTGTAATTGAGCTGGGAGAACGCGAGTTCACTTTGGATCTACTATTAGTCGAGTTGGGAAGTTTCGACGTGGTGGTAAGGATGGATTGGTTGTCAAACAACAAAGCCGAGATTGTTTGTCACGAAAAGACCATTCGCATCCCAATAAAAGATGGAGAGCCGATCGTAGTTCATGGAGAAAAGCGCGATACGCCTCTGAGAATCATTAGCTGTCTGAAAGCTAGAAAGTGTTTAAAGAAGGGATGTGTTGCCTTCTTGGCACACATCGTGGATAAAGAAGCTGCTGAGCCAAAGATCGAAGACATTCCAGTCGTAAAAGAATATCCTGAAGTCTTTCCAGAAGACTTGCCAGGATTACCGCCCCAAAGACAAGTCGAGTTCCACATTGACTTAGTTCCAGGCGCCGCGCCTGTGGCTAAGGCACCCTATCGACTTGCTCCTTCGGAGATGCAGGAGTTGTCAACGCAACTCCAGGAGCTGTTAGATAAAGGATTTATCAGACCAAGCTTCTCACCTTGGGGAGCTCCAATTTTGTTTGTTAAGAAGAAAGATGGTAGTTTTCGCATGTGTATCGACTACCGAGAACTGAACAAGTTGACTATCAAGAATAGATATCCTCTGCCGAGAATTCATAACCTATTTGACCAGTTGCAAGGTTCCAGCTTCTACTCAAAGATCGATTTGCGATCAGGATATCATCAGTTGAGAATTCAAGAGGAAAGTATTCCCAAGACTGATTTTAGAACTCGATATGGACATTACGATTCCTGGTTATGCCGTTTGGGTTGACAAACGCGCCAGCTGTTTTTATGGATTTGATGAACAGAGTTTGTAAGCCGTACCTCGACAAGTTTGTTATTGTGTTCACCGATGATATTTTGATCTACTCGAAGACGAAGGATGAGAACGAACAGCATTTAAGAGCTATCTTGGAGCTACTTAAAAAGGAGAAGTTGTATGCCAAGTTCTCGAAGTGCGAGTTCTGGTTACGCGAAGTCCAATTTCTTGGACATGTGGTTAATGGAAATGGAATCCATGTGGATCCAACAAAGATCGAAGCGATAAAGAACTGGGAAACTCCAAAGACGCTGACCGAGATTCGACAGTTCTTAGGTTTGGATGTTTATTATCGAAGGTTCATTGAGGATTTCTCAAAGATCGCTCAACCATTGACTTCCCTTACCCAGAAAGACAAAAAGTTCGATTGGGGAGACAAACAAGAAGAAGTGTTTCAGTTGTTGAAGAACAAGCTTTGTAATGCACCGATCTTATTGCTACCCGAAGGAACGGACGATTTCGTGGTATATTGTGACGCCTCGCGTCAAGGTTTGGGTTGCGTGTTGATGCAGCGACAGAAAGTTATAGCATATGCTTCTCGCCAGTTGAAGGTCCACGAGAAAAATTATACGGCTTACGACTTGGAGTTAGGCGCGGTGGTATTTGCGTTGAAGATTTGGCGACATTATTTGTATGGTACGCGATGTACAATCTTCACTGATCATAAGAGCCTGCAGCACATATTTGACCAGAAGGAGCTTAACATGAGACAAAGACGCTGGGTTGAACTGTTGGACGACTACGACTGCGAAATCAAGTATCATCCAGGGAAGGCGAATGTGGTCGCCGATGCCCTAAGTCGAAAAGAAAGGATCAAGCCCATAAGAGTTAGAGCTTTGGAAATGATTGTCCAGACAGGCCTCTCATTGCGCATTCGTGCCGCACAGAGAGAAGCTCTGAAAGAAAGGAATATTGAGGATGAGTATCTCCGTGGGATCGGGAAGCAGTTGGTACCAAACGAGGAAGGAACTTTGTGCTTCATGAGACGAATTTGGGTTCCTTTGTTTGGTGGATTGAGAAAGGTTATTTTCAATGAAGCTCACAAATCGCGGTACTCAATTCATCTAGGAGCAGATAAGATGTACCAAGATCTTAAGGATTTCTACTGGTGGCCTAGGATGAAAGGCGATGTTGCAGTATATGTTAGCAAGTGTTTAACGTGCGCCAAGGTAAAAGTCGAATACCAAAAGCCTTCAGGTCTTCTGCAGCAACCTGAAATACCCAAATGGAAATGGGAACAGATTTCAATGGATTTCATAACGAAATTGCCAAGGACACCCAAAAGAGACGATACTATTTGGGTAATAGTTGACTTTTTAACGAAATCTGCGCACTTCTTGCCTATCCGGGAAAAAGACAACACGAGTAAACTAGCTGAAATATACATGAGAGAGATCGTTGCACGACATGGAGTGCCTCTCTCAATCATCTCTGATAGGGATGGAAGATTTGTGTCAAGGATTTGGCAATCCTTTAAAGAAGCATTTGGTTCTCAGCTGAATCTAAGTACAGCATTTCACCCGCAAACTTATGGACAGAGTGAACGAATGATTCAGACATTAGAAGACATGCTTCAAGCTTGCGTAATGGATTTAGGTGGAAGTTGGGACACTCACCTACCATTCGTCGAATTTTCATACAATAACAGCTATCACGCAAGTATTCAAGCCGCACCGTTCGAAGCTCTTTATGGAAGCAAATGTCGATCACCGATTTGCTGGGCTGACGCAGGTGATTGACAATTAGTTGGTCCGGAATTAGTTCAAGAAATGACAGACAAGATTGCACGGATCTGAGAACGCATCAAAGGGGCTCGCGATCGACAAAAGTGTTATGCGGACTGAAGAAGGAAACCTCTGGAATTCGAGGTGGGAGATATGGTATTTTTGAAGGTTTCACCCTGGAAGGGGGTGGCACGCTTTGGAAAGCGTGGAAAGTTGAATCAGCGCTACATTGGCCCATTCAGAATCCTGCAAAGGATTGGGCTTGTAGCATACAAATTGGACTTACATGCTGAACTTAATGGTGTTCATGATACATTCCATGTATCAAACCTGAAAAAGAGTCCAACTCAAGAGACAGTTGTCATTCCTGCTGACGAAGTTCATATCGACGACACGCTCCACTTTGTTGAAGAACCAGTGGAGGTCACTGATTGGAAGATTAACAAGACACGCCGGAGCAGTGTCAAACTCGTCAAAGTTCGATGGAATGCAAGACACAGACCAGAATTCACGTGGGAACGTGAGGATCGTATGAAGGAGAAATACCCCCATTTATTTCCCAAGACCCCTGCAACTAGAAGCAGAACCTAAAATTTCGGGACGAAATTTTCTTAGTAGGGAGAGAATGTGACAACCCTCACATTTACAGGTATCCGTACACTTAATTAATATTAAATTTGTGCTTAATGACTGTACTTGATTACAACTGTGATTAAACTGCTTTCTGTTTTCTATTACATACATACATACATATGCATCATATTTCATACTGTCACTCCGTATATTACACACAAACTTTAGTGACATACTTGATGCACAAAGCACAGTTAGCACACTGAACGAATAATTCAAAAATATGCTGACAATGCCAGCAATAGACAGATAGTGTCTGTAAGACCCAGTATGGGCCAGGGACAGGATATTACACTAGTATGGAGTGTAGGGAAATGAGGACCATAAAACTGCGTCACTAGGTGATAGTTACAGTGCCGGGAAGTGCCTAAAACACACTTTAAATGCAGAATTCTGCACTCATTAATGAAATTCAGCATTTTAAAATGCTAGTAAAGTGCAAAATATGTCAGAGTGGTCCTGTATACTTTCCTAAGCGCCGGGGATTAATTGTGATGCAAAAATATATATAAAAGTCACTTTAAGGAATAATAAAACACTTTAATGGAACGGTATCCAACCGAATGACCGGACTTAACCCGAAACACAAAATTTCTGCCAAACACATTGTTTTACTATTTATTAGCTTGTCGTGATCCCCGAACACCCTAACACCCACTAAAAAGCAACTAACTAACCTACATTATCACAACACTTGAAATCTAACCATCCATTGCATATTAGTTACAAATTTTACATTAAACCCCCCCCCCCCTTAGCCGAAATCGGTCCCAAGTGGACCCACCCAACATCCATGCCATACTTCATATGCCCTAACTTGATTTAATCCTATTTGTTTAATGGATTGTTACTTGTGTAAGTGACCAAAACATATGAACATGTCTTTATAAGTATGGTCTTGTAAGAACATCATCATCACACTCCCTCACTCACTCTCTCCCTCTCTCTTTCGGCTCCACCCAAACCGCCACCATCACCACCATAACACCACCACCATCTACCATTTTCTAGTCTCTTTCAAGCTTAAAGGTTGATACAAGAAGGTTTGCTACTTGTGGAACTTCAAAGGAGCCTTTGTTCTTGCTTGTTCCTCATCTTTTTCTCATCATATTCATCACTAGTTTCTACCCCAGCCTTGTGCTAGTAGTAAGTTACATGTACACCCTTGTTCATCTTGTTGTTGTGATCACAAGTTGTAGTATGTTTATTATGTTTAAATCACAAGAAACAAGAACACTAAAAAGATTAAACATGAAGTTCTACATAAAAGATGGAAGTAAAAAGTTACTAGTATGATGTTGTAGTAAGAGTATTGTTAACTTTATGTTGATTTATGATTATGTAATATTGAGCACCATGTGAATCTTGTTAAATGAGATGTAGAAGTAGGATTTAACAAGAACAAAGAGTGGTTATGTAATACATAAATAACCACCTTCTAGTTTGATCAAGAACTTGAATAAAAATAATCTTCTTAAAATATAAATGGACAAGTTGATAGATGATCATGTTAATCCAAGTTTTACAAAAGGTTTTGTAAACAAACCAAGTTCAAGAACCGATCTCTAAAAGTTTATGACTTTTACATACTCTTACATAATTTTTGTAAGTAAAATAAGTGTAAAAAAAAGCCTTTATTTACAAGAAGAGTTCAAGAGTTAAATTTTTGTAAAAATTATTTACAAGTTGTAAACACTAAATTATTTTAAAAGAATGATTTTTAAAGAAATAAATACGTTTTGGAAGGTAACTAGGTCCACTAAAAGTCTTACCAAGTTACTACGCGTTTTCGAAATATATCAAGTTCATGACTAGAATAAAACACATATATTTTTTGCTCTTGGTAAAGTAAGAATTGATTATTGGTGATTGTTGATTAATTTCGAAAAGAAAATGATATGCTTAAAAGCATGGACACCTCCGTTTTTAGGGGAAACTCTGGCGAAGTTTTCTAAAAATCTCAAGACTTAGAAAATATTTTCTTAGCAAGTGCTTACGAATATATTTTTGACCTTGTTTTCAAAATAAACTTCGCCATGATTTTTATTAAAGAAATACTAAGTGCCTGAGGTTGGTTTTCGTAATAAAATTTGATAAATATATGTTTAGAATATATATATATATATATATATATATATATATATAGGGTAAGGTTCATGCGAGAACCACCTTATTGCGAGAACCGCGAGAACCAATGTGAACACAACCTAAAATAGCTAAAAAAACCTAAAAAAACCCTAAAAAAAACTTAACCCCCACCCCCCAAAAACCTAAACACCCCCCACCCCCCCCCCCCAAAACCTAACCCCCCACCCCCAAAAACCTAAACCCCCCTCCCCCACCCCCCAAAAACCTAAACCCCCCCACCCCCCCCCCCTCAAGCTAAAATGCTAAAAACTAAACCCCCAAAAAACCTAAAAAATATAAAAAAATCAAAAAAAAATCTAAATTTTTTTTATTTTTTTACTATTTTTTATGTTGAAATCGCTACTTTTAGTAGCCAAAAAAAAATTTTTTTTTTGGATACTAAAAGTAGCGATTTTTATATAAAAAATAGTAAAAAAATAAAAAATTTTTTTTGGGTATTCTTTAGATTTTTTTAGGTATTACTGTTTGTGTTCACACTGGTTCTCGCGGTTCTCGCAATAAAGGGTGGTTCCTAACGGATCTTTGTCCTATATATATATATATATATATATATATATATATATATATATATATTGAATTCAGATGTTTTAAGACAAGTAATTTGAATATATTTTTCTAAGTGAGACTTAAAATATATTTTTCGGAATTACAAAGGTACATGTATAAATACATCCATCATTGGGAAGGAAATACACATATAAATACCCGAAAAGTGTGAATACGGAATAGTTTCCTAACTATTTTCCCAAAACAAAAGCTAAGTTAAAATAATTAATATTATTTTAACAAGTATAATATCGAAGTAACGCAACTCAAAACACTAAACCCTAAGTCAAGGCACGGCCCGTTCGTCAAATAGACGTTAGTACGTGTAGGTCGTCGCGCAGCAGATCGAGTTTGAGGTTGACGTTACGGGATACGTACTTCTGTGAGTTCATGTCCCCCTTTTCTCTTTACTGTTTTCAGTTTTATACTTCGGGGGTGAAATACATGCGACAATTATTACAAACATTTATTTACATGGTATGGTTAGCGTAGGGAGGGTTTACTACTAGATCATGTGAGGGGTGAGTACAACACTTAAGGCCATTAATCCTCGTTGTTAGGACCGAGGGATACAAGAGTGATAGATCTATTTGGGTGTAGCGAGCCCACACCCGTGAGGCCGGGGCGGCCCATAGAGGTGACTGTGTCTTCCAGCCGAAGCCCGGTAACAAATTTGCTGAGTTTGAGTTTTCCTGCACTTTCTCACACATACCAGTGGCTTTGCAACCCATTGGTGATCTTTTTTTCCTTATTGCTACATACCGGTGACTTTTATACATACTTTACAGGTTTATACATACTCACTTTTACATGAACTCGCTCAACTTTTGTTGATTTTTCAAACTACATGTATTTCAGGAAATTAGGGGATCTGGCAAGGTATGCAATTATGTCAAGCTGCGTAAGGAATAATGATGTCAAACCGGTTTAAGAAGTGTGACCCATTCGTGGACGGGTTACAAGTCTTAAACCATGTTTTTATTTAAGTCTTTGGTTGTGTCGTATGAACACGTTTTTAAACTCATGTCATGTTGTAATTTGTTTCATGTGTCGACTTTTTAAAACAATGATGTTGTGGTAACTTTTAAAACTTAATGAATGGATGACTATCATGTGTTTTATATTCATATAGCCTTGTTGTGATTGTGCTATGGTATTAAGAAGTCACACCAAATAAACCCACGCTTCCGCAAAAGCCAGGGTGTGACATCACCCTAGCTTGATTCTTCATCATCTTGTCTATCAACCTACAACATGTATTAAAACATGATCAACTAAAATGTTGGCGAGTATACAAGTTTTATACATCGCATAATAAGAATAAAATGTTTAACGTGCTCATGTCCAACATGAATAATGCATACAAGTTACAAATATGTTAGACTAGTGTAAACTATATGTCAAACCCAAGTTTACAATGCAATCATGCCTTCCCTACATCGTCGCAACGAAGAGGGGGTTAACATGTTTTACTTAACAATACCCCAAGACTCAAGGGCGGTGTGTTAATCCTATAGCGCTATAGTTGTTAAGGTAGGTGATGTGCATGAAGTGTGCTATATTTTTTATGTATATTTTAAGCCCTTTTACACTTTTTAGCCAAGTTTTAAATTTATAAAACACGATATTTACTAACACTAAACACACATATGGGCTAGTGCACCCATCGTGCGCGTAGTAGAGTGTTGGTAAGATACCGAGGTCGTCCAAGGACACAAGAGCTTTTAGTACCGGTTTATCCTCAAAGTCTAATCAAATCAAAAGTTAGAAAAAGGTTTTAAACTAGAAAAATAAAACTAACTAAAATTTTGAAAAATAAAATAAAAATAAAAACAGATAGACAAGATGAATTACTTGGATCCGACTCGTGTGTAGTGTAACCTTTGATTATTTCCGCACTTTTGCACTTTTTAAGAGATTATCTTAGTTATTGTAGTAGACCCCTCTTTTGAAGGTGACGTTACGCTCAACCCAGTAATTTGAGTCAGCAAGGATACAATCCTAAAGGGTCGGATTATTGAAAGATAATTAATTAAGTTATTAATGCATAATGTGGTAGGCCCCTCTTTTGAAGGTGACGTTACCCTCAGCTAAGTAATCTGAGTCAGTAAGGATACAGTCCTAAGTAGCCGGGTTAAGGTTTTAATAGTAGCTTACATATGAGGGGATCAAAGAGTTTGGACCCCCGCCATCCAATACCGGTGGGTATTGAAGGAGGTCCGACTAAATTTGACCTAGGTCCTTGCATGATCTATACACTGAACAAGGCAAGACTCTTACCAAACCGTTCCCTTAACCCCCGACCAGGTAGCCAACATATCTCCATATAGGCCGTGGAGATATGAATGGTGAAAATCTTTTATTTTATATAGATAGTAAAATAATGCCAAGACACCACGGACAAACGATAAGGAAGAATCACCTTCAACATAAGAAACTAGTTATTAAAGTCATTAATACATAACCAAATAAAAAGTGCGAAAAGATTAAAAATAAAAAGTATTACACTAGACACTTGTCGTCACCAAGTGATGTAAGAGACTTAGGCAAACATGGGTTTTGATTGTCAAGAACTCTTACGATCAACTTGGATCCCGAGACGACTCACACACTCTATGATGGATGATGGATGATGGTGGTGGATGATGGTAGATGGTGGTGGTGGGTGGGTGAAGTGTGATAGAGGTGGTGTGCCAAGTGATGGTTTGCAAATGAGCCAAACACCCCGATTTATAGCCTGAATAGCAGCTCGGGCAGGGCCCCGTGTCCATTGGGCATGGCCCCGTGTCCATCCTCATTCTCTTTCTCTTTCTTCATTAATTGCAGTTTGTCTGCATGAGTTGACCATGCCCCCATGTCCGCTGAGCACGACCCCGTGTGCAGAAGCGTATCTGTACTATCAAGATTTCCCTAGATTCTTCGAATCTTAGAGTTGACCACGGCCCCGTGTCCAGTGGGCACGCCCCCGTGGTGGGTGATAGAAGCTTCTACAACTTTGTCTTTTCTACTGACACTTGGGCACGCCCCCGTGCTCACTGAGCACGGGGCGTGTTCAGCCTTCTGTTTTCTTGTTTTGCTTGGGAAGATGCTGTCGGGAGGTCGGGCATGCCACGTTTGTTCCTGAAAATTGTTTTGCTTGGGAAGATGTTTTCTTGTTTTCTTGTTATGTTAGATTTAGTTGCCTTTTTTCTTCTTTTTTTCATTTGAGCTCATTTAATCCTGAAAATACAAAAGGAAGACAAAAACACACTTTTTTCCAACATTAGTACTAAAAAGGGTTAGTTTTATGCCACAATTGATGTAATTTATATGTTGCATTTTGTGCATATCAAATACCCCCACACTTGAATCTTTGCTTGTCCTCAAGCAAAACTCTTTATAATGTAGCTTTACTCTCCCAAGTGGAATGGGTAGAAGAGAATGTTTTTGGGCTTGTCATAGAGTGTCGGGATGTCCAAGATTCTTTATTAAGTTTTATTTTTATTTATTTACAATCCTATTCGTCACGATTTATTTAAAACATTACATAAGATAAATTACTTATTAGGGCATAACATGCCTTTTTAAAATTCCATTTATATACAAGTTCACATATCTCATGGGGGATCACTCAACACTCGGCCAAAGATGTATTTTAGTGAATCACTCGAGAGCGGCATGGAACTTACTCCTACCATAGGCTGGCCAAGCAATCAATCCTCCTCCTTTTTAGCTATACACCTTTGTAAATATCAAGAGGACTTTTGGGTGAAGGGTTAGGCTTGGGCTAAAGGTAGGTGGTTGGGTTAGTGGTTAGTAAAAGGGCGAAAGGCGTAAAAAGCGTCGGTTTTTATAAAAACTTGTTATTATTTTGTAACTTTTTATTTTGATGAAGCATCTCTTTCAAACAAAGTTCTTTTTGATAGAATTGTTTGTTTATTTCTTTTGGCTTCATCATCAACATCATTTTTTTAATAAGCAAGTCATAAGAAAAAATAAAGGGTTTAAAATGAAAAAAGGGTTTAGGTGGGTAAAAAGGGTGTTTGTTTTGGGTTAGGAAATGAAAAGGTTTAGGCTCAAAGGGGTTAACTAGGGGGATTTTGCGTAGGTGGTAAAAAGAAAAATAATGGTGTAGAAATAAAAAGGGTTAGTCCTAATGCCTCCATTATTTACTTGCTTGGGTTTAAGTTGGTAAGGACTGGGAATGTATCGTCGTGGCAAGTTCTAGAGTGGTAAGAACCAAGCGGCTATTCACACAAGAAACGAAAAATGAGCATTTAGTTTAAAGATATGTATTTGTATGCTCAATAAAGGCTCAAAACTCGCTTTTTGTGGGAATAGGTTTTTATGTGATCAAGTATATATAATAAAATTTTAACTAAACTTGTCATGCCATTTCATAATTTTCTTATGTTGGTTCTTTTTATTACGACGCTATCGGTTGTAAATTTGTAAAAATATAACCTTTTTAGAACTTGAAATTCCCAAATTAAACCTAGACAAGTAAAAAAAAATGAAAAATTTTTGAAAAAAATTTGAGGTGATTAGCGGTTCCAATAGAGTTTTGTGTAAGGCTTGTAATTAGGACTTGCAAGATTCAAGGTTTTAGCATCCCCCCACACTTAAATTACACATTGTCCTCAATGTGTCCCAAAAATAAGTTTTTAGGTTGATTCAATGTGTAAAAAGGTGTGAAAAAGCAAAATTTTATGTTACTGGGCGTCTGGACATGGCCCCGTGGTGTCCGGGCACGAGCCCGTGTTCAGATCGCCAGTAACAGAAATTAGAAAAAAGAAACAGAAGCCTGGGCACGGGGGCGTGTTCAATGAGCACGCCCCGTGTCCAGTTACCTGAACTGGGCATTTTCTGCAGATTGTGCAGCACAGGGCCGTGGCGAGTGGGCACGACCCGTGCTGAACTTGCTGTAATGAAGAAAAACTTGTCGGGTGGCCCTGTTTTTGTGCATGGGGTGCTGGTTCAAGTTTCCCTTGGTATCCTTCACCATCCCGAGTGTGTTTTATCCATTACAACATCATCCAAACACCAAATTAACTAAAACCGTCACTCATTAAAACATAGAGAGAAATTACATAATATTCCTAATAAGTTAAAATTCTAGATAAATAGGTCAAAAGAAGCATAAGAAGTCTAAATCAAGAAGTTCTAGCCTAAAATTTATTCTATTAGCAAAATTTCCGAAAAGATAATTCTCTCGGTTGGAAGCGGATTGAAGAACTTCTTCCTCCGGACATGGGTTCCTCACACGTCGGCGAGCCATTCTTCTATCTCCCTTGGGAGAAGGAAGGCGGGCTCATTGGCATCGGTTTGAGGGGGTGTAACTTCCACCGGGACTTCTTGCAAATTTTCAAAAGAAGGCTCCGCGGGAATGTCATCCCATCCGGTGGGGTTGTTGACTCCTAGTGCTAGGTTCCAATCCTCTTGAGGGAGGATGGGTTCCATAAGAGGTGTCACAAGAATATTCAACCCCTGGTGCAAGAGGTTGATTTCTTGAAAACTGTTTTCTAGCCCCACCGTAAGATAATTTATGCGATCTAACGGGGACCTCCTCTACCGAAGTCATCTCATCAAGAGGTTCACGTAATGCCATTACGTAGCGTACGAGAGTTGCTTCAATTGAAGACCTTCTTACCCTTCGACTATTTCTGGAATGTGCAGAAGAGGTTCCACTGTTTTGACTTGACATTCTACAAAAACAAACCAAAAATAGTTCATTTTGATGAAATAGTAAATTGGCCACGGCCCCATGCTCAATGTGCACGGCCCCGTGTTCACCTTTCTGCAGATTTTTGGAACAAGGAAGAATCTTGGAGTTTTAAATTATTTTTCAAACTTAAGAAGCACTTTTGAGCAGAAATAACTTAAAACAATGTTGTATAACTCATTTTTAACAAGATTCCTTGAACAAAAACCCAACAAACCTTACAATAAAGCTTGGAATCATGGTGATCTCATGCTTCAATGGAGTTGTTGAGGTGAGAAAAATGAAGAAGAAAGTAATGGATAAAAGAGGAAAGGACAATATGGTTGTTGAGAACCTTCTTTAGAAAATACCTAGAATGGTATATGTGATATCCCAACAAATCTCTGTCCCTGGAATGGTCCAAATGTGCAGGATTCTTGGCTGCATTTATAGAAAATGACAGGACGCTAGACATGGCCCCATGTCGGCTGAACACGGCCCCGTGTATAGACAATATCCTGACACATTTTGTCTGTATTCTGACAAAAAGTCAGAAAAGAATCTTTTGGTGGACACGGGGGCGTGTTGACCTGGGCACGGCCCCGTGTCTAGAGGCTGTTTATGAAGTTTCGTCTATTTCTAAGGAACTTATCCGGATCGGGGGGTTCCTTACTGGATGGAACAACCCCAAAGTGCCTGAGATACCTTAATTGCTCTAGATTAAGACGAGAACGTAAGAGGTTGTCGGTGAGGGTGATTCCGATGCTAAATGTAGGTGGACAAGTCCAACCCTTTCCCGGGCTCTCGTTAAAGAAGGTGTATGCCGAATCGCTCAGGTCTATGTATGCACCGAACGAAGTCGATGGAGAGTCCTTCACGGCACAATCGACACAGGGACGACTATCGCCCAAGTCTTTGCTAGAGTTAAAGGTAATATCAGGAACAACGAAGTTGTTTTTATTCGAATGCGATCCCAACAATTCTTCTTGGGTATTGTCTTGAGATAAACTAATGAAATCCATCTTAAGTTCTTTTAAACATTTAAGAATTAGATCTTCTAATTGAAATAGTTCATCAAGAAGCATTTCTCCTAGAAGGTCCGGTTGAGAGCATTCGAGGGAGAGATAGGGATTATTTTTACTTTCGCCCCTCTTAAGGCTACAGGAAAACAATGGGTCTATATAATGGGGCTTATAATTTAGAAAATAACATTCTAATTCTTTATGAGGGCCTCCACATATTTGACACCACGTACCATAAGAGTGCTGAAAGTAAAAAGTATCAGTATCACTCATGTTTATGTTAGAAATTACCAACCGTCGGGATCTTACGGTTCTGTTTTCAGTAACTGAAACTTGGGAACAGGGCGTGTTGAGTGGGCACGGCCTAGTGTTCAGCTTACTGTCTGACTTAAAACAGGATTGCCAGTTCCAAAGATTGGGCACGGGGCGTGTTCAGCGGGCACGGCCCGTGTTGAGTTCTGCAGAAGCTGAAAAATTAAGAAAATCCTAAAAAAAAAAAACAGAAAAATTAAAAAAAACGATTAGGCCGTTGATTCCTAACTTTCTTAAAATCCTTGTGTCCCCGACAACGGCGCCAAAAACTTGATGTGTGTGAAGTGTGCAATATTTTTTATGTATATTTTAAGCCCTTTTACACTTTTTAGCCAAGTTTTAAATTTATAAAACACGATATTTACTAACACTAAACACACATATGGGCTAGTGCACCCATCGTGAGCGTAGTATAGTGTTGGTAAGATACCGAGGTTGTCCAAGGACACAAGAGCTTTTAGTAACGGTTTATCCTCAACGTCTAATCAAATCAAAAGTTAGAAAAAGGTTTTAAACTAGAAAAATAAAACTAACTAAAATGCTGAAAAATAAAATAAAAATAAAAACAGATAGACAAGATGAATCACTTGGATCCGACTCGTGTGTAGTGTAACCTTTGATTATTTCCGCACTTTTGCACTTTTTATGAGATTATCTTAGTTATTGTAGTAGGCCCCTCTTTTGAAGGTGACATTACCCTCAACCCATTTGTTTGAGTCAGCAAGGATACAATCCTAAAGGGTCGGATTATTGAAAGATAATTAATTAAGTTATTAATGCATAATGTGGTAGGCCCCTCTTTTGAAGGTGACGTTACCCTCGGCTAAGTAGTTTGAGTCAGCAGGGATACAGTCCTAAGTAGCCAGGTTAAGGTTTTAATAGTAGCTTACATATGAGGGGATCAGAGAGTTTGGACCCCCGCCATCCAATACCGGTGGGTATTGAAGGAGGTCCTACTAAATTTGACCCAGGTCCTTGCAGGATATATACATTGAACAAGGCAAGACTCTTACCAACCCGTTCCCTTAACCCCCGACCAGGTAGCCAACATATCTCCATATAGATCGTGGAGATATGAATGGTGAAAAACTTTTATTTTATATAGACAGTAAAATAATGCCAAGACACCACGAACAAACGATAAGGAAGAATCACCTTCAACATAAGAAGCTAGTTATTAAAGTCATTAATACATAACTAAATAAAAAGTGCGAAAATATTAAAAATAAAAAGTATTACACAAGACACTTGTCTTCACCAAGTGATGTAAGAGACTTAGGCAAACATGGCTTTTGATTGTCAAGAACTCTTACGATCAACTTGGATCCCGAGACGACTCACACACTCTATGATGGATAATGGATGATGGTGGTGGATGATGGTGTTGTGATGGTGGTGGTGGGTGGGTGAAGTGTGATAGAGGTGGTGTGCCAAGTGATGGTTTGCAAATGAGCCAAGCACTCCTATTTATAGCCTGAACAGCAGCTCGGGCACGGCCCCATGTCCATCCTCCTTCTCTTTTTTCATTAATTGCAGTTTGTCTGCAGTAGTTGACCACGCCCCCGTGTCTGCTGAGCACGACCCCGTGTGCAGAAGCGTATCTGTGCTATCAAGATTTCCCTAGATTCTGCGAATCTTAGAGTTGACCACGGCCCCGTGTCCAGTGGGCTCGCCCCCGTGGTGGGTGATGGAAGCTTCTACAACTTTGTCTTTTCTGCTGACACTTGGGCATGCCCCCGTGCTCACTGAGCACGGGGCGTGTTCAGCCTTCTGTTTTCTTGTTTTGCTTGGGAAGATGTTGTCAGGAGGTCGGGCATGCGACGTTTGTTCCTTTTCTTTGTATTTATGTTAGATTTAGCTTCCTTTTTGCCTCTTTTGTTTGAGCTCATTTAATCCTGAAAATACAAAAGGAAGACAAAAACACACTTTTTCCAACATTAGTACTAAAAAAGGGTTAGTTTTATGCCACAATTGATGTAATTTATATGTTGCATTTTGTGCACATCAGTAGGCTAGCAAAGTTAATGAGCATATAGACACAATGTATACATAGCATATGAGATTAACAAGTATCACATGTTTTCACGTTTAAAATGTGGATAAAGTTTGATTTTGAATAAACAAGTCTCAAGTGTTGCGTGTTTTTGTATAATGTACATGTTGCACCCAAAGTGTTTAAAATGAGAATGGGATTGAATATACTCACATTTTTGCGCAGGGGATACACGTAAACTGCGAGCGGAGTTGGCGAAGTCTCGAGATTATGCTGAAATGTTAAACAAGAGTATAAGGCTACTGATGTGAAAGTGTGTTGGATCAGATTGTTGAAATACGTGAAACAAAAAAAGTTGGTACGAACGGACTATTGTTTAACGGGCTTATACTGATCCAACGGGCTGTTTCAGTGCGATACTGTGACAACTGGCACAAAACCGGCAATTTCCGTACTATTTTAAATAATTATTTATTTCTGGCAGTTATGTGCTTAAACGTCAACATTATATGCTTACTTGCTTTACATATGAATTCATGCATGTTTTATAATTCAGTTATCGCATTGTGCATTACATTAAGCGTTGCATCGGAACGACTAGTAAACTCACCGATAAGACAAGCTGCGTCAGCATGACTGCAGAATACAATTAGACAATAGATTTAGGGCCTAGATGTAGGTCCAACATCAAAAATACATTAAAACCCAAGTGCAGGAACAAGGGTTACCATAAACTTTCCGTACGCTAAAACAAGCCCTAAAAAGTACCCGAAACGCACTTTAAATGCAGAATTCTATAGAAAATCTGCAAAAAAGCATTTAAATAATAAAATAACATGCAAAATTTATGTTTAAGTGTCCAGAATAACTTGTAAAGTAATGGGAATGTAAAGTGTCACAAAAGGTACTTCATACCTTGTGAAAATGCACTATTTAGCACTTTAACGAACCGATAACCGAACGAATAACCGGACACTACCCAAAACACCAAAAATAGACTAGAAGCATTGTTTTTATGATTTATAGCTAGTTGTGGTGATAAAACACCTTAAAACTCATAAGAACACATAAACATACTTAATTTCATCTTAAACCTTCTAACTTACACTTATAACCATTAACTTCCAAATTTTACAATTTACCCCCTTCATTTGTAACTGGTCCCAACATGGCCCACACCCACTTTCCATTATAATATTCATATGTGATGTCTAGATATGGGACATGGAAACCATTGGTTAATGCTATGTTGAAAGTTATAAGTTAAGACCATAAGTTCACTACTCATTATCACATTTCAAAATTTTCATCATCTTTTTCCTCCCCTCTTCTCTAATCTACGCTACACCACACCCATCCTACATCCACCATTTTCACTCATAAACCAAGCAATCTAAGGTGATACGAAGGTGAAGGAAGGTGATCTAAGGAAGCTGCAAGTGATCGAAGTTGAAGGACCTTCTTGTTGAACTTTTAAGCTCTCATCTTCTTCAATCTTCATCTTCTTCTTGTTTGTGCCACTTCCCTAGCCACCAGAGCTAGTAGTAAGCCTTCTAAACACTATTTTACTTCATGTTATTAGTATGTACAACTCACACCATCAAAGAACCTAAACTTTAAAAGATGGTAACATGAAGATCTAATATAATCTAAGTGAAATTACATAATATTCCTAATAAGTTAAAATTCTAGATAAATAGGTCAAAAGAAGCATAAGAAGTCTAAATCAAGAAGTTCTAGCCTAAAATTTATTCTATTAGAAAAATTTCCGAAAAGATAATTCTCTCGGTTGGAAGCGGCTGGAAGAACTTCTTCCTCCGGACATGGGTTCCTCACACGTCGGCGAGCCATTCTTCTATCTCCCTTGGGAGAAGGAAGGCGGGCTCATTTGCATCGGTTTGAGGGGGTGTAACTTCCACCGGGACTTCTTGCAAATTTTCAAAAGAAGGCTCCACGGGAATGTCATCCCATCGGGTGGGGTTGTTGACTCCTAGTGCTAGGTTCCAATCCTCTTGAGGGAGGATGGGTTCCATAACAGGTGTCACAAGAATATTCAACCTGTTGGGATTGAACCCTACCAGAGGAACAGATAATGTAAAGCAAAAACCGGATCACATCAGAGGACTACAATAACCAGCAGTTTACTCTTTGCTTTCCCCTTGACAGTGGTATTCTAACAGCTGATGGATCTTAAGTACTGCTCATTACAACAACTGATGAACCAAACACTGATGAAACTCTAAAGACTGCTGAAGACAAACACTGTTGATCTATCTACTGCTGTTTCCTAAGTACTGCTAAAGACACAAGCACTGCCCACTCAAAGACTGATCACCTTTGAAGAAAGCACTGAAGTTCAACATCAGTGCTCAGGCTACAACAGTGGAACGTGAAGCAGTTGTTATCTCTTGTCTTGAATTGTACTGATAATCAGATGTTGCATGTCAGTAGTTTGTTTAGAACAGTGTATATAGGTTGTTAGTTTGTTAGATGTCACTATCATGGTGACGTCAGCTAAGATGCTTTAGTGGTTTGGTTTGCCTATAAATGGAGCGGTACTCTGTACTGTTACATTTGATCATTTTGAGTGAGTTCTTCTCCTCAATTCAATCATTTCATCTTGTGCAACCAACTTTGGGGTATCAGGCTGAGGGGGAGCTTAGTTCCGTAAAAATGATGTAAACATTTGCTTTGCATCTCAATCATTCAACTTAATGAAAAGCATTTGTTTATCAAACTATTTCTCTCTTTGGTTGTGTTTACAAAGTTTGTATCCATTTCTGCTGCACTTTACATAATTTCATATATTTTGAATGTTCATTTTATACAAACAAACACAATCATGACAGCCTCCGATCCTAACAATTGTATCAGAGCTTGGACAGTCAAATTCGATCTAACAATCAATTTGACATAACAGTTCAGCTCAAAATTCATTGATACTAAGGTTGATTGTATTTAGTTGAAAAACATAGCAACGAGAAATCATGTTCAAAATGATGGATCAGATACTCTGTAAAACAACCAAGATGTCATATGACACACAAACTTCACATAACAAGTGATATCATGCGTAAAACACCTGTAGTGCTCAGATTTGGAAATATGTCTGATAACTATGGTATAATCTCTTTATTTTACAAAACTGATTTCAGTTGTTGTTATGAGGGTTGTGATGTTTTTCTCATGACTGCTGCTAAGGTGTTTACCTCATGACAACAAAAATATATGTTCGGATGATAACATTAGAGCTTTTGTTAGCATAAAAAGAGGAAAATTAAAACTTTAGCTATTTAGATCTTATGTATTGAAAAACAGGTTGAAAATCCTCTAAAAGGACCAAAAATCAACTATGTTAAAAATACATTAAGAAAATCAGCAGTCAAAATATCCAGATCATGAGTAATGTGGAATTTGGCATAAGCAAGTGCAAAAATGTCCAAATCTCTCAAAACATTGCTGAAAATGATTTTAGATTGAGTATTCTTTCCTTGAAAACCTTCCAGTAAAAGTTTCAATACTCTTCTATGGAAAGGGTAAAAAGAGAAAGAAGAAAAATTACAAAAACTCAAAAGTGTGTTTATCTCAAAACTTTTGAATTCGAAAGAAAAGAGTATAAACCCAAAACACTTAAGAGTCCACAGGCTAATCCTACAAAAGGAAAACCAAAAAATAGATCTGCATTTTTGGTCAAACATAATGTCATCAATCAACCATGCTCAATCACTGTATCAGGGAAGTTCAGGTAACAAAAGTATCTCCAGATATTTTTTCAATAAAGAGGAATAGGCCAAATTTCTCAGAAGTTATTCACATGGTAATAAGGTTCACAAAGAACTTTCAAAACCTTTGTGAACGGGCTCCTCATGGTAACAATCAACTGACAAGGAAATGGTACCAAACAGTTGTTACAGGACTTTGGTTCAAACCACTGACCATTGTCCTAAGCTTGAGAATGAAATGATCTTGACCTTATTCGAAGTTACTTTAACTTTTGAGACACACCAGATCTAATTGATTTTATTATCAGAAAACTTTTACTCTTTTTCTCTGTAAAGTTTCCTTCAAATAAAACAGGATATATTATTTTTTTCTTTAAGAATGATATACTTTGCACTTTTACTTGTTTTTTATAGTAAAAGTTCAATCACCTGTTGGGATATATAATCCTTTTATTTTTGCATAGGGTGATATACTCCTTGATAATGAATCAAAAGGAGATGGTGAAATAGTTAGGGTCATTTCAAACTCAAGTTTCCATCTCATATCAAAGTTGATTGTTAACAAATTTCAAACATCTGGTTGCTCAAGTTTTACTCTAAGTTCTCAAAAGGAATACTAAAACACAAAATGGGTGATCAAAGGTAAATGTGATGATCATCTGGGATACTCAACCACTGTCAAAATCTATAGAA
Organism: Helianthus annuus; assembly: GCF_002127325.2. Taxonomy (NCBI): domain Eukaryota; kingdom Viridiplantae; phylum Streptophyta; class Magnoliopsida; order Asterales; family Asteraceae; genus Helianthus; species Helianthus annuus. The sequence continues at coordinate 63,928,190 of NC_035435.2, forward strand.
GTGTTCAAAACTTGAAATAGATAAGTGGAAAAACCTGAATGCAAGGGCCAGAAATTTTTCTACATTAAAATCCCTGTAAACCCTGTTGATATGATTAATTCTGATAAATTAGCATCTAAAATGTGTTTGTCAAGAATTTGATTCTGCAGGTAACTCACATTCACCATCAACAGATGTTGGACGTGATACTAAAATCATTTCCATCATCAGAGCAGCAGATGTACAAAACAGCTGTTAAAGCTCATCCACTGATGAACAAACAGTGTTTGACCAAAATCCAGTATCTCATTCATCCATCATCACTTGACATCAGACACCACTTTGTGGGGGATTGTTATGAAAAAGGTTTGATTTCTCTGCATCATGTCCATCCTAAAGATCAGTTGGCAGATGTACAAACCTAAGAATTTGATACATCTACCTTTGAAAACTTCATCTCTAGGATTGGAATGCTAAACATGGATCAAAGCAAGTTATCTTGTACTCCATGTGTAAATAGCGTCAAAATGTTTTCAGAAAATCAAAATAAAGCCTTAAAAATAGTTAAAATTGAATTTTTTTCTTTCAATAAGTCTCTAAAGTCTGATGAAACCATTATTTCCAAAACACAAGCAGAGGTTCCTGAGCAGAATTTAGCAGCAAACACTGCTCCTCGGGTATCTGCTGCTGAGCCCACTGCTCAAGGTGATCACAGCAGCAAAACAACTGTTGTGAAACCCACATCTAAATCCACCAAATCAAAAGAAAATTAAAAAACCCCCAAAACCTACAATAAAGGCAACTCTGGAAGATGATATCCCAGATCAACTGCCAGTGACAACACAAAAGTCACTATAAACCACTGCTGCTACTTCCTCACAGCAGATGGTAGAAAGGTCTCAACCCATGCCTCAAAATCCTCCTGCTTCTTCTCAAAAAGAACAGGTTGTAAGAACAGGGACACCAAATTATGATGCTCTGGAATCACTTGATTTCGTCATCCTCAGTCCACTGCCTGGGGCAAATTCACTTTCAACTCCCATCATCATTTCACAAATACCAACATCAATAATGACCATGTTGCATGCTTTGGATATAACTCAGACATAAATCAGTTCCTCTCAACCACCTATCACTGAGAGTATACTCCAACAAGTGACTGAGTCTGATGCTTATACCTCTGCTATCCCAGCAACAACTGAGGAGGTTACACCCCTTGAGTTACAAGTAACTCTTGGTGGTAATTCAAGTGAAGCAGCTACTACAAGTGCTGAACCCACTGGTTTGCACTTGGACAGTAGTTTCATCAATAAGACTTCCTTGGAGGCAATTCCTTCCAAAGCACCTTTGACACCCACCAGTGGATCTGTTTTGACCACTGGGAACATCAAAAGGTTGTCAAGTGTTGAAGGAAGAAGACCTCAGTACCAAGAAAAAGGGGCATCAGTGGTTAATGTTTGGAATACACTCCCTACCTCAACCACTGATAAAACCACTGCTAGTGGGAAATCAGATGATCCCATTAAATTGGGTGATGGTTTAAGGTACCTAGAATTGACGGATAGAATTGAGAAACTGGATACCTCTGTTGCAGAAATCTAAGAAATGTTGCATCAGTTGTTGAAAGTACAATGGTGCAACCCACTGCTGTTCCAACTCAAGCACTTGCTCCACGACAAGCACCTGCTGCAAATGAGCTATGGAATTTATTTCAACCCCTGCACTTATCTTCGAAAGAGTTGATGATGCCAAAAAGGGGGAGAAAATGACTCTGAGGAAAATCTCTCAGTAACTTTTGCTGAAACATCTGTCAAAGAAAAGGAAAAGGGAGGTGATGAAACCCTGAAATTTCAAGCAGATGATGAAGATACACAAATGAGGATCGTTCAAAGTCAAGTCAATTCAGCTGGTCTCAAAACCACTGCTGATATTAAAAAGGGTAAGGGATGAGAGCAGAGCTTTGATTGAGAAAAAGATAGTTCTGCAAAAAGAAAAAAAAAAGAGGTTGGTACTTCATTAAAAAAGAGTCCTGTTAGAAAAACAAGGCAATCAACCACCACAGCTTCTAAAACTAAGCCAGTTACTATTTCAACCACAACTCCTGTTCCCACAAAATCACTTGCACCTCCACCATTAACACACACCACAACCACTGCCATCCTTACTAAATCAACCACTGCCACATCTAAAACATCATCATCATCATCACAAACACCACCTGCGGCCATCCTTTATCAAAGAAGGAAACAAAGCAGATGGATGCAGAAATACCAAAAGAAGACCAAGCTTCAGAGAAATATATCATAAAAATGGTTCTTCAGACACTTAGAGCAGAACTACAAGAAACAGCAAAATCTCAAGACACTGCTCAAAGTTGTCATTACCAGGCATCATTCTAACAAACTCATCATTCAAATAAATCTCTCCCAAGAAACCCATTGGATTCAAAAATACTAAAGTGGATGTCTGATCAAAAGACCCACATATTGACTTTGCTCAGATCCAATGGTGAAGTGAAGCATATATCAAGGGAAACAACACTTGGCCTGGGTGCTGAAGATTTGCAAGATCTCCTTGAGCTTACACTGTGCAGGGATGAGGGTGATAAGGATTCCATGAACTTTGAATTACAATTCAAAGGTCAAGTAAGGGAACTCTTGATGAGAAATAAAGGTCCTGAATAATGAAGGGTTTTGGCATTATCTGTTCCAGGGGGAGATTGTTGGGATTGAACCCTACCAGAGGAACATATAATGTAAAGCCAAAACCGGATCACATCAGAGGACTACAATAAGCAGCAGTTTACTCTTTGCTTTCCCCTTGACAGTGGTATTCTAACAGCTGATGGATCTTAAGTACTGCTTATTACAACAACTGATGAACCAAACACTGATGAAACTCTAAAGACTGCTGAAGACAAACACTGTTGATCTATCTACTGCTGTTTCCTAAGTACTGCTGAAGACACAAGCACTGCCCACTCAAAGACTGATCACCTTTGAAGAAAGCACTGAAGTTCAACATCAGTGCTCAGGCTACAACAGTGGAACGTGAAGCAGTTGTTATCTCTTGTCTTGAATTGTACTGATAATCAGATGTTGCATGTCAGTAGTTTGTTTAGAACAGTGTATATAGGTTGTTAGTTTGTTAGATGTCACTATCATGGTGACGTCAGCTAAGATGCTTCAGTGGTTTGGTTTGCCTATAAATGGAGCGGTACTCTGTACTGTTACATTTGATCGTTTTGAGTGAGTTCTTCTCCTCAATTCAATCCTTTCATCTTGTGCAACCAACTTTGGGGTATCAGGCTGAGGGGGAGCTTAGTTCCGTAAACATGCTGTAAACATTTGCTTTGTATCTCAATCATTCAACTTAATGAAAAGCATTTGTTTATCAAACTGTTTCTCTCTTTGGTTGTGTTTACAAAGTTTGTATCAATTTCTGCTGCACTTTACATAATTTCATATATTTTGAATGTTCATTTTATACAAACAAACACAATCATGACAGCCTCCGATCCTAACACAACCCCTGGTGCAAGAGGTTGATTTCTTGAAAACTGTTTTCTAGCCCCACCGTAAGATAATTTATGCGATCTAACGGGGACCTCCTCTACCGAAGTCATCTCATCAAGAGCTTCACGTAATGCCATTACGTAGCGTACGAGAGTTACTTCAATTGAAGACCTTCTTACCCTTCGACTGTTTCTGGAATGTGCAGAAGAGGTTCCACTGTTTTGACTTGACATTCTACGAAAACAAACCAAAAATAGTTCATTTTGATGAAATAGTAAATTGGACACGGCCCCATGCTCAATGAGCACGGCCCCGTGTTCACCTTTCTGTAATTTTTTGGAACAAGGAATCTTGGAGTTTTAAATTATTTTTCAAACTTAAGAAGCACTTTTGAGCAGAAATAACTTAAAACAATGTTGTATAACTCATTTTTAACAAGATTCCTTGAACAAAAACCCAACAAACCTTACAATAAAGCTTGGAATCATGGTGATCTCATGCTTCAATGGAGGTGTTGAGGTGAGAAAATGAAGAAGAAAGTAATGGATAAAAGAGGAAAGGACAAGATGGTTGTTGAGAACCTTCTTTTAGAAAATACCTAGAATGGTATGTGTGATATCCCAACAAATCTCTGTCCCTGGAATGGTCCAAATGTGCAGGATTCTTGGCTGCATTTATAGAAAACGACAGGACGCTAGACATGGCCCCATGTCGGCTGAACACGGCCCCGTGTGCAGACAATATCCTGACACATTTTGTCCGTATTCTGACAAAAAGTCAGAAAAGAATCTTTTGGTGGACACGGGGGCGTGTTGACCTGGGCACGGCCCCGTGTCTAGAGGCTGTTTATGAAGTTTCGTCTATTTCTAAGGAACTTATCCGGATCGGGGGGTTCCTTACTGGATGCAACAACCCCAAAGTGCCTGAGATACCTTAATTTCTCTAGATTAAGACGAGAACGTAAGAGGTTGTCGGTGAGGGTGATTCCGATGCTGAATGTAGGTGGACAAGTCCAACCCTTTCCCGGGCTCTCGTTAAAGAAGGTGTATGCCGAATCGCTAAGGTCTATCTATGCACCGAACGAAGTCGATGGAGAGTCCTTCACGGCACAATCGACACAGGGACAACTACCGCCCAAGTCTTTGCTAGAGTTAAAGGTAATATCAGGAACAACGAAGTTGTTTTTATTCGAATGCGATCCCAACAATTCTTCTTGGGTATTGTCTTGAGATAAACTAATGAAATCCATCTTAAGTTCTTCTAACCATTTAAGAATTAGATCTTCTAATTGAAATAGTTCATCAAGAAGCATTTCTCCTAGAAGGTCCGGTTGAGAGCATTCGAGGGAGAGATACGGATTATTTTTACTTTCGCCCCTCTTAAGGCTACAGGAAAACAATGGGTCTATATAATGGGGCTTATAATTTAGAAAATAAAATTCTAATTCTTTATGAGGGCCTCCACATATTTGACACCACGTACCATAAGAGTGCCGAAAGTAAAAAGTATCAGTATCACTCATGTTTATGTCAGAAATTACCAACCGTCGGGATCTTACGGTTCTGTTTTCAGTAACTGAAACTTGGGCACGGGGCGTGTTGAGTGGGCACGGCCCGTGTTGAGTTCTACAGAAGCTGAAAAATTAAGAAAATCCTAAAAAAAAAACAGAAAAATTAAAAAAAACGATTAGGCGGTTGATTCCTAACTTTCTTAAAATTCTTGTGTCCCCGGCAACGGCGCCAAAAAGTTGATGTGCGTGAAGTGTGCAATATTTTTTATGTATATTTTAAGCCCTTTTACACTTTTTAGCCAAGTTTTAAATTTATAAAACACGATATTTACTAACACTAAACACACATATGGGCTAGTGCACCCATCGTGAGCGTAGTATAGTGTTGGTAAGATACCGAGGTTGTCCAAGGACACAAGAGCTTTTAGTACCGGTTTATCCTCAACTTCTAATCAAATCAAAAGTTAGAAAAAGGTTTTAAACTAGAAAAATAAAACTAACTAAAATGCTGAAAAATAAAATAAAAATAAAAACAGATAGACAAGATGAATCACTTGGATCCGACTCGTGTGTAGTGTAACCTTTGATTATTTCCGCACTTTTGCACTTTTTATGAGACTATCTTAGTTATTGTAGTAGGCCCCTCTTTTGAAGGTGACATTACCCTCAACCCAGTAGTTTGAGTCAGCAAGGATACAATCCTAAAGGGTCAGATTATTGAAAGATAATTAATTAAGTTATTAATGCATAATGTGGTAGGCCCCTCTTTTGAAGGTGACATTACCCTCGGCTAAGTAGTCTGAGTCAGCAGGGATACAGTCCTAAGTAGCTGGGTTAAGGTTTTAATAGTAGCTTACATATGAGGGGATCAGAGAGTTTGGACCCCCGCCATCCAATACCGGTGGGTATTGAAGGAGGTCCTACTAAATTTGACCCAGATCCTTGCAGGATATATACATTGAACAAGGCAAGACTCTTACCAAACCGTTCCCTTAACCCCCGACCAGGTAGCCAACATATCTCCATATAGATCGTGGAGATATGAATGGTGAAAATCTTTTATTTTATATAGACAGTAAAATAATGCCAAGACACCACGGACAAACGATAAGGAAGAATCACCTTCAACATAAGAAGCTAGTTATTAAAGTCATTAATACATAACCAAATAAAAAGTGCGAAAAGATTAAAAATAAAAAGTATTACACAAGACACTTGTCTTCACCAAGTGATGTAAGAGACTTAGGCAAACATGGCTTTTGATTGTCAAGAACTCTTACGATCAACTTGGATCCCGAGATGACTCACACACTCTATGATGGATAATGGATGATGGTGGTGGATGATGGTGTTGTGATGGTGGTGGTGGGTGGGTGAAGTGTGATAGAGGTGGTGTGCCAAGTGATGGTATGCAAATGAGCCAAGCACTCCTATTTATAGCCTGAACAGCAGCTCGGGCATGGCCCCATGTCCAGCCTCCTTCTCTTTCTTCATTAATTGCAGTTTGTCTGCATTAGTTAACCACGCCCCCGTGTCCGCTGAGCACGACCCCGTGTGCAGAAGCGTATCTGTACTATCAAGATTTCCCTAGATTCTGCGAATCTTAGAGTTGACCACGGCCCTCCTGTCCAGTGGGCTCGCCCCCGTGGTGGGTGATGGAAGCTTCTACAACTTTGTCTTTTCTGCCGACACTTGGGCATGCCCCCGTGCTCACTGAGCACGGGGCGTGTTCAGCTTTCTGTTTTCTTGTTTTGCTTGGGAAGATGTTGTCGGGAGGTCGGGCATGCCACGTTTGTTCCTTTTCTTTATATTTATGTTAGATTTAGCTTCCTTTTTGCCTCTTTTGTTCATTTGAGCTCATTTAATCCTGAAAATACAAAAGGAAGACAAAAACACACTTTTTCCAACATTAGTACTAAAAAAGGGTTAGTTTTATGCCACAATTGATGTAATTTATATGTTGCATTTTGTGCACATCAGTAGGCTAGCAAAGTTAATGAGCATATAGACACAATGTATACATAGCATATGAGATTAACAAGTATCACATGTTTTCATGTTTAAAATGTGGATAAAGTGTGATTTTGAATAAACAAGTCTCAAGTGTTGCGTGTTTTTGTATAATGTACATGTTGCACCCAAAGTGTTTAAAATGAGAATGGGATTGAGTATACTCACAGTTTTGCGCAGGGGATACACGTAAACTGCGAGCAGAGTTGGCGAAGTCTCGAGATTATGCTGAAATGTTAAACAAGAGTATAAGGCTACTGATGTGAAAGTGTGTTGGATCAGATTGTTGAAATACGTGAAACAAAACAAGTTGGTACGAACGGACTATTGTTTAACGGGCTTATACTGATCCAACGGGCTGTTTCAGTGCGATACTGTGACAACTGGCACAAAGCCGACAATTTCCATACTATTTTAAATAATTATTTATTTCTGGCAGTTATGTGCTTAAACGTCAACATTATATGCTTACTTGCTTTACATATGAATTCATGCATGTTTTATAATTCAGTTATCGCATTGTGCATTACATTAAGCGTTGCATCGGAACGACTAGTAAACTCACCGATAAGACAAGCTGCGTCAGCATGACTGCAGAATACAATTAGAAAATAGATTTAGGGCCTAGATGTAGGTCCAACATCAAAAATACATTAAAACCCAAGTGCAGGAACAAGGGTTACCATAAACACTTTCCGTACGCTAAAACAAGCACTAAAAAGTACCCGAAACGCACTTTAAATGCAGAATTCTGTAGAAAATCAGCAAAAAAGCATTTAAATATAATAACATGCAAAATTTATGTTTAAGTGTCCAGAATAACTTGTAAAGTAATGGGAATGTAAAGTGTCACAAAAGGTACTTCATACCTTGTGAAAATGCACTATTTAGCACTTTAACGAACCGATAACCGAACGAATAACCGGACACTACCCAAAACACCAAAAATAGACTAGAAGCATTGTTTTTATGATTTATAGCTAGTTGTGGTGATAAAACACCTTAAAACTCATAAGAACACATAAACATACTTAATTTCATCTTAAACCTTCTAACTTACACTTATAACCTTTAACTTCCAAATTTTACAATTTACCCCCCTTCATTTGTAACTGGTCCCAACATGGCCCACACCCACTTTCCATTATAATATTCATATGTGATGTCTAGATATGGGACATGGAAACCATTGGTTAATGCTGTGTTGAAAGTTATAAGTTATAAGTTAAGACCATAAGTTCACTACTCATTATCACATTTCAAAATTTTCATCATCTTCTTCCTCCCCTCTTCTCTAATCTACGGCTACACCACACCCATCCTACATCCACCATTTTCACTCATAAACCAAGCAATCTAAGGTGATACGAAGGTGAAGGAAGGTGATCTAAGGAAGCTGCAAGTGATCGAAGTTGAAGGACCTTCTTTTGGAACTTTTAAGCTCTCATCTTCTTCAATCTTCATCTTCTTCTTGTTTGTGCCACTTCCCTAGCCACCAGAGCTAGTAGTAAGCCTTCTAAACACTATTTTACTTCATGTTATTAGTATGTACAACTCACACCATCAAAGAACCTAAACTTTAAAAGATGGTAACATGAAGATCTAATATAATCTAAGTGAAAATGAGTTGTTTTGAAGTTATTTGATGTATGTTATGAAGTTGTGAATGTTGAATCTTGTGTTTTTAGTTAGATCCATCCTTTTAAAGCTTGTTAGAAGCTTAGATCTAACAAGTTTAAGCATGGATCTTGAAAGATCCATGGTTAAACTTGAAGATGAACTTGAAAAGTCTTTATGTAAACTTGGAAAATGGTTTTTAAAGCATGTTCTCATGATATTGAAGTAACTAAGTTTATGGATGAACAACTTATGAAACTAAGTTCATAAAAAGTTTGTGAAAAGTTCATCAAGAAGATTATTTTTGAAAGAATCAAGTATGTTAAGTGTAGATCTAAAAGACTACATGTTTTTACAAAATAATCAAGTTCATATTAGGGTTTTTATATGATGAAATTAGTGTATGTAACTTGTGAAATTGTTAGAAATTGATTTTTGGTAATGAAAAGAAAATAAACACATGTTTTGAAAACAGGGAAACCTCCATTTTTAGGGGAAACTATGCCAAAATTTTACTAATAAGTTTTGACACTTAGAAAAATATAATAAGTTTTGTTGAAACTTATTCCCCAAAAATTCACTTAAAAATATTTACTAAGGTTTCCTAATTTTTGTACAAAATTTCAAGTAAAAAATAGGGATTTCTCAAGGTTAAAATTCAATATTAAGTATGTATATTTTTAGGGAAAAATATATATATTTAGTTGTCACCAAATTTTGTGCTAAGTGTATATTATGTGTATTATATGTAGTAGTGTCTTAGGAACTTGAAAATACACTAAATACTCCTAAGGAGTATAAATACCAAAATACACATAAAAATATACAAGGAAATATTTATACAAGAATTACCCATAAAAAGGGGTATTTGGACAATAAAAAAAATATATTAACATACATATATTCCTCAAAACATATGGACTTTGACAACTATTGGACATTTTTGGACATAAATATATATTTGGACAAATATATATAATTATTACCAAGCAATGAAAATATTACAAAAATCGGGTAAATGACAATATATATATATATATATATATATATATATATATATTACATAAATATATATTTGGACAAGTATAGATATATATATATATATATATATATATATATATATATATATATATATATATATATATATATATATATATATATATATATATATATATATATATATATATATATATATATATATATATAGGGAGAAGATCATGCGAGAACCACCTCTTATTGTGAGAACCGCGAGAACCAATTTGAACACACCAAAAATGCCTAAAAATAGTTAAAAATAGCTAAAAATCACACAAATTTTTTTTTTAATATTTTTATATAAAAATCGCTACTTTTCGAAGCCAAAAAAAAAAAAAATTTTTGCCACAAAAAGTAGCGATTTGAGCATAAAAAATATTAAAAAAAAATTATATATATTTTTTTGATTTTTTTAGGTTTTTTGGGGGTTTAGTTTTTAGCATTTTAGCTTGGGGGGGGGTGGGGTGGGGGGGGGGTTTACGTTTTTGGGGGGTGGGGGAGGGGGGTTTAGGTTTTTTTTTTTTTTTGGGGGGGGGGGGGGGGTTAGGTTTTTGGGGGGTTTTAGTTTTTAGCATTTAGCTTTGGGGGGGGGGGGTTAGGTTTTTTTTTGGGGGGGGGGGTGTGGGGGTTTAGGTTTTTTGGGAGGTGGGGGTTAGGTGTTTTTTAGCTATTTTAGGTTGTGTTCACATTGGTTCTCAAGGTTCTCACAATAAGGGTGGTTCTCGCATGAGCCCCTCCCTATATATATATATATATATATATATATATATATATATATATATATATATATATATAGGGAGAGGATCATGAGAAAACTATATCTAAATGAGAAAACTAGAAAACTAACTAAAAAAAAGCCAAATTTTTTATAAAAAAAATTCGCTACTTTTTATATATAAAAAAAATTTTCAATTTTTTTTTTGTACCGCACATGTGCATTATATGTGATTATATGTGTACTACACATGTGCACTATATTCGTAATAGTGCACATGTGTAATACAACAAAAGAATTTTTATTTTTTATTTTTTTTTTTGAAAATTTTTTCCGTGTATAAAAACTAGCGATTTTTTATAAAAAAAATAAAAAAATTTTTGGTATGTTTTTTAGGCTTTTTTAGTTAGTTTTTTTGTTTTCTCATTTAAACTAGTTTTCTCATGATCCATCCCATATATATATATATATATATATATATAGGGTAAGGTTCATGCGAGAACCACCTTTATTGCGAGAACCGCAAGAACAAATGTGAACACAACCTAAAATAGCTAAAAAAATCTAAAAAAAACCTAACCCCCATTCCCCCCCCCCCCAAAAAAAAAAAAAACCTACCTCCCCCCCCAAGCTAAATGCTAAAAACTAAAACCCTCAAAAAACCAAAAAAACACCTACCCCCCCCACCCCACCCCACCCCTACAAAAACCTAAACCCCCCTCCCCCACCCCCCCAAAAACCTAAACACCCCCCCCCCCCCAAGCTAAAATGCTAAAAACTAAACCATCAAAAAACCTAAAAAATCTATAAAAAAATCTAAAATTTTTTTAATTTTTTTATGTTAAAATCGCTACTTTTAGTAGCCAAAATTTTTTTTTGAGTGTTTTTTAGCTATTTTTCGGCATTTTTGGTTGTGTTCACATTGGTTCTCGTGGTTCTCGCAATAAAGGGTGGTTCCTAACGGATCTTTGTCCTCTCTCTCTCTCTATATATATATATATAGGGGGAGGTTCATTTGAAAAGAATCTTCTTGAAAGAAGAAAAATAAATTAATCTAGACCCTATATTTTTTTGATCAATGGTTGTGAATCAAGATGTCAATTTGTCAATTTTTAATTAATGTTTTAATTAGTAAGGGTAGTATAGACAATTTGTTATAGAATAATAATAAATATTTTAAAGAGTTACTCAAATCTCTTTAATGCCACCATAAATTCCTCCTTCATCACTTTAATGCGTTGGTCTTATACCAATTTCAATAGGAGTCAAAATTATTTAAAAGTGTTATATCCTACACATATTTTATTATGAGTTCCAAAATTATTTGAAAGTCTTTGAGTCATACACATTCTGTACCTTACACCAAAACATTGTTTTCATGGTGTAGGAAACGTTGGATAAGTAGGATCATGTGCATGATTTTTTTATTGTGTAAGGTGCACAACTATTTTATAAGATAGACTTATTAAATGATTTGAGTTCATTAATTTGAATAGCTAAAATAAATAATAGACTCATTAAATGATTTGTTCAAATTACCTTTGTATCCTTTGTCCTTTTTATTCTTAATTTATAATTGTTCTCATTTGAACTCTCTAGTATATATATATTCTACAAGCATAACAAAATATATATATTTCAAACAAACCTTAAAAATATATTATTTTTAAGAAATATAATTCCAGAAAGTATTAAAAATCAAAGTATTGATTTTTGACAAATAATGTAAAATAGACAAGTATTTACAAGAAAATACAAGTATACTTCTCTAAGTATACTTACACAAAAATAATATTAAAAACATTATTTAACAAAATACTTATATTTATTTTTTAAAAGTAATATGATTATCGTATTTTGGATAAGTTAAAAATATAGATTATTTTTAACACATACCGTTTTTCAAATCCTACATATACAAATATATATTTTAGAAGTAAAATATATATTTCCAAGTGAATTATACAAATTCAAATTACAATAACGGGACGAACGGGCAAGACCCGACGAACAAGGGCACGACTCTCAGAAATGATGAACTTATACAAAACAAACACATAACTTAAGATGGTGACTTATACATACTGAGTTACAAGTCCAGTGATTAACGTATATAAAACACATATAGGTTACGACGCCTACAAGACAAGCCCGGTGAAGTTTACGACGCAGGATACGCAAATCTGTGAGTTCATGTCCCCACTTTTAAACATTTTCTTGTTTTCTAAACTTTGGGGAAATACATATACTATGGTATGTAGAACAAAACTAAGGAATGACGTATAGATCATGTGACGAATAGAGTGAGATTTAAGAACCATTAATCAACTATATACCTACACTGCGAAACAAAAGGTTAGATCTAATGGGTTTCAGGCAGCCACACTCTGGGCCACGTTCTACCTAGAGTGCTTTTGTGTCTCAAGTCGTAAATCGACAGAAAAATGCCTATGGTTTGGATGCTTCATATGTCGTGACAAATGTCAATGTCCTCGTGAAACATTAACGATCCAAATTTCCTTACATTAAAGAATACATTTTCAAGTACATTATACAAATTACATACCATGATTCTTACAACAATTACTTATATGTTTTACAAAAAACTGCATGAATTCACACCAACTTTTGTTGACGGTTTTCAAAACTTACATGTATTTCAGGGAACTAAGTGGATGTGCGCGTGGTCTCTTGCTCAAGAATGTTGTTTGTGTTTCAAGTTATTATGTGTCTATGCTCACTTTTGATGGATTTGTTTGTTATATCCCGCCTCCTTGCGGTGATATAGTGAATAAAACCTTGATATTTGTTTTGAAATGAAGTTGTAAATGTTTCAAACAATTATCTTTTGTTGTGATGTAACTTTAAACTTAACTTTCATTTTAAATGTTAAACTTTGAATGGAAAGTTTGAGTTATTTTATAATCATGTAGAATGTTTACTATTCGTATGCAATGAAAACTGTCACGATCACACCTCATGCTTCTGCCTTAGAAAGGGGTGTGATAGATTGGTATCAAAGCTTCAATTGTAGTGAACCAGGATTCTTTCTCGAGTCTATTTTACAATCCTTAGGATCCTCTTACGAAAACAATTTTCACAAAAGTTTTATTGCATAAAACTTTCCGCGACATCCACTACATAAACTTGTTTTTCAAAAACAAAGCGAGGACACTACATGACTTAGGGTATACCAAAGTAGCACGAATACTCAACTAGGGACTACTTGCAACAATGTGTATAACTATATATAGATATATATTATTTAAGTAATAATAATTAATATATGTACATATGCCATGGTTTTCATGATTACAATGACTCATGTCTTCCTCAGAGAGCAGTGGTTTAACCGAGGAGCACAACCCGATGGCGATTGTCTCTGATGATGAGATTGCCCTAGCTCTAGAGATCTTTACTTCCGACTCCGAGTTTGACCCTGAGATGATGTCAGATGATGAGGATCTTGATGATTTCCAGCCTTTTACCCTACTTGGTGGATGTGCACGCTATTCCACTCGCTGCCATCCCTGTTGAGGATTGGCCTTTCGTTGTTGACTTGGATGACGAGGTTGATGTTGCATTGTTCGAGGTCGACCACCCTGATGATGATCTTGGCGATGGCGAGGTCTTCGACATCGCTATTCTAGACGTAGCATCACCTATTGTCTCTGTCATTAACATTTCCTCTGATTCTGATCCGATTATGACGCCGACTCCTTCGAGTCAGTGACCTCTTCTGCACTTCAAGCCACAGTTCTAGAGGCTTACCCTGCAGATGACGACGATGCCATGTCAGCTGCACCAGCTACCCTTACTCCTGTTTCCACACCTACTGATACACCCCCTCGTACCCCCACTCATGTTATTAGTGACAACTTATCACAACCACCCACTTCTGTTAGTCCTACTAGCTGGATATGTCATATCTGTTTCACGTCAGCCTTCCCACATACACCACCTACTCATGAGGGAGAGCCCTCAGGACATCCACATGTACCACTACTGTGATGAGCCCATGTTTTCAGCTATCCCGACCTTTCCACCATCCCCTCCACATGTTATGCCATTATCTGACCCGTATCACCCTTCTCATCACTCTGGGTATACCAGAGAGGATCTTCTCTTATCACTCTAGTTTCAGGTTGAGATTATCTGTCGTAGGGTCTATGAGCTGGAGAATGAGGCCGATGCTAGACGACCTTCTCCACCAGCCTACCCACCACTAGCTACACCACCACCACCATCTTCACCACCACCAGCATCTCCACTACCACCAGCATTTCCACCACTACATGTTCATGCACCTGTTGATGGTCATGCTGCTCGAGTCCTTACACTTGAGCAGCAGGTGAGTTTCCTGATTCGTTGAATCCACGAGCTCGAGGAGGAGGTAGCTCATCTCCGCAGTTTGGTCTTTCGTATACCCCCACCATCCCCACAACCGTTGGGGCCATGTTTCTCCAAGAAGGATGACCCCCCCAGAAGAATGGTGAATACCCGTGGTTCAGCTCAACCACCACCCCCGCCGATGCCGAGGACTGATGAGGAGTTGAACTCTCTTATTGAGGAAAGGATTTCTGAAGCTATTGCCCAGTACGAGGTGAACCGTGCTGAGCACAGCGGCGACTCAGGAGGTACTGGCCGAAATGGTCATGGAGATTCATCTGGAGGAAACCCTAACCAATGTAACATTGAGTTGATTTTCCTTGATTTAATGAAACTTATGAACGGTCATTGTTACATTGCTTCATTATTTGCTCATTCATGAATGGTTGAATAAATTGCAGGTTGCACCTACAAGCAGTTTCTAGACTGCAAGCCACTAAATTATGATGGCACTGGAGGTGAAGTGGCTTTCGTGCGCTGGACGGAGAAAACTTGTTAGTCCCGAAAAACCCGTGACATCACTCAACGGTTCGATCGAACGCGGAATATAAGATCAAACCGACAAGAACAAAAAGAAACATTTCATTAAACAACTCAGTGCCGCTGCTTAGATCGCACACAGTCTCAAGGACTGTCTGGTACGATCTTCGAGAACCTTGCACACAATCCCTAGAATTGTCTGGTACAAGGCTCTCTATTTGGGGCTACATTATTACAATGGAGAGCTCTACTACCAATAATCTAATCATGACTATTTATAGGAGCCTCTACCCCATTGGCCCACATGGCCTAGCCCAAGCCCAAGAGCTAATCTAAACCAAATAAACATAAATAAACGTAATAAAGATAAGCTTAAAACTCTGGACCTAACAATCTCCCCCTAGTTTTATGTTCTCTTTATTACGGTTTAGACGATCTCCAACCTTGGGTCTTCTCATTTAGTGGCCCAACAGTAAACGAGCCCATCAACGTATCTCGGATGAAAATTGAATCTATGTCGGATGAAATATGATGATAATTAATGATGTCGAACGAATGACGGAGGACTTCGGATGCATCTTGGATGAAACTAGTTGATCTCGGATTGTTGCGACATAGCTCGAATTAAACTGTGTGATGATAGTTGTTGGTTCGAGATGGAATGTCTGGAAGAAAATTATGTCCGATATGATGATGAACGTCTCGGATGCATCTCGGATCAGGGTCGAAGAATGATATGAATTACTAACAAGAACACACAGATCCAAAAAAAATCCGTCTGGTATTCAAGTCACACATACCAGGGCTGCTGAGTTTACTAAAAATGAAGGACCAAAGTTTACTGAACTAGTCTCTTTAGTCTGCTGA
The DNA here is from genome assembly GCF_002127325.2 of Helianthus annuus. NCBI lineage: Eukaryota > Viridiplantae > Streptophyta > Magnoliopsida > Asterales > Asteraceae > Helianthus > Helianthus annuus. The sequence continues at coordinate 63,944,307 of NC_035435.2, forward strand.
CCAAATTTTACCAAACTTCCGAAAAAAATAAACTCCAAAAAACAGACCAGCCACACTCCATGTGCAACGAGTCTCATTAACCAGACAATGCCCAGCTCAAACCAAAATGACAAATTCAAGCCTGATAAAAAAGTATATTCTGAAATAGGCCCACTTCCACATAAAACTCTGATGATAAAATATCACCACCAGGCCCACAACTTTGAGACATATTTAATCCACTATTATACTAACCTGGGCTGTTCTCTATTGGCCCAAAATAGACTTATTCTCGGCTGCACTGTTGGTCCCACATAAGTGTTTGCACAAAATTCAATTTCATCACACCTTTAAAACCCTTGATCATTCCCACATCTGAGGGTTCACATTCCTTAGGGTTTCTGAATAGACATCATGTGCAGCCGCCAACAAACATTCCCCGACATTCTCCTGACCTGCTGATGTCATCAATTGTCGTCCGATTCATTTGATTTCATCGGAAAATATCAATCGAATCATTAACAGCAGCCGACAACATTCTTTAAATTCTTTATCACACATCAGGCTTAATATTCATAATATTCATGATATAAAATCATATAAACCTCAGCCTTAATATTCATAATATTCATTCGAGATCAACCATTTTTATCTGAGATACCATCATCATTCCTTGTATTCATCGGAGATACTCTGACACCAACCCGACACCGTTCTCCGACCACCCTTCTCCGACCACCCTTCTCCGACCACCGTTCACCGGCGAACCTGCAGCTCTGGTCACCGTTCCTTTGACGACCACAGTTATCGCCGTTGTAACGTCCGGTGACCACCTTCATCATCTCCGACCAAATCCTGCCTCTCCGCCTCCCACACAAACAGTCGCCACCTCTATTTGCTGAATCATCTTCACCGTCATCCACTGTTCAACCTACAAAATCCGATCACCGTACAACGCTCGTAACCGAAAAGCCACCACAACCACCGTAACACCTTTTTGACGAATAGACATCCCTGACATTGTGCAAAACCTTCTTTTTGTTCTCTGAGCGATATCAAAACCGAGCCTTTGAAAGACTTCAATGGCTCTGATACCACTTGTTAGTCCCGAAAAACCCGTGACATCACTCGACGTTTCGATCGAACGTGGAATATAAGATCAAACCAACAAGAACAAAAAGAAACATTTCATTAAACAACTCAGTGCTGCTGCTTAGATCGCACACAGTCTCAAGGACTGTCTGGTACGATCTTCGAGAACCTTGCACACAATCCCTAGAATTGTCTGGTACAAGGCTCTCTATTTGGGGCTACATTATTACAACGGAGAGCTCTACTACCAATAATCTAATCATGACTATTTATAGGAGCCTCTACCCCGTTGGCCCACATGGCCTAGCCCTAGCCCAAGACCTAATCTAAACCAAATAAACATAAATAAACGTAATAAAGATAAGCATAAAACTCTGGACCTAACAAAACTGATTCCACGATCCGAATGAGCAAGTGCACCGCGGATCAACAAGTTACTTTCATTACTGGATTGTTTGTCGATGAAGCTCTGATGTGGTGGAACTTACAAGTTCAGACTCTGGGTGATGATGTAGCTTATGGTATGTCATGGGATGACATAAAGGAAAGGATGAGGGAGAAGTACTATTCATGTGCTGAACTTCAAAAGCTAGAGACTGAGTTTTGGAACCTGTCCATGGTTGGTGCGGACATTGTAGGTCACACCCAAAGATTTCATAATCTCTCGCGAGTGATCCCCTATCTCGTAACTCCTGAATTTAAGCGCATCGAGCGCTACATCTGGGGATTGGCTCCAGAGATTTGTAGTATGGTGACTGCGGCAACCCTACAACCATTACTCAGGCTATAACTCTGGCTGTCAGCCTTACTGAAGATGTTGTCCGTATGAAGAAGTTGTCTTTGAAGGTCACTGAGAAAACTGAGACGCATGCTAAATCATCCGGTGATAAAAATAGGAAACATTTGAATCTGAATCAAGCGACCCGCAACAACAGCAAAGGCACCAACAACAAGAAACTTGACACCAACCCACCTAAGGAGGCGAAAACACTTGCAGCTGCGAATGATACCTTAGCTAGAGGATACCAGGGCACTTTGCCTAAATGTAACAAGTGCAAGTATCATCATGAGGGAGCTTGTTGCGTTCCAAGGTGCGATAAATGTGGAAAATTGGGTCACCGTACAGAAGATTGTTGGGGAAGAGGAAATGGAGGCGGTAATAGAAATAGGAATGGGAACAGAAATGGTAATGGAAATAGAAATGGAAATGGTGCTGGAAACGGAAATGGTAATCGTAATGACAATGATGTTGGTAATCGAAATGGAAATGGAAACGGGTGAATCAAGGTTGTTATGGTTGTGGTAGTAACGACCACTTCAAGAAAGATTGCCCGAAGAAAAACAACGCTCAAGCTCGAGCATTTGTCATAGGAGCAAGGAACACCCACGAAGACCCTAATGTGGTCACCGGTACGTTTCTCGTTAACAATAACTTTGCATCCATACTATTTGACACTAATGCCGATTTTAGTTTCATGTCTGTGGAATTTAAACATATGCTTGGGGTTGAGTCTAGTAGGTTAGACATTCCCTATTCCACAGCATTAGCCGATGGCAAACTTATTGAATCGGGTGAAGTTGTTAGAGGGTATACATTAGAACTTGGTAAACGAAGATTTAGCATCGATCTTTTGCCTGTCTAATTGGGTAGTTTTGATGTTGTAGTCGGCATGGATTGGCTATTCAAGAATAGAGCCGAAGTTGTTTGTCATGAGAAAATCATTCGCATTCCTCTTACGAATGATGAAACACTTATAGTACACGGGGAGAAGCATGACACGCCCATGTGAATCATTAACTGCATGAAGGCCCAGAAATGCTTGTGAAAACGATGCGTTGCCTTTTTGGCGCACATGGTAGACAAGAAGGTCAAAGAACCAAAGCTTGAAGATATTCCTGTAGTGAAGGATTTCCCTGAAGTCTTCCTCGAAGACTTACCATGTCACACCCTGACCACGTAAAACAACAAATCGTGGCGGAAATGTCAGGGAGTGTCGTAACAGAATCATTGTTTCATAACACATGGATTGAAGTTCTGTTTTATTGAATTAAATGTATTACATTACATTGAAAATCAGAAACAAAACATGAACAAATAGACTTTCATTGTTATTAAGTCACTAAGGCCTTGTCCGTTCCTATGTGAGTATGCATCAATATCATCATCAAAGATCACCAACTATGGTACCTGAAACACATGTGAAAATACGTCAGCATAAAAATGTCGGCGAGTACATAGGTTTTATGTGAGTGTCAGATTCATGGCTCGTTTATGTTTTGAAAATATAACTTGACACCTTTGTTAATTGATAAACTAGAAAACCAAGTTTGTAAAATGTTTGTAATGTAAATTGGAAATAACCAAGTCAAAACAGATTTGTTTTATAAAACCTTGATACCATGAATCTTACTCAAAACATTTGTTTAAGTAAACCCAAATTGTAAATCGTTTTTGAAATAAAACTCGAATGTTTTATATTGTTAGAAAAACCTTGTAATATAACTTTGTTTTGATAACCTGGCCCAAGTGATCTAGATAACGCAACGATACATAATGTGTTAAAAGCACTTATATATAGGAAGTACCAGCGGCGTATCCACCATGCTTTTAACACATTACACTCGCCCCGTTACCTAATCACTTCCCTAACCCAACGGTTCAAACAGATTCAAACGGTTCACATAAATCAAACAACTTCAAACGGTTCAAAATGTAAAACAATGTGTCCATATACTGGATGAGCATATGCAACAAAATGTAATATACGAAAAATCAATGTGCTAGCATGCTAAGTGAACATACATAGCAAAACATAATGAAATCATGTACTATCTACGTACTAATGAACATAGCAAGTATCTGATATAAAAGCATGAAAAACATGAAAGTAACAAGTAGGCACATGTGTATCACCCCAAAAATGTTTGAAAACAGTAAAAGAGGGGACTATGTACTCACTTGAGGATGCTTAGAAGTCTTGAATAACAACCAAGCAAAGCTAGAGGGATCACAAAATCAAACGGCACCAAATATAGGTAACTATGTTAATAAACCGGACCTAAATCGGAGGATCGGATAAAATGAGGTTTCGTAAACCAAATGAATGTAAGGACTCATGTAATATGGTTTAACGAAGCATACATTCAAAAACGAAACCTAACCTAAGTGCTTACGACCCATTACGACTCGTTAAGGTAGCTTACGCCACTTTAACGCGTCGTTCGCGTAAAACGCGCTCGGACCGCCTAACTAGTCCTATGACAAGTATTATATGCCTTAACATATCTAACAATGTTTCCTAATCAGCTTAGGTGTAAAAATTTAGGTTACATATGCTTAAAATGAATTTACGCGTAAAAAGGGCATTTTAGTCATTTACCTAAGGCATATAAACTACCTATCATACAACTACTTAAACGAAGTGACCATAAGGTATAACCTTGGAAGGTTACTCCCTATACAACTATGGTCACATTACATGTTTGGTCGGATCCTAATGATCGACCAAATGGGTCGGGTGCGAAAGTCTAAGCGGTTGTTTAGACCGCTTATCTTACGACCCTACATAAGCACTAATCTAGAAGTGATGAGTTAAACATGTTGAAACATGTTTAACGAAGTTTGAAAACAAGTTTGATATCAAAGCAAATGGTTTTGATACCCAAGAATAGTTTGGTTGCAAAATACGCAAGAATACGCATTTTGACCGAAACTATGACTCGTCACTACGCCTAAATAACGTGGTAATCAGTAGGTATAGTCACAAGAGACTATAACCATCGTGATTATGCTCACGTTACGAAGTTCAAACGAACTTCGTGTTGATCATTGACCGGTCAAAGCAGAAAGTCAAACACTGTTTGACTTTCGTGCTTAAAAACACATAAAAGAACGAAAGAATCTTACAAGAGGTCCAAGCGATGGAGATTTGATCCAAGATTTCTCAGGTATGAAGGTTCTTAGGCTCCAACTTAGAGAAATCAGATCAAATGTGTGTGTTGCAAATGAGAAATCATGGGGTTTATATAGTTTCCGGGCCACCGTTAGGATCATTCATCGAAAAACGAGCTTCGATTTTGGCCTTACATGTGCACCTCCTAATTTAGAATACCATGGGCACCCTAAAACAAGCCCATAGACTCACAAATACCATTTGCAAACCCAGGAAACAGCTGGAAATGGCTGGAAAACACATTCTGTTGATCTGGGGGTCGCTCGCGCCCCGCGTACGAGACAGACCCATCTTACGCGGCCTGCGACCGCAGCCTGTTCAGCAAACAGTTTTATAAATTGCAGTTTTGGTCCCTGCATGTGTTTAAGGCCTTTTTCGACATGTTTAAAGCCCGTTAAGCCATTTTCAAGGCTCTACATGAAACATGCTCAAAAATATGCCGGATGTCGGTTCGTTTGGTCGTACGGTCAGGATATTCGGTTAATTACGATGAAACACGAACGGACGTGAAAAACGATCCAAATTACGCGACGAATGGAATTTTATCATGCCAATAACTAAAATAAAATATTTTAATGATTACATAAATTTCTGGATGTCCGTATATATTAAGAACGTAAGATATGCGCGAAAATGCAAACTTATGCACTTTTTGACGCTTTTAGTCCCTATTGATCAAGAAAGTTTATTTTTGCGCACCAAACACCTCAAAGCCTATTTCTAAGCTATGTAAAGGATATTTAGGGCATGTTTAACTTATGATCAAGTTCCGGAATGTTCATCACAGTACGAATCGGCATAGTTTCACAGTTTGTCGAAATTAGTCCCTGTGATAGAATAAACTTGATTTCGGCATACCAAACCCTCCAAAACTTTCTAAGTTATGTAAAGGTTATTTAAGGTATGTTATGCCTATGTCAGTGTTCTGGAGTGTTTGTTGCATTAAACTGGTTATATTTACGCATCAGTTCGTGTATAACCTTCTAGAAAGCGATTTAAAGCTCGAAATCGAACAAGAATTGATATGTGCACATGATACACATATTTATACAAATCCCAAATATGAAACACAATATTTCATTGATTTTGTATTTGTTTGATGGTCGCAGAGGCACAGGTGTCACATACCAGGATTGCCTCTGCAGAGACAAGTTGAATTCCATATTGACTTGGTTCCGGGAGCCACTCCCGTAGCCAAGGCACCTTATCGACTTGCGCCATCCGAGATGCAAGAATTATCCACGCAACTCCAAGAGTTGTTGGATAAGGGATTTATAAGGCCAAGCTTTTTGCCTTGGGGAGCTCCAGTTGTAAAGTAGAAGGATGGAACCTTGCGGATGTGCACTAATTATAGAGAGTTGAATAAGCTCACTGTTAAGAATCGGTATCCGCTACCGAGGATTGACAACTTATTCGACCAGTTGCAAGGATCGAGCTATTACTCCAAGATTGACCTTCGGTCGGGCTATCATCAGTTGACGATACATGAGGAGAGCATACCGAAGACAGCGTCCAGGACTCATTATGGGCACTACGAGTTTCTAGTTATGCTATTTGGTTTGATGAACCCACCGGCAGCTTTCATGGACCTAACGAATAGCGTATGCAAACCATATCTCGATAAATTTGTGATTGTATTTATCGACGCTATCCTGATCTATTCACGAACGAAGGAAGAGCACGAGCAACATCTAAGAACCATCCTGGAACTGTTGAAGAAGGAAAAACTCTATGCGAAATTCTCAAAGTGAAAATTTTGGATTCGTGAGGTACAGTTCCTTGGTCATGTTGTGAACGAGAATGGTATACATGTAGACCCGTCAAAGATCGAATCAATTAAGAATTGGGAAGCGCCCAAAACTCTGACTGAAGTACGGCAGTTTCTGGGATCAGCAGGTTATTACCGAGGATTATTGAGAATTTCTCTAAAATTGCTCAACCACTCACTTCCCTTACACAGAAAGACAAGAAGTTTGACTGGGGAGACAAACATGAAGAAGCCTTCCAACTACTTAAAGATAAGCTATGCAATGCACCGATGCTAAACCTACCCGAAGGTACTGAAGACTTCGTGGTATACTGTGACACTTCGCGTCAAGGTTTAGGTTGCGTGCTGATGCAATGCCAAAAGGTCATCGCCTATGCATCACGACAATTGAAGGTTGATGAGAAGAATTGTACCACCCACGACCTGGAACTAGGCGCGGTGGTATTTGCTTTGAAGATTTGGCGGAATTATCTGTATGGTACTCGGTGTACTATCTTCACAGACCACAAAAGCTTGCAGCACATATTTAATCAGAAGGAATTGAATATGCGTCAGCGACGATGGGTTGAGTTGTTGAACGATTATGATTGTGAGATTAAGTACCACCCTGGAAAGGCGAACGTGGTAGCAGACGGCTTAAGTCGAAAAGAAAGGGTTAAAACCTTAAGGATTCGAGCCTTGGAGATGATGATCCGGACGAATCTCACTTCGCGCATTCATGATACACAACACGAAGCACTCAAGGAGGAGAATCTTAAAGCTGAATTTCTCCGGGGTATGGAGAAACAATTAGTGCCAAACAAAGAGGGAACCCTATACTTCATGGGATGCATACGGGTTCTGCTCTATGGCGGTGTTCGAGAGAGAATCTTTGATGAAGCCCACAAGTCAACATACTCGATCCACCCAGGTTCGGATAAAATGTATCAAGACTTGAAGGAATACTATTGGTGGCCGAATCTCAAGAACGACGTTGCTGCTTACGTTGGAAAGTGCCTAACATGTGCTAAGGTTAAGGCCGAGTATCAGAAATCATCAGGTCTACTGCAACAACCAGAAATACCCATTTGGAAGTGGGGACAAATATCGATGGACTTTATGTCACACCCCGACCGCGTAAAACAACAAATCGCGACAGAAACGTCGGGGAGTCGAGTAACAGAATTATTATTTCATAACACATGGTATTTAAAGTTTGGTTTTATTAGAATAGATGTTTACATTGTCTTAGATTTAAACGGAAACATAACATAAATTAAATTGTCTTGCTGGATTTTAAGTCACTAAGGCGCAAGTCCGCCTAAGTGTATCATGATCATTAATGTATGTAAAATTCAACATATAAATTACATCAAATGAGGTATAAAACTAACCCTTTTTTAGTACTAATGTTGGAAAAAGTGTGCTTTTGTCTTCCTTTTGTATTTTCATGGATAAAAGAGCTTAAATGAACAAAAGAAGCAAAAAGACAGCCAAATCTAACATAAATACAAGAAAAGGAATAAACGTGGCATGCCTGACCCCTCGACAGCATCTTCCCAAGCAAAAACAAGACTTCAGAAGGCTGAACACGCCCCGTGCCCAGCGGACACGGGGGCGTACCCAAGTGTCTACAGAAAAGACAAAAGCATAGAAGCTTCTAATTCCCAACACGGGGGCGTGCCCAACTCCACACGGTCGTGGTCAATGCTAAGATTCGCAGAATCCAAGCAAATCTTGTGTACACCCCAATCGCGTAATATAACAACACGCGGCGGAATTATCGGGGAGTCACGTTACAAATTGCTCACAACTACTGGTACTAAATTGTTTCAATATTATTAACATCGTTTTACAAACAAAGAATACATGTAATTGTTCTTTTGATTTAGAAGTCTAAGGCCCGAATGCAGTCCTATGCGTTGTATACTTGAAACAGTCGAAAACCTGAAACATATGCGAAAAGCAATCAGCATAAAAATGCTGGCGAATACATAGGTTTTATTAGCCAAATAAATGGCAAAACATTTGGTATTAATCTTAATTGTGAAAACTCGTGACAAAATAGGTTTATATATGGCAATATGATATTTACTAAGTCATTTTATGCCTTACATTGAATTCTCGATTTAACCATCGTATAAACTTGTTAATGTGTTATTAGGAATCCAATCAAGGATTAATAATAACTGTTTTGAAATAAATCAAAACTTATATAAGTATTACATAAATCAAATCAATGAGTCATGATAATACTTCAGATATCTTTCTAAGAATCTAACATATAAAAATATGGAAGATTCTACAAAGATTTTGATAATTAAACATTGAAACAATTGTACACAAAATCCTAAAGTGATCCAGATAACGCTACAAGAATAATAAAATAAGAACACTTATATATAGGAAGTACCAGCCGCGTTCCACCATGTTCTTATTTTATTATACCCGTTTCGTTATCTAAATCACAACTACCACATAAACACATAATAGTCAACTTGTTCCACCCCGTAAACACGCATTAAAGTACACAATGAATCCAAACAGGGACTCCAATATCAGTACACTAAACATCCCATATATGTCTAACTATGAAGATAGATATATACTACAGGGATCGGGTTCTCGCCACATCATATAACCTAACACGCATTAAAGTACACAATGAATCCAAACAGGGACTCCAATATCAGTACTCTAAACATCCCATATATGTCTAACTATGAAGATAGATAGATACTACATGGATCGGGTTCTCGCCACATCGTATAACCTAACACGCATTAAAGTACACAATGAATCCAAACAGGGACTCCAATATCAGTACTCTAAACATCCCATATATGTCTAACTATGAAGATAGATAGATACTACAGGGACCGGTTCTCGCCATATTGTATAACCTAATAATCCTAAATCCTAATGGTGATTCGGGATAACACCACGAAGGGTAATACAATAAGCACACTTATATATAGGAAGTACCAGCAGCGTATCCACCATGTGCTTATTGTATTATCTAGTTTCATTATCTAAATCACCAACAATCTACACACAACCAACCATCGAGTCGTAAAGTACTTCTTAAAAACCTTACTATGAAGATAGGAAGATCTAAGACTGTACTTCAACTATCCTATAAGAATCTAACTATGAAGATAGGTAAATCATTTAAGGATTCAGATAAACATCGCGTTTGCATAATCGGAATAATACACATAAAAGCACTTAGTGAACACACATATGCCATACATTTTGAAAAACAGATCGATTACACATATGGATCACCCCAAAACATTTGAAAACAGTAAAAGAGGGGAACTATGTACTCTCCTAGGGTTGTGTATAGTCCCGGTTCAAAGGGTATAACAAAGCTCAAAAGACCAAGAGTTCAAATGTTGAAGCGGTTCCTAAGGTAACAGATACTATATTAGGGAATCGACACCTAAATCGGAGGATCGGGTAGAATGAGGTCTTGTAAACCAAATGAGTGTTGGAACTCATGTGATATGGTTTATCAAAGCCTACATTCTAAATTGAAACCTATCCTAAGTGCTTACGACCTATTACGACCCGTTAAGGTAGCTTACGCCACTTTAACGCGTCGTTCGCGCGTTCGATACGCCTAACTAGTCCTATGACAAGTATTATATGCCTTCTCATATCTAATTATGTTATATAACCAGTTTAGATGTCAAAACATGTGTGACATATGCTTAAAATAATATTATGCGAAAAGGGCATTTTGGTCATTTTCCTAAGGCATATAAACTACCTATCGTATGACTAACTAAACGAAGTGACCATAAGGTATAACCTCGGAAGTTTATTCCCTATAAACTATGGTCACAATACATGTTTGGTCGGATCCTAATGATCTACCAAATGGGTCGGGTTCGAAAGTCTAAGCGGTTGTTAAGACCGGTTGACTTACGACTCTACACAAGCACTATCCTAAAAGTGATGAGTTAAACATGTTTAGAACAAGTTTAACTAAGTTTGAAAACAAGTTTTGATATCAAAACAAAGTGGTTTGATACCAAGAGTAGTTTGGTTGCAAAATACGCTTAAATGCGCTTTTTGCCCGAAACCATGACTCGTCACTACGCCTAGTCAACGTGGTAATCAGTAGGTATAGTCACTAAGGCTATAACCATCGTGATTACGCTCACGTTGCGAAGTTCAAACGAACTTCGTGCTGACCAACTTGTGCTCAAAGCAGAAAGTCAAACACTGTTTGACTTTCACGCTCGTAAAGCGATAAAAGAATGAAGGAAGCTTACAAAGGGTCCTTGCTAGGGAGATCTTGATCCAAATCACTCAGGTATGAAACAAAGGCTCCAACTTAGAGTGTAATTCAGTTCAAGTGTGCAGAAAATGGAATGAAGGCCATGCTATTTATAGTTTTTGCAAAACCATTAGGATCATTCCTTGCTAAAGAGGGAAAGATCTAGGCCATACAATTCTTAGGGAATGATTGGAGGACTTGTTCATCACACAAACCAGCCCATAGCATGAAAAACCAGGAATTAAAACCATTGGAACAAGTGGAAAAGACCAGGTTCAATGTTTCTGAATTTCTGCTATGCTGGTGATGGCTTACGGACCGTAAGCCCATCCCCATACGATCCGTAAGGACCTTGCAGGTCAGCAACTCTCAGAAATTTACAGTTTAGTCCCTGCACTTGTGAAACTTGATTTTCGATGCATTTTTGACACGTTTAAGCCCCGTTAACCCCATTTCAAAGCTCTAGAATGAAGTTAAAGTATAGGGAACTCAAAACATGCTCAAAAATATCTCGGATGTTGGCTCGTTTGGTCGTACGGTTGCGTTATTCAGTTAATTACGACGGAACTAGTAACGAACGCAAAAACGATCCAAATTAAACGACGAATAGAAGTTTATCATGCCAATCACTAAAATAAAATATTTTAATGATATACATAAATTTTTGGATGTCCGGATATATTCAGAACGTAAGATATGCGCAAAAATGCAAACTTATGCACTTTTTGACGCTTTTAGTCCCTATTGATCAAATAAGTTTATTTTAGCATACCGAACACCTCAAAGCCTATTTCTAAGCTATGTAAAGGATATTTCAGGTATGTTTAACTTATGATCAAGTTCCGGAATGTGCGATACTAGGTGAATCAGCAGACTTTCGTAGTTTGATGCAAATAGTCCTTGAGTGTGCATAAGCTTGTTTTTGACACACCAAAGCTTTCAAAACTTATTTCTAAGTTATATAAAAGGTATTTAAGGTATGTTAAGCCTATGTCACTATTCCAGAGTGTTTGCCGGATTAAACTAATTATATTTACGCATCAGTTCGCGTTTAACTTTCCAGAATGCGATTTAAAGCTTGAAAACGAACCAGAATCAAAATGTGAAATTGTAAAACCAAAATAAACAAATTTTTGAGACCAAAACACATTGTTTCTTTGATAAAAGATAGTGTCCTACCTCGTGTGTGTTTACAGAGCACAAGTGTCACAGTCTCCCCTACTTCAGGAAATTTCGTCCCGAAATTTATTCGAATGAGATCGTAGAGTGGAATTGAAACAACTAATGGATAAGCAGATTGCTAGATCCCAAAGATGCGGAGCATCATTTGGAAGGGAATTCAAAATGTGATTTCGGGTATCCAAAGTATATCAAGGTATTCAATCCTCTTGAAACTTGTGATAGTCGACTAGTGTTCAAAAATCATATAATTATGGCACTATGTTATACTAAGCTCCTAGTGTAATTCCTAGCAAATAGAGGGGTGTACATTCAAGCCCTTCACGTACGCTATTTCTATCATCCCATGAGGTACATCCAATTCACCATGAGCATCTCATGCATAGGAGAGGGTTCATTCATCATACCTATGGCATCAAGATCGTCACCTTTAACACCATAATAAACTCCCGGTCGGCTCGATTTGAATTAATGAATGTACTCGCTATCGTCTATCGGAAATAACCACACAAATAACACTAAAACACATAATCACATAAAGGTCTAAGATAACATAAAATCACCAAGTGATCTCAGTAACGTTCTGAAGAATAACACAATAAGAACACTTATATATAGGAAGTACCATCGGCGTATCCACCGTGTTCTTATCACATCATACTTCTCCTGTTACCTTAATCACTCTAGATTTTATGCCACCATACTTAACAAGGCTTACTATGATTCTCATGCGTCGAAACTCATAATTACGTGTGCACCCATAATTACTCGTTTCGTCACACGGTCCACATAGCTCCTCTTGTTAAGCAAGGGTAAACAAATAATAAGGTCAAACTATCGTATAAATCAAGTAAACATCGTTACAACGTAACATCTATCAAATCGAATCGTATTCTATACTAGAAATGATAACACTACTTATTTGCATATAACAAATTTAGTAGTAGGTATTTTATTCTAGTACAAATATTTATATATATTTCATACTTAACCAAACAGGTAAAATGCAACATATACAAATCATGTATTGTCATTATAATAGAAGCATATCGAGGAAAATATTTTCAAATCATGCGCTAGGTATGCTAAGTTAACAGACTAAGTACATTAAAACAATATACAAAGCAAATTGTATTTATAATCATGTATATCAGATACACAAATCATGCATGTAATGTTATGGTCATAAAACAATATTAACTTATTCATAGTATTCGTATCGATCGTGTCACCACGTTCGTACGAAGGCACCAGAGTGCAATTTAAATTATGCTAGTATTCGTATCGATCGTGTCACCACGTTCGTACGAAGGCACCAGAGTGCAATTTAAATTATGCTAATATTATAAGATTTAGTTCCTAAAGAACGGAATCCTCAAAATCAGCATGAATTTTAAACCACACACAGTGTAATCACATTAGAGTTTGAAATTTGGAAAATGAATAGAGATAAACTTCTTGAAATTTACATTGTTTAACAGAAAATATAGAGGTTCTAATGACCATAAAGGCTTGATCATTAGCTTGAGCCTCATTAATGATGAACACTCGTCCATTGGCAAGCTTGGGGCAGTTTCGCTTGTAATGATTTAAATCACCACTATTGAAACATGCTCTTGGGCGAGTCTGAGTAGGGGTTGCTCAACTCTGGCTACGGCAGGTTGCAGCTAGACGTCCAAATAAACCACAGATTGTACACTGGCGACAAGGAGAATTAGTTACATGATGATAATCGCAAAGATTGCGCCGAGGTCGCTTCCCATGATAAACTCCTTTAAAGGGTACTGAATTTAGGGAAACAGGTGAAGGAATTGCAAAACTTCTTTGAAGTCTTGCGCTTCCTAGAATTTTTAGAAGATTCGGCCTCTTTTCGAATTCTCATTAAAAGTTTTGGCGTTTCGTTTCTTGTACTTAGAAAATTTAGCGTTAACTTTGATTTAATCAAATCTTGTTTAAAAGTCTCGTTTTTTTGTATTTAGATTATGCAGTGTTGTGTATTTTGTTTTGAAATAAGAAGTGTTTGAAAATAAACTTTTGTAATATTTTTGGATGAGAGAATACAAACCGGGTTAATGGTTTGTGTCATAAATTCTTTACCTGTTAAAAATTTATTGTTTTTAAGACAAAAATGTTTATAAATTAAAATTTTAAAATAAAGAAATCTTTGTGTTGAAATTTTGAAAATTCTCATCCAAATGGTAAAATTTGAAAATTTTAAAAGACAAAGGTAATATTTTGAAAATTAGATAGGATCTCGCGGAGTCGTGAAATGAAACGAGATTCATTTCAATCGAATCAAACATATCACCGTAGGTAATATGATGAAATGGTATTGGGAAAAGAAGGATGCTTCGATTGTCATAAAGAGCAAACACATTACCGAGGGTAACATGATTGAGTAGGGTTACAAAGGTCGTTTAAAAATCATTCGGTAGGGTCAAGATAGATAGGTTTTTATAATGCTTCACGAAGACATGCTTTAGCCTATAAGTGGACACTCACCCTAAGAGTTCCCAGGTAAGAGTGACTGGTCCGAAAATGCGGATTTGTACGAACACTCTAGCCTTAGACAGAAAACTCGGGGTACAGGCATCCACCCTTCCAGATTGCATGTGTTCACATTATTAAAACCCAAGATTTCGATGAAAAACGTTTGAGAGAAACATTTGAGAAACCTTTTGATACAAATCGTTTGAGATAAAACATGTTGTAAAATATTTTGACAAAAAATTTTGAAAAAAAATATTTTAATGAAAACATTTTGAGAAAAACATTTAAGAAAACATTTTGGAAAATATTTTAATGAAAATGTTTTGAGAAAACATTTTGAGGAATACCTCAAGACATAAAGCCTAAGGTTTAGGATAAATAATCTAAGGTTAGATGATTCGTAATTCATAGAGCAGTTGTGGCACGAATAAGGATGAGGATTAGCAAAGAGCTCCTAAGTCTACTCATGTTTGGGTCCTAGGAAGGTTATAGACTAGGTTCATGGCATGCTAATAACCTAATTCCCTATAACCAGTGTTTTGATACCAATCTGTAACACCCCAATCGCGTAATATAACAACACGCGGTGGAAATATCGGGGAGTCACGTTACAAATTGCTCACAACTACTGGTACTAAATTGTTTCAATATTATTAACATCGTTTTACAAACAAAGAATACATGTAATTGTTCTTTTGATTTAGAAGTCGAAGGCCCGAATGCAGTCCTATGCGTTGTATACTTGAAACAGTCGAAAACCTGAAACATATGCAAAAAGCAGTCAGCATAAAAATGTCGGCGAATACATAGGTTTTATTAGCCAAATAAATGGCAAAACATTTGGTATTAATCTTAATTGTGAAAACTCGAGATAAAATAGGTTTATATATGGCAATATAATATTTACTAAGTCATTTTATGCCTTACATTGAAATCTCGATTTAACCATCGTAAAAACTTGTTAATGTGTTATTAGGAATCCAATCAAGGATTAATAATAACTGTTTTGAAATAAATCAAAACTTATATAAGTATTACATAAATCAAATCAATGAGTCATGATAATACTTCAGATATCTTTCTAAGAATCTACCATATAAAAATATGGAAGATTCTACAAAGATTTTGATAATCAAACATTGAAACAATTGTACGCAAAATCCTAAAGTGATCCAGATAACGTTACAAGAATAATAAAATAAGAACACTTATATATAGGAAGTACCAGCAGCGTATCCACCATGTTCTTATTTTATTATACCCGTTTCGTTATCTAAATCACAACTACCACATAAACACATAATCGTCAACTTGTTCCACCTCGTAAACACGCATTAAAGTACACAATGAATCCAAACAGGGACTCCAATATCAGTACTCTAAACATCCCATATATGTCTAACTATGAAGATAGATAGATACTATAGGGATCGGGTTCTCGCCACATCGTATAACCTAACACGCATTAAAGTACACAATGAATCCAAACAGGGACTCCAATATCAATACTCTAAACATCCCATACATTTCTAACTATGAAGATAGATAGATACTACAGGGATTGGGTTCTCGCCACATCGTATAACCTAACACGCATTAAAGTACACAAATCCAAACAGGGACTCCAATATCAGTACTCTAAACATCCCATATAAGTCTAACTATGAAGATAGATAGATACTACAGGGATCGGGTTCTAGCCATATCGTATAACCTAAAAGTCCTAAATCCTAATGGTGATTCAGGATAACGCCACGAAGGGTAATACAATAAGCACACTTATATATAGGAAGTACCAGCGGCGTATCCACCATGTGCTTATTGTATTATCTAGTTTCGTTATCTAAATCACCAACAATCTACACACAACCAACCATCGAGTCGTAAAGTACTTCTTAAAGACCTTACTATGAAGATAGGAAGATCTAAGACTGTACTTCAATTATCCTATAAGAATCTAACAATGAAGATAGGTAGATCATTTAAGGATTCAGATAAACATTGCGTTTGCATAATCGGAATAATACACATAAAAGCACTTAGTGAACACACATATGCCATACATTTTGAAAAACAGATCGATTACACATGTGAATCACCCCAAAACATTTGAAAACAGTAAAAGAGGGGAACTATGTACTCGCCTGGGGTTGCGTATAGTCCTGGTTCAAAGGGTATAACAAAGCTTAAAACACCAAGAGTTCAAGTGCTGAAGCGGTTCCTAAGGTAACAGATACTATATTAGGGAATCGACACCTAAATCGGAGGATCGGGTAGAATGAGGTCTTGTAAACCAAATGAGTGTTGGAACTCATGTGATATGGTTTATCAAAGCCTAGATTCTAAATCGAAAACCTATCCTAAGTGCTTACGACCCATTACGACCCGTTAAGGTAGCTTACGCCACTTTAACGCGTCGTTCGCGCGAAAGCGCGTTCGATACGCCTAACTAGTCCCATGACAAGTATTATATGCATTCTCATATCTAATTATGTTATATAACCAGTTTAGATGTCAAAACATGTGTTACATATTCTTAAAATGAAATTATGCGAAAAAGGGCATTTTGGTCATTTTCCTAAGGCATATAAACTACCTATCGTATGACTAACTAAACGAAGTGAACATGAAGGTATAACCTCGGAAGGTTATTCCCTATACAACTATGGTCACAATACATGTTTGGTCGGATCCTAATGATCAACCAAACGGGTCAGGTTCGAAAGTCTAAGCGGTTGTTAAGACCGCTTGACTTACGACTCTACACAAGCACTATCCTAAAAGTGACGAGTTAAACATGTTTAGAACATGTTTAACTAAGTTTGAAAACAAGTTTTGATATCAAAACAAAGTGTTTTGATACCAAGAGTAGTTTGGTTGCAAAATACGCTTAAATGCGCATTTTGAACGAAACCACGACTCGTCACTACGCCTAGTCAACATGGTAATCAGTAGGTATAGTCACTAAGGACTATAACCATCGTGATTACACTCACCTTGCGAAGTTCAAAGGCACTTCGTGTTGACCAACTCGTGGTCAAAGCAGAAAGTCAAACACTGTTTGACTTTCACGCTCGAAAAGCGATAAAAGAACGAAGGAAGCTTACAAAGGGTCCTTGCTAGGGAGATCTTGATCCAAATCACTCAGGTATGAAGCAAAGGCTCCAACTTAGAGTGTAATTCAGCTCAAGTGTGCAGAAAATGGAATGAAGGCCATGCTATTTATAGTTTTTGCAAAACCATTAGGATCATTCCTTGCTAAAGAGGGAAAGATCTAGGCCCTACAATTGTTAAGGAATGATTGGAGGACTTGTTCATCACACAAACCAGCCCATAGCATGAAAAACCAGGGATTAAAACCATTGGAACAAGTGGAAAAGACCAGGTTCAATGTTTCTGAATTTCTGCTGTGCTGGTGATGGCTTACGGACCGTAAGCCCATCCCCATACGGTCCGTAAGGACCTTGCAAGTCAGCAACTTTCAGAAATTTATAGTTTAGTCCCTGCACTTAAGAAACTTGATTTTCGATGCATTTTTGACACGTTTAAGCCCCGTTAACCCCATTTCAAAGCTCTAAAATGATGTTAAATTATAGGGAACTCAAAACATGCTCAAAAATATCTCGGATGTCGGCTCGTTTGGTCGTACGGTTGCGTTATTCGGTTAATTACGACGGAAGTCATAACGAACGCAAAAACGATCCAAATTAAGCGACGAATGGAATTTTATCATGCCAATCACTAAAATAAAGTATTTTAATGATTACATAAATTTTTGGATGTCCGGATATATTCAGAACGTATGATATGCGCGAAAATGCAAACTTATGCACTTTTTGACGCTTTTAGTCGCTATTGATCAAATAAGTTTATTTTAGCATACCGAACACCTCAAAGCCTATTTCTAAGCTATGTAAAGGATATTTAAGGTATGTTTAACTTATGATCAAGTTCCGGAATGTGCGATACTAGGTGAATCAGCAGACTTTCGTAGTTTGACGCAAATAGTCCCTGAGTGTGCATAAGCTTGTTTTTGACACACCAAAGCTTTCAAAACTTATTTCTGAGTTAAATAAAAGTTATTTAAGGTATGTTAAGACTATGTCACTATTCCGTAGTGTTTGCCGCAATAAACTGATTATATTTACGCATCAGTCGCGTTTAACTTTCCAGAAAACGATTTAAAGCTTGAAAATGAACTAGAATCAAAATGTGAAATTGTAAAACCAAAATAAACAAATATTTGAGACCAAAACACATTGTTTCTTTGATAAAACATAGTGTCCTACCTCGTGTGTGTTTACGGAGCACAAGTGTTACATCTTGATAGTACAGATATGCTTCTACACACGGGGCCGTGCCCATCGGACACGGGGCGTGGTCAACTAATGCAGACAAACTGCAATTAATGAAGAAAGAGAAAGTGGATGGACACTGGGCGGTGCCCAATGGACACGGGGCCGTGTCCGGGCTTCTGTGCAGGCTATAAATAGAAGTGCTTGGTTCACTTCAAAGGTATCCCTTGGCAAACCACCTCTCTCCCACTTCACCCACACTCCACCACCATCACAACACCCACATCCACCACCATCATCCATCATCCATCATAGAATGTGTGTAGTAGTCTCGAGATCCAAGATTGACAGTAAGAGTTCTTGACAATCAAAGGCCATGTTTGCCTAAGTCTCTTACATCACTTGGTGAAGACAAGCATTTAGTGTAATACTTTTGTTTTTTTTTCTTTTTGCACTTTTTATTTGGTTTTGTATTAATGACTTTAATAACTAGTTTCTTATGTTGAAGGTGAAACTTCCTTATCATTTGTCTGTGGTGTCTTGGCGTTATTTTACTGTCTATATAAAATAAAAGATTTACACCACTCATATCTCTACGATCTATATAGAGATATGTTGGCTACCTGGTCGGGGGTTAAGGGAATGGTTTGGTAAGGTTCTTGCCTTGTTCAGTGTATAGATCCTGCAAGGACCTGGCTCAAGCTTACAAGGACCTCCTTCAATACCCAATGGTTTTGGATGGCGAGGGTGCGAATGGCTTGATTCCCTCATATGTAAACTACTATTAATACATTAACCCGGCTACTTGGGATTGTATCCCTGCTGACTCAAACCACTTAGCCGAGGGTAACGTCACCTTCAAAAGAGGGGCCTACCACATTATGCATTAATAACTTAATTAATTATCTTCTAATAATCCAACACTTTAGGATTGTATCCTTGCTGTCTCAAACTACTGGGTTGAGGGTAACGTCACCTTCAAAAGAGGGGCCTACTACTATAACTAAGATAATCTATTATTGTAATCCTCTCTATTTAATGAATGATGGTTTTCAAAATTGTTTGGTGTTTGGATGATGTTGTAATGGGTAAAACACACTCGGAATGGTGAAGGATACTAAGGGAAACTTGAACCAACACCCCATGCACAAAAACAGAGCCTCCCGATGATTTTTCTTCATTACAACAAGTTCAGCGCGGGCCGTGCCCAGCCAACACGCCCCGTGCTGAAGGATCTGTAGAAAATCACCCAGTTCAGGTAACTAGACACAGGGCGTGCTCACTAACATGCCCCCGTGCCCAGCCTTCTGTTACTTTCTGTTACTGGCAATCTGAACACGGGGCCGTGCCCGGTCACCATGGCTCGTGTCCAGACGCACAGTAACATAATTTTTTTGTTTTACACACTTTTTTTACACATTCAATCAACCTAAAAACTTATTTTGGGGACACATTGAGGACAATGTGTAATTTAAGTGTGGGGGGATGCTAAAACCTTGAATTTTGCAAGTCCTAATTACAAGCCTTACACAAAACTCTATTGGAACCGCTAAACACCCCAAATTTTTTCAAAAATCTTTTCAATTTTTTTTACTTGTCTTGGTTTAAGTTGGGAATAACAAGTTCTAAAAAGGTTATATTTTTACAAATTTACAACCGATAGCGTCGTGATAAAAAGAACCAACATAAGAAAATTATGAAACGACATGACAAATCTAGTTAAAATTTGATTATATATACTTGATCACATTAATAAACCCATTCCCACAAAAAGTGAGTTTTGAGCCTTTAATTGAGCATATAAATACACATCTTTTAAACTAAATGCTCATCTTTTGTTTCTTGTGTGAATAGCCGCTTGGTTTCGTACGACTCTAGAACTTGCCATGACGATACATTCCCAGTCCTTACCAACTTAAACCCAAGTAAGTAAATGATGGAGGCATTAGGACAAACCTTTTTCTTTCAACACCAGTATTTTCTTTCTTTTTTTTACAACCTACACAAAATCCCCCTAGTTAACCCCTTTGAGCCTAAACCTTTTCATTTCTAAACCCACAAAACAAACACTCTTTACCTAACAAAACCATTTTTCATTTTAAACCCTTTATTTTAGTGAAAAGCTCGGTTTTCATGTGACATTCCTTATCATCAATATATATATATATATATATATATATATATATATAATGAAGCTTAGCAATAAACAAACAAGTTCATCAAAAGAAACTTTGTTTGAAAAATGTTTCGTTTAAATAAAAAGTCACAAAAATAAAAAGTTTTACGAAAACCGACGCTTTTTACGCCTTTCTCCCTATTCTACTAACCACTAACCCAAAAACCACCTACCTTTAACCTAAGCCTAACCCTTCCCCAAAGTCCTCTTGATATTTATAAAGGTTTATAGTGAAAAATGAGGAGGATTGATTGCTTGGCAAGCATATGGTAGAAGTAAGTTCCATGCCGGTCTCGAGTGTTTCACAAAAATACATCTTCGTCCGAGTGTTGAGTGATCTCCCGTGAGGTATGTGAACTTGTATATAAATGGAATTTTAAAAAGGCATGTTATGCCCAAGTAAGTAATTTCTCTTATATAATGTTCTAAATAAATCATAACGAATAGGATTGTAAATAGCTTAAAAATAAAGCCTAATAAAGATCTTGGAATCCCGACACTCAAGACAAGCCCAAAACTTTCTCTTCTACACATTCCATTTGGGAGTGTAAGCCACATTATAAAGAGTTTTGCTTGAGGACAAGCAAAGATTCAAGTGTGGGGGTATTTGATGTGTGTAAAATGCAACATATAAATTACATCAAATGAGGCATAAAACTAACCCTTTTTTATTACTAATGTTGGAAAAAGTGTGCTTTTGTCTTTCTTTTGTATTTTCAGGGATAAAAGAGCTTAAATGAACAAAAGAAGCAAAAATACAGCCAAATCTAACATAAATACAAGAAAAGGAATAAACGTGGCATGCCCGACCCCTTGACAGCATCTTCCCAAGCAAAAACAAGACTTCAGAAGGTTGAACACGCCCTGTGCCCAGCGGACACGGGGGCGTGCCCAAGTGTCTGCAGAAAAGACAAAAGCATAGAAGCTTCTATCTCCCAACACGGGGGCGTGCCCATCTCCACACGGGCGTGGTCAACGCTAAGATTCACAGAATCTAAGCAAATCTTGATAGTACAGATACGCTTCTGCACACGCGGCCGTGCCCAGCAGACACGGGGGCGTGGTCAACTAATGTAGATAATCTTCAATTAATGAAGAAAGAGAAAGTGGATGGACACGGGGCCGTGCCCAATGGACACGGGGCCGTGTCCGGGCTTCTGTGCAGGCTATAAATAGAGGTGCTTGGTTCACTTCAAAGGCATCTCTTGGCAAACCACCTCTCTCCCACTTCACCCACACTCCACCACCATCACAACACCCACATCCACCACCATCATCCATCATCCATCATAAAGTGTGTGTAGTAGTTTCGGGATCTAAGATTGATAGTAAGGGTTCTTGACAATCAAAGGCCATGTTTGCCTAAGTCTCTTACATCACTTGGTGAAGACAAGCATTTAGTGTAATACTTTTGTTTTTTTTTTCTTTTCGCAGTTTTTATTTGGTTTTGTATTAATGACTTTAATAACTAGTTTCTTATGTTGAAGGTGAAACTTCCTTATCATTTATCCGTGGTGTCTTGGCGTTATTTTACTGTCTATATAAAATAAAAGATTTACACCATTCATATGTCTACGATCTATATAGAGATATGTTGGCTACCTGGTCGAGGGTTAAGGGAATGGTTTGGTAAGTTTCTTGCCTTGTTCAGTGTATAGATCCAGCAAGGACCTGGGTCAAGCTTACTAGGACCTCCTTCAATACCAACTGGTATTGGATGGCGGGGGTGCGAATGGCTTGATCCCCTCATATATAAACTACTATTAATACATTAACCCGGCTACTTGGGATTGTATCCGTGTTGACTCAAACCACTTAGCCGAGGGTAACGTCACCTTCAAAAGAGGGGCCTACCACATTACGCATTAATAACTTAATTAATTATCTTCCAATAATCCAACCATTTAGGATTGTATCCTTGCTGACTCAAACTACTCGGTTGAGGGTAACGTCATCTTCAAAAGAGGGGCCTACCACATTACGCATTAATAACTTAATTAATTATTTTCCAATAATCCAACCCTTTAGGATTGTATCCTTGCTGCCTCAAACTACTGGGTTGAGGGCAACGTCACCTTCAAAAGAGGGGCCTACTACTATAACTAAGATAATCTCTTAAAAAGTGCAAAAGTGCGGAAAACATCAAAGGTTACACTAAAGGCGAGTCGGATCTAAGTGATTCATCTTGTCTATCTATTTTTATTTTATTTTTATTTTCAGCATTTTTAGTTTTTATTTTCATGTTTAAACCTTTTTCTAAAATTTTGATTTGATTAGACGTTGAGGATAAACCGGTATTAAAAGCTCTTGTGTCCTTGGATGACCTCGGTATCTTACCAACACTATACTACGCTCACGATAGGTGCACTTGCCCATATGTGTGTTTAGTGTTAGTAGAATATCGTGTTTTATAAATTTAAAACTTGACCAAAGTGTAAAAAGGGCTAAAAATATAGTTAAAAATATATCACACCTAACACATATCATCATCCTCATACATTAGCTCCTAAAACACATGTGAAAATAGGTACGTCAGCATAAAAATGCCCGTGAGATACATAGGTTTTGTTGATGAAGGTTTCATGACTTGAAAGTTAAAATAAGTGTTTAACGAAAAATAGTCATGAACCTTATAAAATTTTTTCTTTTATAAAATCATATGAAAATCAAATGATATAAAAGAAATGAGGTATGTTTAAATAAATAACCAATGAAAATGAATTGTATAAAATATGTCTCTTCTTGAAATAAAAAATATCATGTCTTGTGTAAAAGATGTCTTGTTTTGTATAAAAGAAATCATGTCTTGTCCTTGTGGAAGTGGTTTAGATAACGCCACGATATGTAATATAATAAAAGCACTTATATATAGGAAGTACCAGCGGCGTATCCACCATGCATTTATCATATTACACACGTCTCGTTATTTAAATCACTTACCAATAATCACCGAATAATGTCTTGTTTAAACCAATGTCAAATGTCATATTTAAACAATGTCAAATGTCAAGTATAAACCATGTCTTGTATAACAAATATCGTGTAATAACCAATGTCTTGTATGGCAAGTAAAAAGTCTTTACTCAAACCATATGTATAATGCCATGTATAACCAAATGTCTTCTGTAACCAAATGTCATGTACAAAACAATGTCTTTGAATAAACCAAAGTTTAAATCAAAAGTTATGTTTTGAAAACCAATGTTTTTATTGATACGAACATTTATCGGGTTTGTTTATCGTATACATTCAAGCCTTGAGACTGTCGGATAAACCCTTATCAAGTCAAAGGTTTATAAAAAATGTCTTTGGATTATGTCATTCCCTACTTCCAAACAAACCTATAAAGCGGGAACGGGATTTGTCAAGTCCTATGGTACCATTACATACTACCGAGCGGCGTGATCAATGTTAATGAATGTATCATGTCTCGTTAAACATACCAAATGTCAGAGTCAATGTAAGCATGTCATGAAAAATGTCTTTAAAACCAGTACTAAGTATGCTAAGTCAACGTACGAAGTAGAAATGTAATGTAAATTAATGTGCTCATATGCTAAGTTAACATACATAGCAAAACATAATTGAAATCATGTACTATATGTGTACTAGATGAACATAACATGTATATGTCATGAAATCATGAAAGTAATATATAGGCACAAGTGTTTCCCCCAAAAATATTTGCAAAGATTAAAAGAGGGGACTATGTACTCACTTGGGATTGCTTAATAGTCTTGGAATAAAGATCAATTAAAGCTTCAGGAATCAAGGAATCAAACGACACCTAATATGGGTAACTATGTTAATAATCAGGACACTAATCAGTGGATTGGATAGAATGAGGTTTCATAAATCAAATGAGTGTTGGAACTCATATAAATGATTTAATAAACCAAATATTCTGATTAGAAAACAATCCTAAGTGCTTTTTGACCCGTTACGACTCGTTAAGGTAGTTTATGCTACTTTAACGTGTCGTAAACGTAAATATAAGGTCAGATGGTTATATATGTCATATGATAAGTCCTATATGCCAAAACATGTTTAAAAATGTTATTATATCAGTTTAGATGTCAAAAGTTTATTTACATAAGCTTAAAATGAATTTATGCGCAAAAAGGGCATTTTGGTCATTTTTAAAGGGCATATAAACAACTTAACAAATAACTAACCAAACGAAGTGACCATAAGGTATAACCTCAGTAGGTTGTTCCCTATACAACTATGGTCACAAATATGTGTTTGGTCGGATCCTAAGATCGACCAAACGGGTCAGATTCGAAAGTCAAAGCAGTGGTCAAGACCGCTCGACTTACGACCCTAAATAAGCACTAAACTAGAATTGACGAGTTAAACATGTTAAAACAAAGTGTTTTGATACCCGAAAATAGTTCCATCGCAAAATGCACATAAACATGCATTTTGACCGAAACTTTGACTCGTCAATTCGACTAGTTGACGTCGTAATCAGTAGGTATAATCGCAAGGGATTATAACCATCGTGATTACGATCACGTTGCAAAGTTCGATTGAACTTTGACTTGACCAATTAATGGTCAAAGCTGAAACTCAAGCAACTGTTTGACTTTTAGCTTGAAATAGCTAAAAATAAATAAACAAGACTAGCTAGAACACTGACTTATGTTCTAGGAAGAAGGAAACTCAGTTAGGAAGCCTCCAATTAGAGCAGATGTGAGAAGAAGAAAGGAATGAGCAAATTGGAAGAATGAAATGGGTGGGCTATTTATAGTAATCTTGAGTGTGTAGGATAGTGACAAGTGTATTATGTGTTCTCCAAGAAATAATATGATCATAACAAGTGTCCAAGATCAGATTCTATGCCTGGAGATCACACAAATAGCCCACAATATCAAAAACCAAGTTAAAATACACGAACTGCAGCTGAATTAGAAAGTTCTGAAAAATGGGGACTATCGCATGTCGCACCAGGACATCAGGGGGCTGTCGCGTGGCGTGCGGGTGAGCCATTTTGTCAGAAGTTTCAGTTTTTAACAGTTTCAGTCCCTACACACAATTAAACTTGTTTTTGATGCATTTAACCCCTGTTAACCCAATTTTAAGGCTTTACAAGGATGTTAAAGCATATGGGACTTAAATATGCTTGGAAATATCATGGATGTCAGTTCGTTTGGCTGTACGGTTGCGGTTTTCGGTTAATTACGACGAAAGTTGTAACGAACGCGAAAACGGTCCAAATTGCGAAAAGAATGGTATTTTTGCATTCCCATCACTAAAATACAATATTTTTATGATTACAAAAATTTTTGGATGTGCGGATATGGTCAGAACGCAGAAAATACGCGAAATGGCATACTTTCGCAGTTTTGACGCTTTTAGTCCCTGTGTTCAAATAAGCATATTTTCACATACCGAACCCCTCAAAACTTATTTCTAAGTTATGTAAAGGGTATTTAGGGTATGTTTAGCTTATGTCATTGTTCCGGAGTGTACGTCGCTAGGGGAATTGGCAGACGTTCGCAGTTTGTCACAAATAGTCCATGTGATTGAATAAATTTGTTTTTGCCATACCGAAACTTTCAAAACTTATTTCTAAGTTATGTAAAGGTTATTTAGGGTATGTTTAGTTTATGTCACTGTTCCGTAGTGTACATCGCGTTAAACTGATTACGTTTACGTAACAGTTTGCGTATAACTTCCTAGAAAATGCTTAAGAGTTTGAAATCAAACAAGAATCAAAATGTGCAAATGTAAAACATAAATAAAAAAATCTTGGGATCAAAATACAATGTTTCATTGATAATAAAGTTGTTCGAAGTTGTACAATGATTACACAAGCATAGATGTCACACTTTATAACGAAATTACCCAGGACCCCGAGAGGACACAATATGATATGGGTGATAGTCGATCGATTAACAAAATATGCGCACTTCCTATCGATTCGGGAGAAAGATAGCACATGAAATCTTGCTGAGTTGTACCTTAAGGAAATTGTGGCACGTCATGGAGTGTCTATTTTGATAATTTTAGACAAAGATGGGCACATAAAGGCCACATAGTATTGGTAATTATCAACGAAAATGATCGGTGAAGGACCCCATAGGTCACAATAGATAAGATCACGAGGGTGCAAGGCCCATTTATTATTATTTTCAAAAGGAAACCATTGACTCTTAGCAAGTTGACATGGTGAGCAAATAAGTGATGTAGCTAATAATGCAAAAATTGATAAATGTCCATGTTTTTGTAACATCGTAATAGTATCAAAATGGACATGTCCTAACCGGGAATGCCAAACTTCGAAAGATGATTTTGGTCTTGAAGACCAAACAACAAAAGCATGATAACCCGGTTGAAGGATATAGAGCCCGTTTTCTCATCGACCTTGGGCTAGAACTTGTTTTGTTAGAAGATCCTGAATATGAGAATGAGGGTAAGATAACAAGACATCCAAATATTTAGCTTTTGTTAGTTTGATTATCAACAATAGATTTTTTTGAGATTTGGAACCACTAATATGTCATTTAAATTGTGTTTATTAGAAATTGATGAATGGCCCTTATGAGTAATAGGAAAGGTGGTTCCATTACTAAAAGTGATAAAGTTGTTACTTGATGTAGTTGATGGATTATTAACATTTTGAGCAGAGGTAGTCAAATGATCAATGGCATTGGAATCCACAAAGCAATCTGGTGCATTAACTTAACATTCAGAAAGAAAGGCATTGGCCAAGCTTGCTTTGCTTGGCACGCCTTGAGACGTATATATATCAAGGTTTG
This sequence comes from Helianthus annuus, assembly GCF_002127325.2. Taxonomy (NCBI): domain Eukaryota; kingdom Viridiplantae; phylum Streptophyta; class Magnoliopsida; order Asterales; family Asteraceae; genus Helianthus; species Helianthus annuus. The sequence continues at coordinate 63,972,270 of NC_035435.2, forward strand.
CACATGCATTAGCAGAGTATACATCTCGACGACATAATTGGCAATGTGGTGGATGGTAGCCACGGATTTCGGATGGATTTACACCGCGAGAAAATCAACTGCCATGTCTTTGGGAAGGGGAAGCAAATCTGTATGATTGCACCGAGAAGACGACTGATGATGTGGGTGTTTCGTGAAGTGCACATGTAAATAATTCATGACTTTTTGCTCGGGCTACGAGGTCGGGAAAGGATGGGACAAGATAAGTAGAATGAATGGCAGTAGAAAAGTTTTCAAACGATGGTTCAAGACCACACAAGAACCAATGAATTTGGTCAACTGGATCAACTACATAAGTGATAGATGATTATTGATCACAAAGGCTTTTGAAGGTGCGACCAAACTCAACAACAGACTTCTGGCATTTCTGAGTTAATCGAAGTTGGTCCGTAGGTTATGAACACGTTCAATGGACGCATTGCCATATGTATCTCTAAGGCATCCCACATGTTACAGCTTCCTCGGATAATGAGGCATTGATAAGGATAACAGTTTAATAATTAGTTGCTGCCCGTGCGCTATATTCAAGGTTATTTACAGTTTTCTCATCGCTTGAGATATTGGGAGCCGGAGCCGACAAGGTGCCGTCAAAGTTATCGTTCTGATATTTAGGATGGTAACCATTTGGTGTACCCATGCCAAGTAGTTGTTGGAGTTAGGTTTCATGGTGATTGTATGGGTAAGAGAGTAGGGACAGGTAGTATCAGAGGAGGAGGAAGAGGCCATTGCCGAAAAAGGAGAGGAAGAGGTAGAAGGAAGAAGGAGATTGAAGGGAAAAGGAAGAGGGTGGAAGAAGAAGGGTTTAGGACCTTTGACTTGATACGATAATAGTGATCACTCAATAATCTCCACAAATATGTGGAGCAATCAATATATAGAAATGCAGGTAACAACCAAGAGATACAAGAATACATAAAATACATATACGCCCCAAAATAGAAAGACAATACAAATAGTTATAAAGGCGATCGACTATACTGTACTAGCTTTTCTTATAACCTTATCTATATACTTTAGCCCGTGATATGTTGTCTTTTGTACCTTTTGTTCTTAACCTTTTATAAATCTTATTTGGTTATTTTTCCTTTCCCATGTGTTTGTTTTACATGCTCTTTGCTAATGCACGCTAAAGATGTCATTTTCGTAATGACTCTAAAACCCGAAATTACCTTGTTGTCAAATAAAAAAAATATGCATAGGAACATGTTTATTTACCACCAACCAAGGTATGAGCCAAAAGATCCAAATCAAGTTCATTTTTTACAATCTACCAAGTACCAACAAACGTATCAACAATCACACTCATATATTCTATTGAAAGGGTGCAATAGAGTTGGGGTGACCAAAAACTTTTGATCTCCTCAACTCTCTACACACAAGATCTAACATTGCCAAAAAATCTCTAACAGTCACGAAAATACGAAGTGGATTCGCATCATCTTTACTCATACTTCCATGAAAGTACTCGGTAATCTCTTTCACAAGTTCTAACACTTTGCGTTCTTCTTCCTCCAACTCCTTGAGATGTTTTACCGAGTAGTTCATGAAAGATTTCATAGATTCCCCAAAACTACAAGTGTTTTCTTTGTGCAACAAATCTTGGCTCACCAATCTTTGCAATCTATCCATCCCTTGAGATAAATTAGAAACTGAGCTCGCGATTACATCAAAGTCTATGGTGGCAGTTTTCTTCACATTGCATAACTCTGTACTCAGGCCAGCCACAAGTTCCAACCCCATGTTTCTATAGTCCTCTTCTCTTTGTAGGGTGTTTCTTTGCTGACCCTTTTGATTGATCTTCCCAATGATGCTCTCAGATACTCTAACGCCTTCTGAACGAACGATTTCTTGGACTACAAAGTGGAGTAATGTTGTTTTTCCATCAGTTCCTTTGATATCAGCTAGTTTAAGTAATGCGTCGAGCTTGAATGCTTTTGCTCCTCCCCGTATTGTACCAACATTCATCCGGTTTCCGGTTTTCAGTACTGCCTCCAGTAGCTTTAGGAATAGCCTACTCGATCGCAGTTCCTTGCATGCCTCCTGATACAAGATGTTAGACTCGAGCCATGAAAATAGTCTCTACCTAGTTATTTGTGAATCATATTCATGACATGATGCGAACATAACAAGAAATTTGCAAATTTGAGTCTAGTCTAAACAAGGGGCCAGTTTCGGGTCGATCCCATAAACACATTTAGCTAAAAGAGTTGGGTTGAAGTTAACCTTGCCCGTTTAAGTTCAGGTTGACCTGTTTCTATTTTTAAATATGTTTTTTATGTGGTAACGTAAAATGGTTAGGTATTTATATGTTTAAAAATTAAAAGCAAACTTCACATCAACTTCTATAAGTTAAACGTATATGTTTAATAGAAAATTATACTTTTCTTGTAAACTTAAAGTTTTTGAGTATTAATTTGTGCACACAAAATTATTGGGTTAAAGTAATCACGTTCATGTCAACCTACAAATATTCGTGTCATGTTCGGGTTTACGTGTCTGACGTGATTTTCAGGACATGTCATGTTCGGATTCGTGTCGGTTTAGACCTGTCAACCCATGAACATGACCCGTTTAACACCCATGTATCATATCATGGTTTGAGACTAATAAATTGAAAATGATATTCTACCTCTAGAACTGAGAATGTTTTCCGGAGATGAGTCACTTCGTCTTCAAACGTTTCTCGGTAAAGCAATGCTTCGATTCTTAGGAACGCATATGGTATCGTAAGGATCGTGGCAACGAATGTCTCGGCGGAACCCATGTCACCTTTATACCCGATTAGCTTACCTTCTTCTTCTTTAGTGGGTTCCATCTTTATGAGTACCTCTAGCTGCTGTAAATTAAGTCCATTTCCTAGTCATACCAACACCAAATGAAATTAACTGTTAATTTAGTAACACACATTCAACACCTCATAGTGGGGATGGCAAAGGAATCTAAACCCAATGAGTGACCAGAATCCAGGACCAATTGGGACGAATATTCAGGCATACGACCGGGTATGCGATCAATACTAAATATTTCATGGGTATGAGACAGGTATGGTGTTAGATAATACCCAGCCCGATTAATCAAAAAAATGCATGCGGGTTTACCCAAACCATATCCCTATACATTTTCGTGTTGTCTTTATTTCGTTTGTCCCAAGATTTTTCTACTAATTCACCAATTTTTAGTTCTTGTGTTTCTAATTTGAAAATCCCAACAATCAATTTTAACAAACTAATGTACTACCAATACCCGTTCCATTGCCATCCCTAACGTGTAGCTACACAGTGTGATGGATCTTTACCTCGCACTAGCGCACAACAAACTTGTTCGGCAGTGACATTGAGAGCTTTCAACAAAATCGTAAGGTTCTGAAGTCGTTTAGGCTCGAGAACATGCTTACTAGGAGACGGGCTTTTGCTTTTCATTTCATCATTAACATTATGTAGATTGTAACTAAAAAGCGACTCGATCATCTCCTCATCAAACCTGTTTCACATTTCATTAATTCGTATCACACATTAAACTATTCAAAACAACAAATCGCATGCTTACTCGAATGAGCTTGATCTCAGCTTGTCCCACACCATAGATCGGTCCGATGCAGCCCGTACTTTATCCCAATGAAGCGGCTTCAGTTTCGGCAGCGGAGTTCCATCTTTCCCGATCTGCGGTGGTGGCGGTGGTGGCGGCGGAAGCTGCACACTTCCTTTGGGAGGCGATGGTGGCATTGGTGGTGGAGGTATAGGGGTGGTTTTGTTTGATCCAGAACAAGCATCATGTTTCTTCTCAAAACGGACTGTTTTGGACTTAAATTTGGCGGGAGTAAGACACGATGGTGGAGGCGGCGGAGGTGGCGGCGGCGGTGGTGGTGGAGTTGATGTTGGTGGCTCTAATGTGTCACAAGTATTTGAAGCATCCGATATTCTTGGATTAGAGGAATCATGCGAGTTACAAAAAGAATGAAAAGATTCATCATCAGATGAATCATGTGACTCCACATGAATTTGAAGTTGAGCAATTGGAGAACCAAAAAAAACTGGCTCAACAAACTTCAATGATTCTTCAGTTGATGCTACTACACCACCACCAGTAGAACAATCCAGATTTCCTGAATTTGTTATACTATTCATCATAATAAAATGATTATTATGTTGTACATTGTCAGCATCTGCTTCCTGTTGTTGTTGTTGTTCTGATTCACGAGAATCTTGTTCTTGTTTGAAGCTGTAAATCGGGGGCGGGTCCAAGACAGTTCCTAAGGATTCGAGATAAAAATTCTTTGGAACTGGATCGGATATTACCTTTTTCGTATTCTTGGATTTTTTCTTCCAAAGCATACATAATAGAGCAAAGAGACTAATAATCAATGTAGCAGCACCAGCAGACACCAGAAGCGCAACAAGAACTCTTCTTCCTGGTCGAACATCACGCCCAATGGGCGGTGGAATCGGTGCCAAACGATGCCTATGGAGATGATGAACTGGAGCTGGAGCTGGAGCTGGAGGTGGAGAATGTAGTGGCAAAGGTGCGGGTGCCGGTGAGAGATTGACATGTGGTGTTTTGAACCCAATTAGAGTTCTGTGATAGAGCACTGTTGCGGGTGAAAGTTGTAGATTTGGGGCTGTGAATAATAATGCAAGGGTAGTGAGGAGGAGGAAGATGAAGATGGTCTTTAAACCAACCTCCATTTGTGATGAATAATAATGAGATGCCTAAAATGATGATAGTATGTATGAATTCACCTTTCTGATGCAATTATAACAATTGATGCCTGTTTGGTGGTGGGGGTGAAATAATAGTCTTAAATGCTACTCCAAGAAATCCCTGCGTTAGGCAGTTGAACTTTGTACGGGCTTGTTTAATTTCTGTCTTTAATCGCCCATGCTGGAATTGTTTTTAAGGATATCACATAATACGAAACTTACATGTGACTCGCCGGTTTGGTTTAAGTTAAAGGGCTTCAGGTTGGACCTGCTAATATATATGTTTAACTAAGCTAGTCATTTTGTCTGATTATTACGCCCCGTTTACTATGTTCATATAATGTGTATATGTATGGGCGCTCGGAGGCAAAAGTGAAAGTGCTCTAATTTTAACGTTATTTTACTAATTTCGTGAAAAGAACGTTAAAAGAGGGGATGGTTAATCATGCATCATGTGGTGACGTTGATAGCCGAAAGACAAGGGGTACATGCACTGATCGGCGTTTATCTCAATTGCTGAGTGTTATGTGCTTTATGTCCAACGTTTGATACAAAACTATTATCGAGCCGGGGGTCTCACTGGAAGCAGCCTCTCTATTCTTACGGGGTAGAGGTAAAGCTGTCTACATCTTACCCTTCTCAGACCCTACATTAACTTTACTATTGGTGAGATATACTGAGTATGATGATGAGTCATTTTGTCTAGTTATACGCTTAAACTGTTTAGTTATATTTTATTTTCTTTTTTTAATTTGTGTTTGTCACTTTGTCTAATAGCTCAAAATATGTGACGTTATTTTTTTTTAGAATTCATTACAATTAAAATTTTTATGTGGTTCTATTTTAAAAATATATTCAAAGTACTAGAGATTTTTATAGTTTCTATTATAAGTTTGAAGTTCATCTTTGGGTAAATGAAGGGGCATTAAAGCTCTTGTTGAGTGGCTGTTAAACAATATACTAAAATTTCAAATGGTGAAGTAGCCCAAAATCCTTATATGACTTTTGTCGTATAAATATAGTTAATGACACAAAAATATAGAATTAGAAAAGGTGTTTGTGTTTATGATGATGTGATTGTCATGAGATTTGTTGGACTTTTAGAGGTCAAAATCAGTTTCATGGGGATGATTACAGCTTTTTCAAACACAAATCTCTACTTCTTTTCAATCTTTAGACTTGCTTATTGTGGTCCCTATAGGTTGGTTGTACCTTTAGGGTGCTCAAGATTTCACCATCCATCCATATTTTCCAGCAATAATTCGTTCGGTGATTTATAAAAAGTTCTTAGATCAAAATTATAATTAACAATTTATTATGAGATAACTAGTATTAAGTCCCTGCGTTGCAGCGGTTGTCATAAAATTGTATTAAGCAGTAGTAATACTATACCATTGTCAGCGACCACTAACACCGTAAAAGCTCGTAAAAACAAAATAAATAAAAACGGGAAAAAATAAAGTCGAACGAAAAGCAGACATAAAATATTTGAATCACACACGCTCGTTGCTGAGAAATTAAACCGAAACGTAAAACACAGAAAAAAAAAATAACTAAGTCCATCCAGGATCCACGTGTTGGACGAACTTGTCAAACGCAGAAAAATAGATGTGACGCGACGGATCAGTCAAACGGTAAAAAATATACGAAAAAATGTTGAACCCCATACGCACGTTGCGGTGCGTTAACTCACAAAATTTAGAACGAAATGAAAATCTTGGGAAAGATGAAAAGTATGGTGGACCAAGATTGAAAATAAAAAAGAGTTGGGATTAAATTGCAAAAGATAAAAAACTTTGGGTTAAAAGTAAAAAAAATAAAGGGTCTAAATTGCAAAATTGAAATTATTTATTAATTTTAGATAAAGATAAGGATAAAAATAAGTGATATCTATATATTGGTTATTAATTAATATTAATATTAAAAAAATCTATACATATAATAAAAGAAACCAATTAATGGATACGTGTCGATACGAGAGGCATCTATTTTTTAGTTTCCCGCCATATATCTATGTTTATTTTTATCTTAAAAATACAATTTTTAAAATAATCTATCAACTTATCCCATATTTTAAGTTGACGTTTGTCTATAACTATATCTCTATATTTATAAACGTCCTTTATGTTTCCTCAAACTTGCAGGTTCCAACCTTAATGTTTAAAACTTGCTAAAAACATTCTTTAAGTTTATTTTTGTTGCTGGTTTAATCCTTTATGACTAACCAAGTTAATTATCTCAGTTTATTTCCCTCACATGTCTAACATGTGAGGGTCCCACTATCGTTTGATGACCGACATCAACTGTCTCGCAAAATGGAACAGAGATGTGGTGCAAACGCAAAACTGCCTGAAACCCAAGCAAAATTGCCTCTGTTTTCACCGGAGACGTAGTCCAAACACAATTGGACCTCTTAAATTTATGGGGCCATTCACGTGGAGCAAGCCCCTTTTCATTCCGAGCTATCAACATCCACTCGGAGGAGAGATCCAGCCCGCGTTTTGCTGACTAAATGCCAAACAAGCCATATTTGCAGGTTGATAGCCTCACGTTAGTTCTGTATGTGATTTCAAATTGAAAGTGCATATCATTTTTTGTAATTGTTTTCCTCTTTAGTTTTGATTACTTGATTGATATTACATGTATTAAATAGGGAAGAATAAAAACTAATATTTAGGTACAAAACAATGGGTCATGAATGGGGAAAGAAGAAATAAGTGGATTTAATAGACTAAATGTATATTTGGTACAAAATTTGCGTTTCTTTTAACTGTGAATAGATTCAATTCATACTCAAAAGTCTCTAATGGCGGTGGCTGAGGGCCTGAGGCTTTTTATTTTTTATTTTTTACACTTAATAATAATAACTATTTAATATTTTATTGATCCGACCACATGTAACATAGACGTTTTTAGCCTGTTAATAAATTAAAAAACAACAAAGTAAAATGTTATAATTTTTGTAATACACAAGTTTATAACCTAATAATAGAAAAATAAAAAAACAAAGTAAAATGTTCTAATATGTAAATAGTATATCAAAGTTCTTTTTACCAAAAACGTATTTTGACGACTGTGTGTGTTAACTGACTACATTATATTTATTCAAGTTGTATACTACACATTCTTATTCAACTCATGTTATACACGGGTAATTAAAGATGTAACTTTTTTATTATACAAAAATATATTTAATCAACCCGTGTAATACACGGGGTTCTAACCTAGTATATTAAATAAATATAAATAAAATTTATGAGGTTGAAGGAAAGAATGCCATGTGGCATTATTTGTAGTCTTTTATTATAAGTTAGATTAGATTAGATTAGATTAGATTTTCAAAGAGATTTCTTTAATCATATTTATCCTTTTTAATTATTCATGATGTTTTTTAACAAGAAAATGTGTTTACGGATCAAATCAAATTTCGAATATGTGTTACAAAATGTGTTTTGTTTTTTCATTTGTAAACTAGATGGTCTAGGTCAACTTATGACAAGTTTAACACTTTGTATAAGTGAATGGTGAAAAGTTTCTTATATATTAGTGTAGAAGGCTAGTTTGCATATGCATTGTTATCTAGAAAAGGGTTATTGGATTTTATCATCCCAAATTATTGACTATTGGTCGATGTCACCCTCAACTATTAATTTGACACCTGTCATTCTCAACTTAACACTTAGTGTGTTCTGTGACCATGTCATTAACTAATCACTAACTTTTGAGTTTGTTACTATACTTTTGGGGTGTCCTAAGATCTCTAAAATCTTCCTAAGATCCCTATGACACCCCCAAAAGTATAGTACCAAGATCGAAAGTTAGTGATCAATTAACGACGTGGTGACAAAACACACTAAGTATTAAGTTGGGGGTGACGGGCGTCAAAGTGATAGTTGGGGGTAGTAGCGGCTAATAGCCAATAGTTAGGGGTGATAAAATCCAATAACCCTTGAGAAACCTAGTAAACTATATATTACATTTATAGAACTTAGCATATGCTACGTATTACTTATATGCAATTTATGATGGCTCCCACTATTCTGACACCCTACATCTTATTCCCACATTCTTTTTCACTCTATCTTTCTTTATATATATCTATGTATGTGGAGAGAAAGATAGTGAGGAGGGATGTGTGAATATTAAATCCCATGATCCACTACATCGTATGTTTCAAATATGTAAAATACTAGGTTAATCTCCATGAACTTCACGGGGTTGGACTATTTAAATTATGTATGCAACAAATATAAAATAAAAAAACTACCTAAATTTCCCGGGCAACAAAAACTAATTATAAGTGTTTGAGTTAAATGTCATTTTAGTCCCTGTGGTTTGGGCCATTTTGCCAGTTTAGTCCAAATGTTTCATTTTTCACCCGTGGGTCCAAAAAGGTTTCGCCATTACCATTTTAGTCCACCAGGTTAACTTCATCCATTTTTTCTGTTAACGAGAAAAAAATGAACGACTCAGTAATTATGTTAACTAAAAGGGCAATTCGGCCATATAAAATGACCGAATTGACCTTCTCGTTAATAGAAAAAATGGATGAAGTTAACCAAGTGAAGTGGACTAAAATGGCAATGGTGAAACCTTTTTGGACACACAAGTGAAAATGAAACCTTTGGACTAAACTGCAAAATGATCCAAACCACAGGGACTAAAATGGCATTTAACTCTGATTGTTTTGTATTGACAACTGTAGTTAAGATAAATCATAACTTAATTGACAAAATTTATAAAAAAACATTTATTAAACAATGTTTATTGACATAGTGAACTCTATAAAAAATACTTAAAATTAAGCCATAACTATTTACCATAAATACGACACATTATAAATGTTAGGTTTGACTATTAACATAAATCTATTTATATATTTCTATAAATAATGTTAAAAGCAAATATCACCAATAAATGCATAACCCAAATTATAACAAACATTTTATTGTGTTAAAAAACATAACATATCAACGAAAACATTCAAATGCACCACAATGTGAAACAAATAACACCAACATGTTTTAAGAAACACTTAAGTAAAAGTGAAATATAACGAAACACACCAGTTCTCCATCTTTGGAATCGAAAGTTTGCCAAGTCCATCAGCCTCAGCTTCATCTTTTCCATCTCCAATCCGGCATTTTGTTGAAGAAAAATTTAGTGAGTCCTCTACCTCATTGACTTCACGAAGGTTACGCTTAACTTCACCACAGGTTGGTGATTTCTGATTATTTTGAATAGCGTTAGATATAGGCGTTGAATTGTCTCCAGTATAACACACTTCATCCTACAAACAAATACATAAACCTAGTTTTAAAAAAGGGTAATCTATATATATTAATAAATGAGATGATTTGGGCCATTTGTCTTTGAATGATGGAGCCATTTTTGTTTATGTGGCATCGATCCATTGGTTTAGTTGAGGTTGATTTTGGGAGGGAATCCATTTTAAATACACACAAATTCAAACCACGCGGGATCCGAATTATTTCGGGTCATCCATTACCCGATTCATGGATCCATATAAAAGCATCTTTCTCCTTCATAATTCCTAACCCTAATTCATTTTTTCAGCCGTTTCTCTCTACATGCCTCTCTCTCTCTCTCTCTCTCTCTCTCTGTAGACTTCCAATTTCAGCAATTTCACCTTCAAATCAACCAGCAATCTCGATTCAAACAACCACAAATGGTAACATACTATCTGTTTACATCAATTCGTCTGTTAATTTCACAGTTTTTTGTTGTAATTTGTTGCAGAATCAATTATTATTCACTTTGTCGTTCTGTTTATAGTATTGCAGTTTGAAATGACGTACGTATGATTTGGTAGATCGTTAATCTGTTACAAATTGATGTTATGTGAAGTGCGGCTAGGGTTTTTTATTAGGTTTTTGTAAATTATTGCAGACTTATACCAATTTGAATGATAAATTCAAAGCTTTTAAGTTTAATAATGAATTCGAAGCTTTTAATGTGATGTTGTTACTGATTTCTACTATTTGGTTTTTTCTTTTTTAATGATAAACGCTAAATGTTTTTCAACTGCAGGAGTCTGAATCTTCTTCGAAGAACAAGAGATGAGTATAATTTTGTCGTTTTTTTTGTGTTTTTTGATTCGGTATAATTTTAGGTTTCATTGTTTATGCTGATGTGTATGATTTTGTTAAATATTTTGTTTTTTTTGTTTTTTTTTTTTTTGCAAATCTAACTATGATATTTTTTAAAATTTGAATATTTGGGTTGTTTCTAATAAATTTTGTACTTTTTAATATGTATTAATTATTATCAATCCATCAAAGATTTCGTTATTTCCTTAAGTTTTAGTATTATATGGTTTTCCTAAATTAAGGTATCTATTTCTATAAATAAATAGTGTTACGTTTTTTATGAATCCCTTGTTGTTTGTTTCGGTTTTTTATGTTTTTCCCATTGTTATGAGTTTGTTTCTATAAATAAGTTACCGTTTTTATGTGTTCAAAAACTTTCATATTTAATTTGCACCTATTAGTTTGTTTCTATAAATAAGTTACCGTTTTTATGATTTTTATTTAGTGTCTAAATACTCTGTTTAGGGTTTCAATGATTTTTATTCCATTATTATTTCTTTTTTTATGGATATTCGCAGGTAGTTTTTGTGCCCGGGAAGATCCTTCAACAAGACATAATCAAGGTTATAGTTTGGCATGTTCGTATCATTTTTTAATATTTTTTTTGCTTATGTTGAATTATGAAGATAATATAACTCTAATTGCAGGCATGAGTGATTTGTTATTTTTTTATATTATTTGAGGATAATACTGATGCTTTTTGTTGCTTTGAGATGTTTCTAGGAAGAATGGTTTCCTAATCTTGAATCTTTTTTGTTTCTTATTATTCTTTTGTGTGTATAGCATCTTCAACAATACTTTTATATTTTCCTTTAATTGACTTTATCAAGCATGAACATTTACAAAAGGAAGGAACAATGGGTGGGTGTAATGAATCAATTAGAAGCACTTTGGCATATATTAGAACATGTAGACAGAGAAATGTTCACTCAGTTATCACAAATAAGTGCTATATTTTGTTTTAGTGAAATTGAACTGGAAATGTAGATTTAAAAATGCACTAAGTTTTTCGAATAGTTTCTATCTGTTTTGCAAGAATTGGGTAATGTGTTCTTATATCTCATAGTTTCTACCTTTGTTGCAAGAAATTATTTCTTAATTTCTTATTAATTTAATGCACAGGCTGAAACTCCACAAATTGAAATTCAAAATGCACATGATAGCGGTGTTTGGATCTTGCATGGCATCCCATTTGGTGTCTTCTTTGTAGGTAAATCAACCACACATTTCGTCTAATTTATTTTGAACATATGTCCAAGTTTATTGTTGCATATATGCATGAAGGTATGTTGTTTTAATTTGTTGTTTATCTACTGTGTATCTTTAATCAAGCGATTAAACATTTATCTTTTTTTTTTTTCGCAAACAAAATCAAGATCAGAGGTTTTGTTATCATCATCTACATTCTCCGATTTATGTAGTGTCTATGAACGTTAATCATCTCTTCGACATTTATCAAAGTTACTGATTTTTGTTGATTTTGTTTTTCATGTGGAACCCTAAATCTTGGATAAAATCGAACTCCGATCATTCGTCAAACAACAGAGGTTAGTTAAATGTTATAGTTGTTTTCTCTTTTTTAAGTTTGTGTAGGTTTGATTTTATCCTTTCTGTTCGGTATTTTTTTTTTTCAAAAATTAATAACATATGTTCTGAATGTTTTATGGTTTGTTTTTCTCATGGTAAACCCTCAATCTTTTGTGACAATCGGACTCGAATTGTTCGTCGACCAAAACATGTTAGCTCAGTTATGTTGGTGTTGTTTCTTTTTTGATATCTATAGTCTTTCTTTTTTATTTTTGTCTTTAGGCGTTAATTTGAAATTTTATGTGATTGTCTTTTGAAGTTCTTATGGTTTGTTTTATGAGTTACAATTTTTTGTATTTAGTTATAATTTTTGTATTTAGTTAGTTGTTAATTATTTAAAGATGTCTTTAATTTCTTTTTAAAGTTGTTTTTTGATGTATAAGAATTTATACATCTTTTAAACGTCAAATATACCCCGTTTATGCGAAAACTCTTTGTATTTTCATTAATTTTGGTACTCATTTGAGTTGTTTGTGAAAATACAGGTCCGGGCTTCGGCCCGGTGTTGAAACGGAGGCTTTTGGAGCAAAATGGAGTGAAAATGATGCATTCCAGCAAACTGCCAGATACGGTACTACCGTGCCAAACACACGCACGACCGTGCCAGCCACTCCGACAATCGACACTCTCAGTCAGCACTTGCATCCAGCACCAGCACCATCAAAATCAAGGGACGCACGACCGTGCCAACCACTGGCACGACCGTGCCAGGTCAATTTAGGCCCTGATCAGCTCGTTTCCGAGATCGGTTCAGTTGTTATCGAGCACTATCGACACGCACGACCACGCCGTGACCCGGCACGGTCGTGCGACCTCGGGAGCTTTTGAGCGCGATTTTTCCCAAAATGGTAGCAAACTTGGTCAACATTCAAGAAAGTGGCTCTGACACTTGCCAAGCACGACCGTGCCAAAAGGTGGCATGGTAGTGCCAAACGCCCAGAGTTTAAATACGAGTTTCTAGCTCATTTGCAAGGGAGTTGGAGCATTTTGGTGACTTTTTCTCTCAAGAATCTGGTCTTGGAAGCTTGTTGGAGCCAAGAGGGAGCCTTGAAGAGGACTTAATCACTTGAAGATCTACTCAAACATCATCTTAATCTTGTCTTTAACTTGGTTAGCTTACTTCATTATGAACAATTTATGTTTATCTGCACTTGATTTGTAGTCATGAGCCTTATGGGCTAAACATTTGTGTTGTCTAAACTATGTTGAAGCCTATGAACATGTGATAATATGGAAGTAGATTTGATGATTGTTCTTGTTAATCTTCATGTTGTCATTTAATCTTGTTCTTGGAATTCATATGCATGCTGAAGGTTCTTGTTCTTGAATGTTTGCTCATAAGTATTTACATGTTGTGTTGGAAAGCCCATGTAGAGATTATGATTATTGAATCTTGTTAACTTGTTAGTATGATTCATAGCATGAAACTAGGAATGGTGAGTGCTAATGTGATATGAACAATGATTTGAGCTTGTGTGTGAATTCTTGCATTTAGATTTGGAAAGATCAAAAGTATGTTTATGTGGATTCTATAGTTTGTGTTCATGTTAGGTTGATGATTTAGGCCAAAGTTGTTAGCTAGCATGACCATGCTTGTAGTTCATATCAAGAACATGATGATAGTGCCAACTACTTAAAACCAAGTTAGGGTGATTAGTGTGTTTTTCATATTAGTTTCCGCTAATTTGTAGAGTTAGGAGTTTTGACAAACAAATAACTCATGATTAAAGATTAACATCAACTTAGCAAGTGAGCTTAAAAGAATAATTTTTAGGTGATAAGAATGTTAATTCATTTTTAGTTTTCCTAAGAACTATAGACTAGGAAGCCTTGATTGGGGACTTAGTTAAATTTAGAGCTTGCATCATCACAATCCCTTCCTCTTTGTTGTCACATGTGAATTAGTGGATACTTAGTTTAGGCAACCTTTCTTAGATATTGTTCTTTGTTAGAATTTTTAGTAGTTTATTAACTTGCATGCTAATTTAGAAAAATCAACCCAATCATTTGAAAAGGCTTTGAAGTAGCAAAAGTTTAGTATCGAGACACCTCATCCACGGATTGATATCCGGTTCTTGCCGATTAGCTATATTACCACCCGACGGGTACACTTGCCCTTTGTATGTGTAGTTAGTTCCTAGGTGAAAAACCATTTTTAAATCAAGTTTTTGGCGCCGTTGTCGGGGATGCGGTCTTCTTGAAAACGATTCGAGTTACTTATTTAGTCATTGTGAAAAGTGTACAAAGTTTTTTGTCTCCTTTTTTTATTTGCCTTTGCTTGATTAATTGAAAAAAAAATATGATTATTTGCTAGTTGTTTTTTGTTTTTGTATATTTTGTGCATTGTGCTCCTCCTTATTCCCTACAGGTCGTGCATGTCCTCAACACCTGCTGCTGATATCGTTGAGCCTTCATCGGAGCCGAGCGCGATCTTCACCGGAGACTGCGGGAGCGGTTTCGCGTGGTAGCCGAGACGATTGAAGCAGACGCGGCAGACGACGACACCTTCTACGAGTTTCGAGTAGACATGGCGGACGCGGAAGAGAATAGGATCTTGAATGAAATTGGAAAACCGTCACTCGATGGTTTACCTGCGAGCATCAATGCACCGACAATCGACAATAATAATTTCGAGATCAAGGCTGGCACTAAATCGATGTTGCAGAATGCGATACAGTTTTATGGCAAGGATCACGAGGATACTAGTGTCCACATCGCGGGGTTTCTAGAGGTTTGTGCCATGTTTAGGATTCGTGATGCATCACCGGATGCTATCCGCCTTCGGCTCTTCTCGTTTTCTTTACGGGATAGAGCCAAGGAGTGGCTTCTTTCACTTCCAGCTGGATCTATCACCACATGGAATAAATTAGCTGAGAAGTTCCTTCAGAAATATTTCCCTCCAGAGAAAACTGTTCGGTTGAGAAACAAGATTCTGAACTTTCGTCAGGACGAGGACGAGTCCCTTTACGAGGCATGGGAGCGTTTAAAAGAGCTTATGAGAAAGGTCCCACATCACGGGTTGCCCAAGTGGCAACAATGTCAGATCTTCTACCATGGTTTGGACAGTCAGGGACAGATGATGGTTGATACATACTCGGGTGGTGATATCGGCACGAAAAATACCACCGAGGCATTTGAGATTCTGGAAAAGTGTGCCGTGAAAAACCAGACGCAACAGCCCCTGAGGGGAAAGAGTTCTCGGCAGGGAGTTCATCATGTGGACGACTACACAGCCATGATAGCATGTATGGACACCTTATCTTCGAAATTTGATCGAGTGATGGAAATGCACTCGAGAGGTTCTTCGAGTGGGGGAGCATATCAGGTAGGTGATTTTTCGACGGGAGAGATGTCACACGAGCATGTTGATTTCATGGGAAACCAATACTGTGCTCAAAATAATCCCTACAGCAATACTTATAATCCGGGGTGGAAGAATCATCCAAATTTTAGTTGGAAGCCTGACGCTTCTAACCAGCATCCGCCTGGATTTGCTCCACGTCCCACAGCTCCAGTTCATGGAGCATATGGTCCACCTCGACCTCAGCAGGCACCTTCTTCTAGTGATCCCAGTGTGCATGATATGCTTAGTCAAATCTTAGCTGGTCAAAACACTCAAAAGGCAGAGAATGAGAAGCGCTTTAGGGAGTATGACGGCCGTTTCACGAGGCACGAGAGTGAGTTGAGAAGCCAAAAGGCTTCCGTGCAGACCATTGAGAACCAAGTTGGCCAGATTTCCAAGATGTTGTCTGAGAGACAACCAGAGGCCTTCCGAGCAACACAGAGCCTAATCCAAATGCTACTGCAAAGGCCATCACGTTGAGAAGCGGAAAGACCGCTCAAGCCATCCCTCCGGCTGTCCCAGAAAAGCCAGTCGATGACGATGAGGTTGATAAGGAGATTGAGGCTGAGTCTCTGGGTGAGGTGCAACAGAGGCGAGTCCCAGCAAGTACCGCACGACCCAAGGAGCCAGTGAGAGAGTATGTCCCTCCCATTCCATATCCGGGGAGGTTAAAGAAGCAAAAAATGGAAGAACACTATGGTAAGGAACTTCATATAAATTTACCATTTGTCGAGGCACTTGCTCAAATGCCTAAGTATGCCAAGTTTCTGAAGGATATCCTATCCAACAAAAAGAAACTTGAGGAGCTTTCGCAGGTGACCTTGAATGAGGAGTGTTCAGCGGTTCTTCAGAACAAACTACCGAAGAAGATGAATGATCCTGGGAGTTTCACTATCCCGTGTTTGATTGGTAGTTTGTCGGTCAACAATGCATTAGCTGATCTTGGAGCTAGCATAAACCTCATGCCATATCCGGTTTTTACTAAGCTAGACTTGGGAGAGTCCAAGCCGACTCGTATGAGCATTCAGCTAGCCGACCGTTCAGTGAAGTACCCTTGAGGCATAGTTGAGAATATGCTGGTGAAAATCGACAAGTTTGTCTTTCCTATCGATTTCGTGATTCTAGACATGGATGATAATAAAAACATTCCACTTATCTTAGGTCGCCCATTCCTAGCCACTGCGAGAGCCTTGATTGATGTCTGCACTGGTAGAATTACTCTTACGGTCGATGATGAGGAGGTTACCTTTGACATTGGGAAATCCATGCAACACTCACAGAGTCAGGATGATACACTCTACTTCATTGAGACTATCGATACATATGTGAGTGATCATCTTCATGCTACATTCGAGGAGGATGTTTTGCACACACAACTGCTAGGAGGAGAGACTTTTGGTTCGCCCAGTGTGGACCGATTAGTTGAGGAGGTGTCACACCCCTAATTTCCACGTGTCACCGGTGGGCCCGGTGGGGGATTAACGTGACGTAGTTGGTATCATCATAGTCAAACAACACAAATTTTAATGCACAGCGGAAGCAAAGATAGATTTATTTCAACATAATTTATTGTAATATTCGAGTATCACAAAATGTCGAAATAGAATCCACAGGCAGAATCAAATAAAAAGGAAACTTTATTTCAACAGACTTCATGCATCCTAAGCTTGCGAGACTTCTATGGATGCTTAAGGAGTGACCAGCCTATTACGCGTAGTACCTGCACTTAGTCTTTTTGGAAAATACGTCAGTTTACACTGGTAAATACAATTTAACTGACTCATTCTGAAAATGTTTAAAATTGATTTAAATGCCCGTGGCATAAAACTTTTTATAACTTGGGATAATTATTTGCTTAATAATCTTGTAAAAGAATTACATGTTCGTTCTGCGTTCGGTAGCCCGGGTCGTGCCGGGTTAAAGATTAATAGACACACCACTTAATATAATTCCGCCGCGAGACTTCTCTCGTACCGACGATTATACATGTTGTACAGCACTACGGGTGTACGCCTACACCCGAGTGCTAAGGTCGTGGCCATTCTTTGAATGATGCCAAGGATATCCGGGACATGGTCATTAAGCCCCCAAAGGCATTAAACAAACAAAACAGCATTTTCAAACGGGTTAATTTGACTGCACATAACCAAGACCGGTTAAGGTCAATTCCCCGACCAAGCGGTATTTTATATACCGTACCCCAAGCCCGTATAGGGAAAATAAGTTAAACGTATTTACCTGAGCAAGTATAAACCAAATATAACGAGTGCAAGTAGCTTTTACTGGGCTCCTAGCTCTGGAAATTAAGGTTTTAATAACCTATTAGAATCCTAACGAGTCTTAAGCTTAGACCGGTTAGTTTTATAAAAGATTACGGTTTTAAACGCACAATAAGGCGAAGACCGTTCTAGAATGTGGTTTTGACCCAACAAGCTTGCACACTTGTTTATTATGGGTAATACAATCACATTCTGGATTTTGAGACCGAAAAGATATGGTTTGACCCGTTTCGGCTAAAATGGCCAAACTAGTCACATAAGCCGATCCGAACGCGTATAATGCGTAACGAGTAACCATAAGAGTCAAATACAAGTTTCTAAAGTCAATGTGCTTAAAATATGTTGTGATATCAGAATGATACCTTCCATTATGCCCCAAATGATTTTAAACCAAAACTATGCCTCATAAGGGCGTTTTGGTCATTTTATAGGGTGTAAAAGGGTTAAAATGATAACCTGAGTTACAGGTCTGATTAAATTAGTAAATATACTTAATTTACTAAGTTATAACAGTAGGGTATCAAATCTATGTGAAATTTATTATCTTTAACTTTACTATGCACCGTAGGGGCATTTTGGTAATTTCACATGTGCTTAAAAGGTCAATTCTGGAATTCTGAGTTCAAAACATTTGCCTACTGTTTAAAATATAAAAGTATACTAATTACATCAGTAGGTTCAAACCCTTATGCTAAATAAGGTTCTAGTGCACACATATGCGTTAAAAATGCCTAAAAAGGCGATTTGGAGCCATTTCCGGGTTTTCTGTAAAAAGCTGATATTTTTAATATTCCAGAAGGCTCAAAATAATTTATTTATCATAACAAATCAGTAGAAATTGGTTTGAGGTCAAAAGGTTTTGTAAAACTCATTTTATGGCTAAAAAGGGTAAAACCGACATAAACCGAATAAATCTTAGAACACTAAGTTATGCTCAGCCTAAAAATAAATAAAAATCTCCAAAAATCCCAAAATATTATTTTATAACAGTGGGTAAAAAGTTTGGTATAAAAATTTGGGTTTTGATAGGCTATACATAATTTACGCCATTTAATTAGTAAGGAAGCTCTTAATTACGCTATTGAACATAACTCTTAATCTAGACCTCAAACTGACTTCAAATTTTGGGTGCAAGTTTATAAATCAGTAGTTAAGGTCAAATGGGCATAATGGTCAACATATAAGCGATTAACGGAAACATGCATGTGAATAGGATATCTAATGAACCAAGTTGTATAATCTCAGAGAGTTATACTAACATGTAAATAGGTTCAAAAGAAGCTCTAAGGCAATCCTAATCTTGGCTTAAACGGGTCAGAGCTGAAAGTCAAAGCAGAAGTCAAACTTTGCGACTTTTGGTTCCAAACCGAGCCTAACTGAAAATTGTCGAGTTGAACATGTTGGAACATGTTCTTACTTTAATTACCAAGTTATTTTAATGATCAAACAGATTGCATGTAACCTACATTGCTAATTATGCATTAATTCGCAAATAGTCATTTCTGTTGACTTTTTATAATGTACTTTGACTCGACAATTAGCATAGTTAGAGTGGGATTCTGGAATCACCCTTTTAAGGGTTTGTTACCCACATAATTACCTACTTAAAAGTATTTTTAATTCGGGATATTAGTTCGTAATTATGGACTAATCCCGAAGTCAAACCTTAATTACGATGGTTTGACTTTTAGCTAATTAACTAAGCTAAAAGTAATTAGAGGGGATTAAGGACACTTACAAGAGTCCTAAGAATGCTTATGAGGCCTAAGAAATATTTGTTGTAGTCCAGGAGCTCCAGAGAAGTCTTGAACCAAAGTTGCAAATGAGCATACCAAGTGTTCACAACATCAAGTTCTTATATAGTGAACCTTGAGGTCCAAGATGATGCCAAGGTAGTCTAGAGTGGTTACAAGATCACCCCAGGTGTCTCTATGATGCTATAAACTGCCTAGCAAGCCCCTGGTTTCGAAAACCATTCATTTAAGTCGGTTTAACAGGTTGAACAGGCAGCTGTCCATTTCCTGCTGCCAGCGACTGCCTTACGGACCGTAAGCTTAAGGCCTTGCGGTCCGTAAGCATCTCTTGCGGACCGTATGCTGAAACAGTTACGGTCCGTAACCGACCCTTGCTGAAATCGCCCAGGTACCCTCCTTACGGACCGTAAGACTAGGGCCTTGCGGTCCGTAACCGTTGGTCAGAAACAAAATTTTCACAAACTTCAAGTCTTGACCATGCAATCTCGTGGATTCCGAACTTCATGCTACTTTCTCAGTTGTGGGACCTATTGGCTCAGCCATTGCATGCTTGTATGTCCCTTACATGTTTCTACACTTTGGCATCTTGTAATTTCTTAAAGTGACGGACATTTCCAAGGATTTAAATCTTGGATTCTCACAAGAGTTGGTTATGCTAGTTAACCATTATTAATTTTCTTTTTCACAAGAATTCTATTCAACATTTTAGTAGCAACATTCCCAATAATCCAAATTCCATATAAAAGACGGACTTTAGAAACGACCAGTTAATATATATATATATAAGATGTTTGTCAAACGATTTAAGGATCTTGGGGTTTATAAATTTGGGTCGCTCAGAGGTATTTTAATATCATGTCGCCCTTGGGGTCGTTCAGAGGTATTTTAATAACATGACACCCTTTTTAAATCCTACCATACATCTTTTTATTTGATCCGGTTTTCCTGACACATCTGTCTCTCATGACACGTGTCTTTATTTTATTGGACAGGAATTTCCGAGGTGTTACAGGAGGTGACCTGTCTGATAGGTCATGCGTCTCCCCCGTGTCCCGAGGTATTTTAGGTTGTGGATCACATTACTGAGCCTAAAGCACGCCCTTCTATTGAGGATCCACCTTCGGTTGAGCTTAAGGAGCTTCCAGATCATTTGGAGTATGCTTTCCTGGAGGGTGAGACTCATCGGCCCGTTATCATTTCTGCTAGATTGTCGAATGAAGAAAAGGATCGATTGCTTGAAGTCCTGAAGTAGCACAAAAGGCGATTCCTTGGAAGATTATGGATATAAAAGGGGATCAATCCATCCTTTTGTACCCATAAGATCTTGATGGAGGAGGACTTTAAACCTGTAGTACAGCATCAGAGGCGTTGGAACCCCAACATGCAGGAGGTTGTGAAGAAAGAGGTCATCAAACTACTTGATGCAGGTTTGATATACCCGATCTCTGATTCACCATTGGTTAGCCCTGTACTGGTAGTCCCAAAGAAAGAAGGCATGACAATGGTGACTAATGAGAAAAACGAGTTGATTCCTACTCGTACTGTCACCAGATGGAGAGTTTGCATTGACTACCACAAACTCAATGATGCCACGAGAAAGGATCATTTCCCACTTCCTTTCATTGATCAGATGTTGGAGAGGTTGTCGGGCAGGATGTACTTCTGCTTCCTTGATGGTTTTTCGGGTTATTTTCAGATTCCCATCTCTCCTGAGGATCAGGAGAAGACAGCATTCACATGTCCCTATGGCACATTCGCCTACCGGCGGATGCCCTTTGGACAGTGCAATGCCCCGGCCACATTTCAGAGGTGTATGGTGGCTATTTTTCATGACATGATCGAGGACTCCATGGAGGTTTTCATGGATGATTTTTCTATGTTTGGAAGTTCTTTTGATCAGTGTTTCGGGAATCTGAAAAAGATGTTGGCTAGATGTGAAGCCAACCTTGTGTTGAACTGGGAAAAATGCCACTTCATGGTGAAGAAGGGCATTGTGCTTGGGCACAAGATTTCACAGGCGGGGCTCGAGGTTGACCGAGCCAAAGTCGAGAGTATTTCAAAGCTCCCGCCTCCCACATCCGTGAAATCTATTAGGAGTTTTCTGGGTCATGCAGGTTTTCACCGGCGATTCATAAAGGACTTTTCCAAAATCGCCCGTCCCATGACTCAACTCCTCGAGAAGGATGCCCAATTTGTTTTTTCCGATAAATTCCTTCGGGCATTTGAGATGTTGAAGGAGAAGTTGGTGAATGCCCTGATCATGGTTGCTCCCGACTGGGAGCTGCCATTTGAGTTGATGTGTGATGCGAGCGACTTCGCAGTCGGGGCTGTCTTGGGTCAAAGGAAAGATAAGCACTTTCACCCGATTTACTATGCAAGCAAGACCTTGAATGACGCTCAGGAGCACTACACCACGACAGAGAAAGAGCTCCTAGCTATGGTCTTTGCCTTCGACAAGTTTCGGTCATATCTTATCCTTTCCAAGACCATTGTGTACACGGATCATGCAGCCCTTCGGTATCTTTTCAGCAAGCAGGATGCTAAACCGAGATTGATACGTTGGATTTTGTTTCTGCAAGAGTTTGATATTGAAATCCGTGATAAAAAAGGGGCTGAAAATTTGGCAGCCGATCATTTGTCTCGTCTTGAGCATTCCGAGGGAAAAGAGACTCGTGGGCCTAACATCAATGACAATTTCCCCCATGAGTTTCTCATGAGGATCGAGACTAGTGATGATTCCCCATGGTTTGCTGAATTTGCAAACTACTTAGCTAGTGGCATCCTGATCAAGGGGATGACCCATCAGCAGAAGCGAAAGTTCTTTGCAGATATCAAGCACTACTTCTGGGATGACCCTTACTTGTTTAGGGTAGGAGCGGATCGGATGATCTGGAGATGCGTGCACGGTGACGAGGCGAGGGATATTTTACGCCACTGTCACGAAGGACCCACGGGAGGCCACCACGGAGCGAACAACACAGCGAGGAAAGTGTTTGATGCCGGATTCTTTTGGCCGACTATTTTCCGTGATGCCCATGAGTGGGTGAGGTCCTGCGATGCTTGCCAGAGGGAAAGCAACATTTCTGCACGCCATGAGATGCCACAAAACGGCATCCAAGTTTGTGAGGTTTTTGACGTATGGGGGCTAGACTTCATGGGCCCTTTTCCGACCTCTTTTGGTAACCGCTACATCCTAGTCGCTGTTGATTACGTTTCTAAGTGGGCTGAAGCACAGGCTTTGCCTACTAACGATGCGAGGGTAGTGGTGAGGTTTTTGAAAAAGTTACTTGCTCACTTTGGTGCCCCGAAGGCATTGATTAGTGACCGTGGGACACATTTCTGTAATGCACAGCTTGAGAAAGCATTGTCCCGATATGGTGTGCAACATCGATTCTCTATACCATATCATCCGCAGACGAGCGGACAGGTCGAGGTTACTAATCGGGGTATCAAGCGGACTTTGGAGAAAACGGTTAATTCTAGCCGTAAGGATTGGTCTGAGAAATTGGATGATGCACTGTGGGCTTTTCGGACAGCCTACAAGACTCCTATAGGCACCACACCATTTAAATTAGTCGATGGGAAGTATTGTCATTTTCCTATTGAACTCGAGCACAAAGCACTGGGCTTTGAAGACAGTTAATCTTGACATGGCTGCTACGGGTGAGAACAGGTTTGTGCAGATTCACGAGATTGAGGAGCTTAGGCACGATGCGTATGAAAGCTCCAAGCTATACAAGGAACGTACTAAGACGCTTCATGATGCCCGCTTGAAGGACAAGAAAGAATTCCGAGTGGGTGATCGTGTGTTGTTATACAACTCACGTCTCAAGTTGTTTCCTGGTAAGCTTAAGTCTCGATGGTCGGGTCCCTACACTGTACGGTTAGTGTTTCCTTATGGAACCGTGGAGATAGGCCATGAGGATGGCCGGTTGTTTAAAGTCAACGGGCATAGGTTAAAGGCTTATGCTGGAGGGCCCGTTGACCCGAGTGAGGAGGTTGTTACCCTCCACCCCAGGAACAAATGAATTCGGGGTGGTGAGTCTAGCTAAAGACTCATAAATAAACTTAGCTTGTATTTGTGTTTATTATTTTTGTTATTATTTTTATGTGTGGTTATCTATTTATTTTCAGGTTGCGGTTCGTTCTGGTCGCGAGGAATGTTAGAGCTTGTTGTCGGCTCTCAGGTATGTTAGTTCGGTTCTTTTTCTTGGTAGGAGATGCTTCGTGAGTGCCCCGGGTTCAAGGAGTTTATCTATATATATTTCCATTCTCTACATCCTTAAAAAAATTAATTAAAAAAAATTAAATTCGAAAATACCGCACTACCAACAAAATCTGGCACCACCAGACAACTTTTGCAGATCAATAATAGAACCACTTTAATAAAACTCAACCACCACCATTCTTCTTCTTCATAACCACCTCCTTCCTCCATTGAACCCATTCAAAGCACTCACGGATTCTTGCATCTCCTAGCTTCCTCCAAGAAATTCTTTCATTCCAACATCATTCCAGGTATGAATCGTTCCCTTTTTCTTGTTAGTTTCATGTGTTTTGATGTCATGTTCTTCATAGTTAGTTTCTTTAAGTTTTTAGGGCTTGGTCTAAATCACCCGATTCAAGCCCGTTTTTATTGTTTTTTGTGTTGATTTGAACCATAATGGACCGATTTACAAAACCCCTAAGCAAAAATGTGAAAAAAATCCGGGTTTCGGGGGTGATTTGAGCGATTTTCCGATCTGGGTTCCGTCGAGCATGAGGGTGCCATAAATCGGCACAGTCGTGATCTTCAAACTGTTCGTCGGATCTTCATAACTCTGCCTAGATCTTAAAGTGGCACGAGGGTGCCATATAGTGGCATGGTCGTGCTTCTCATGTAATCGCTGAAATCAGTCGTCGGCAATCGGTCAGACACGAGGGTGCCGATGTGTTGCACGATCGTGCGACTCGAAAAATTGGTTCAAACCAAAGCCGTTTACGGCCGAGCACGATAGTGCCGTGGGAAGGCACGGTCGTGCTCCTGGGGAATAAAAACCCAGACAGGGCAGCTTTCTGGGATCAAATCACTGTACCGGGTCGGATCTGGGACCCGAGGAGGGCCAAAGCAACATGGATCTTGGACCCACTTCACCGAGTCATCGAGCGCGCCATCTTCCACGTCATTGGAGGACGGGGTGACAACACGGGTAATATCACCACCCGTGATCTTTTCCACCTTTACTGCATCATCTCCGGCTCGAATTGCAACTTAGCCATCAGCGTTGCAGAGTCGATTTTTCGGGGTGTTGGGTCGACACTCACATCGCGCATTTGCGCATAGGCCTTTGCTACAAAACTTTCCAAATACTATCCGATTTCTTTACACAATTTGACCGAAGCTTGTGACTATGGCCTTCTCAACCTGCAACAGCTGAACTCCATGCATCTGACGCTCAATGTAGATGGGGTCCCAAAACTTGTGGACAAATTGGGAAGGATTTGGGACCCACTGCCTGTAGATGATGAGGCTGATGATGATGGTGGTGGTGATGGTGGTGATGGTGGCGATCATGACGTGCACATGCACGATATCCCCGTTCAGGGGTAGGATGGGGGCGCTGGAGGAGCGGACCCCCACATGCAGATTGGACATTTGGGTCATTGGTTTGATAGCCCGAACTAGGAAAACATGTATGGTGGATTTGGTGGTGGAGGTTTTGAGCATGGTGCTTATGGCGCTTACGGTCCTTACGAGCCGTCAGCGATGGATCTCTGGAGCCATATGGACGGGCTGGCATTAGACCAAGAGGAAGTGAGGCGAGATGTGGGTCTAATACGCGCGGAGCAACACCGGCAGGGTAACTTCATGGAAGATATGTACGAGCAAACCCGATGCAGCATGGATTGGTTGTTTGGTTCATAGCAGCACATCGCGAACTCAATCAACCATCCATACACACAGCCGCCGTCGCGTTTTACATGACGATCGAGATTTGATCGCAGGGATGACGTCGGTCCTTCGGGATCCGGTGAGAGGTTTTAGTCCCACTCCCCATCTCGTATTTTTATTACCATTTCGTGTTTGAGGGGTGCACCATTTTCCGTTGTACGTACACCCCTCCGTCGTAGGTGTTTAGTTTTTATTGTTTTGTTAGTGGGTTAAATTAATAAACCAAGGCAAGGGAAAATGGGTTGGGTAAGATTCTTGTGTATTTGATCATGTTTGCTAAATGTGTAGTGTTGGCTCAAATTATGTTGAATAAACAATGAGATGATGGCTTGGAAGTTCGTTGTGGATGCTCCTTTTTACTTCATTTTGTTCCGCTTCTAGCCTTATGTTTCAGGGGAGTTTTCGTGTTCCCGCCTTCCTTTATTTGTATTGAATTCGTAATTCATTTGCTTATTCAATTTTTTGTTGTACATCGAAGGCGATGTACAATTCAAGTGTGGGGAGGTGGTCTATCGCTTGAGCTTTGTTGTCAAAATAAATAAATAATAATAATAATAATAATAATAATAATAATAATAATAATAATAATAATAATAATATTAACAATAATAATAATAATGCAAAGCTCTCTTTTAATAATTTTTGTGGCATATAAATCAAATCAACATAAGTATCGAAATAAGCACGAAAATTTTTGATAAATAAATTGGGTTAGCGCAACGAAAAAGGGGGGCTTGCTCGTGTAAGGAAAACCGTCAAAAGTAAAATGTTTTTTTTGTATAAAATTGAGCATGAGAAATCAAGCGATTGACCTACTTGTTTGCCTTTCATATTTACCCAATACGCCCATTTCTGTGAGTTATTTTTGAGCCTTATCGATTTAGGATTATTTTTGCTCATGTTTTTGCGGGCAAAGATTGAGTGTGCCGGATAACTTTTGCGATTTAGAACTTGTGTTAGGTATACATTGCGAGGCCACAAAGCGAGAATACAAGCATAGAAATGATTGAGGCATTAGGAAACCTTTTCATTTTTAGCCATTTTCATTCACGTCCCTACCCAAATCAATCCCCTAGTTAAACCAATTTGAGCCTTTCCCGTTCGTTTCTTGTAAACCACAAAATGTTAGCCACTTAGCCAAATTAGCCTTTTATATTTTTAACCCATTTTTTGGTTGGAAGCCCGGTTCGGTTAATGATTAACTTGTAGCTTTTGTATAGTTTCCCCTTAGTTGTTATGTCCCTCATGATCAAGAGCTTCCAGCTAAGTAGACGTACTTAGTTCTCTCCAAAACATGAGTTATTATTAAAAAAAAAAAAAACCAAAGAAATATAGTTGAAAAGGCGTTATCAAATGGCTTGGTTAGAGCGATTTTGGGAGCGAAAAGAAATACTTGTTGGTT
Source organism: Helianthus annuus (assembly GCF_002127325.2). Lineage (NCBI taxonomy): Eukaryota > Viridiplantae > Streptophyta > Magnoliopsida > Asterales > Asteraceae > Helianthus > Helianthus annuus. Next base: position 63,999,413 of record NC_035435.2, read on the forward strand.
AGCTCTCGGTTAGTTATCATCTAGTTGTATAGTTCTATTTTTCTTTTGCTTTAAGTTAGTCAAACCGTCGGGTTACAACCATTTTAGCCACTTTTCAAAATCCACTTCCATACCCTTAGCCCAAGCCAAGCTACAACCCAAACAAGACCTCATGATTTATGTTATATTTTTGCCGAGTGATTAGATTTGATCCTTCCACAAGCTTATGATATCGCATAGTTATCGTCTTGGCATCGAGTGTTCTAAACATACTCCATGAATTGTATGTGCACCTATATTTAGCCGAGTGTGTGTGAACATTGTGAGGATGCTTGGTGAATTGGTAGGGATTTCTAAGATGGATCATTGCTCATATTTTACATATTTTACATATCCCTTTTTGGTTGTTTCTTTATATCGAGCACTCCTTGATTGTTATAGCCCGAGTTATTTATTTGTGCTTATGAAATACTAGTTGAGATGATTGCCATTAGGAGAGTTTCGTTAATTTTAGTTTGCTTGAGGACAAGCAAAGTTCAAGTGTGGGGATGTTTGATGTATAAGAATTTATACATCTTTTAAACGTCAAATATACCCCGTTTATGCGAAAACTCTTTGTATTTTCATTAATTTTGGTACTCATTTGAGTTGTTTATGAAAATACAGGTCCGGGCTTCGGCTCGGTGTTGAAACGGAGGCTTTTGGAGCAAAATGGAGCGAAAATGATGCATTCCAGCAAACTGCCAGATACGGCACTACCGTGCCAAACACACGCACGACCGTGCCAATCACTCCGACAATCGGCACTCTCAGTCAGCACTTGCATCCAGCACCAGCACCATCAAAATCAAGGGACGCACGACCGTGCCAACCACTGGCACGACCGTGCCAGGTCAATTTAGGCCCCTGATCAGCTCGTTTCCGAGATCGGTTCAGTTGTTATCGAGCACTATCGGCACGCACGACCACGCTGTGACCCGGCACGGTCGTGCGACCTCGGGAGCTTTTGAGCGCGATTTTTCCCAAAATGGTAGCAAACTTGGTCAACATTCAAGAAAGTGGCTCTGACACTTGCCAAGCACGACCGTGCCAAAAGGTGGCATGGTAGTGCCAAACGCCCAGAGTTTAAATACGAGTTTCTAGCTAATTTGCAAGGGAGTTGGAGCATTTTGGTGACTTTTTCTCTCAAGAATCTGGTCTTGGAAGCTTGTTGGAGCCAAGAGGGAGCCTTGAAGAGGACTTAATCACTTGAAGATCTACTCAAACATCATCTTAATCTTGTCTTTAACTTGGTTAGCTTACTTCATTATGAACAATTTATGTTTATTTGCACTTGATTTGTAGTCATGAGCCTTATGGGCTAAACATTTGTGTTGTCTAAACTATGTTGAAGCTTATGAACATGTGATAATATGGAAGTAGATTTGATGATTGTTCTTGTTAATCTTCATGTTGTCATTTAATCTTGTTCTTGGAATTCATATGCATGCTGAAGGTTCTTGTTCTTGAATGTTTGCTCATAAGTATTTACATGTTGTGTTGGAAAGCCCATGTAGAGATTATGATTATTGAATCTTGTTAACTTGTTAGTATGATTCATAGCATGAAACTAGGAATGGTGAGTGCTAATGTGATATGAACAATGATTTGAGCTTGTGTGTGAATTCTTGCATTTAGATTTGGAAAGATCAAAAGTATGTTTATGTGGATTCTATAGTTTGTGTTCATGTTAGGTTGATGATTTAGGCCAAAGTTATTAGCTAGCATGACCATGCTTGTAGTTCATATCAAGAACATGATGATAGTGCCAACTACTTAAAACCAAGTTAGGGTGATTAGTGTGTTTTTCATATTAGTTTCCGCTAATTTGTAGAGTTAGGAGTTTTGACAAACAAATAACTCATGATTAAAGATTAACATCAACTTAGCAAGTGAGCTTAAAAGAATAATTTTTAGGTGATTAGAATGTTAATTCATTTTTAGTTTTCCTAAGAATTATAGACTAGGAAGCCTTGATTGGGGGCTTAGTTAAATTTAGAGCTTGCATCATCACAATCCCTTCCTCTTTGTTGTCACATGTGAATTAGTGGATACTTAGTTTAGGAAACCTTTCTTAGATATTGTTCTTTGTTAGAATTTTTAGTAGTTTATTAATTTTCATGCTAATTTAGAAAAATCAACCCAATCATTTGAAAAGGCTTTGAAGTAGCAAAAGTTTAGTATCGAGACACCGCATCCACGGATTGATATCCGGTTCTTGCCGATTAGCTATATTACCACCCGACGGGTACACTTGCCCTTTGTGTGTGTAGTTAGCTTTTAGGTGAAAAACCATTTTTAAAACTAAATTTGTGTGAAGAAAAACTAAATCAAAAATATATTTAATTCACGCAAATCTTTTTTGTTTCTATAAATAGATTAATGTTGTTAAAGATGATTTTTGTATTCGAAATTATGATTCGGTTTCTGTAAATAGACTTTGTTTCTATAAATAGTTACCTTTATATTTTTTTAAAAACAATGGTTACTTCCTTTGCAGTTATGGATCCTGAAAACAACGCTCATTCGTTGTTAAAGTTGATTGAGGACTATGATTCTATATTTTTGGTATGTTTCTTTAGTTTTCAGTTTTGTGCACACAATAAGTTATTGCAACTTATACGTTTTTTTGTTTCGATTGATAGGAAATACCGTACGATTTTGCAACCTTATTGTGGGGAGAACAACTTCTATATGTCAATGTCTTAAAATTATTGATGATGATTTATCGTGAGTCATTTAGTTATAATTTTTGTACTTAGTTAGTTGTTAATTATTTAAAGATGCCTTTAATTTCATTTTTAAAGTTGTTTTTGTTTCTATAAACATAGTACTATTGTTAAACATGAGTTTTGTATTCGGAATTATGATTCGGTTTCTGTAAATAGACTTTGTTTCTATAAATAGATTACCATTATATTTGTTAAAGTTGATTGAGGAATATGATCCTATATTTTTGGTATGTTTCCTTAGTGATTTGATTTTCAAATTTTAAAATTTGAAGTCAATCATTATTTAAATTTAAATTTTGAAGTAAACCATTATTGTGTTTGATTTTAAATTTTCAATTTCGAAGTCAATTATTATTTTAACTTTAAATTTGAAAGTTTGCCATTAATGTGTTTGATTTTAAATTTCGAAGTCAGTCATTATTTTAATTTAAATTTGGAAGTAAACCATTAATGTGTTTTACCTGTTTAGTCCTTTTTTTTCAATTAACTTAATTCATCTTTAATGTGACAGAATTGATGGAGTGCTCTAAGAAGGTTTCTTTGTTAATTAATTCTTCTCTTCGGCTTACAAGGGATGGCGCTAATGTAATTAACATCAAAAATCTATCTTTTTATTATTTGAATTCTCTTGCTTTATAATTTATTTCAATGTATTATTTTGTGTTTTGACTTGGATATAAAACATAATGTGAAGGCATATTTCAAACTTATTTTACCAGTTTTTTTATTTGGATTGCAGAATAAGTGCTTTGATGAACTCACAGGTATTTGGATTTTGTGTTTACTCTATTCTGCATAGGGCTCCTTCAGTTTTTTGTATTCTTTTACTTCGCTTAGTGATTCTTCTATTTTCAAGATAAGAATACAGGCTTCATCTGCATTAGCTACTTCCCAAACCCTCTCTCTTTCTTTCGCAAGTTGCTACCCTTTTTGCTCTCTTTGTTTCCACCGTTTTCCAGAAGCATCATTATGTTGGTCTATCAAGATTTGATTACTTGTAATCTTTTCCTTTCAATCTCACATATATTTTGTCTTTATGAATTTAGGCTTATTAGCTCTTTGATTGCGTAGCATTTTTTGTTATTGATTAGGTTTAATTTGTCTATAAATCCATTAGGTTATTGTTTGATGTGAAGTTTTTTAGATCTGAAGATTGGTTTTTAGGTTTATTTTGTGTAATGGTTTTTTATTAGCTTTTTTAGGTTTTATTAATTTGTTTTTAATCTTTTTATTATTTGTCATGTGACTGATGTTTGAAGCTTTAATCTTTTGTTAGAATCTATATTTTTTTATATCTTTTTAGCTGATTTTAGGTTTTATTACTGTTTTATTAATTATTATCTCTTAATTGTTATGCAATGGATTGGATAATTTCTTACTAGTATCATTATTCCATTGATAACATTAATCAAGAAAAGATTTTGAGTTGATTATGATGAACACAAACAGAAAATGAGTAATACTACTTTAAATTAAAATTAATTTGTTATTTGTATGGTTTACCATTGCATAAGTTAGTATAATTTGTTGACAAAGTTTTGTTTTGGGTGATAGTAGTCATAAAGTGAGTAATATTCAAGGTTTATGTGCTTTTATTTTGATTCGTTAGGTGTTTATTTTGGATGGTCCGGAGTTTTTGGCTGCAACTATGTTGGACAGAGATATGCTTGCTGTGGCTGGAAATTGGTACCATGTCGGCTGGTTTTGCTTGGCAAGGTTAGACTTTCATAACAACTTTGCTTGATTTACGGGATTGGATATTAGTGATTTGATTTTCAGATTTTAAATTTTAAATTTTGAAGTCAATCATTATTTTAAATTTAAATTTTGAAGTAAACCATTATTGTGTTTGATTTTAAGTTTTCAATTTCAAAGTCAATTATTATTTTAAATTGAAATTTGAAAATTTGTCATTAATGTGTTTGATTTTAAATTTCGAAGTCAATCATTATTTTAATTTAAATTTGTAAGTAAACCATTAATGTGTTTCACCCGTTTAGTCCATTCCTTTTTTCAATTAACTTAATTCATCATTAATGTGACAGAATTGATGGAGTGTTCTAAGAAGGTTTCTTTGTTAATTAATTCTTCTCTTCGGCTTACAAGGGATGACGCGAAGGTAATTAACATCAAAATTCTATCTTTTTATTACTTGAATTCTCTTGCTTTATAATTTCTTTCAATGTATTATTTTGTGTTTTGACTTGGATATAAAACATAATGTGTAACACCCGTATTATTATTTAACAGTTTTCGTGTAGTTTACAAAAACAAACGGCTAATTATGATTACAAATATATTGAAAAATACGAGTTTATTAAAACTTTTACAGATTTAAACTATACAACATAACATGTGTGAGTTCGGCATTTAACATAACAACGATACATAGTGAGGAAGCTTATTTCTTGATCGTGTTCGGTTCTTCATTGTGCTTGATCGTCCTCCAGTGCTAAAATTATACCTGAAACTCATAAAACATGAGTTGGATTAGTCATACGTAACTTAGAACGTATTTAAACGAGTCCGGGAAGCGAATCTGATTAAAATAAAATTTTTTCGCCAAAACAGGGTTCCGTCGTGCCACGCGCCGGCGCCACGTTGCTCCCTCGCGTGGCGCGGGGGAGACCAGTTTCCAGCAGGTTTGGAGCTGGGTCCTGCATTTTTCAGCAATACCGGTTTTTACGGAAACGGCCATAACTTCTTCGTTATTGATCCGTTTTACGCGATTCTTTTTCCTACGCGTCCGTAATTTAATTCTCCATATTATGGAGTTAAAATACTACATCCAACATAATAAATTTTGAGACTTCTAAGCCTTCGACTCATTACCCTTTTACCGAATTTTAACCCGTTTATGCATTTTATCAAACAAACATATTTGTTTGATCCTTATTTCACATGCACCTCTTCAAATTAATGTTATCTACCATGTTAGGTTCTAATCACAGGTTTCTTACACAATTTAAACCCGTTTTCGCTCGTATGCTTATTTTGACCCGTTAAGGGTATTTTAAGCACTTTAAAGCTTGAAATCGCTTTCATTCATTTCTAGCATCTTATTCCAACATTTCTTATCAAGTAATCTTCCACTACAACTATATGTGTATTGGATTTAATGTGGAAACCTATATGTTCCAAGTTTTACCCCTCGGATTATCATTTTACGGCAAAGACTCATGTAAAATCATTCGACCCTAGAATTTACATCATTCACTATCTATACTTATTCTAAGCATTTATTTAATCATAAAACTCGTTTCCGAACCACCTTTAAGCGTCGTTCATTCGAATTAGCTTACAAGGGCAATTTGGTCAATTTTCATCCTTCTTTTACTACAAAGGACCTTTAAATACTTGTTTGACCCAAATCCGACCTTTTAACTATAATCTTGTTTATAAACCCATGTGCTTCTAAACACCATAATCATAACTCAATTTATTCGGTTTACCTAAAAGGTAACCGAATATCTATATTTTGACCTTGTCTAACTCTTATAAAATCTCAAGTTCTACATGATGACTTGGATCATTATACATACCTGGCTCGAATCAATATATATTGACCCGTTTTAATACCTTGCTTTAATTCTCGCTTCTTAATACCGATACAAGTTATCCTTTTGATATTTATTCCTGAAATCATACAACTCGACAAACCATTAGTAGATATTGTCAAAGGGTGATATTTTCACCCTTTTGACCCGTTTGTTTTAATTGACCGTTTATATTGGCGAGATGAAGCTTATTGCCATCTCGCCTACACGACTCGCTCCCATCTACATCGTGCGGTCATATTAATTATAGATCACTTCTTAACGCTTTTTGGCCTATCAAGGCTTTCGAAATAAAGTATCCTTCAAAACCAACAAATATTGTCAACGAGTGACCAAATTACAATTTTACCCTTATCGGTTATTATGATTTACCTTATATGGTAACCCTTAAAAGTACAGGTTTCATTCGTCATAATATGATCGAATTACCGATTTAACTCATTTTTAGCCATCACTATGGTTTCTTATCATATTTGATTATCTTGTTCCGTACGACTACACGCCGGAACACTATATCTCAATTAGGTATTTGTCTTATTCGTAATCAATACGACAAAGAATATTCCAAAATATAATACTAGTGTAAGCTATACTTACATTGCATCCGAATTATGCTTTTCCTTCATTCTTGATTTGTTTGACCCGCTTCCTTTCCCGAACATTCACCTAGCTTGCCAAGCCTCAAACTATCATTGAAATTGTAAGATGGTTAGGTTAGTCATAATCATTTACGACTATTCCATCCTACGCTCCTTATGTCGAATTGATCATTCGATCATGTACTTGGTTAGTTTGACTTTTTTTTAAAGTCAATCGACTTATCAACTTATTCAATCCACACTTGGTTTATTGAATTTCGCTTAGGCATTTTATCCGAACTCTTAACGAAATCAAATTTTACACACTAACTACTAGGTAACATGATTTCAAGCATCTATATCACAATCTTAACATCAATTCTCTTATATCATACAAAACCCATTTCGTGAGAAGTATGATCTTGTACCCAAATTCATGGTTAATCGAACACCTTCTATTTGTTATCATGCATGTTGATTCTAAGCATAGTTATATCATCAATTTCATCATAACATTAAAACCCACTTATCTAAGTGTGTTAATTCATCAAATCCTTCAATTCATAGCATGTTATATATGATTTTCACTTAGGGTTTCGTTACTAAGCAAGTATACATCACTAATCTAGCCATAGCTTCTCTAATCCATGCCTAATTCGCGATTAGGATGATTATCAAATCCTTACAACTTCACCAAACACCAAGATTTTTACATACCTTATGATTCTCTTGTTCGGGTGATCATTAATCCACGTTCGGTTGTGAATTTAAGCGTCGTTTGGCCCTCCAATTTGATGAATTTGGATGAGCTAGGGTTTGGAGCTCTTGCTCCTTCTCCTGGACGATTTCACGCACATACACACACACCAAGCGTGTGTGTTGTGTTTTATTTTTTTGTTTTAATAAACCAAGTTTCCCACTTGGCAATATTAGTCCCTCATGTTTTATCTTGACCAATTGAAGCTATAACTCACCATTCGTCATTTGATCTCATGCTACCAACTAGGTTAATTATTCCTAGTTACCTTAACGGGTTCGGGAAGTTATAACCTGTTATATTTTAAGTCTCGTTAATTCGGGCCTTTTATAACTTTGTTTTCTCAAAGCATTAATTCTCCTTTTTATTAATTATTAGGCTTATTTATTTAAATCCTAATAAATTTCCGGGTTAATCTTTACCGCTAACCGTATTTTACCCGCTCTTTTGTATTAACGGGTTTTAATTACCAAACCTGTTTTCGGGGTGTTACAAGTCTACCCCCCTTAAAGAGGTTTCTTCCCCGAAACCTTATTTACGTAGTTCATTGGTTTAATCAAACGAACCTAGTTTCGTTTTCAAGGCATCCGTTCCTTTTGGTCAAAAGTTTTCACTTTTATCTTGACGCGTGCGTCTTTCATGTGTAAGGCCTCGAGGGCCGTTACTTTCATCTTGTATCCATTATCTTTATTGATTATTTAATTTGGCGGTTAGACTTGTTAGTCACCAGTTACTTTATACCCCATCACCCGGGTTTACTATATCGCCGTCATTGGCCTTTTGCGTGTTTATGATTTCATATCTTGCAACTCACGCTATAACGTGGTTATATTCTGTATCTCCTTTGTGATCGTGATCACATCACGTCATGTTTAGGTTTATGTCGTCTTTTCTTATCGAAAATCATTCTTTCGAATGCATTGCCTTGCACCCATCGGTGTTAAGATCTAAATTCTTTGATATTATTCATTTTCCGAATTCGTCTCATAATGTTTATATTTGTTAAAACGTTGTTTCTTACTAAAACTAAATTTTAGTTTAACGTTTTTCCTTTTAACTAAGTCAATTACTCATATCAAGGAAATTGACAACCCATAATTTATTCCCTTCCGTTCTCATTTTACGCGAGGAATCGTAGTAAGTTCCCTCGCTTTCTCCAATTGATCCGTAGGTTCTTTCACTTAGCCTCGTAGGCTATTCCTTTATATTTTCACCTTTTTACCTTATTAAGGTGAGACCTCAACAATTCGTTTCTTTCTATTTGTGACCAGAAGGTCCTTTTGGTCCTGTAGACCTTAGCATCATTTATAATCTCGTAGGGTATGATAATCTCGTAGTTCATCTTTTATTCAAGTCTTTATTCAAAGGTATATATATTTATATACGTATATGGCATTAAGACACCCTTTAATGTTCAAAATCATTTATTTTCGCCTTGTTATTTCCTTTGACCTTGACCGTAGTCTAAGGCTACATTCGTTTTCTTTCGGACAAATTTTCCGACTTTATGACTTCTCACGTCATTTATGCGTCGGTTCATCTTATGCTCACCACTATCCAGTTTACATATCTTCGTATTTGATTATGTCCCATTACCAGGCTCATTATTCTTTTGCTTTTAACGCTACCATTATCCCGCTTGCGTTTACTCATGCCGTCTGGCATGATATTTTATTCGACCCGTTCAACTTTAAAATACTTGAACATAACTTATTCAAAATTCCTATTTACATTATCTTGTCGTCTTTTAGTTATGACTCAAAACCCGAGTCTTTTAACTTTCCATCCGAGTTCCCGTTTCTCGGTCTACGCATGTGTTTAGTTCTTACCCATCTTCCGGGTGTTTTACGAAGTCGTTAGTATTGCAACCCTCCCAGTACGCATTAAGACCTCGCTTCATTTTATATTCCGACTTTGTCCTCAAGTTTGATGTTTTAAAAAAACGGCCCGCTAAGAGACATATTTGCATTCTCCGGGTTCGAGTGCAAGTACACTCCCCCCCATTGCATATCTTAATCATTTTACATTAATCTTTGTCCCTTCGCTCGGGCTCATTATCCTAATGTAATACGCTTCCGTCACTCGGCTGTGCATTTACATTATTATCAGATATTTTTCTCATTTGATTCATTTGGGTACCTTTTAATTTGTCCCTTTTACCCCGTCCTTACTACATCGGGTGTAAGCGTGTCCATCATAAAAAGTTCATGGTATCATGTGTTCACTACCTACTTGGCCAGAGTAGGCGATCAACACATGACATACATGACCCTTTTATAACTTTCACATCACGCCCCATGTAAGTAACACCTCTATTTATTTCTCTTGGAAACAATATCCTGATAGATTTTCTATCCGGGTTTTTCCAAGTTTTTAATCTACATATGCAACTTTCAATCTCTACGTATTTGTTGCATATTACTATTTGTGCAATTAAATTTAAAATGTGCACCTGGTAATGCTTGCCCTAACGGGCTTCTCTTGCCATTAGCCTTGTTCGCGATCGCTACGTGATTTAGGTCCTTGGTGAGTATGTTCTACTTGTCGTACTTTGGACCGTTCCTCCGTCAAGTCCGCAATTTGTTAGACTCCCGCTATCTTTAGATGCGAGTGTCATTCAACTAAAACATTTACAAGAGTTAATAATATCAACTTCAATAATCGCCCGTATTATAATACAAGGCTTTTTCTACTATACTCGTCAACGCGCGTATTTTCATCAACTATATCAATCATTTTAATTAGGGTAACGTGTATTACACGATAACCTTATGTGTTGTTTACAACACTTTAACACGCTAAACCATTAACATACTTGTACTTACCGGATTTGCGATCAAGCCTCGAACCGAACACTTTATTCTTTTAACCTTGAGCTCTAATTACCAACTTGTAACACCCTTATTATTATTTAACAGTTTTCGTGTAGTTTACGAAAACAAACGGCTAATTATGATTACAAATATATTGAAAAATACGAGTTTATTAAAACTTTTACAGAATTAAAACTATACAACATAACATGTGTGAGTTCGTCATTTAACATAACAACGATAAATAGTGTGGAAGCTTATTTCCTGATCGTGTTCGGTTCTTCATTGTGCTTGATCGTCCTCCGGTGCTAAAATTATACCTGAAACTCATAAAACATGAGTTAGATTAGTCATACGTAACTTAGAACGTATTTAAACGAGTCCGGGAAGCGAAACTGATTAAAATAAAATTTTTTCGCCAAAACAGGGTTCCGTCGTGCCACGCGCCGGCGCCACGTTGCTCCCTCGCGTGGCGCGGGGGAGACCAGTTTCCAGCAGGTTTGGAGCTGGGTCCTGCATTTTTCAGCAATACCGGTTTTTACGGAAACGGCCATAACTTCTTCGTTATTGATCCGTTTTACGCGATTCTTTTTCCTACGCGTCCGTAATTTAATTCTCCATCTTATGGAGTTAAAATCCTACATCCAACAAAATAAATTTTGAGACTTCTAATCCTTCGACTCATTACCCTTTTACCGAATTTTAACCCGTTTATGCATTTTATCAAACAAACATATTTGTTTGATCCTTATTTCACATGCACCTCTTCAAATTAATGTTATCTACCATGTTAGGATCTAATCATAGGTTTCTTACACAATTTAAACCCGTTTTCGCTCGTATGCTTATTTTGACCCGTTAAGGGTATTTTAAGCACTTTAAAGCTTGAAATCGCTTGGATTCATTTCTAGCATCTTATTCCTACATTTCTTATCAAGTAATCTTCCACTACAACTATATGTGTGTTGGATTTAATGTGGATATCTATATGTTCCGAGTTTTACCCCTCGGATTATCATTTTACGGCAAAGACTCATGTAAAATCATTCGAACCTAGAATTTACATCTTTCACTATCTATACTTATTCTGAGCATTTATTTAATCATAAAACTCGTTTCCGAACCACCTTTAAGGGTCGTTCGTTCGAATTAGCTTACAAGGGCAATTTGGTCAATTTTCATCCTTCTTTTACTACAAAGGACCTTTAAATACTTGTTTGCCCAAATCCGACCTTTTAACTATAATCTTGTTTATAAACCCATGTGCTTCTAAACACCATAATCATAACTCAATTTAATCGGTTTACCTAAAAGGTAACCGAATATCTATATTTTGACCTTGTCTAACTCTTATAAAATCTCAAGTTCTACATGATGAGTTGGATCATTATACATACCTGGCTCGAATCAATATATATTGACCCGTTTTAATACCTTGCTTTAATTCTCGCTTCTTAATAGAGATACAAGTTATCCTTTTGATATTTATTCCTGAAATCATACAACTCGACAAACCATTAGTCGATATTTTCAAACGATGATATTTTCACCCTTTTGACCCGTTTGTTTTAATTGACCGTTTATATTGGCGAGATGAAGCTTATTGCCATCTCGCCTACACGACTCGCTCCCCTCTACATCGTGCGGTCATATTAATTATAAATCACTTCTTAACGCTTTTTGGCCTATCAAGGCTTTCGAAATAAAGTATCTTTCAAAACCAACAAATATTGTCAACGAGTGACCAAATTACGATTTTACCCTTATCGGTTATTATGATTTACCTTATATGGTAACCCTTAAAAGTACATGTTTCATTCGTCATAATATGATTGAATTACCGATTTAACTCACTTTTAGCCATCACTATGGTTTCTTATCATATTTGATTATCTTGTTCCGTACGACCACACGCCGGAACACTATATCTCAATTAGGTATTTGTCTTATTCGTAATCAATACGACAAAGAATATTCCAAAATATAAGACTAGTGTAAGCTATACTTACATTGCATCCGAATTATGCTTTTCCTTCATTCTTGATTTGTTTGACCCGCTTCCTTTCCTGTACTTTCACCTAGCTTGCCAAGCGTCAAACTATCATTGAAATTGTAAGATGGTTAGGTTAGTCATAATCATTTACGACTATTCCATCCTACGCTCCTTATATCGAATTTATCATTCGATCGTGTACTTGGTTAGTTTGACTTTTTTTTTAAAGTCAATCGACTTATCAACTTATTCAATCCACATTTGGTTTATTGAATTTCGCTTAGGTATTTCATCCGAACTCTTAACGAAATCAAATTTTACACACTAACTACTAGGTAACATGATTTCAAGCATCCCTATCACAATCTTAACATCAATTCTCTTATATCATACAAAACCCATTTCGTGAGAAGTATGATCATGTACCCAAATTCATGGTTAATCGAACACCTTCTATTTGTTATCATTCATGTTGATTCTAAGCATAGTTATATCATCAATTTCATCACAACATTAAAACCCACTTATCTAAGTGTGTTAATTCATCAAATCCTTCAATTTATAGCTTGTTATATATGATTTTCACTTAGGGTTTCGTTCCTAAGCAAGTATACATCATTAATCTAGCCATAGCTTCTCTAATCCATGCCTAATTCGCGATTAGGATGATTATCAAATCCTTACAACTTCACCAAACACCAAGATTTTTACATACCTTATGATTCTCTTGTTCGGGTGATCATTAATCCATGTTCGGTTGTGAATTTAAGCGTCGTTTGGCCCTCCAATTTGATGAATTTGGATGAGCTAGGGTTTGGAGCTCTTGCTCCTTCTCCTGGACGATTTCACGCACACACACACATACCAAGTGTGTGTGTTGTGTTTTATTTTTTTGTTTTAATAAACCAAGTTTCCCACTTGGCAATATTAGTCCCTCATATTTTATCTTGACCAATTGAAGCTATAACTCACCATTAGTCATTTGATCTCATGCTACCAACTAGGTTAATTATTCCTAGTTACCTTAACGGGTTCGGGAAGTTATAACCTGTTATGTTTTAAGTCTCGTTAATTCGGGCCTTTTATAACTTTGTTTTCTCAAAGCATTTATTCTCCTTTTTATTAATTATTAGGCTTATTTATTTAAATCCTAATAAATTTCCGGGTTAACCTTTACCGCTAACGGTATTTTACCCGCTCTTTTGTATTAACGGGGTTTAATTACCAAACCCGTTTTCAGGGTGTTACATAATGTGAAGGTATAATTAAATAGATAAATGATATAGGATGCTTAGGATTAGTTACTGGTTATTAGTATCATTTTCTAATTACATTTCTTATTGAGATAGCTTGGTTTTGCAATTACAATCCTTTTTAGTTATATTTCTTATTCCGATAGATGGTGATGCAGCAGGGTCATGTTGCAACTACTCTTCAACAACCACCTATAAGGCCTATGTAAGTGTTGTGCATTGTGTTTAATTAATATGGTTATTAACAGGTTTTTAATTTGATACATAATTTGAATTAGAATGGGCATGTGTATAGATTGAAATTAAGCTTATTTCACAAAACTTTAAGTCTTTGTTAAAGGAGTTGTAATTTCTTTAATGTTGATTGTGATAATGGTGTATCATTCTTAAATTTAGGATTAAGTCATAAACTATTCTGAGACAGAGGTGCTGCATGTTGTTAGATCAAAAGACTATGATGGATGAACAAGTATGCAGCTAGATACAAGATATGCTTTTAAGTTTTAACTCTGCATTTAAAATGAATTTATACAGATTTTTGAATGTTTTGGAACTACTTACTTCATTGAATTCAATAGCAAGTACTGGTGTACTGGAAATATTATAATAGCGATGTGAAGTTTACAACAAGAAAAAGTCTATGAAACCGAATTAAAAATTTATGGTGGAGAAAATGGAAAGAGGATACTTTAGAGGTTAAAAATGTTATTTTTATACTTTTATTTGTTGTAAATTAAATTTTCCTACCCGGAAAATTTCCGGGTTATAACCTAGTCAAAACTATATAAAAATTGAAAAAAAACATTTGATATAACCTTAGAAAATTCAGGAGGATTAGATTGAAGTTCCAACATATGAACATCAAATGATTGTAATATGGTTTAAGAATCTCTCCAGATTTAACACCTACAGTATATGAGTAAAATATGAATACATAAGATATTAAAGTAGTTTTAATGACAAAGTTGTAAATAAAATTTATCTCACTGGCGCTTGAAAGAAAAAGGAAAAAAACAAGAAATAAATAATAAAAAAAGAAAAAAAATATACCACTATTATAGTCGTCAGAAAAGCTATAAGAGTAAAATCAATATTGTTAAGAAATTCGCCATCGACGCTTGAAATAACATACGACCCAACTTGGTCACTGAATGCTCATGTTGAAGATAGTTTTTCAATATACCTATACATTTACTAATGTATTTTATCTTATACGAAATAAAATTATATACATGTTCATAATGAATGATAATATCATTTGTTAATCAGAGACAATTTTCGAATACCCTATCTTAAATAAATTAATTTATTCAAGATCATATTTGATAAACGTCTACTAACATTAAATGTGTTAGAAACACCACATTTACCTACATTAAACATGTAATTAATTTAAATATCATTAAAATAAAAAATAGTATTTAGAATTTAGATCTGTTATAATGAAAATATTTTTTTGACATTTAAATTACTTAATAACATATCGTATATTTTGCGTTTCATTTTGTTAAAAGATAACATATTTAAATATTTAGTTGAGGAAATAGAAGTTAAAATTCGAATTTGAAATCATAATATACCAAGTAATTATGTATTTTAATTAAAAAGATTTTCCTACCATACAATATGAAAAATATTTACCAAATTGAAAGATGAAAATTGAAAACTATTCAATTAAAATGAGTTTCATATAATATAACAACTATGCTTTAAAATTAAAAGTTAGTAAAATAATAACTTGATTGGTCTTAATTTGCTCCATAATTATATTACCATCATAATTAAATCTTTTATATTCAACAATAAACTAATAAAATAAGTTTTGATTATAAGGTTGTTTAATTAGGAAGTTAATAAATGATAGTTATAAATTAAAGAATGATTGAAATTCTTTTAGAAATTTGTCATAAATAAACATATTTCAAATTTCAAAAATATATATAACATAATATTCAACAAAAATGAGTTCCATATAATATAAGATCTATGTTTTAAAATTAAAAGTTAATAAAATAATAACTTGATTGGTCTTGAAGTTGCTAATTTAGAAAGTTAATAAATAATAATTGCTGTAGGATTGGTTTTGACTCCGAAATGATTGCGAACCGACTCGTGCAACGTGCGGAATCCATACACGAACGTGACCGAACACACGACCGTACTATAAAGGTGATTCTATTGAAAATCTGAAAACGTACAAAGCACCACGAATCACCTTGAGAACTTTCTCTCTCTAGACTTTCTCTCTCTAGATCCTAAGCTCCAAGTCTCCAAATAGCCAAAAGTCTAAAAAGTCCTAATCTCTAACCCTAAGACTTCTATTTATAGGTCAAGGAGCTTAATGAGAGAACTCATTAATTACATAAATGTCACCTTGCCTTTTCCCTAAATATTACAATATAATGTCTAGAATTAAATTGTTTCTGCTACGAGCTGTCTTGACGAAGGCGATAGACATAAATGCACTAACAATTGCAAAGTAAAGAACAATTGAAATTGATTAAGAAATATAGAATAAATAAACATATTTCAAATTGCAAAATTTTAAAAACATAACTGAATATTTAATAAAAATGAATTTCACATAATACAAATCTATGCTTTAAAAATAAAAGTTAGTGAATAATACCTTGACTGATCTTAATTTGCTCTATAATTATATTACCACAATAATAAAATCTATTAGAAAATTAACAAATGATAATTTTAATTTAAAGAATGATTGAACTTGATTTAAATATATGGTTTGCTCGACACGTGGCGAGTGTTGGCTCCACCAGACCACCCAAAAAAAGTGGGTTGTGGAAGGAGCATGGCCAGACCGGCGTGGGGTGACATGTGGATTTTTTAATATTTTTTTATATAGTTGATATTTATATAATAAAACACAAACTTATATTAATTTAAAAAAAAGTTACATAACATCCTAAAAAATTTAAAAACCTACTTATTAAATCCTAAAAAGTAAAAAAAAATTAATTACTAAATCCTAAAAAAAAGAAAAAAAATACAAAGTTCAGTAAATATTAAAGTGGTGAACCCACTTAAAATCCGAATTTCTATCGTGCCTATACTCGATCTTCGCGATCTCTACTCGATCGTCGTGGGTCAAGTCACCCTCAGGGACACGGTCGAAGCAAACTTTAAACCGATCCAACTTCGGTTTGAGTTCACGCCACTTGTGTTGGCACGCGTTTAAATTGGGATGCGCGTTCCCATCGTGTTGTTGATATTGCTGAAACGCTCGTCCCCAATACGCGGTTTGACAACATTGTAGCGTACGTTGTGCATCGACAATCGATGTCACAAGTGCGATTTCATCCTCCTTTATACAATGCAGCATGCTCGGCTATTTGGTGTGGGTTTGGTTGAAGATTTGTTATATGTGTTTGGTTTTGGTTGAAGAAGATAAATGTGGAGAAATTAAGTTTGAGATAGGTATTAATAGGTAAAAAATTGTAAACTTTTTTAAAGTTTAATTTTTTACTTAAAAACCACCATCTCTAACGGTTAGAGGAAACGGCTAGCCCAAACGCTTATCTACCACCAGTTAATCCAAGCCAGCCACCTCACCTCTCCCCCCGCCCCACGTCATACTTCAAAGACACGCCAGCGGGACAATGCCATGGCCAACGCTGACTCGCTGTAATTTAGCCAGCGCAACCCCCGCCCCAACCAACGCCCCACACCCCGTGGTCTAAAGGTTTGTTTATTCAAGTGGTGTGACCCAACCCTGCATTTCATTGACGGAAAGTTTCTTGTACTTTTCTTCTTATTTTTAACTAATCATTCTATCAGTTTAAAACGACTTTAAAATGTTTTGATTTCTTGTTTTAGTATACCTATCGTGTATCATTTGAAAGTAGGGGTGTGCACGGTTCGATTCGGTTCGGTTATTAGTATTATTCGTAACTGTAATCGAAGTTATCGGTTAATCGGTTCGGTTAATTCAGTTAATTTGTCGGTTTTCGGTTCGGTTCGGTTAATTTTCAATTAATAATCAATTCAAACAAGGGCTATTTTTTGCTTAGAAATACATGTAATGGAGGTATAAATACATGAAATAGATATAGATGTATAAATACATGAAATTGATGTATAAATAAACGAAAGGAAGGTATAAATCATGAATAGATGTTTAAATACATAAAATGGAGGTATAAATAAATGAAATGAATGTATAAATAAATGAAATAAAGACATAAATAAATGAAATAGAGGTATTATTACATGAAATGAAAGTATAAAACATAAAATATAAGTATAAAAGCTAGAAATATATAAAAAAATAAATAGTTTGGTTCGGTTCGGCTAATTTCGGTTAACGGATGGTAAAAAAAATATCCGTTAACCGACTTTCGGTTAATTCGGTTTCAGTTAATTTCGGTTCGGTTTTGTCGGTTTTCGGTTCGATTTCGGTTAACGATTTGGTTATTGCACACCCCTATTTGAAAGTATACGGTTTCTCGAATGTTTGATACATGTAAAATAAAAAAGAAATTAGTGTTACATGAACCCTGTAAGATAAGAATGGAAAGTTTGGTATATGTAGGTGAGAACTTTTTTTGCAATTTTTCTTCTTGTTCAACTAATCTAGTTTGGAGGCATGTAGAAAAAATCTAACCGACAGCCAAATATTGAATATAAATATATAATTTGATTTTGTTTGGCTTGGCTTTGCCGTTACTTGGGATCCCATGCTGAGCACATTACACACCGTTTAATGTTCTTATGTGGGACACACTATACCCCACCTCATGTCCTTGTTGAGTTTAAGATTTCAGTTTTAACGTGTGGGGTTGGGTAAACTTGGTAAAAAAATTAATGCCATTTGTTAATACTATATTTCTCTTTGTATTTATAAATATTAGAGTAAACTCTCATTTTGGTCCCAGAGGTTTGGACAGTTTTGTCACTTTAGTCTAAATTTGAAACTTTTTGCATTTGGGTCCCTGTGGTTTTATTTTTGTTGTCATTTTAGTCCAAAAGCAAAGTTAACTCAGATTTAAAAAAAAAAACTGTTTTTGTCCTTTTCTTAAGGGTATTTTGGTCATTTTGCCTGTCCAACTACCCACCCCACCCACCTTCCTTTTCTTCTTTCTCCTGCTGAATCGAGTTTATTATTTTGACCTTCATCTACACAGAATGCCACCTCAGTCTTCACCCCCACCATCTCCTACCTCCCACCACCACCACCACAACTATCCACTGCCACCTCAGTCTTCACCGATCTTCAACCATCCACTGCCACCTCAGTCTTCACCGATCTTCAACCATCCACCATAACCACCGGTGCCTCCAATCTTGCCGATCTTCACCTCCACCTTCACACTTAGCAAATCGGAGAGAGAGAGAGTTAGGGAGAGAGGGAGTTAGTGAGAGAGAGAGACGATGATGATACGATGTTGATGATGATGATGATGATCTTGGCGTTTTTCCGACGGCGGCGGATGGTTGAGATGATGGCGGTGGTGGATCTTAATGGTGGAGACGGTGGCGAGCTAACTCTCAGTGATGGGTTTAGTGATGGGTTTAAGATGAAGGTGGTGGTGGATTTTATCTCCTCCGTAAGCGTCACCATCTGTCAGTTCCGATTTGCGCTATTTTAGCCCTATTTTTTACACAAAGTTGACAATTTTGTTTGGTTTGTTGTTATTGGTTATATGTAGATTAAGTGTTTTATGAAATGATTGTATGTTGTGGTGTTTGGCCGGCAAGAATTGATGGTGGTGGTGGGGTAAAAAGTTGTGGGTAGCGTTGGAGAAGGGAGAAAGAGGATGGGGAGACAAGAAGGGACTGGTTTCTAATTATTGGCGGAGAAAGGGGCAGGAGGTGGCGGTGGTGCTTGTGGTGGTAGAGATGAGAGACGGAGATGAGGTGGCGGTGGTGGTGCTCATGATGGTGGCTCTGTAAAAGTGGTGGTGATGATCTGTAGATAGAGAGAGAGAGAGACAGGGGTTTTTTGGTAATGATCTGCAGATAGAGAGAGAAGAAAGAGAGAAAGGGGTTTTTTGGTGATGATCTGCAGATAGAGAGGAGAGAAGAGAGAGAGAGAGAGAGAGACAAGGTTTTTTTTTTAAATGACCAAAATGCCCCTTCAGAAAAGGACAAAAAAATAGGGTTTTTTTTTTTTAAATCTGAGCTGACTTTGCTTTTGGACCAAAATGACAACAAAAATGAAACCACAGGGACCCAGATGCAAAAAGTTTCAAATTTGGACTAAAGTCGCAAAACTACCCAAACCCCAGGGACCAAAATGACAGTTTACTCTAAATATTAATAACTAGTTTAGAACCTCGTGCTTTACACGGGTTGAATAAATTCAATTTTATATAATAAGAAATATAGTTATATCTTTAAAATACCTCGTGTATTGCACGAGATAAATAAATATTAGAGTTAAATGCCATTTTTGTCCCTATGGTTTGGGCCATTTTGGCAGTTTAGTACAAAGGTTTCATTTTTAACCTGTGGGTCCAAAAAGGTTTCACAGTTGCCATTTTAGTCCACTGGGTTAACTTCATCCTTTTTTTTCTGTTAACGAGAAGGCCAATTCGGTCATTTTATATGACTGAATTGCCCTTTTAGTTAACAGAATTACATAAAAAATGACCGAATTGGCCTTCTCGTTAACAGAAAAAATGGATGAAGTCAACCAAGTGGACTAAAATGGCAACTGTGAAACCTTTTTGGACCCACAGGTTAAAAATGAAACCTTTGGACTAAACTGGCAAAATGGCCCAAACCACAGGGACTAAAATGACATTTAACTCTAAATATTATGTAATCAATTAACACATATGGTTGTCATCTGAATGATAAATCTATCGTACTATTTACTTATTAATTTTTATTAGTTATTATTAGGTTCGAAACATGTGTAGTACATGTGATAGAACCAATGAAATATTAGATGATTATTAATAAATCAAAAAATTAAAAGCAGTAATAAATAAAAAAAAGAGAGATCCATGAAGTTTGTCATTTAATATTATTTTCTTGTTTTTGTATCATATTAAATATTAAATAATAATAATAGTTTAAAAAAAATATTTAACTAAATCTTTAAATGAGAATGGAAATTTATGTATTTATCTGGTTCTACAAAGAAAAAAAAAATAAAACTTCTTCGATCTCCTACGGAGAAGAAGAAAATACAAATTACATATTATTATTAATTCAAAATTTGATAAAAAAAAGTTAATATCCGTATCTAAATTATACGATTAGTGACATCACATTAAAAGTCTAAAATAATAGTTTAAGTAGTTTGCGGAAGCATAAAGTACAAAAATCTCATTAATGGTTTAAAACATAGGTTTCAAAATAAGAACTTATCAACGGTTCTAAACGACCACTATACTTCCCAGAGCATACTACAACACAGCACCTAAGGACCTGCAAGCATGCAGTAGTATGTCAACATAAAGTTGGCGAGTTCACGGTTTAAAAAGGTTTACCTGTTTTATCCCAAAAGAACATTTGTTATTTAATTATCAAGAGTGACACTGTAGTGCTGTTTGCCCCAGATCAATGTCAATCATCATTGATCGGTTTTAAGGCCATACTAGTTCACATACATCCCTAAAAGGCCCGGTGTGAGGTCAGTCAAACCTAATAGTGCTATCAACTAATATCCCTGTTGGGATTGAACCCTACCAGAGGAACAGATAATGAAAGCCAAAACCGGATCGCAACAGTGGATTCATAATAAGCAGCTGTTTACATTAAGTTTTCCCCTTGACAGTGGTCATCTAGCATCTAATTGACTTCAAAGTACTGCTCAATAGAACAACTGCTTCTAAAGAACTGATGAAGTTTAAAGGCTGAAGCTCAATCTACTGACGGAATCCAAGCACTGCTGAAGAATTAAAGCACTGCCCATTCAAGTTCTGATCACCCTTTGAAGAAAGCACTAATGCTCAAACAACAATGGTTGACTACATCAATGGAATGAAGAATCAGTGTTTATATATCAGTGTTTAGAATGTAATCAATGTATGGTCAGTTGTTATAGAACAGTAGATAGAGTTTGTTAGTTTGTTAGATGTCACTTTCATGGTGACGTCAGCTGAGATACCTCAGTGGTTTGGTTTGCCTATAAATGGAGCAGTACCCTGTACTGTTACATTTGATTGACTGAGTGGGTTCTTCTCCTCATGTCTAATCCTTTCATCTTGTGCAATCAACCATGGAGTATCAGGCTGAGGGGGAGTTTAGTTTTGTAAGCATGCTTTGTAATCTTTTGCTTTGATTTGTAATCTTTCTACTAATGCAAATCATGTGTTTATCAAAACTATTTCCTTCTTTGATTGTGTTTACAAAGTTTGTTGTTCATTTCCGTTGCACTTAAACTCTGTTCATTTCTATTGATTTGTTCAAATTATACAAACAAACACAATTATGAGAGACTCCGATCCTAACAGTTGGTATCAGAGCTCGAACAACCAAATTCGATCTAACAATCAATTTGACATAACAGTTCAGCTCAAAATTCATTGATACTAAGGTTGATTGTATTTAGTTGAAAAACAGAGTAACGAGAAATCATGTTCAAAATGATTATTCATATACTCTGTAAAACAACCAAGATGTCATTAGACACACAAACTTCACATAACAAGTGATATCATGCATAAAACACCTATAGTGCTCAGATCTGAAAATATGTCTGATAACTATGGTATAATCATTTCCTTTACAAAATTGGTTTCAAATGTTAATATGAAGTTTGTGCTGTTTCCATCATGTTTAATACTAAGGTATCAACCTCCTGTCAACAAAAACCTAGTTTCATAAAAACAATAGTGTTTTTGTTAACATAAAAGGATGGAAATTAAAACTTTAGTTATTACATCTTATGTGTTGAAAAACAGGTTGAGAATCATGTTAAAAAGGATCAAATCAATTCTGTTAAGAACACATCGAGAAAATCAGATGAAAAACAGACTAAATCATACGTGATGTGAGATTTGACATAAGTGTAACACCCCGTGTTTTCAAAAGTCAAAGTCAAAGTCAAGGTTGACTTCATTTGATTGTAGTTAGTCAAATTTACGTTTATGTTGGTTGTATTATGTGGAGTAAATGCTAAAATCAAAGTAATCGAATTATTTATTATTGCGAAACGCTTTACGAATTTGAATAGTAAGAAGTAACAATGCGATAAAGTCAATTAATCAATAATCAAGCTAATCTAATCATCATCGAACTCGAAACTCGAATTATGCAACTTTGGTGTTATTATACGTGTGTGTGTGCATTATGTGTTACTTGTGTGTGTTTTACTTTATGTATGTGTGGTGATCAATCGAATCGAAACTCGAAACGCAATCAAACTCAATCGAAATCGAACAATGATAATTGGTGGAAAAAGGATAGTGCGAGATATAGATGCTTGTATGTTAGATATAGTGGTTGGGATTAAAAGTAATTTAGGAAACTCTATCGTATTCGTATCGTCCTCAATCGAAATATCAAAAATCGTAGCACCGAACGCCCAAAACAGCCAGCTGAACGATCAGGCTCTCAGCCGATCGAACAGCCCAGCCGATCGGACTGTTGTCCGATCGGACAGGTTGTCCGATCGGGATGCCTGGCCGATCGGCCAGCCCTTTCCTCTTTTGGAAGCCTATAAATACCCCTGTCATTGTCATCTTTACCACTTTTGGAAAGCTCTGACCGACCAGCTCGTGCTCTCATCCTTTTTCTCAGATTTCTCTCGATTCCGGTAAGATTTCATCCTAAATCTTATACTTTCTTGATCTATACACACTCCTACACTTTTCTATCTTTCAAATCTTACTTTTTAACCGTGAAATCATCAAGATTCAAGTGTTCTAGGATGATGTCATCATGGTGTTCTTGAAGAACTTCATGTTTTGGCCTCAATCCACCAAGAATAACTTGGATCTAGCCGATTTCAACATAAACAAACAAAGATCTGCGATAGATCTAAACATTTACACGGTGAAAAGGATTGAAAGAATGTTTTCCAACTTTCTTTCAACTCTTTTATACTCAATACCTACAAACCGATAGAAACGAAGCTTGAACTGACGTACTAGTCATTCTAGTAGTTGTGTGATTCAAGATTCAGATTCTATCCATGAGGTTAACCGACTTCGGGTGAAACAGTAAACTCCGTTCCGAACTGTTCACCGGCCGGATTTGGGTGATTCCTGTCCGAGCAGGAGAAACAAGCAAGAACGAGGGTTATATGGTTCAACTCGTTGTCAAAATACCTCGATAAAGCGACAAACAATCAGAACAGCCAAGTGTTAGACGAACAGGCTGACCAGTTCAGGAAGCTGACCGATCGGGCTGACTGTCCGAACGGACAGCCCAGCCGATCGGACAAGCCAGCCGATCGACCAGTCCAGCCGATCGGCTAGCACATGGCCCCACACTTAAACAAGTCTAGCATTGAACGAAGTGTTGTTCAATCGGTCAAGCCGTCCGATTTGAATTACTCTTCGTAACACCGTAGCTCTTGCCACCGCTCATCAAGCTCTACTCCCAGCCCCGCAAGGCCAACACGCAGCTCAAGCGCCCGCGGTCAATGCTCGAGCCTGCTTTGCATGTGGTGATCCTAACCACTTTGCAAACAAGTGCCCAAATAGGGTTGTGAAGCAAGAGCCCCAGCAGCAGCAGCAACAGCCTCAGCAGCAGCAACAAGCAGCACGCGCCAGAACCTTCAACATCAATGCTCGTCAAGCCCAGGCTGACAACAACGTGGTTAATGGTACATTCCTTGTGAATGGTATTTATGCATCGTGTTTGTTTGATACTGGAGCCAATAACTGCTTTGTGTCGTTTGAATTCGAGAAGCTCCTTAGTCGTAAGCGCTCATATCTCCCCTCGTCATTCGAAGTCGAAGTCGCTATTGGAAGAACTGTCGCCGTTAACTCTGTTCTCCGTGATTGTACTCTTGAGCTCAACAATCACATCTTTCCAATCGACCTCATCCCAATGCAACTCGAAAGTTTCGACATCATAGTAGGCATGGACTTTCTTCGCGAAAACCATGCTGAAGTTGTGTGCTTTGATAAAATGATTCGATTCTCGCTCGCGAATGGTGATTTGTTGTGTGTATACGGTGAAACTGCTTCGAAAGGTCTCAAGCTCATGTCGTGTGTCAAAGCTAGCAAGTATCTCCGCAAGGAATACAGAGCTTTCTTGGCCAACATTGTAGTAGCAGAGAAGGAAAAGAAAAAGAAGGCCGAAGTTAAAGACTTCCCAGTGGTCCGTGAATTTCCTCAGGTGTTCCCTGATGATCTTCCTAGACTACCGCCAAGTTGTGATATCGACTTTCGTATCGACCTCATTCCTGGAGCCAACCCTGTTGCCAAAGCCCCGTATCGACTCGCGCCATCCGAAATGCGGGAACTCTGGAACCAACTCCAGGAATTACTTGAAAAAGGCTTTATTCGCCCGAGCACCTCTCCTTGGGGCGCGCCAGTCCTTTTCGTCAAAAAGAAGGATGGGTCTTTCAGGATGTGCATCGACTATCGGGATTTGAATAAGTTAACCATCAAGAACCGTTATCCCCTACCTCGTATCGATGACTTATTTGATCAGCTACAAGGTGCTACGTGTTTCTAGAATATCGATCTGCGTTCAGGCTATCATCAATTACGCATTCAGGAAGAAGGTATACCCAAAACCGCTTTTCGCACTCGATATGGCCACTACGAGTTTGTTGTTATGCCATTTGGTTTAACTAACGCACCCACGGTTTTCATGGATCTGATGAATCGCGTGTGTAAGCAATTTGTAGACCGTTTCGTCATCGTGTTCATCGACGATATCTTGATCTATTTCAAGTCGAAAGCCGAACACATGCAACATTTACGTTTAGTTCTCGAGTTACTCCAGGGGAATCAACTCTATGCCAAGTTCTCCAAGTGCGAATTCTGGTTAGAGGAGTTTCAATTTCTGGGTCACATCGTTAATAGTCAAGGTATTCATGTCGATCCCGCGAAGATTGAAGCAGTTAAGAGTTGGATTACGCCTAAGAACCCGTCTGAAGTCCGTTCTTTTCTCGGATTAGCGGGCTATTATCGACGATTTATCGAAGGATTCTCTAAGATCGCCGTGCCGCTTACCGTCCTTGCTCATAAAGACAAGCCTTTTGTTTGGGGAACCAAACAAGAGTCTACCTTTTAAACCCTCAAGCACATGCTTTGCAATGCTCCCGTTTTCACATTGCCCGACGGAAGCAACGACTTCATTGTCTATTGTGATGCTTCCAACCTTGGCCTTGGTTGTGTTCTTATGCAGCGGGACAAGGTTATAGCTTACGCATCTCGTCAGCTCAAAATCCACGAGAAGAACTATACGACCCATGATCTCGAGCTAGGCGTGGTTGTTTTTGCGTTAAAGATATGGCGACACTACCTATATGGTACCAAGTGTACGATCTTCACTGATCACAGGAGTTTACAACACATCTTTAATCAGAGAGAACTCAATATGCGTCAACGCCGATGGGTAGAACTTAACGACTACGACTGTGAGATTTGTTATCACCCAGGCAAAGCAAATGTTGTTGCCGACGCGCTCAGTAGACGGAGTTATCTGCTTAGTATCCGCAATACCCAAGCCCAGCATGACCTTAAAACCCTCATCCGCGAAGCCCAACATGCTTGTTTTAATGAACGCACCCTGAAGAAGGAGAGAATCTATCACAATGGAGCTCAGCTTGTAAGCAAATCGAATGGGATCTTCTATTTTCTGGATCGAATTTGGATCCCTAAGCGGACCGAATTGAGAAAGATTCTAATGGATGAAGCCCACAAATCCCGATATTCTATTCATCCCGGTGCCGATAACATGTACCAGGACCTTTGCTAAAAGTACTGGTGGCCGGGCATGAAAAGGGATATCGCTCTCTATGTCGGAAGTTGTCTGACTTGTGCAAGAGTCAAGGATGAACATCAACGACCTTCTTGCTTACTCGAACAACCGCCGATCCCTATATGGAAGTGGGAGAGTATCGCCATGGATTTCATAACCAAACTTCCGCCCACGCCATCAGGTCACGACAACATTTGGGTCATCGTCGATCGTTTGACCAAATCAGCCCACTTTTTGCCAATACGAGAAGACTACAAGGTAGAATGATTAGCCCGAATCTACACCAACGAGATCATTTGTAATCATGGTACGCCTCGTGACATCATTTCTAACCGTGATGCTTAGTTTACTTCATGATTGTGGGAAACGTTTCAAGTAGCTCTTGGTACGTCGCTTAACTTAAGTACCGCATTCCATCCTCAAACCGACGGACAAACTGAAAGAACGATCCGTACTCTTGAAGACATGCTCCGTGCGTGTGTCATACACTTCGGCGGTAATTGGAATAAATACCTGCCGTTAGTCGAATTCTCGTACAATAACAGTTATCATACCAGCATCCAGATGGCACCATTCGGGGCTTTATATGGAAGAAGATGTCGATCGCCGATTGTATGGCACGAGATCGGTCATTCACAACTAACCGGTCCCGAGTTACTACAAGAAACGACTGAAAAAGTCCTCCAAATCCGAGACAACTTGTTGAAAGCTCGATGTAGACAGAAAAGTTACGCCGATAGAAGACGTAAGCCCCTTGAATTTGACGTTGGTGACTACGTACTCCTAAAGGTATCACCTTGGAAGGGTGTGGTCAGATTCGGCAAGAAAGGGAAACTGGCGCCTCGATATGTGGGACCTTTTAAGATTCTGGAAAGGATCGGAAAAGTTGCCTACAAACTCGAACTACCGGAGGAACTTAGTAACGTCCACCCGACTTTCCATGAGCCAAACCTCCGAAAATGCCTGGCTGAGAATGATCTAATTGTACCTCTCGATGACCTTCAAATAAACGAAACGCTACACTTCGTGGAGAAGCCTGTCGAAATCATAGATCGCCAAACCAAGCAACTCAAACGCTCGCGTATCCCTATCGTGAAAGTCCGATGGGAAGGCAAACGAGGCGCGGAGTTCACTTGGGAACTCGAAAGCAACATGAAGGCAAAGTACCCATAGTTGTTCAAGTGAAAGTCTAGAGAGGGGAAGTCCTCAAAAGTGATTCACGGTGTTGTACAGCTTTCAGCCTAATTTCAGGACGAAATTCTCTAAACAAGGGGAGGCTGTAACACCCCGTGTTTTCAAAAGTCAAAGTCAAAGTCAAGGTTGACTTCATTTGACTGTAGTTAGTCTAATTTACGTTTACGTTGATTGTATTATGTGGAGTAAATGCTAAAATCGAAGTAATCGAATTATTTATTATTGCGAAATGCTTTACGAATTTGAATAGTAGGAAGTAACAATGCGATAAAGTCAATTAATCGATAATCAAGCTAATCTAATCATCATCGAACTCGAAACTCGAATTATGCAACTTTGGTGTTATTATACGTGTGTGTGTGCCTTATGTGTTACTTGTGTGTGTTTTACTTTCTGTATGTGTGGTGATCAATCGAATCGAAACTCGAAACGCAATCAAACTCAATCGAAATCGAACAATGATAATTGGTGGAAAAGGGATAGTGCGAGATATAGATGCTTGTATGTTAGATATAATGGTTGGGATTAAAAGTAATTCAGGAAACTCTATCGTATTCGTATCGTCCTCAATCGAAATCGAAATATCAAAAATCGTCGCACCGAACGCCCAAAACAGGTAGCTGAACGATCAGGCTCTCAGCCGATCGAACAGCCCAGCCGATCGGACTGTTGTCCGATCGGACACGCTGTCCGATCGGGATGCCTGGCCGATCGGCCAGCCCTTTCCTCTTTTGGAAGCCTATAAATACCCCTGTCATTGTCATCTTTACCACTTTTAGAAAGCTCTGACCGACCAGCTCGTGCTCTCATCCTTTTTCTTAGATTTCTCTCGATTCGGGTAAGATTTCATCCTAAATCTTGTACTTTCTTGATCTATACACACTCCAACACTTTTCTATCTTTTAAATCTTACTTCTTAACCGTGAAATCATCAAGATTCAAGTGTTCTAGGATGATGTCATCATGGTGTTCTTGAAGAACTTCATGTTTTGGCCTCAATCCACCAAGAATAACTTGGATCTAGCCGATTTCCACATAAACAAACAAAGATCTGCGATAGATCTAAACATTTACACGGTGAAAAGGATTGAAAGAATGTTTTCCAACTTTCTTTCAACTCTTTTACACTCAATACCTACAAACCGATTGAAACGAAGCTTGAACCAACGTCTTAGTCATTCTAGTAGTTGTGTGATTCAAGATTCAGATTCTATCCATGAGGTTAACCGACTTCGGGTGAAACAGTAAACTCCATTCCGAACCGTTCACCAGCCGGATTTGGGTGATTCCTGTCCGAGCAGGAGAAACAAGTAAGAACGAGGGTTCTATGGTTCAACTCGTTGTCAAAATACCTCGATAAAGCGACAAACAATTAGAACAGCCAAGTGTTAGATGAACAGGCTGACCAGGTCAGGAAGCTGACTGATCGGGCTGAGTGTCCGAATGGACAGCCCAGCCGATTGGACAAGCCAGCCGATCGACCAGGCCAGCCGATCGGCTAGCACATGGCCTCACACTTAAACAAGTCTAGTATTGAACGAAGTGCTGTTCGATCGGTCAAGCCGTCCGATTTGAATTACTCTTCGGATCATGAGATACTATGCTTCAACCCTGATCGATTTCCAACATGTTCAACGCGTTGGAGTGCCACCCGATCGGTCGAGCCCTCCGACCAGGTGACACCCTGATAAGAACTTGTTGATGAAGTACCTAACCGATCGATTAAGCCGGCCGATCGAACGGACCGTTCGATCGATCGACCTGAAAGGTAAGGAAACTTCAATGTTTTTAAATACTGCAACAAAAACCTCAAAAGGTCAAACCATCATACACTGTCACACCCCGACCGCGTATAACATGCAACCGCGGCGGAAAGCGTCGGGGAGTGTTGTGGACAGAATTAATTGTTATACAACCATGGAAATTAAAGTCACATTTTATTTATCAAACACGGGAGTTACATTGTTCCAAAACAAGAAATACAAAGTTCATAACATATTTAAACTAGCCTATCTTTATTTTTAGGCTCTAAGGCACAGGTCCGCCCTAGTATCGTGATCAACATCTTATGGAACAGCTCCTGAAAACACATGTGAAAGTAGGTATGTCAGCATAAAATGCCTATGAGAAACATAGGTTTTATGAAAATGGGATTCATGACTTGAGTTTAAAGAAATGTTTTAATAACAGTCAGTCATGAACCTTGTAAATTGTCTTGCTTTGTAAACCATTTGAAAAACGATAACATAAGATGATGTGTATAGATAAGTGTAAGGTTACACGAGTAACCAAGTAAAGTGAGTTGAATAAGATAAGTTGTTTGTGAAAATAATGTCTTGTGAAGAATATGTTATTTGTGTAAAATGTAATGTGTCTAAACTGAAATGACTTAGATAACGCCACGATATGTAATATTATACAAACATTTATATATAGGAAGTACCAGTGGCGTATCCACCATGTTTGTATCATATTACATACGCCACGTTACTCAAATCATTTACCCAAACCAACCACCATGTAAATTGTTCATGTATAAACCAAATGTCAAGTGTTATTGTGTAAATCATGTCGAAATGTCTATGTTCAATGTAAACCACCAAATGTGTATGTCAATGTCAACGTGTTTATTGTTCAATAAATATCATGTAATGTGTATCCCAAAATGTATCATGTACAGTAAGCGAAATGTATCAACTTAAACCATATGTAAATGCACAAAACAAGTCGTTGAAGTAAAACGTGGTTTAAATCAACGATATGTTCTGTGGAAAAATGCATGCTCTATTGATATTAACATTTATGCGGTATTGTGAAATATGCATACATCCAAGCCTTGAGACTGTGGCGATAAACCCTTAAACAAATTAAAGGTTTATCTAAGTTATGTATATCGAATTCGGTCATTCCTTACAATCCTATCAAACCCAGGACTTCAGGAACGGGAGTTGTCAATTCCTATGGTACCACTACCTACTAACGAACGACGTAGCTAATGTTAATGAATGTATTGTCCCATGTTAAACAAACCAAATGTCATAACAAAATGAAGGCATGTGATGTTAACAATTGTACTAAGTATGCTAAGTAAACATACGAAGCAGAAATGTTCATGTAAATCAATGTGTCCATATGCTGAGTAAACATATGCAACAGAAATGTTCATGTAAATCAATGTGTCCATATGCTGAGTAAACATATGCAACAGAAATGTTCATGTAAATCAATGTGTCCATATGCTGAGTAAACATATGCAACAGAAATGTAATGTAAATCAATGTACTAAGTACGCACACAATGGGCATACATAGCATGAAATGTAATGAAATCATGTACTATAATGTACTAACAACATAGCAGGCATATGATGTGAAAACATGGAAAGCATGAAAGTAACAGATAGGCACATGTGTTTCACCCCAAAACAGTTTGGAAAACAGTAAAAGATGGGGTTCTATGTACTCACCTGAGATTGCTTTGAAGTTCTTGTATAATAACCAGATAATGCTAAAGATCACGGGATATCAAACGGCACCTAATAGGTAGCTATGTTAATATACCGGACCAAATCGGAAGGATCGGATAGTATGCAGGTTCGTAAACCAAACGAGTATGGAGACTCGTGTAATATGGTTTAACAAAGCCTACATACTAAAATGAAACCTTAAGTGCTTGCGACCCATCACGACCCGTTTAGGTAGCTTATGCTACCTTAACGCGTCGTTCGCGTAGAACGCGTTTGGAACGCCTAACATCGTGACCACAAGGTATAACCTCGGAAGGTTATAGCACCTAATGTGTTTGGTCGGATCCTAATGATCGACCAAATGGGTCAGGTTCGAAAGTATAAGCGATGGTTTAGATCGCTTACCTTACGACCCTATAAGCGATGTTCGGTTAATTACGACGGAATGCGCATAAGCGCGAAAGACGATCCAAATTGCGCGACGAATGGATTTTTCTCATGCCATACACTAAGGCATAATATAAGGATGCTTACATAAATTTTTGGATGTCCAGATGTATTCAGAACGTAAGTTATGCGCAAAAGTGCAAACTTGTGCACTTTTTGACACTTTTAGCCCCTGAATGATCCAAAAGTTTGTTTTAGCATACCAAACCCCTCAAAGCCTATTTCTAAGCTATGTAAAGGATATTTATCGTATGTTTAACTTATGGACATGTTCCGGAATGTTTGTTACTGTAACAACTCTCATTAAAATTTATAATTAGAATGATAATTAGTCAATAAGGAAACCCTAATTGAGACACCCAAGTAATTCCGCACTAACCCTAAAATTGTCGAAACAATCGGAATCAGGATCAGGGCCCCTAAAACTCAGGGGGGGTTAAACCCTAGTGATAATTATCCCTAAAGTTTGCTGTACAGATTGAAATTCGAATTTTTAATGAATCAGCAAAGCTAGTCCCGAACTCAGCTAGCTTAGGTATATAGACTGCACCCTTTACGGACCGTAAGGGGAAAAGCCATACGGTCCGTAAGGGAGTCCCAAAATTCACTATAAATAGCCGACCTTGGGACTTGAAATTGGAAATGAAAACGACGTAAAGTTGCTGTCTGTACGTTGAGTTACAGTCGTTATACTACAATTAAACACACACTGCTTTTGAATTTCTGCCGCAAAACAGGGTAATCACTCGATCGCTATTACGATTCATTTTTTGAGATCAATATATCCAAAGAATGTTTAAGTGCCGCCCACATTGGGTTATACTTTGTCGTTCGTCGTTAAATCGATGAATGTTTAAGTATTGCACTTTGTCGTTCATTGTGAGAATTTGATTTCGTGAGTTATCGTGACTGCTGTATTGATCACTAACCCAGTTTTGTGTGCATTATTATTGAAATTAGGTTAACCAGGCTAAATCATATTCTGTCCGTATTAAATCTGCAATGTGAGTCATTCTCTTTTTATCAACTGTTTTACAATACTCCAAATTATTTTCAGAATTATAATTACAGTGATTAAGTTGATGTAATCACCAAATTACAGCCAGTATGTGGGGTATTGTGCACATTACTACTGTTTTTATCACTTTAGGTGGGCGAACCTAAAATTTAGTGATACGTCATTCATTGGGGCAGCCAATGGTGATATGACCACTGTCACGGATCCGGTCGAGTGACA
Organism: Helianthus annuus; assembly: GCF_002127325.2. Lineage (NCBI taxonomy): Eukaryota > Viridiplantae > Streptophyta > Magnoliopsida > Asterales > Asteraceae > Helianthus > Helianthus annuus. The sequence continues at coordinate 64,032,316 of NC_035435.2, forward strand.
AATACTGTTGGTAGTTGGTTGATATCAGAAACATATGTAAAAGACCTTAATACTGTGAATTATAACAAATGTGTCATTTTTAGTAAATAGAATGATTCACTCAGTATTTCCCCGCTGACAAAACCTTTTTCAAACATGTTTCAGGTGATCTACTGTAATTCAGGAAAAGTGCCGGAGAGCATTTCAAGCTTACGATAGTGGCTCAATATAAAATAAAGAAACATGTTTTGAAATAAAGATTTATCAGAAAAATCTTATTATTGTAAATTATCGGGGTTTTAGCCCGAATTGTGAAATAAAATAATTGGGAAAAGTTTTTTTTAGCTTTATAACGATCCTGATGTTAAAGAATTCCGCTGCTAAAATCACATAAACAAATATCACGGGATTTCTGTCCCGTGGGGACCTAAACAAGAAGAAGCCTTCAGAATCTTAAAGCAGAAATTAACCAAAGCTCCAATCTTAGCCTTACCAGAAGGAACAGAAGATTTTGAGGTATATTGTGATGCTTCAAAATTAGGATACGGATGTGTGTTGATGCAACGCAAGAAGGTAATTGCGTATGCTTCCAGACAATTGAAAAAGCACGAAGAAAACTATACGACTCATGATTTAGAATTAGGAGCTATAGTTTTTGCCCTTAAGATATGGAGACATTATCTGTATGGAAGTAAGTTTACTATTTATACAGATCATAAGAGTTTAAGGTATATATTTGGGCAAAAAGAGTTAAACATGAGGCAAAGAAGATGGATGGAAATCCTGAGTGATTACGACTGTGATATTCAATATCACGAAGGAAAGGAAAACGTACTCGTAGACGCCTTAAGTCGTCAGTACCATGAAAAGCAAAGGCGAGTCCGTGCCCTTAGAATAAATCTACAAGTAGATTTAATGGAACAATTGAAAGAAATTTAGGAAACGGCAATCAAGGACGATGCCGAAGGAATGAAAGGTTACTTAAAAGAATTGGAACAAGGAAACGATGGAATTTGGAAATTCCACAAAAGCAGAATTTGGGTACCTAAACAGGGAAATTTAAGGTCAAAGATTTTAAATGAAGCTCATAAATCTAGGTATACTGTACATCCAGGAAACAATAAAAAGTACCAAGATTTAAGGAAGAATTTCTGGTGGATAGGAATGAAGAAGGATATAGCCAAATACGTATCTAAGTGTTTAACCTGTTCATAAGTTAAAGCCGAACACCAGAAACCTTCTGGACTACTACAACAGTTAGAAATGCCTGTATGGAAATGGGAACTTATAACAATGGACTTTGTTACTAAGTTACCCAAAACCAGAAAAGGTAATGATGCCATTTGGGTGATCGTGGATCGATTAACCAAATCCGCTCATTTTCTACCAATAAAAGAAACCTTTAACATGGAAAGGTTAGCCAAATTGTACGTAGATGAAATAGTATCCTTACATGGAGTTCCACTCTCCATTGTATCGGATAGAGATAGTCGTTTCACTTCCCGTTTCTGGACAAGTTTCCAAGAAGCAATGGGAACCCAACTCAATCTAAGTACTGCATATCATCCACAAACAGACGGACAAAGTGAAAGACTATCCAAACTCTAGAAGACATGCTCCGCGCATATGTAATTAACTTTGGTGGTAATTGGGATAACCATTTACCATTAATCGAATTCTCCTATAATAATAGTTATCATTCAAGCATCGAAGCCGCTCCATTCGAAGCACTGTATGGACGCAAGTGCAGAACTCCCGTATGTTGGGCAGAAATAGGAGAAAGTCAATTATCAGGTCCAGAAATCATGCAAGACACCACTGACAAGATAACACAAATCAAGGAAAGACTAAAGACGGCTCGAGATCGCCAGAAGAGCTATGCAGACAATCGCCGCAAGCCACTCGAATTCCAGATAGGAGACAAAGTACTTTTGAAAGTATCTCCTTGGAAAGCAGTAGTACGATTTGGTAAGAAAGGAAAACTGAGTCCAAGATATGTTGGACCATATCCAGTGATTCAACGAATCGGACCAGTTGCTTATTGCTTACAACTACCAGAAAAATTAGCTGGAGTACATGATGTATTTCATGTATCCAATTTTAAGAAATGTCTATCAGACGAATCCCTGGTAGTACCTCTTCAAGACATAGAGGTAAATGAAAAGCTGAAATTCATAGAGAAACCCTTACAAATAGAAGATAAGAAAATCAAGTTTCTCAAACACAAGCGACTAGTACTGGTGAAAGTCAAATGGAATTCAAAGAGAGGATCAGAATATACTTGGGAACTGGAGTCAGAAATGAAGCGGAAATACCCTCATCTATTTCAATAAATCTCGAGGACGAGATTTTTCTTAAGGTGGGGAGGATGTAACAACTCTCATTAAAATTTATAATTAGAATGATAATTAGTCAATAAGGAAACCCTAATTGAGACACCCAAGTAATTCCGCACTAACCCTAAAATTTTCGAAACAATCGGAATCAGGATCAGGGCCCCTAAAACTCAGGGGGGGTTAAACCCTAGTGATAATTATCCCTAAAGTTTGCTGTACAGATTAAAATTCGAATTTTTAATGAATCAGCAAAGCTAGTCCCGAACTCAGCTAGCTTAGGTATATAGACTGCACCCTTTACGGACCGTAAAAGGAAAAGCCATACGGTCCGTAAGGGAGTCCCAAAATTCACTATAAATAGCCGACCTTGGGACTTGAAATTGGAAATGAAAACGACGTAAAGTTCCTGTCTGTACGTTGAATTACAGTCGTTATACTACAATTAAACGCACACTGCTTTCGAATTTCTGCCGCAAAACAGGGTAATCACTCGATCGCTATTACGATTCATTTTCCGAGATCAATATGTCCAAAGAATGTTTAAGTGCCGCCCACATTGGGTTATACTTTGTCGTTCGTCGTTAAATCGATGAATGTTTAAGTATTGCACTTTGTCGTTCATTGTGAGAATTTGATTTCGTGAGTTATCGTGACTGCTGTATTGATCACTAACCCAGTTTTGTGTGCATTATTATTGAAATTAGGTTAACCAGGCTAAATCATATTCTGTCCGTATTAAATCTGCAATGTGAGTCATTCTCTTTTTATCAACTGTTTTACAATACTCCAAATTATTTTCAGAATTATAATTACAGTGATTAAGTTGATGTAATCACCAAATTACAGCCAGTTGGTGGGGTATTGTGCACATTACTACTGTTTTTATCACTTTAGGTGGGCGAACCTAAAATTTAGTGATACGTCATTCATTGGGGCAGCCAATGGTGATATGACCACTGTCACAGATCCGGTCGAGTGACAAATACTGTGGGTAGTTGGTTGATATCAGAAACATATGTAAAAGACCTTAATACTGTGAATTATAACAAATGTGTCATTTTTAGTAAATAGAATGATTCACTCAGTATTTCCCCGCTGACAAAACCTTTTTCAAACATGTTTCAGTTGATCTACTGTAATTCAGGAAAAGTGCCGGAGAGCATTTCAAGCTTACGATAGTGGCTCAATATAAAATAAAGAAACATGTTTTGAAATAAAGATTTATCAGAAAAATCTTATTATTGTAAATTATCGGGGTTTTAGCCCGAATTGTGAAATAAAATAATCGGGAAAAGTTTTTTTAGCTTTATAACGATCCTGATGTTAAAGAATTCCGCTGCTAAAATCACATAAACAAATATCACGGGATTTATGTCCCGCGGCTCTTGAAACGGGTCAAACCGGGTCGGGGGCCGTGACAGTTACAGTTCAAATTGGCATACTTTCGCAGTTTGTCAAGTTTAGTCCCTGTAAGCGTATTAACTTGTTTTTGCCATACCAAAGCCTTCAAAACTTATTTCTAAGTTATGTAAGGGTTATTTAAGGTATGTTGAGTATATGTTGATGTTCCGGAGTGTTTGTCACATTAGACTGAGTACGTTTACGCACCAGTTTGTGTATAATTCTCCAGAAAGCGATGTAGAGTTTGAAATTGAACAAAAGTCAAAACATAAAAAATGTAAAACACAACCAAACAAACATTGGGATCAAATAACATTGTTTTATTGATAATAGAACTGTTCATAATGATTACAAGCACAAATGTTACAGTCTCCCCTACTTGTGGAAATTTCGTCTCGAAATTTATTTAGAGGAAACTCGTGGAAACAGATGTGGATATTTCGCCTTCATTTGATCTTCACGTTCCCAAGTAAACTCGGGTCCACGTTTAGATTCCCAGCGAACCTTGACCAAAGGAATGCGTTTGCGTTTGAGCCACTTGACTTCACGTTCCATGATTTCCACCGGTTTCTCAACAAATTTCAGTGTTTTATCAACACGAATTTCGTCAAGCGATATGTGGAGGTTTTCATCAGCTAAACACCTCTTGAGATTGGACACGTGAAAGGTTGGATGAACATTTCCAAGTTCAGGAGGTAACTCAAGTCTGTAGGCTACCTTACCGATTCTTTCGACGATCTTGAATGGTCCAACGTATCTAGGCGCAAGTTTTCCTTTCTTTCCAAATCTGCTCACACCTTTCCAAGGTGAGACCTTAAGTAATTCACGATCACCGACTTGAAAATCCAAGGGTTTGTGTTTTAGGTCCGCGTAACTCTTTTGACGGCTTCTAGCTGTCTGAAGGTTATCACGAACTTTCTTAACCTTATCTGTTGTTTCTAAAATGAGGGTAGGTCCAGTAAGCTGAGCCTCGCCGATCTCATTCCAGCAGACTGGTGAACGACATTTTCGACCATAGAGAGCCTCGAAAGGAGCCATGTTGATGCTGGAGTGATAACTGTTGTTGTAGGAGAATTCAATCAACGGAAGATGTGAATCCCAACTACCACCAAAATCGATCACACAAGCTCTAAGCATATCCTCCAGTGTCTGGATTGTTCTTTCAGATTGACCATCCGTTTGCGGATGATAAGCTATGCTCAGATTAAGTTGGGACCCCATAGCAGATTGCATAGTTCTCCAAAAATGAGAAGTGAAACGAGCATCTCTGTCAGAAATGATGTTCAAAGGAACACCATGTCGAGCTACAATTTCATCTACATAGATTTGAGCAAGTTTGTCAGCAGAAAAATCCTCACAGATTGGCAAGAAATGTGCTGACTTGGTAAGACGATCAACGACTACCCAGATGGCATCGTGACCTTTCTTTGTGCGTGGGAGTTTGGTAATGAGATCCATAGTAATGTTTTCCCATTTCCAAACTGGGATCTCTGGTTGCTCCAATAATCCGGAAGGACGCTGGTGTTCAGCTTTAACCTTAAGACAAGTAAGGCATTTTGATACGTATAAGGCAATGTCTTTCTTCATACCAGGCCACCAATACTGAATACGAAGATCCTTATACATCTTATCTGAGCCAGGATGAATAGAATAACGAGACTTATGGGCTTCATCCATGAGCAAGGTACGAAGATTATCTTGGCTTGGGACTCACAAACGGTCCATGAAGTAATACGATCCACTGTCCTTCAGTTCAAGAGCAGGTGTTATGTGATAAGGAAATTCCTTATCCATCAAACCTTGCGAAACACAAGATTGTTGAGTCTGAAAAATACGGGCTTGGATATCGGTTTGAATAACAGATTGGACACGTACACAATGAAGCTTAGTACGTTCCTTGCGACTTAAAGCATCGGCTACGACGTTCGCCTTACCAGGATGGTAGCGAATCTCGCAGTCGTAGTCATTTAGAAGTTCCACCCAACGTCGTTGTCTCATGTTGAGTTCTTTCTGATTGAAGATATGTTGAAGGCTTTTGTGGTCTGTGAAAACCACACATTTCGTATCGTACAAGTAGTGTCTCCAAATCTTAAGAGCGAAGACAACTGCACCCAACTCAAGATAATGAGTGGTGTAGTTCTTCTCATGTATCTTCAACTGTCTCGATGAGTATGCTATGACTTTGTTTCTTTGCATCAAGACGCAGCCAAGACCTAATTTAGATGCGTCGCAATAAACGACGAAATCATCATTGCCCTCAGGTAATGTTAGGACAGGCGCGTCGCAAAGCTTTTGTTTCAAAGTCAGAAACGCTTCCCCTTGTTTGACTCCCCAATCAAATGGCTTGTTCTTCTGAGTTAGAGCAGTTAGAGGAACTGCAATCTTCGAGAAATTCTCAATGAAGCGACGATAATAACCCGCTAGACCAAGAAAAGAACGAACCTCAGTAGGAGTAGTTGGCGTATCCGAATCCTTAATTGCACTGATCTTGGAGGGATCTACATGAATACCTTGTTCGTTGACAATGTGTCCTAAGAATTGAACCTCTTTAAGCCAGAATTCACACTTGGAGAATTTGGCGAAAAGTTGCTCTTTCTTTAGGAGTTCTAACGTAAGACGTAGATGTTCTTCATGATCAGTTCGCGTTTTAGAATATATTAATATGTCATCAATGAACACGATGATGAACTTATCCAAATAAGGTTTGCAGACCCTATTCATTAAGTCCATGAAAACAGCAGGAACATTAGTCAAACCGAACGGCATGACTGTGAACTCATAATGTCCATAGCGAGTACGGAACGCCGTCTTGGGAATATCTTCTTCATGCACACGGAGTTGATGATATCCAGATCGCAGATCAATCTTTGAAAAGTAAGAAGCGCCTTGCAATTGATCAAAGAGATCATCAATGCGAGGTAGGGGATATCGATTCTTGATGGTGAGCTTGTTAAGCTCACGATAATCGATACACATCCTGAAAGATCCATCCTTCTTCTTTACAAAAAGAACGGGAGCACCCCAAGGTGAAAAGCTAGGACGGATAAAACCTTTGTCGGAGAGCTCCTGAAGCTGCTTAGACAACTCTTGCATCTCGGACGGTGCAAGACGATGTGGAGCTCTTGCAATGGGATTTGCACAAGGTACGAGATCAATACGGAACTCGACTTGGCGTGCTGGAGGTAGACCAGGTAACTCTTCAGGGAAAACTTCAGAATAATCCCGAACGACAGGAATATCTGAAATAGACTTACCCTTGCCTTTATCTGCTGTAACACGTGCTAAGAAAGCCACATAGTGCTTTCGCAGATATTTCCGAGCTTTAAAACAAGACATGAGTTTGAGACCACCGGCAGGCTTGTCACACCCCCAAAATCCCACCTGCGGAGTACTACCGCTTGGAGGCGTGACTGACCAGGATCCAGCCACCAATCATACTGAACAGGCATATAAGTAGTTATAAAAGTTTAACCATCACGATTGGTGTTCCAAAACAATTAAGTTTAAGTTGCAAGCGGAAGCATAAGTTTAAAGTTGTAACATAAGTTCAAAAGTTTCAAGTTTAACATAACACGTAGCAATCCGTGTCCCACAACGATCCTCCTCCATGCAAGCTCCCACTGAGTACCTATGGTCCTGCAAAGCATGTAGTAACGAGTCAACAACTAGTTGAGTGAGTTCACGGGTGGGCGTTCGTTTTAGTTATTTCGAAAACAGTTTACTTTATCTGGCATCCTGCCGTGGGGGTTACCCCATATTTTAAAACGTGACATGTTCGTTCCCAGTTACTCCGGCACTCCGGCCGTGGGGGCTACCCCATGTAGTTATCAGGCATTTCGGCCGTGGGGGCTACCCCATGTACATCATCTGGCTCTCCAGCCGTGGGGGCTACCCCATGTGTATACTAGACTCGTTACCGTATCGATTGCTGACTGTAGTCATGTTTATGTGCCCTGAAAACATCAATGTCTATCATCATTGACGTGCCCCAGATCCATTAGTTCACGCCCGTCCTCTGCGGCACGGTGTGAGGCTTGTCAGACCTAAATAGCGCTATCTAACTAATGACCCGCTCGCCATTGGCCCGGCGATTAGTCGATACAAAAAGGAGGGACTTCGTGATAGAGTTTTAGTCTAGTACGTTTATCCGTCCATCCGGACGAGGAATCACATTCCTGAACCACTGACGTCCTACCCAAGGTAGACGAGGAACCACGTTCCTTAACCCCGTTCCCAACCCAGGGAATCCCATGCTTTGTAAAGGGTGTGAACTCACCTTGGTTTGCTCGGCAGTTAATCACAGAAAGTCAATCAAGTCGCAAGTAGTCAATAACGTCCTAACACGGATATCACGTATAATCAGATTCGAACCAAGTAGTGCACAAATGTTCAACACGTTTGGCAAGCACGTTTAGCAGTAACAGTTAACAGTCAACAGTAGCACATACGGTTCACAAGTTCAGCCCAACTACTTAGGCCCAAACACGTAAAAGCAGTTAACACAGAAGCCCATCAGTCTGGCCCATTAACTAAGGCCCAAAGTGTGGTCTCGAGTCGCAACCGGACTCGCAAGCATGGTCTCGAGTCATGCTGTGTGTTGATCATGGATGGTTGCGAGTCGCAACCGGTGTCGCAACCATGGTTTCGGTTCATCATGCTGAGGTCTCGAGTCGCAACGGGACTCGTAACCTGTGGTTTCGGCTTGTCCTGCTATGGTTGCGAGTCGCAACCGCGTGGTCTCGAGTCATCACGCTGTGGTTGCGAGTCGCAACGGGTGATTACGAGTCGGTAAGCTGTCGTTTTCAAGTTCACGTGTTGATGCAGGTGTATCAGTCCCATTAGTACAATATAATCAGGCCCAAATCAGGAAACTACCAATAGCATTCCACTAACAGTTTTCCTAATCAGGTTACTAGTCAAAGATGGATCAAAATCACAAGGGTTTTCACATTCTTAACTATCATTCAAAGTGTTCTTCACATATTCAAACATATATTCAACAAGTTCATAACATATTAACCACTTATTCACCCAAAATTATGAACAACTATCAAGATACAATTTTACTAGCATGCATCCTACTTGACAAACATATTCATTAGCCGATTTTCATAGTATAAACACCCAAACTTTTCGGATCTAATCCAAGTGCAACCAATATCATCATTCACCCTTTTTAACATACAATGAACCCATTTTCAACATCAAGTATTTATGCAAATTTCAACTCATAATAAGAACATTCATGAACCGATTTCTATGTATAACTCAACAACTTAACATATTGTCACATAATCTCATACAAACATAACATGAACACACTAACATTCAACAAAACATCAAGAATACTAACCGGTTATGGGTTTCGAGGGTGTGTGTGAAAAGCTTCCAACCGGGTGTGTGTGTGAGCCGATCCAAGTCCAAAGATCCAAGAATGATGGAGTGTGTTTGTGTTCTAGAGTTTAGGTGAGAGAGAGAAGTAGGAGAGTGTGTGTTGTATAATGTTCAACAAATGGCAAAACTAACTAATGTATGGTATATATATAGTCAAGTTCCAAGTGTGCACCCTTAGTGGGTTTCGAGTGGGGTTCACGGCCCAAAGGCCCAACCGGCCAAAGGTTCTCGGCCCAAAGGCCCAAACCGATTTCTATGCACTCGAGACCTCATGGTCTCGAGTCGGGTTCCTTGTTGTTTCGTGTCGGGTTCTTGGTTCTCGGGTTGGGTTCTCGGTTCACATAAAACACGTACACATATACATACAATGCACACATAATAAAGCACATATCACATAAAGGTTCACATTATCATTTTAACTAGTCACATAACGTACAAGCAAGTTACAACGAAAGGTTCTAAATTTCGAGTTGTCACATCATCCCCAAGTTGAAAGAAATTTCGTCCCGAAATTTGATGGCACTCACTGAGGAAGCTAGTTAAGTTGTAAGGTTTTCCCGGTTTTCCTGGGGTGTCACATCCACCCCCCGTTGATCTGGAATTTCGTCCCGAAATTCCGTAGCTTCAGCCTCAGTAGCGTTTGTACTGTTCTCAAACAGTTGGGGATACTTTTGTTTCATCCGATCTTCGCGCTCCCAGGTAAACTCTGGGCCGCGACGTGAGTTCCAACGAACTCGAACGAGAGGTATTCTAGTGCTCTTGAGGACCTTAACATCCCGGTCCGTGATTTCGACAGGTTCTTCGACGAATTTCAACTGTTCGTCGATCGTAAGTTCCTTCAGAGGAACTACGTGCGTCTCATCTGACAGACACTTCTTCAGATTCGACACATGGAAAACGTTGTGAACTGCCCCGAGTTCTGCTGGTAATTTCAGTCTGTAGGCCACCTTGCCTATTTTCTCGATGATTTCAAAAGGTCCAACGTATCGTGGGTTGAGTTTGCCTCGTTTATCAAAACGAACCACACCCTTCCAGGGTGAAACTTTGAGTAATACCCGCTCCCCAACCTGGAGCTCAAGTGGTTTCCTGCCCTTATCGGCGTAGGCCTTCTGACGGTCACAAGCGGCCGCCATGCGTTGTCGTATTTGAGCAATCCGCTCAGTAGTGTCTACCACATGTTCTGGACCAGTGATTTGACTATCCCCCACCTCTGCCCAACAGAGGGGTGACCGGCATTTACGTCCGTACAATGCCTCAAACGGAGCAGCTTTAATGCTGGTGTGGTAGCTGTTATTATACGAAAATTCTACGAGTGGCAGATGCCTTTCCCAGCTGTTGCCAAAGTCGATTACACAAGCGCGAAGCATGTCTTCTAAAGTCTGAATAGTTCGCTCGGACTGCCCGTCCGTCTGTGGGTGATACGCTGTGCTCATATCAAGACGTGAGCCAAAAGACTTGTGCATTGCCTGCCACAGTTCCGAAGTAAAGCGTGCATCTCGATCAGAGATAATAGAGGTGGGCACCCCGTGCCTCGAAACAACTTCCTTGAGGTATATTTCCGCTAGAGTGGAGAACTTATCCGTCTCCTTGATTGCCAAAAAGTGTGCGGATTTCGTGAGTCGATCCACGATCACCCAGATAGTATCGTTCCCGCGCTGCGATCTAGGTAAGCCAGTAACGAAATCCATGGAAATTTGCTCCCATTTCCATTGTGGTATCTCTGGTTGCTGAAGTAGGCCTGAAGGTTTCTGATATTCCGTCTTGACTCGCGCACAAGTCAAACACTTGCTGACGTAAGTTGCTATGTGGGCCTTCATGCTAGGCCACCAATACGTAGTTTTAATATCGTGGTACATCTTGTCCGAACCAGGGTGTACCGAGTAGCGAGATTTGTGCGCTTCATCCATCACAAGTTCTCGTAAGTCGCCGTAGAGTGGGACCCAAATGCGTCCTGTTACATAATAAGCACCGTCTTCCTTCTGTTCTAAGCGTTGCCTTGACCCGCGTAGAGCTTCAGCTCTAACGTTTTCTGGTTTCAGTGCTTCTATCTGAGCAGCTCGTATTTGCGAAGGTAGACTAGAATGGATCGTGAGTTGTAAAGCTCTTACACGCTTAGGCGTAGTGTCCTTTCGACTCAGGGCGTCCGCCACTATATTGGCCTTGCCCGGGTGATACCTGATAGAGCACTCGTAATCATTCAGCAGCTCGACCCATCGTCGCTGCCGCATATTCAGTTCCTTCTGCTTGAATATGTGCTCTAGACTCCTGTGGTCAGTGTAGATGGCGCACTTGGTTCCGTAAAGGTAATGCCGCCATAACTTAAGTGCGAAAACAACAGCTCCCAGCTCTAAATCATGCGTCGTGTAGTTCTTCTCGTGCACTTTGAGTTGTCGTGAGGCGTAGGCTATGACTTTATCTCGTTGCATCAATACACAACCAAGACCTTGAATTGATGCATCACAGTAAACCACAAAATCTTCTGTGCCCTCTGGCAGTGAAAGGATAGGTGCACTACAAAGTCTATCCTTTAGATGCTGAAAAGCTAACTCTTGTGCATTTCCCCAATGATAAATAACGCCTTTCTGTGTTAGTAAGGTGAGAGGCTGCGCGATCTTAGAAAAATCCTTAATGAATCTCCTGTAGTAACCTGCCAATCCCAAAAATTGGCGAATTTCCTTTGGTGTACGAGGTGCAGGCCAGTTCTTAATTGATTCCACTTTGGATGGATCAACGTGAATCCCATCCTTGTTCACCACATGCCCTAGGAAATGGACTTCACGAAGCCAGAAGTCGCATTTCGAGAATTTTGCGTAAAGCTGTTCCTTCCGAAGGAGTTCCAAAATAAGTCGTAGATGTTGTTCGTGCTCTTCTTTGCTCTTAGAATAGATCAGGATGTCGTCGATGAAGACTATAACAAACTTGTCCAGATACGGTTTGCACACTCGATTCATCAAATCCATAAAAACTGCCGGTGCGTTCGTCAGCCCAAACGGCATGACCAGAAACTCATAGTGCCCATATCGAGTCCTAAAGGCCGTCTTAGAGACATCCTCTTCCCGAACTCTCAGCTGGTGATATCCCGATCTCAGATCGATCTTTGAATAGTAGCTCGACCCCTGCAACTGGTCGAACAAGTCGTCAATACGCGGTAGAGGATAACGATTCTTCACAGTCACCTTGTTGAGTTCGCGATAGTCGATACACATTCTGAAGGTACCATCCTTCTTCTTCACAAATAACACTGGAGCTCCCCAAGGCGATGAGCTAGGACGAATAAAACCCTTATCCAAGAGTTCTTGTAGTTGCGTGGAGAGTTCTTCCAACTCTGATGGCGCTAAACGATAAGGTGCACGGGCTACAGGCGCGGCTCCAGGAGCTAGATCAATCTGAAACTCGACTTGGCGATGGGGCGGAAGACCAGGTAATTCCTCAGGGAATACCTCAGGATAGTCGCGTACAACCGGAAAATCTTCTAGCTTCTTCTCCTTCTCTGTGGTATCAGTAACTAGAGCCAAAATCGCAGTGTGGCCCTTTCGTAAGCATTTCTGGGCCTTAAGAAGAGAGATGATGTTCTCGACAGCACTTCTCTTGTCGCCACGAATCATGAGAGGTTCACTACCTAAACCAGGAATACGAACGATCTTCTCGTTACAAAGAATCTCTGCTCGGTGCTGGGATAACCAATCCATCCCAATGACAACGTCGAAACTACCCAAGACAATAGGAATAAGATCGATAGAGAAAGTCTGGTTAGCGAGAATAAGCTGGCAACCCTTGACTACGTGTGAGGCTTCCAAACTCTTACCATTAGCTAGCTCTACTGTGTGCTTGTCGCTCAGGGGTGTAGGAATACGCTTAAGCATCTTACTAACTTCTAGTGACACATAGCTAGTATCGGCACCCGAATCAAATAAGATTGTAACATAAAAGTCGTCGAGAAGGAACTTACCCGTCACCACGTTGGGATCATTCCTTGCTTCACCTTGACCAATCACGAACACTCGTCCCCTAGCACCATTGTTGTTGTTCCCATTGTTACCATTCCCCTGATTGTTGTTGTTGTTGTTCTGGTTCAGTTGGGGACAATCTTTCTTGAAGTGGCCTTCAGCTCCACACTGAAAGCACCCTTTGTTGTTACCCTGCTGCTGTCGCTGGTTCTGCTGAGGTTGCTGACGATTCTGATTGACGGGGTATGCGCTTCTGCAATCCTTTGCAACATGACCAGGCTTGTTGCATCGATGACAGTTGCCCCTGGTGCATGGCCCACTGTGGTGTAGGCTACAACGATTGCACTTGGGGTGATTCCCCTTGTATCCACCATGACTTTGACCACTAGATGACTGCTGACCGGGGCTCTTGTGATCATCCGTCTTTCTCTGCTGAGACTGGGTTTGCACTGAAGTTGAACCCCTGCTTGAAGTTCCATCCCATTTCCGTTTATCCCCACTAGAAGCACCAGAAGTAGTTGCAGCGCCTATGCGCTTCGGTAACTTGTTCTGCTCCACCGCCTGATCAGTGAGACGGTGAGCCAACTGTACAACCTGCTGGATAGTAGTCAACCTCGCCGAAGTCACATGACTTTGGATCTCTGGCACCAAGCCCTTGAGATAGAGTTCAATTCGCTTATACGGAGGATCCACCATAGTAGGACACAACAAGGCAAGCTCATGCGATCTCTTAGTGTATGCCTCGATTTCTGATCCCGACATCTTAAGATTGTAGAACTCATCTTCCAGTTTGTGAATGTCGTCACGACTGCAGTATTCCTCCCTGATCATTTCCTTGAAGTTTTCCCATGGGGTGGCGTTGGCAGCAACCAACCCTAACATCTGCACTTGAGCATTCCACCACGTGAGGGCCAAACCCTCGAGAGTACCAGTAGCATACTTCACCCTGCGCGCTTCAGGGCATTCGCACATTTCGAACACAGACTCCAGTTTCTCAAACCAGTGTAGGAGACCTACTGCTCCTTCAGTGCCGCTAAAAGTTGTGGGTCGACAGTCCATAAAGGTCTTAAAAGTGCACACCGGTGCCTGACCTAAGGTAGGTGAAAGAAAAGACAGAGTTTAACACAAAGGTTGGTTCACGAGAGTAGGATCCAAATGATCCTAGAACAATTTCGGACTGCAGGATATACCTCCTGCGTGTGCAGCTGCGAGCGCTGCGGCAACTCGTTCGTTGATCAAAGCCGTCAACTGGGCTTGTGTCATGTTAACGCGTCCAGACATGTTTCTTCATAATAAGAGTAATACGTGTGAGAGAGGTTCGCGAAAGTACGATAGTAGGACAGAGTAAGCACGCACGTGATCAAACAACAGTAGTTATACTAATCAAGCATACCATGAGCAATGTACTACGTAACTAGCAAGTAGGCAATATACATACATCATATTACCTAGAACGTCGAGCCTTGCATGAGGAGCGAAGTGTCGTTGTGGACCGTTGAGCACTAAACCGGTTATAGTCTGGTTTTAACAAAAACGTTTCTCCTTTATTAAAACCAAGTTCACTATAACCAATGGCTCTGATACCAATCTGTCACACCCCCAAAATCCCACCTGCGGAGTACTACCGCTTGGAGGCGTGACTGACCAGGATCCAGCCACCAATCATACTGAACAGGCATATAAGTAGTTATAAAAGTTTAACCATCACGATTGGTGTTCCAAAACAATTAAGTTTAAGTTGCAAGCGGAAGCATAAGTTTAAAGTTGTAACATAAGTTCAAAAGTTTCAAGTTTAACATAACACGTAGCAATCCGTGTCCCACAACGATCCTCCTCCATGCAAGCTCCCACTGAGTACCTATGGTCCTGCAAAGCATGTAGTAACGAGTCAACAACTAGTTGAGTGAGTTCACGGGTGGGCGTTCGTTTTAGTTATTTCGAAAACAGTTTACTTTATCTGGCATCCTGCCGTGGGGGTTACCCCATATTTTAAAACGTGACATGTTCGTTCCCAGTTACTCCGGCACTCCGGCCGTGGGGGCTACCCCATGTAGTTATCAGGCATTTCGGCCGTGGGGGCTACCCCATGTACATCATCTGGCTCTCCAGCCGTGGGGGCTACCCCATGTGTATACTAGACTCGTTACCGTATCGATTGCTGACTGTAGTCATGTTTATGTGCCCTGAAAACATCAATGTCTATCATCATTGACGTGCCCCAGATCCATTAGTTCACGCCCGTCCTCTGCGGCACGGTGTGAGGCTTGTCAGACCTAAATAGCGCTATCTAACTAATGACCCGCTCGCCATTGGCCCGGCGATTAGTCGATACAAAAAGGAGGGACTTCGTGATAGAGTTTTAGTCTAGTACGTTTATCCGTCCATCCGGACGAGGAATCACATTCCTGAACCACTGACGTCCTACCCAAGGTAGACGAGGAACCACGTTCCTTAACCCCGTTCCCAACCCAGGGAATCCCATGCTTTGTAAAGGGTGTGAACTCACCTTGGTTTGCTCGGCAGTTAATCACAGAAAGTCAATCAAGTCGCAAGTAGTCAATAACGTCCTAACACGGATATCACGTATAATCAGATTCGAACCAAGTAGTGCACAAATGTTCAACACGTTTGGCAAGCACGTTTAGCAGTAACAGTTAACAGTCAACAGTAGCACATACGGTTCACAAGTTCAGCCCAACTACTTAGGCCCAAACACGTAAAAGCAGTTAACACAGAAGCCCATCAGTCTGGCCCATTAACTAAGGCCCAAAGTGTGGTCTCGAGTCGCAACCGGACTCGCAAGCATGGTCTCGAGTCATGCTGTGTGTTGATCATGGATGGTTGCGAGTCGCAACCGGTGTCGCAACCATGGTTTCGGTTCATCATGCTGAGGTCTCGAGTCGCAACGGGACTCGTAACCTGTGGTTTCGGCTTGTCCTGCTATGGTTGCGAGTCGCAACCGCGTGGTCTCGAGTCATCACGCTGTGGTTGCGAGTCGCAACGGGTGATTGCGAGTCGGTAAGCTGTCGTTTTCAAGTTCACGTGTTGATGCAGGTGTATCAGTCCCATTAGTACAATATAATCAGGCCCAAATCAGGAAACTACCAATAGCATTCCACTAACAGTTTTCCTAATCAGGTTACTAGTCAAAGATGGATCAAAATCACAAGGGTTTTCACATTCTTAACTATCATTCAAAGTGTTCTTCACATATTCAAACATATATTCAACAAGTTCATAACATATTAACCACTTATTCACCCAAAATTATGAACAACTATCAAGATACAATTTTACTAGCATGCATCCTACTTGACAAACATATTCATTAGCCGATTTTCATAGTATAAACACCCAAACTTTTCGGATCTAATCCAAGTGCAACCAATATCATCATTCACCCTTTTTAACATACAATGAACCCATTTTCAACATCAAGTATTTATGCAAATTTCAACTCATAATAAGAACATTCATGAACCGATTTCTATGTATAACTCAACAACTTAACATATTGTCACATAATCTCATACAAACATAACATGAACACACTAACATTCAACAAAACATCAAGAATACTAACCGGTTATGGGTTTCGAGGGTGTGTGTGAAAAGCTTCCAACCGGGTGTGTGTGTGAGCCGATCCAAGTCCAAAGATCCAAGAATGATGGAGTGTGTTTGTGTTCTAGAGTTTAGGTGAGAGAGAGAAGTAGGAGAGTGTGTGTTGTATAATGTTCAACAAATGGCAAAACTAACTAATGTATGGTATATATATAGTCAAGTTCCAAGTGTGCACCCTTAGTGGGTTTCGAGTGGGGTTCACGGCCCAAAGGCCCAACCGGCCAAAGGTTCTCGGCCCAAAGGCCCAAACCGATTTCTATGCACTCGAGACCTCATGGTCTCGAGTCGGGTTCCTTGTTGTTTCGTGTCGGGTTCTTGGTTCTCGGGTTGGGTTCTCGGTTCACATAAAACACGTACACATATACATACAATGCACACATAATAAAGCACATATCACATAAAGGTTCACATTATCATTTTAACTAGTCACATAACGTACAAGCAAGTTACAACGAAAGGTTCTAAATTTCGAGTTGTCACAAGGCTTCTCACCACGAACCTGTAGGATCTCGCCTGTCGACAGCGGCACACGAACAATCTTCTCAGAACAAACTATCTCTGCGCGATGCTTAGATAACCAATCCATTCCCACAATAACGTCGAAGCTTCCAAGTTGCATTGGCGTGAGGTCAATAGGAAAAATATGGTCGTTAAGGTTCAACTGGCAGTTGCGTAGAACAGAATTAAGAACAATGGGTTCACCACTTGCAACCTCTACTGTCAAAGGTTTACCTAGTTTCGTTCTAGACACGCGAAGCATTGTCTCAAAAGACAATGACACAAAGCTCTTGTCGGCACCCAAATCAAAAAGAACAGATGCTGGCTGATTATTAATAAAGAACATACCGTTCACCACTTCGTTGTCTGCTTGTGCTTCTTGTGCATTCATGTTGAAGACTCGACCTCGAGCCTGAGCCTGATTTTGGTTTGCATTCTGGTTCTGGTTGGCTAGCCTTGGACACCGATTTCTGTAGTGGGTCAGATCCCCACAGTTATAACAAGCACCTGGTGGGTATTGTGGTCGTGCAGCCTGACCCTGTTGCTGAGCAAGAGGCTGAGCAAATTGTTGAGCAGGGTTCTGAACTGCGCGATTCTGAGCAAACCGACAAACATCGGCAAGATGACCCGACTTCCCACAGTTAGTACAGAAACGGCACTGATATTGCGGCTGATGGTGACTGTTGCATTGATTGCACAAAGGTGCACTTCCTGAATAGGGCTTCTTTGCTGGATGCTGGTTGGGAGCTGCCTGGTTCGCTTGGGCAGTGACAGCATAGTTTTGGGAAGCCTTACGCTTCTTTGCCCTTTTGATGAACCAGAATCCTTTCCATTCTTGTTTTGACCTTTCTTGCTATCTTCTTTGCCAGCCGACTGCTTCTTGCCCTTGTCACCCTTCCTGTGTAATTTATTCTTTCGAATCTGCGACTCAGTCAACGTCGCTGATAACTCGATGTACCTTTCGATAGCCTTTCGCTCCGGATATCATCAATTAAAGGTTCAAGAAGAAGACATACCTAAAACTGCTTTTAGAACTAGGTATGGACATTATGAGTTTACAGTCATGCCCTTTGGATTAACTAATGCACCTGCAGCATTTATGGACATGATGAACAGGATCTGTAAACCATATTTGGATAAATTTGTAATTGTTTTCATAGACGATATACTTATTTATTCAAAAAGTCAGGTCGAACATTGTCAGCACTTGCATGCACTCTTAACTTTGTTAAGAGAAGAAAGGTTGTATGCCAAATTCTCAAAGTGTGAATTTTGGCTACAAGAAGTGCAATTCTTAGGACACATGGTGAATCACGAAGGTATTCACGTAGATCCTGCTAAGATAGAAGCAATTACCAATTGGAAGGTTCCGCAAACTGCAATGGAAATTAGAAGTTTTATAGGTTTAGCTGGGTATTATAGACGGTTTATTAAGGATTTTTCCAAGATAGCTATACCATTAACTAAGCTAACCTGTAAAGCCACTAAGTTTGAGTGGGGACCTAAACAAGAAGAAGCCTTCAGAATCTTGAAGCAGAAATTAACCAAAGCTCCAATCTTAGCCTTACCAGAAGGAACAGAAGATTTTGAGGTATATTGTGATGCTTCAAAATTAGGATACGGATGTGTGTTGATGCAACGCAAGAAGGTAATTGCGTATGCTTCCAGACAATTGAAAAAGCACGAAGAAAACTATACGACTCATGATTTAGAATTAGGAGCTATAGTTTTTACCCTTAAGATATGGAGACATTATCTGTATGGAAGTAAGTTTACTATTTATACAGATCATAAGAGTTTAAGGTATATATTTGGGCAAAAAGAGTTAAACATGAGGCAAAGAAGATGGATGGAAATCCTGAGTGATTACGACTGTGATATTCAATATCACGAAGAAAAGGCAAACGTAGTCGCAGACGCCTTAAGTCGTAAGTACCATGAAAAGCAAAGGCGAGTCCGTGCCCTTAGAATAAATCTACAAGTAGATTTAATGGAACAATTGAAAGAAATTCAGGAAACGGCAATCAAGGACGATGCCGAAGGAATGAAAGGTTACTTAAAAGAAATGGAACAAGGAAACGATGGAATTTGGAAATTCCACAAAAGCAGAATTTGGGTACCTAAACAGGGAAATTTAAGGTCAAAGATTATAAATGAAGCTCATAAATCTAGGTATACTGTACATCCAGGAAACAATAAAATGTACCAAGATTTAAGAAAGAATTTCTGGTGGATAGGAATGAAGAAGGATATAGCCAAATACGTATCTAAGTGTTTAACATGTTCACAAGTTAAAGCCGAACACCAGAAACCTTCAGGACTACTACAACAGTTACAAATGCCTGTATGGAAATGGGAACTTATAACAATGGACTTTGTTACTAAGTTACCCAAAACCAGAAAAGGTAATGATGCCATTTGGGTGATCGTGGATCGATTAACCAAATCCGCTCATTTTCTACCAATAAAAGAAACCTTTAACATGGAAAGGTTAGCCAAATTGTACGTAGATGAAATAGTATCCTTACATGGAGTTCCACTCTCCATTGTATCGGATAGAGATAGTCGTTTCACTTCCCGTTTCTGGACAAGTTTCCAAGAAGCAATGGGAACCCGACTCAATCTAAGTACTGCATATCATCCACAAACAGACGGACAAAGTGAAAGGACTATCCAAACTCTAGAAGACATGCTCCGCGCATGTGTAATTGACTTTGGTGGTAATTGGGATAACCATTTACCATTAATCGAATTCTCCTATAATAATAGTTATCATTCAAGCATCGAAGCCGCTCCATTCGAAGCACTGTATGGACGCAAGTGCAGAACTCCCGTATGTTGGGCAGAAATAGGAGAAAGTCAATTATCAGGTCCAGAAATCGTGCAAGAAACCACTGACAAGATAACACAAATCAAGGAAAGACTAAAGACGGCTCGAGATCGCCAGAAGAGCTATGCAGACAATCGCCGCAAGCCACTCGAATTCCAGATAGGAGACAAAGTACTTTTGAAAGTATCTCCTTAGAAAGGAGTAGTACGATTTGGTAAGAAAGGAAAACTGAGTCCAAGATATGTTGGACCATTCCCAGTGATTCAACGAATCGGACCAGTTGCTTATTGCTTACAACTACCAGAGAAATTAGCTGGAGTACATGATGTTTTACATGTATCCAATCTTAAGAAATGTCTATCAGACGAATCCCTGGTAGTACCTCTTCAAGACATAGAGGTAAATGAAAAGCTGAAATTCATAGAGAAACCCTTACAAATAGAAGATAAGAAAATCAAGTTTCTCAAACACAAGCGACTAGTACTGGTGAAAGTCAAATGGAATTCAAAGAGAGGATCAGAATATACTTGGGAACTGGAGTCAGAAATGAAGCGGAAATACCCTCATCTATTTCAATAAATCTCGAGGACGAGATTTTTCTTAAGGTAGGGAGGATGTAACAACTCTCATTAAAATTGATAATTAGAATGATAATTAGTCAATAAGGAAACCCTAATTGAGACACCCAAGTAATTCCGCACTAACCCTAAAATTTTCGAAACAATCGGAATCAGGATCAGGGCCCCTAAAACTCAGGGGGTGTTAAACCCTAGTGATAATTATCCCTAAAGTTTGCTGTACAGATTGAAATTCGATTTTTTAATGAATCAGCAAAGCTAGTCCCGAACTCAGCTAGCTTAGGTATATAGACCGCACCCTTTACGGACCGTAAAGGGAAAAGCCATACGGTCCGTAAGGGAGTCCCAAAATTCACTATAAATAGCCGACCTTGGGACTTGAAATTGGAAATGAAAACGACGTAAAGTTGCTGTCTGTACGTTGAGTTATAGTCGTTATACTACAATTAAACACACACTGCTTTCGAATTTCTGCCGCAAAACAGGGTAATCACTCGATCGCTATTACGTTTCATTTTCCGAGATCAATATATCCAAAGAATGTTTAAGTGCCGCCCACATTGGGTTATACTTTGTCGTTCGTCGTTAAATCGATGAATGTTTAAGTATTGCACTTTGTCGTTCATTGTGAGAATTTGATTTCGTGAGTTATCGTGACTGCTGTATTGATCACTAACCCAGTTTTGTGTGCATTATTATTGAAATTAGGTTAACCAGGCTAAATCATATTCTGTCCGTATTAAATCTGCAATGTGAGTCATTCTCTTTTTATCAACTGTTTTACAATACTCCAAATTATTTTCAGAATTATAATTACAGTGATTAAGTTGATGTAATCACCATATTACAGCCAGTATGTGGGGTATTGTGCACATTACTACTGTTTTTATCACTTTAGGTGGGCGAACCTAAAATTTAGTGATATGTCATTCATTGGGGCAGCCAATGGTGATATGACCACTGTCACAGATCCGGTCGAGTGACAAATACTGTGGGTAGTTGGTTGATATCAGAAACATATGTAAAAGACCTTAATACTGTGAATTATAACAAATGTGTCATTTTTAGAAAATAGAATGATTCACTCAATATTTCCCCGCTGACAAAACATTTTTCAAACATGTTTTGAAATAAAGATTTATCAGAAAAATCTTATTATTGTAAATTATCGGGGTTTTAGCCCGAATTGTGAAATAAAATAATCGGGAAAATTTTTTTTAGCTTTATAACGATCCTGATGTTAAAGAATTCCGCTGCTAAAATCACATAAACAAATATCACGGGATTTCTGTCCCGCGGCTTCTGAAACGGGTCAAACCGGGCCGGGGGCCGTGACATTCTCCAACGCTCGTTGTTCATGACGAGGACAAAACTCCCTCATCATAAGAGCTCTCAGTTCAGCCCATGTCTGAGCTAGAGCAACTTCTGCACCTTGATCTCTCATAACCCCGTTCCACCACGTAAGAGCCCTCTTCTGAAACACACTCGAAGAAAACTCGACCTTGCGATTGTCAGGACACTGCACATGCCGGAAAGTGTTCTCGATGCTCTCGAACCACTGAAGAAGCCCAGTTGCTCCCTCAGAACCACTAAACTTGAGTGGCTTAGCTGAGTTAAAATCCTTGTATTTGCATGTACCATTGTTGTTGTTGTTGGCCTGGTTCCATTGAGCAAAGAGATTTGGGAATTGAGCAGCCATCTGCTGCGCAATAATTTCTGCCAGCTCGGCAGTAGCTATCTGGTTGTCGCGTCGAGGAGGCATTCTAGAAGAGAAAAACATGAAATGAAACGAGTGAGATGATTGGATGAAGAGAATGAGACGAAGCAAAATCAACAAAAGCAAAGATGGCGGTTATGCATCGCAAAGCAAACAAGCGACATGAAATGTCTAGTCAAAGTAAATGGGTCAGAATTAGTGTATCGCGAAGACATGCTCGCCTATAAGTGAACACTCACCCCAAGAGTTCCCAGGTAAGAGTGACTGGTCCGATTATGTGGATTTGTACGAACACTCTAGCCTTAGACAGAAAACCCAGGGTACAGGCATTCACTCTTCCAGTTCGCACGTGTTCACACTATTAACCCAAAACTTTGACGGGATTTTTGAAATCCAAAGAGGTTCAAAACCATATAACAGAGGGTTCAAAACCTAGTAATCAATCATCCTAGAACAGATGATTAATTTTCAAAGCGGATTCGGAATCGAAGTTCTCGTTGTGGTTATCACCTAAGGATAGGTGATTTGCATGTTTTAAACTCTAAACACAAGAAAACTTGTGTTAGGGTCCTAGAAAGTTATAGTCTAGGTCAAAGCATTACTAATAACCTAATTCCCTATAACCATTGGCTCTGATACCAACTCTTCTGTCACACCCCGACCGCGTATAACATGCAACCGCGGCGGAAAACGTCAGGGAGTGTTGTGGACAGAATTAATTGTTATACAACCATGGAAATTAAAGTCACATTTTATTTATCAAACACGGGTGTTACATTTTATTTATCAAACACGGGTTTTTTTATTGAAGTATGGAAAAAATAGAAAACCCTAATTCTCTCTCTCTAGCAGGCGATTTTTCTTCTTCCATGGATTCTTGATTCTTTCGAGCTGTGGGTGTATAACAGTCTGTAATCAAGATTTGATTTATCAAACTCTTGTAACGAACTCGTTAGCACTTTCTGTTTCGATTTTTTCTGGGGTTCATTCGTTTCTTCTTCGCCGACCTTAATCTTAAAGTCTGATCTGATTAGATAGAGTATTGGGTCTTTCGGTCATACTGGTAAGGCAGTAACCTTGATTGATCGGGTGCTCTATTTGATTTCGTGAGGATTTTAGGGTTAGGGTTTTGCTAGATTTAGGGTTTTTAGTTTTTCGCTAGTTGGAAGCTGTTCCTTTGCATGGTTGTTTAGTGTACGTGATTATGGAGAGAGTCGAACAAGATGATGGGGATGGATACCTGAATTCAAGTAATGAGGTTGGAGGAAACAATTCTGCTGCGAGGGATGAGGAGTCTCAAACAACACCGGGTACGGCTCCTGTACGTGGCATTGGATTACGAGTTACAAATATTGAAGGGAACCCTTTACTACCAAGGAGAGGTATGTATTCGACAAACAATCAATCAGTTCTTGATGGGTTAGCGGCCATATCTACACCTGTAAGTCTGGGCTTTATAGGTGATATGTCTAAACCGGGTGGGAATGCCCCCTTGAAAGTTCCCACCTTTGCTGATTTTCGTAAGCCACATGCAAACCCTAGTATGGGTTCTGGAGTGCAAGATAAGGGTGAAGTGAATATGCAGAATGTGGCAGACAAGGAGACAGAACCGACGATTACTTTTGCTAAGGTGGTGCAAGCTCAAAAACAGGAAGTTAAGATAAATTTTCGGCAGTTGGAAGCGACGGATACCATGGATGGGATAGATGTTGTCATACCCGTATCTTCTGTTAAAGAAGTGAATGATAGGTTTGCGAATACGTTGTACGGATACTTCTTGGGAAAGAGGTTAGCTTATCCTGTGGTTGATTATTTTGTGAAACATAATTGGGCAAAATATGGGTTATCTAGAATGATGATGAACACTAAGGGGTTTTTCTTCTTCAAGTTTAACACGAAGCAAGGGATGGAACAGTTACTGGAGGATGGTCCTTGGATGATTAGGAATGTCCCTATTATTCTGAAACAATGGTCATCATCGGCTAATGTGATGAAGGAGGAAATTACCGAGATTCCTGTGTGGGTTAAAATGCATGAAGTGCCGTTACCTGCATTTACTGAAGACGGGTTGAGTCTTCTAGCTTCGAAGATAGGAGTGCCTAAGATGGTAGATTCCTACACGGCTTCTATGTGTTCCGAATCGTGGGGTAGGAGTAGCTTTGCGCGAGCGCTGGTAGAAGTTCATGCAGGAAAAGAATTGAAACATAGTGTTAAGGTTGCTATACCGTCTATGGAAGGAACAGGATACTCAACGGCTGAGGTGAAAATTGAATATGACTGGGAACCGCAAAGATGCTCTACCTGTTGTGTATTTGGACATGATGACAATACGTGTCCAAAGAAACCGAAACAAGCGGAAAATAATGATCTAAATAAGAGAAAAGACAACTTTCAGGAAGTACAAGCTAAAAATAAGAAAGGAGGTCAGCAAGGTGTTATCTTAAAAACGCAGAAGCAAAAAATGATATACCGGCCGGTGGTTAAGAAGAAGGGTGATGAGGCTACTACTTCGTCGTCGCGGGTTCATGTCTCAAATCCGTTTAATGTTCTTCAGGATGATGAAGGGCTGCCGCATTCGGATGGTTTGAATGACAAGTCTAGAGGCCAACCGAAACCAAAAGCTAAAGGAGGTCGGGACGGATGTGAGGAGGTTATTGATGATGGGGTAGAGGTGGATGAGCTGTTAGGTGAAATCCCAAACTACTTAGATAAAAAATTGGAAAGGAAAGGAGCTGAGGGTGCAAGCACACCCGGAGAAAAAGGGTTTTAATGGGTAGTTTAGCCGCATGGAATATAAGGGGTTTGAACCGACCCCTGAAACAAAAAGAGGTTCGGCAGGTCATGAAGGATAATCATTTGCAGGTTTTTGCTATTATGGAGACTCATGTGGATGCTTCTAATGTATCGAGTGTTTGTAAAAAAGTGTGTCGGTCTTGGAGTTGGGCGACTAACTCGGGATGTTGTCAAAAAGGAACGCGTATTATGGTGGGGTGGGATGCCGATGTTGTGGATGTTATGGTGTTAACCCAATCTGATCAGGTAATGCACACTCAGATTATTTTCAAAATGGATCGGAAAACAGTTTTTTGCTCGTTTGTTTATGCTGATAACCATTATAAGAACCGTAGAAAACCATGGGTTATAATGGGAGATTTTAACTCATCGTTATATTTAGAAGACTCGTTAACAAGTTCATCTACGAGTAGTGTTGGGATGAGGGAGTTTAAGGAGTGCGTGAATAACATTGAGGTATTTGATATTAATAGCTCAGGTTTGCATTACACGTGGTCGAACAAACAGAAACAAGGTGCGGTGTTTAAAAAGATAGATAGAGTTATGGGCAACACTCTGTTTATTGACGTTTTCCCAGCGGCAGCGGCGTGTTACCACCCATACAGAATTTCCGATCACTCACCATGTATTCTTACTCTGCCAAGTGTTACGAGGGAGAAGCCGAAACCTTTTAAATTCGTGAACTTGTTGTCGGAGAAAAAGGGTTTTATAGAAGAGGTCAAACGCACTTGGGATGTAGATGTGCAAGGGTTCCCTATGTACCAAGTAGTTCAGAAGCTCAAAGCCCTTAAGAGACCGTTACGTAAGCTTTTTCAACAACAAGGTAACTTGCATGAAAAGGTAAAAGAGGCACGGAACAATCTGGATGTCTGTCAAAGGGCAATGGATGAAGCTCCAATGAACTTAGAGCTGAAAACACAGCATGCTGACTTTATCAAAAGGTATTTAGATGCGACTAGAGATGAAGCAATGTTTTTACAACAAAAATCAAAAGTTGATTGGCTCGCATTGGGGGGATTCGAATACGAAATTTTTTCATAATGTGGTAAAAGCTAAAAATCACCGGAGTAGAATTTTTCCGATTCGGGATGCGAATGGTAATTTGTTTGAAGGGGGTGCGGTTTCGCCGGTTATGGTTGATCATTATACTCGGTTTTTTGGGAGTTCAGGCGCTATAAGCATTGATCCGTCTCCAGATTTATTTTCTAATGTGTTGTCGGTTGATAAAGCTTGTGGGATGGTTCGAGATGTTACGGATGAAGAGATTAAAGGAGCGATGTTTTCCATAGCAGGTAACAAGGCTCCCGGTCCAGATGGGTTCACCTCGGTTTTCTTTAAGAGGAGTTGGGATATTGTTGGAGATGATGTCTGCCGAGCCGTCAAAGATTTTTTCAGGAATGGTAAATTATTACAACAGCTAAATCATACAATAATTTCTCTGATTCCTAAAGTTACTACACCGATGTCTATTACGGACTATCGGCCGATCTCATGTTGAAATACTTTGTGTAAATGCATTAGTAAGATAATTTCTAATCGCATTAAGGAAGGGTTAGGGGATATTGTGAGCATTAATCAGTCTGCTTTTGTCCCGGGGAGAAAAATTTCTGATAATATTCTTTTAACTCAAGAATTGATGCACAATTATCATCGAAATGTTGGTCCTCCGCGGTGTGCATTTAAAGTTGATATTCAGAAAGCATATGACACGGTGGATTGGAATTTTCTACAGAAGATATTGGTGGGGTTCGGTTTCCATGAAAAAATGGTAAAGTGGGAGATGGCTTGCGTTGCTTCTACTTCTTTTTCGGTAGCCATTAACGGGAATTTATATGGTTTCTTTAAAGGGAGAAGGGGTTTGTGACAGGGGGATCCTATGTCCCCTTATTTGTTTACAATTGTGATGGAAGTCCTTACGTTGATTCTTCATAAACAGGCCGCGGTATCGAATGATTTCAGGTTTCACTGTAAGTGTGAGAAGCAGAAAATTATCAACTTATGCTTTGCGGATGATTTGTTTTTGTTTGCAAGGGGAGAGAGTAGGTCCGCTAAAATCATAATGGATGCGCTAAATTTGTTTAAGAATATGTCTGGTCTGGTTCCGAGCATGGCCAAGAGTACTGTATTTTTTGGTAATGTAACGGACCAGGTCAAGCATCGAATATTAGCTATTATGTCGTTTGAGGAGGGAAGCTTGCCGGTT
Organism: Helianthus annuus; assembly: GCF_002127325.2. NCBI lineage: Eukaryota > Viridiplantae > Streptophyta > Magnoliopsida > Asterales > Asteraceae > Helianthus > Helianthus annuus. The sequence goes on from NC_035435.2 coordinate 64,059,613, forward strand.
CGATATCTTGGAGTGCCTCTTATTTCTACTCGGCTCCAATATAAAGATTGTAAACAGCTTGTTGAACGGATGGATTCTAGAATCTCAGATTGGAAAACTAAATGCTTATCATTTGCAGGAAGACTTCAATTGATTCGTTCGGTCCTTTCTTCGTTACACATTTATTGGGCCTCGGTATTCATTTTACCGAAACGGGTTATAAAAGATTTAGAAGATAGAATGAAGCGGTTTCTGTGGGCTCAAGGTGGTAATATAAAAGGAAAGGCCAAGGTGAAATGGAAGTCGGTTTGTATGCCTAGAAATGAAGGAGGGTTGGGGATACGTCGAGTGGGAGACATGAATAATGCGTTGATGTCTGTTCATGTTTGGAGTGTGCTTACCCATCGTGAATCGCTATGGGTAAAATGGGTTCACTCATATCGTCTCCAGAATAGATCGTTTTGGGAAATTCCAATAAAGGGCAATATAACTTGGAGTTGGCGGAAGATGCTAAACTTGCGACCAATGTTACGAAATCATATCTGGACCGAAATAGGTGATGGATCTAACATGTTGGTTTGGTTCGATAAATGGGATGTAATTTGCCCAATCGGTAATATGGTGACTCCTAGAATGATTGCTAATGCGGGTTTTAACATGACGACAAAACTAGCGGAGGTTTTTTCACATGGCGAATGGCGATGGCCTACTCAATGGGTTGTGCGGTTTCCTGTCTTATCTACCTTGCGGCACCCCGTCTTAATGCAAACCATCAGATAAGCTTGTTTGGCGGAGTAGAGAGGGTATTACAGTGGATTTTAGTTCGGCGTCGGTTTGGGATGACGTCCGAACAATGCAGAACGAGGTGCCTTGGGTGGGGGTGGTCTGGTTTTCACAAGCAATCCCGAGACATTCTTTCGTTATGTGGCTCATAGTGAATAGAAAGCTGAAGACTCAAGACGTTATGCAAGCATGGAGTGCTTCAGGAAATGCTAATTTTAATCTTATGTGTTGTTCTTTATGTACATCAGGTCCGGACTCTCATGAGCATTTGTTTTTTGAATGTGGATATGCATCGGAGATCTGGAATGAAGTGAAGGTTAAAGCTGATATGGGTGAAATCTCAAACCAGTGGCAGGCTATTTTTGATTACTTGGTGGGTATTGCAAACTCCAAGAAGGCTTCTCATGTGATCGCTAAACTTTTGGTGAGTGCGGCGGCATATTTTGTTTGGGATGAAAGAAATCGAAGACTATTTACGACCAAACGAAGAAGTAAGGCGCAGTTGGTGGACGTGATTTTCTCAACGGTTCGGCTAAAGCTCCAAACAATGAGATTCAGGCGCTCGGTGCAAACGGAACGGGTGTTACGAGATTGGTCGCTCCCACGGGGGTTAATATTAGCAGATGATGATAATGGCTAGGTCTTAGTTTTGATTTGTCGTTTGTTTGGTTTGACTGGTGTTTTTTTTTGTTGGCGTCATGTTTGCTGTCGCGTGTTAACTCTCGGTTGGCATGTCTCCCGAGAGAACTGAGAAGTACTTTTGCTTCTCACTTGTTTTGATTGTTTGGTTGATATAAAAATTTACCGGGGTAACCCTTTACCCAAAAAAAAAACAAGAAATACAAAGTTCATAACATATTTAAACTAGCCTATCTTCATTTTTAGGCTCTAAGGCACAGGTCCGCCCTAGTATCGTGATCAACATCTTATGGAACAGCTCCTGAAAACACATGTGAAAGTAGGTACGTCAGCATAAAAATGCCTGTGAGATACATAGGTTTTATGAAAATGGGATTCATGACTTGAGTTTAAAGAAATGTTTTAATAACAGTCAGTCATGAACCTTGTAAATTGTCTTGCTTTGTAAACCATTTGAAAAACGATAACATAAGATGATGTGTATAGATAAGTGTAAGGTTACACGAGTAACCAAGTAAAGTGAGTTGAATAAGATAAGTTGTTTGTGAAAATAATGTCTTGTGAAGAATATGTTATTTGTGTAAAATGTAATGTGTCTAAACTGAAATGACTTAGATAACGCCACGATATGTAATATTATACAAACATTTATATATAGGAAGTACCAGTGGCGTATCCACCATGTTTGTATCATATTACATACGCCACGTTACTCAAATCATTTACCCAAACCAACCACCATGTAAATTGTTCATGTATAAACCAAATGTCAAGTGTTATTGTGTAAATCATGTCGAAATGTCTATGTTCAATGTAAACCACCAAATGTGTATGTCAATGTCAACGTGTTTATTGTTCAATAAAAATCATGTAATGTGTATCCCAAAATGTATCATGTACGGTAAGCGAAATGTATCAACTTAAACCATATGTAAATGCACAAAACAAGTCGTTGAAGTAAAACGTGGTTTAAATCAATGATATGTTCTGTGGAAAAATGCATGCTCTATTGATATTAACATTTATGCGGTATTGTGAAATATGCATACATCCAAGCCTTGAGACTGTGGCGATAAACCCTTAAACAAATTAAAGGTTTATCTAAGTTATGTATATCGAATTCGGTCATTCCTTACAATCCTATCAAACCCAGGACTTCAGGAACGGGAGTTGTCAATTCCTATGGTACCACTACCTACTAACGAACGGCGTAGCTAATGTTAATGAATGTATTGTCCCATGTTAAACAAACCAAATGTCATAACAAAATGAAGGCATGTGATGTAAACAATTGTACTAAGTATGCTAAGTAAACATACGAAGCAGAATTGTTCATGTAAATCAATGTGTCCATATGCTGAGTAAACATATGCAACAGAAATGGTCATGTAAATCAATGTGTCCATATGCTGAGTAAACATATGCAACAGAAATGTTCATGTAAATCAATGTGTCCATATGCTGAGTAAACATATGCAACAGAAATGTTCATGTAAATCAATGTGTCCATATGCTGAGTAAACCTATGCAACAGAAATGTAATGTAAATCAATGTACTAAGTACGCACACAATGAGCATACATATCATGAAATGTAATGAAATGAAATCATGTACTATAATGTACTAACAACATAGCAGGCATATGATGTGAAAACATGGAAAGCATGAAAGTAACAGATAGGCACATGTGTTTCACCCCAAAACAGTTTGGAAAACAGTAAAAGATGGGGTTCTATGTACTCACCTGAGATTGCTTTGAAGTTCTTGTATAATAACCAGATAATGCTAAAGATCACGGGATATCAAACGGCACCTAATAGGTAGCTATGTTAATATACCGGACCAAATCGGAAGGATCAGATAGTATGCGGGTTCGTAAACCAAACGAGTATGGAGACTCGTGTAATATGGTTTAACAAAGCCTACATACTAAAATGAAACCTAACCTAAGTGCTTGCGACCCATCACGACCCGTTTAGGTAGCTTATGCTACCTTAACGCGTCGTTCGCGTAGAACGCGTTTGGAACGCCTAACATCGTGACCACAAGGTATAACCTCGGAAGATTATAGCTATGGTCACCTAATGTGTTTGGTCGTATCCTAATGATCGACCAAATGGGTCGGGTTCGAAAGTATAAGCGGTGGTTTAGATCGCTTACCTTACGACCCTATATATGCACGAAACTAAAAGTGACGAGCTAAGCATGTTAGAACATGCTTAACTAAGTTTAGAAAACAGGTTTGGCATCAAAACAAACGGCTTTGATGCCCACGAGTAGTTTGGTTACAAAATATGCAAGAATGCGCATTTTGGCCGAAACTACGACTCGTCACTGAGCCTAGATAACGTGGTAATCAGTAGGTATAGTCACTACGGACTATAACCATCGAGATCACGCTCACGTTATGAAGTTCTAACGAACTTCGCATTGACCATAAACTGGTCAATGCAGAAAGTCAAACATAGTTCGACTTTCGGACTTGAAAAGCGAGTAAAAGAACGAAAGAATACTTACGGAGGGTCCCCGAATGCTAATCTAGATCAAAATGGCTCAGGTATGAAACAATGGTTCCAACTTAGAGCCTATAGATCAGATTGTGTGAGTTTTTAGCAAAATGGGGGGGGGGGTATTTATAGGAAAGGCAAAGCCGTTAGGATCGTTACTTGAATAACGTGCCACGATCTCGCCCGTACACTTGTCACAATGTTATGGTAAGTCAGAACTTGCCCCTCATTGGCTGGAAGAGACAAGGGCAATTGGACCTTTCACCATTTGAAGAGGCAAGCAGCTGGGTTCAATGAATCTGCTGTACCGGGGACTCCTTACGGACCGTATGGCTTATGGCTTACGGTTCGTAAGCCCTCACTTTGGCAGATTTATAGTTTTGGTCCCTGCAGCTCCAAAACTTGGTATTTGATGCATTTTTGACACGTTTAAGCCCCGTTAACCCCATTTCAAAGCTCTAAAATGATGTTAAAGTATAGGGAACTTAAAATGTGCTCAAAAATATCCCGGATGTCGGTTCGTTTGGCCGTATGGTCGCGATGTTCGGTTAATTACGACGGAATGCGCATAAGCGCGAAAGACGATCCAAATTGCGCGAAGAATGGATTTTTCTCATGCCATACACTAAGGCATAATATAAGGATGCTTACATAAATTTTTGGATGTCCGGATGTATTCAGAACGTAAGTTATGCGCAAAAGTGCAAACTTGTGCACTTTTTGACACTTTTAGCCCCTGAATGATCCAAAAGTTTGTTTGAGCATACCAAACCCCTCAAAGCCTATTTCTAAGCTATGTAAAGGATATTTACGGTATGTTTAACTTATGGACATGTTCCGGAATGTTTGTTACAGTTCAAATTGGCATACTTTCGCAGTTTGTCAAGTTTAGTCCCTGTAAGCGAATTAACTTGTTTTTGCCATACCAAAGCCTTCAAAACTTATTTCTAAGTTATGTAAGGGTTATTTAAGGTATGTTGAGTATATGTTGATGTTCCGGAGTGTTTGTCGCATTAGACTGAGTACGTTTACGCACCAGTTTGCGTATAATTCTCCAGAAAGCGATGTAGAGTTTGAAATTGAACAAAAGTCAAAACATGAAAAATGTAAAACACTACCAAACAAACATTGGGATCAAATAACATTGTTTTATTGATAATAGAACTGTTCATAATGATTACAAGCACAAATGTTACATACACATACACATATTACTCAAAGGAAGAAACAATGCACTCGAACAGCCCATCCGATCGGCCTACCGACCGACCGGACAGGCTGTCCGAACGTACTGTTAACCGAACGGTTGAGCCGTCCGATCGGACCAACCGTCCGATCGACCAAGCCATCCAACCCTCCAACACTTGTTTTCGTTTTACGCGTTGCTTATCGTTATGCTATCGAACTATTCAATCTAACCTTACTCCCAAGCGCTCCCTTCAATCCATCAATCGCTGTGAGTATACTCGAACCCCTTTTTGCTTTAACACTTTTGGGTGTTACATACGTTACTTATTCTAAATCACAATCGAACACACTACTCAATTGCTTTAAACACTAACCGTTACCGCATGTATTACGTGACTAAATGAATGCTTGTTGTTATGTTTACACGTGGAATGTTGTCTACCTGCCTTAACGACGATAGTACTATAGTTTGGACTCAGCACCCGTTCACACGGGGGTTGTTAAGGACAATTACTTGCATGGATTACGGTGGTAATCATGTATTGCGAACTGCCTCGGGCAGTCAACCCGCAGTCATTGGTATCGATAGATCCATGTCGATAATTAACATGCTTCGTTTTCCTCTGTGTACGTGCTGGTTATGCGTAAACAATTTCGAACTCTATATGCTATTATCAAACTTGTATGCTCACCTTTACATTATATGTATTGACTTTATTTTAACGTATGTGACAGGTGTTTAGGATGCTTACCTGCTAGGAAGGCGAAGCTAGAATAAGAGACTAGAGCATAGTTGTATGTAGATCTTGCAGATTGAGTCTCTAGACATAGAAAAACAATATTTATATTTAAATCTGAGTTGTTAGAACAGAATATTTGACTAGATGTTATCTGTAATAATTTGTTTGCTATTTGAGGTACGGTATGGGATGTATTATATAAATTGAATAGTAATGATAATTGTTGTGGAAACTTCTGGACAATCTGTTTCGCTTAGTGCCAAGCCCCGATGATTCCGCCATCGGTTGGGGTGTGACAATAAGCTTATGCAAAAATGTCCAGGTTTCTCCAAACATTGCTGTAAAATGATTCTGGTCTGGATATCTCCTCAATAAAAACCTCCCAGTAAGTATTTTTGTACTTATGAATGGGAAGGGTAAAAAGGGAAGAAGAAAATTAACAAAACTCAAAAGTGTGTTTATCTCAAAACTTTTGAAGTCAATAGAAAGGAATATAAATATAAAACACTTAAGTGTCCAAAGTTGGGTAAACAGTGGTCATCAAGCAATTTTGTACATTCATTGATTCAAGGAAGTTCAGGTAACAATGGTATCACCAATGATGAAACTGATAAGAGGACTAGACAAATTTCCTCACATGTCTCCTCTTTTTGCAATCAATTAACAAGGAAACGGTCACACAAAATAGTCATTTCAAATCATTGACCATTTTCCTAAAACTTGAGACTGATGCGACTATGAGTTTTAATTGGAAAATATACCAGAACTCCTTTTGATGTTGTTTTCAAAATAACCTTTAATTATTTTTCTTGAAAAGGTTTTTTTTTTTTCAATAAAACAGGATATATTATTCTTTATTTTTTTAATAATATATTTTGTATTTTTACTTGTTTTCGATAGTAAAAATATCAATCTCCTGACAGGATATAGAACCTCTATTTTTGTTGGTAATATTTTCCTTAAAAACTGTCAAAAGGAAAAGGTACTAGTGCCAAGGTCATATCAACCTCAAGTTTGTTGTATCACAGATCAAAAATTGATTGCTAACAGACTTTAAACTACTGAGATACTCATGTTCAAATTCAAATAATTAGACACAAAATGAGTAGCCTTAGTAAAAAGATTTTCATCATCTGGGATACTAAACCACTGTCAAGAATTTATAAAAGCTTCAAATCTTGTAAATGACATGTGGCAAAAAAAACCTAGAATACAAATTCCTGTAAAAACTGCAGACATATTAAACTTGACATTTTGCATCTAAAATGTAATTTGTTAAGAATAGCATTCTTGTAGATCAACAGATGCTGGACATGATGTTGTGGTTACACAAGACAAAATCACTCCCTTCATCTGAACAAGCAGATGCTCGAAATTTTTGTCAAAAGTTTTTTTTTTCTCACTGTTGCACTTACAGTTGCTGAGCTAATGGTCTTTCATTTTGTTACCATTGTCTTTCCCTTAACTACTGTTGTGCTCAAACATCTGCTTTCTAAAGTCTGTCCACTGCTGAAAGTCAACCCCTGCTCTCTCATATTCTTGATAAGCATTGTTGTTCAAAATCAGTGTTCTATCCACTGATATGCTATCCACTGATAGTATAAATCACCCACTGTCTCATTTGTTACCGTTGTAACTACTGAAGGTTGATCCATTAGTGGCTCTCAAAACAACTGTCCTCCATTATTTAATCTTTCATCAGGGGTTGGCACGTGTTCAGTTTTTAGCCATCAGATCGTTGTAACCGCTGCCACATCAGCATTCACTTTTTTCCTAAATAAAACCCTGACCAAAACCCCAAACAGGGTTTCACTGTCGAATTGAATTCCAAAAATTCTCTTCTCAAAGCAGTTCCCACTCTTCATTCCAGAATTATTCTTCGATGTTCTTCATCTAAATAACGAAATCAAAATCGAAATCAAAATCAAAATCATCTTCTTCCTCTGCTTCCAAAGACGCCACTCAAATGGCCGCTGAACCCATCGAAATACCATACAAAGCCCCTCACAACTACTTGGGTCTACTCACAAAACCCACTACCACCAACACCTTTGACTCCATCATCAACACCTTATCTGCATCAAAGTACAAAAGTTTGCTAACAGCAGATGCTCCCATTTACCAACAAACCCAGAGAGAGTTCTGGAAAAATGCTATTCTTGAAAAACAAGATGACATCGTCATAGCAGGGTAAAGCAATTCAAATTACTCCACAATCAATGTCAGAAGTCTTTAAACTCGATGATCAGAAAGGTAAAACTTCTTTTTCTAAAACCGAGTTGAAAACTGATTTTCTGGGTAGGGGGTATGCAGAACAACCAAAAAGAGATACCTTACAAAAAGGCTATTTCCCTTCTGCACCAAGGTTTCTATTTCACACCCTTTTGATGTGTGTCTCAAACAAAACAACTGCTTTTAAAGAAATACCATTAAGGATCCAATATCTGGGATATGCTATTCTAAATAATGAAAATTATAGTTACTCCCAGGAGATCTTTATGACTTGGTAAAAAATGTTGATAGCAAATCATTTTTTGCTTTTTCCAAGGTTTTTAAGCTACTATTTTGAACAAAAATTTGGAAAAGAAAATGAAAATTTGCTCAAACAAGGTACCTATTTTCAAATAAATGGTTTAACACCTGAGACATTCTCAAGAATGTTAACACCTTCAAAAACAAAAGCAGAGGTGCCTGAGTAGAATTTAGCAGCAAACACTGCTTCTCAGGTATCGGCTGCTGAGCCCACTGCTCCAGGTGATCATAGCAGCACAACCACTGCTTTGAAACCCACACCTGCTATTACCAAAAAGACCAAAAAGAAAACATCCAGAAAACCCCCCAAACCCAAAACAAAGGCACCTCTGGAAGATGAGATCCCAGAGCCACTACCGGTGACAACACAAATGTCACCAATAACCACTACTGCTACTTCCTCATAGCAGATGGAAGAAAGATCTCCACCCTTGCCTCAAACTCCTCCTGCATCCTCACAAAAGGATCAGGTTGTAAACACAGGGACCCTACATTATGAAGCTCTGGACCCACTCGGATCCATCTTCCTCAGTCCTGATCCCAAGGACATGTCTCTTTCAACGCCCTTATCTTCACCCCTCACATTACCACAATCCATGCTACCTTTGTTGCATGCAGTTGATATAGCTCAGACACAAACCAGTTCCTCTCAATCACCTACCACTGAGAATATACTCCCACAAGTGACTGGGTCTGATGTTTATACCTCTGCTATCCTAGCAACAGCTGAGGACGTTACACTACAGGGATTACAAGTAATTCCTGACAGTAGTTCAAGTGGAGCAGCCACTACAAATGTTGAACCCACTGGTTTACATTTGGACAGTGGTTACATTCATAAGACTCCCTTGAAGGCAATTTCTTCAATAGCACCACTGAGAACCACCAGTGAGTTTGTGATGCCCACTGGTAACCTCAAAAGGTTATCAAGTGCTGAAGGAAGAAGTCCCAAGTACCAAGAACAAGGGGCATCAATGAATGACTTTTGGGATTCAGTTCCTAAGTCACACATTGGTACAACCACTGCTGGTGGGGAATCAGATGATCCCATTAACTTGAGTGATGATTTAAAATATCAAGAATTGACGGGCAGAGTTGAAAATCTTGAAACTTCAGTTGCTGAAATAAAGGATATGGTGCAACATCTGTTAAAAGCTCAAAAAGCACAATCCACTGCTGTTCCAACTCAAGCACCTGCACAACCTGCACCTGCTACAAATGAGCTATGGAATGTATTCCAACCCCTGCTTGAAAAACAAAAACAAATGGCTGATCAGCAGCATGCAATACATGTACAAATGCTGACAAACATGGTGGAGTCAAGGTTTAAAGATACTTAGTCAGATATCAAAGCTATCAAGGCTCACATCCAAAGTACCACTTGAAAAGTTCCTCCCACTGTCCCTTTTCTTGAATGAACCCTTTCCAGATAATGCCAAAAAGGGGGAGAATATCAAGTGGAAGAAGAAGGGAATTGAAGATGGTATCTATATTGAACTTGAAAAAGATAGCCAGACCAAAGCTGATGTATCAACACACACAACCTTCCCACACACCACCACAACCACTGCCCTACCACCATCATCATCTATGATCACATCACCACCACAAACCAAACTCACCACCAAAAACAGCCACCCCATCATCTCCTCTTGCCAAAAAGTAGAAGACAACAGATGTTACAACATCTGTTGTAATGACAACAGTGGTTGAGACACCAGTTGTTTCAACACCTGTTAGTCAGACACTTTCCACCACTCAAACCACTGCCATTTCAACACCTGCTCAAAAGCAGAAGACACCTACTGACACATCAGTAGTTGTAATGACAACAGAAGTTGAAACACTAGTTATTCCAACAGCTGTTAGTCAACCATCCACCACTGCTCTCAACATTTCTACATCACAACCAAAATCTCGTTCTCCAAAAAGGCTTTACACCAGAAAAAGAAAAACTACTCAGGCAAATGAGGACAAATATGATCCTATTGCTGAAAAATATCTACTGGAACTGGAAGCTGTAAAAAATGAGATGAGACAATTCTACACCGAGGATGATCCTTCAACAAGAAGATTTCCTTCTCTCATAGCCTTCATAGTCCCAGAAAATATGGATGAATATCTCAAGCTCAAAGCAAGGCAGGCTAAGATAAGAGCCAAAATTGAATGTGAAGGTCAAAGTGACGAAGCCATTTCTGAAAAATTGGAATTCTTGCTCACTGAAGTCAAGCTGATGGAAGACTATGCACAAGATCTGAGCAAAGAAAAAACAGATCTACGAAAAGAAGTGAGAAAAGAATATCTTGCATACGTCATGAAAGAAAAATTCTATCCAGCTGAAGAAAAACAATTTGAAGAATGGCCAATAGTTGCTTTAAAGCATGAGGCAAACAGAATTAAAAGGATTAAAATTGATCAAAGAAAGAAGAAGACAGCTCCAAATTGGAACAAATACAAAAAGCTCATTGCTGACCTTATATCTGAGTACAAAAGAAAGAAGCAGGAGCTGGTGGATGCTAAGGTGGATATTGCTGAAGCCATAGCAAAATGGACAAAGTAGTATACCGATGAGGCTTATGAAAGGCTTAAGAAAAGGAGGATAACAGTCTCAGACACTCTAGAGAAGCCTGGCTACAAAAAGCTAGAACAGCAGATTAGTGCTCTTAAACCACTGATCACATTAGCAGATAACCCTATCCTTGTGAAAAACCAAGAAAAAGGAAAACTGTTGACCAGTGAAAAAGAAAAAGAAGCTGAGTACTTTATAGAAGCCATCAAGAAAATGGATCTAAAAGAAGATAGCTCAGTGAAACTTGAAAACCTTATCAAAAAGGTATTAACCAAACATGCATCACCAAACACTTCAGCAGACATGGCAGTCATTGAGCTAGATCAAAAGAAGAGACACGAGTAGATTGAAAAAGAGACTGCAGAAGATGTAGCTGCAGCAAATGATGTCATCAAAATGGCCTTCAAACAAATGTCTGCTGAAAGCTCACAACTTTTCCCAAGGCCAATATCTCCAAACTCATCTGTGAATAAATCTCTCCCAAGAAACCCATTGGATTCAAAAATACTAAAATGGATGTCTGATCAAAAGACCCATGTATTGACCCTGCTCAGATCCACTGGTGAAGTGAAGTACATATCAAGGAAACAAGCACTAAGCCTTGGTGTTGAAGATCTACAAGATCTCCTTGAACTTACACTGTGCAGGGATGAGGATGACTCAAGTTCCAAGGACTTTGAAGCAGATTTTAAAAGACAAGTTAGGGAACTTCTGATGAGAAATAAAAATCCAGAATAATGAAGGGTTTTGGCATTATCTGTTCCAGGGGGAGATTGTTGGGATTGAACCCTACCAGAGGAACAGATAATGAAAGCCAAAACCGGATCACAATAGTGGATTCATAATAAGCAGCTGTTCACATTAAGCTTTCCCCTTGACAGTGGTCATCTAGCATCTGATTGACTTCAAAGTACTGCTCAATAGAACAACTGCTACTAAAGAACTGATGAAGTTTAAAGGCTAAAGCTCAATCTACTGACGGAATCCAAGAACTGCTGAAGAATTAAAGCACTGCCCATTCAAGGTCGGATCACCCTTTGAAGAAAGCATTGATGCTCAAACAACAGTGGTTGACTACATTAGTGGAATGAAGAATCAGTGTTTATATATCAGTGTTTAGAATGTAATCAGTGTATGTATGGTCAGTTGTTATAGAACAGTAGATAGAGTTTGTTAGTTTGTTAGATGTCACTTTCATGGTGACGTCAGTTGAGATGCCTCAGTGGTTTGGTTTGCCTATAAATGGAGCAGTACCCTGTATTGTTACATTTGATTGACTGAGTGGGTTCTTCTCCTCATGTCTAATCCTTTCATCTTATGCAATCAACCATGGAGTATCAGGCTGAGGGGGAGTTTAGTTTTGTAAGCATGCTTTGTAATCTTTTGCTTTGATTTGTAATCTTTCGACTAATGCAAATCATGTGTTTATCAAAACTATTTCCTTCTTTGATTGTGTTTACAAAGTTTGTTGTTCATTTCCGCTACACTTAAACTCTGTTCATTTCTGTTGATTTGTTCAAATTATACAAACAAACACAATTATGAGAGCCTCCGATCCTAACAATCCCATTCGCCATGACATGCGACTAATCGGTATAAGTGTAGGGGACTTTCATGATAGAGTTTCGTTTAGTCCACTAGAGACATGAATTATAGATATCGTTTTATTACTATTCCGTTCCCCTAGAATATTAGGTTCCCAATCCACCAGGAATACATGCTTTTAGTGTCATTGTGAACTTACATTTGCTTTGCTCGATAGATAGAGTAATTTTCCTAAGTTGGTCAACCTCGTCCTATTATGGGTACCACTATTAGGAGCGTATACAAGTAATCATGTATTCCTTACACGTATTTAACAAGTAGTGTACAAGTATCAACTATCGTATGTTATAATAACTATGTACGTACACACAAATATCATACATCATAACAGTGTTAACATAGATCAAGATATACAGTGTAGGTGTGCGGATTTAATAAGGATATGGACTATCTTAGTGTGCGGCCCACTACAAGTGTGCAGCCCACTAATATCACTGTCACACCCCAACCGATGGCGGAAACATCGAGGCGCGACACTAAGCGTTCAGATTGCTCAAGAGTTTCCATAACACTAATAATTTCAATATAATTAAATCAAGTTTCATAAGAATTGTCTAAACAACCAACCACACACCACACATAGTATCAAATTACATCACGGTTCAAATATTGTTCGAAATTGGCTAATTAACTAGGTGAGTTTCTAAGCATCATCCTAGCTTGTTTCTTCAGCGTCCAAACTTATCAACCTGCAACATGTATAAAATACTATCAACAAAAATGTTGGCGAGTATACCAGTTTGAGTATGTAATAGCATACTAGTTTAAAGTGTTCCAAAACTCGTATCCGCCATGAAAACATATAACAAGTTTCACCATGCTAAGCTAACGCAATCCCTATGTAACACGGAATTTCAACGCAATTAACATAGCAATCCCAAGAGTCTAGCGGGAGCTATAAACATTCATTGCCTTTCCCAAAGTCTAACGGGAGGTTTGATCTTAACAATACCCAAGAGAATAGCAGGCGGGGCGTTACAACCTATATCATATGCATAGTACCATAATTGTTAAGACATGTCACATACAAGGATTAAACGTCACATAGCATATAAGTCTCAAGTTTCACAAGTATCATGTTTCCATGTCACTACAGATAGAGTAAGTTTCCAAATGAGTTTCAAGTGTCAAGTGTCACGTTTATAGTATACATATTGTATCCCAAACGTGTTTAAAACAAAAAGGAATCGAGTATACTCATAGTGGGTGCTAAGTATCAACACCGACTAATTGGATCGAAGGGAGCGCTGGAGTTAGCCTGTTTATAGTATAACTGTATGAGTGTTGAACAGAACGTCGAATCGTGTGAACATCGAGTAAAAGTGTCTGACAGGTTTCCTGATCGGATGGTCATTCGGACGGATGGTCATCCGATCGGATAACCATTCGATCGGACGGCCGTTCGATCAGTAGTGTGTTTTGCGAAATGTTTCCAAACTTTTGAAGTTTTGGTTGTAGTATAAATTCAAGTCATTCGATCGGATGGTCATCCGGTCGGATGACCGTTCGGTCGAATGACTGTTCGAGTGAAAGTTTGATAGTTTGAAGTCCTGATTCAAATAGTTTAAGTGTTGAAGGTTACAGGGAACAGGTCGCTTGGTCGGGTGGTCGTTCGATCGAACGGTCATCCGATAGGACAATCATTCGGCTGTTGTGATCTTGTTCCTTTGAACCTTTTGTAAAATTTCTGAGTTCGAGTTTAACGGAGATGACATGACAACGTATCAAGACAACGGAAAACCCACCACGGTTCAGCTTGTCTGATCGGATGGGAATCGCCCCGTTCGATCAGGGTAACTGTTCTTGATGGAGTTTCATGTCTGACCCGTAGATCGGTCATCTCTCCGGTGGAAATTTGTTATCGAGCCGACTCCAGACTAAGGAGCAAGTACTTTGTGACAGCTGTGCTCTATAAACAATGTACGATATAAAACAATATCAATTATCAATAAAACTATGTGTTTTGGTGTTAATATTTGTGTATTTGTGTTTGACGATTTTAGGATTTGATTCTAGTTCGATTCCATGCTTTAAATCGCTTTCTAGAAAGTTATACGCAAACTGATGCATAAACGTAATCAGTTTAACGCGACAAACACTCCAGAATAGTGATTTAGGCTTAACATACCTTAAATAACCTTTACATAACTTAGAAATAAGTTTTGGAGGGTTTGGTGTGTTGAAAACAAGTTTATTCGATCGTAGGGACTATTTGCGTCAAACTGCGAAACTATACCGATTTGTATAGTAACGAACATGCCGGAACTTGATCATAAGCTAAAAATACCCTAAATATCCTTTACATCGCTTTGAAATAGGCTTTGAGGGGTTCGGTATGCGAAAATAAACTTATTTGATCAACATGGACTAAACGCGTCAAAAAGTGCATAAGTTTGCATTTACACGCATATCTTACGTTCTGAACATATCCGGACATCCAAAAATTTTTGTAATCATTAAAATGTTTTATTTTAGTTATTGGAATGCTAAAATACCATTCGTCGCGCAATTTGGATCGTTTTCGCGTCCGTTCGAGTTTTCATCGTAATTAACCGAATAATGTGACCGTACGACCAAACGAACCGATATCCGAGATATTTCCAAGCATATTTCATGTTCCCTATGCTTTAACTTCATTGTTGAGCCTTGAAAATGGGTTAACGGGGCTTAAAAACATCAAAATCCAAGTTTTTAGCTTGCAGGGACTAGAACTGCCAATCTTCCAAACCTATCTCGCAGGCCGCGTAAGATAAGCTTAATCTTACGCGGGGCACGACAGTCTACTAGACAAAAACATTGAATCTGGCCTTTATAGCCTGTTCTAATGGTTTTTAACCCCAGATTTTGGATACAATGGACTTGTTTTTGGACTCCCATTGTGTTCTAATCTATGGGCACAAGTGTGTGGCTTAGATCAAGTTTGGATTCTTGCAAAAACACTTGTAAAGATCTTGATGGGTCATGACTTTCTATAAATACCCACCAAGTTCAACCTTCATTCCTTGCACATTGATCTAAATCTGCTCTAAGTTGAAGTTAAGGCTTCATACCTGAGTGTTTTGGATCAATTCGACCTAGCTTGGATCTTTTGTAAGCTTCTTTCATGCTTCTTTATGCTTTTCAAGCGTGAAAGTCAAACAGTGTTTGACTTTCTTCTTTGACCATGAATTGGTCACCTAAAAGTTCGTTTGAACTTTGCAACGTGAGCGTAATCATGATGGTTATAGTCCCTTGTGACTATACCTACTGATTACCACATTGATTAGTCGAAGTGACGAGTCAAAGTTTCGGTCAAAATGCCGATTATGCGCATTTTGCGACAAAGCTATTTTCGGGTATCAAAACACTTTGTTTTGATATCAAACCTGTTTTCTAACTTAGTTAAACATGTTTTAACATGTTTAACTCGTCACTTTTAGTCTAGTGCTTGTTTAGGGTCGTAAGTCAAGCGGTCTTGGCAACCGCTTAGACTTTCGAACCCGACCCGTTTGGTCGATCGTTAGGATCCGACCAAGCATATTTTGTGACCATAGTTGTATAGGGAATAACCTTCCGAGGTTATACCTTATGGTCACTTAGTTTAATTAGTTGTATGGTAGGTAGTTTATATGCCTTAGGAAAATGACCAAAATGCCCTTTTCATGCATAATTTGATTTTAAGCATATATAACTTAATTTTTGTCACTTAATCTGATTATGCAACGTATTTAAACATGTTAGGGCATATAATACTTGTCATAGGACTAGTTAGGCGTCTCGAACACGCATTCGCGCGAACGACACGTTAAAGTAGCGTAAGCTACCTTAATGGGTCGTAACGGGTCGTAATCACTTATGATAGGTTCTGATTTAGAATGTAGCCTTTGTTAAACCATACCACATGAGTTCCAATACTCATTTAGTTTACGAGACCTCATTGTACCCGATCTCCCGATTTAGGTGTCAATTTATTAACTTGTGATCCGATTACTAGGTACCACTTGATTTCCTTGGTTTTCCTGAACATTGTTAGTTCATTAGATCAAGGATACTTTGCAATTCAATGTGAGTAGATAGTTCCCCTATTTTACTATTTTCAATTGTTTTGGGGTGATTCATATGTGTAAAATGATTTCGATGCTTTCAATGATGATTTCAAAAACGAATACTATGGTTTATATTA
The DNA here is from genome assembly GCF_002127325.2 of Helianthus annuus. Classification (NCBI taxonomy): domain Eukaryota; kingdom Viridiplantae; phylum Streptophyta; class Magnoliopsida; order Asterales; family Asteraceae; genus Helianthus; species Helianthus annuus. Next base: position 64,076,318 of record NC_035435.2, read on the forward strand.
AACATAACAATTTCAATAATGTGAACGAACTTGTTGGACGTATTTACATAATGAATAACATTCATTAGCTTTGGCCGTGTAACGCCCAGCGTCCCTAAACTTTAGGCTTTTGTCAGATTTAGTCCCTGAACTTTATCTACTTGGCAAGTCTAGTACCTGTACTTTAATGTGTGTTTGATAACTGGAATGTCTAAATCTCTATGCTTGGAATGCCTAACCCTATGTTTGGAATGTCTAAATCTATGTTAAAATTCCTAAATCTATGTTGGAATACCTAAATCTATATTTGGAATGTCTAAATCTATTTGGTGCTTGACTCTTGAGACTCGTGAAACTTGATTCTTGGTTAAACGAGAGACTAGAGCCTTGGCACTGGCGGGATTTATTAATCTTGGGAACTTTTAGTGTTTATGATGTAATCTAGTTACTCTGTTACTCAATAATACGCAACGCTCAATCTAATTCGCAAAACGAATCAAAGACGGGAACGCAGAAAGGATGGGATTGACCAAGTGGCAATCCGATCGGACGGCCATCCAATCGGATGACCACCCGATCGGATGGCCACTCTATCGACCGGCCACCCGATCCATGCACACCGCCTTTGTCTCGGTCACACACTAAAAATAGGCCTGTCACATCACCATATTCCCTGATTTGACAGTCCCACCCGACCAGACGCACGTCTCTCTTATTTCTTTGATTTCTTGTCGATTTCGGTACGTTCGAAGCTAGATCCTTGTACTTTCTTAATCTACACTCCATTCTCTACGTGATTCATCTTTGAAATCACACTTTCCACCGTGAAATCCCCGAGATTTGAGCCCTCGAAGGTGATGGTATCATGGCGGTTTATACAAACTGTTAAGTGAAGTCATTTCTGCCAAGATCTAGCTCAGGTCTAAGGAATTTCATACGTTTTTACACTAAATCTAGACTTTTCATATAAAACTTGAGTTATCTTCATCTTTTCTTCAAACTTTTGCCCTATATGGGGGAATCCGACTCGGAACGGGCTGTAGACTTGATGATTAGTCTAAAGCCGGCTTAGAGATGGATTTCTACCGGAAAATGATGGCTGGAGTACGGATTCTGGCATTAACACAATTGCGGACAGTTAACTGATCAGATTGGGGTGGTTCCCATCCGATCAGAACGACTGTGTGTCGATGGGTCTACCGTTGTCTCAATACGTGCCCTGCTGACATCATTAATCTAGAAATTTAGAAATTTTACAAAAAGGTGAACGGAACGAGAACCGCCCGATTGAACGGCAACCCGATCGGATAGCCACCCGATCGGACAACCACTCGATCAGGAGACACTCGTCCTTTAGCCTTGAAACCCTTCACCACTTAGAAACTTAAGCCATCCGATCGGGCAGCCATCCGATCTAGGTAACCAAAGCACTTAAGCAACAACTGTGAAATTGGCACTTGGATCGAGTGGCAATCCGATCGGATAGCCATCCGATCGGACAGCCGCCCGTCCCCTCACACATAAGTCACCTGATCGAACGGCGATCCGATCGGATAGCCATCCGATCGGACAGCCATCCGATCCAGTGACTGCTACGACACTTTGCGCAATCTCGTTATTCTGCTCGACTCTTATCTGTTGTAATCTAATCAGGCTAACCCTAAAAAGAGCTCCCTTTGATCCAATAACAGTTTATACTGATAAACAATCACTGTGAGTATACTCGATCCCTTTTTGCTTTAAACTTTGGGATGTGACATGTATTCTATAAACCACGAAACCTATGATTTTGCAAGCTAAACTCTACCCTACGTTCATGTGAAACTTGTGCATTCTAGTATTCTATTTTGTGCTATGTAACGTTTAATCTAGGGTGTGTAGTTCCGCCTTAACAATAGTAGCGCTATAGGAGATGCACCTCTCCCATTATTCTCGGGGGTATTGTTAGGAGGATTCTAGTTTACCTTGAGTCTTGGGTAAACACTAAAACATCGGGATACTTGGGCTATCACTGCGTGGACTGCGACACTAGCACGGCTGAAAACTATTTTATTCTACTTACATTGTGGATATGAGTTGTTTTAATCTATTATTATATTATCAAACTTGTATACTCACCAATATTTTTGTATTGATATTTTAATACATGTTGCAGGCTGATAGGTTACTACAGGAAGTCATGGAAATCAAGCTAGGATGATGCCTAGAAATGTCATATAGCTAATAAAACTTTGAACAATATTTGGTTTGATGTAATTTGGTACTTTTGGTATTGGATAGCTAATAAAACTTTGAACTTCATGAGCAATCTGAACGCTTAGTGCTCGCACCCCGATGTTTCCGCCATCGGTTGGGGTGTGACAGATTGGTATCAGAGCCATAACTATAGGGAATTAGGATAAGTAGGAATACTTGCCCTAGTCTATAGTTCTAGGAATTTTAACTCTTATTTGTTGTTTAAGACTTATGCATTCTACCGTATCTGCTTCTTAGCAGCACATACTCCTGTTAAACTTACAAGCCTTTCCTAAGGCTAACACAATATACACTTAGTACTTGAAAAAACTGTTAATCAGTGTTTATATTTTGCACAAGACTTACCCTCAAGTCAGGAGTGACATCCAAACCTTGATGGGAAAATCTCCATATTATTCTAGTAGGTCTTGTCTGCAGATAAGTACCAACGCTATTAGGGTACAATGTTGCCAAGTTAGAGGTGAAACTCAGATCTTGGTAACTAGTCCCACTCCTTGATTCTTTTTATGTCTCGCCAAAGTCTCGAGTTTCCAATCAATTAGGAACGTGGAATGACTAAAAGGACGAATATTGTAGGCCTAACATCGATGACGTATTTGTCTAAGTAAGTCAGGACACGTTGCCTCAATTTGAAATGGGTTTGAATCACTTTGGTTAGTCACCGTTCCTCTACCCAGAGCAATCCTATGTTTTATAAGCCTATCTATTATGCTATCTTGATTTCATGTATGTGGTTTTAAACTCGATTCTTTGTTCATTTTGGAATACTTATGCACTACTCACACGTATGTTCGCAATCTAAAACGTAAATTCTAATCCCTCAGGATCAAACTAAATTTAAGTAGATGTATCTGATCAATCTATGTGATAATGTGATTGTAAGGAACTAGAGGTAACATGGCATGGAATACGAGGGAAAAGTGATGTGTCTAAAACATGGTGGATACGTCGCTGGTACTTCCTATATATAAGTGTTTCCGGCATGTTACCAACTTTTGTACCAAAGTGCCATGCGAAACTTAGTGTCTATTGTTGAAATCTAAAACTATAGAAGGACTATTTGCGTATCCTATGTGAAACATATGTGAAATCTATCGTATACCCTAGTGAAATCTATGTGTAAACTACGTATGTGTGAATTGAGAAACAAAATACGAAACGTAGCCTAGCGCCGAAGAGGAGGAGGAAAGTGGCATGTCCGAAACATGGTGGATACGCCGCTGGTACTTCCTATATATAAGTGTTTTTGGCATGTTGCCGAACCTTCGTACCACACGCTAAGTGAAATTCGTAGTTTTGTAGGCTCGGGTTGAAGTTGTGAAGTTTATTTGGGTAAATCTATGTTGTAAATCTATTTGGTCAAATCTATGTGGAGATTTTATGGGAATTCTGATGTTGTGGTTAACGAAGCATGACACCGATAACGAGATGGAGGTGGCATGATTGAAGCATGGTGGATACGCCACAGGTACTTCCTATATATAAGTGCTTCCATCATGCTGCCGAACTTTCGTAGCACGTGCCATGCAGGTTTTTGTTGTTTGTGGATTGTTAACACTAATCTATGAGAAGCTAATGAAGTCTATGGAAGTCTACCGAAATCTATGGCAATCTATTGAAGTCTATCGGATCTAATGAAGTCTATTGAAGTCTATTGAATTTATTGAAGACTATTTGAAGTCTATTGTAATCTATTGAAATCTATGTTAATTTATGATGAGTGTGGATTGCGACACATAACATGACATCGAGTACGAGGTAGTAGTATTGTGTCCGAAGCATGGTGGATACGCCGCTGGTATTCCTATATATAAGCGCTTCTGACATGCTGCCAAGCTTCGTACAACATGTCATGCGAAGGTCGTGGGTTGTGGTGATAAATCTACTGAAATCTATCAGATTAGTCTACGTGTGTAGTATGATAATGTTGAGTGTATTGTTAACATGACGCCGAGTACGGGATAGAAGTGATGTGCCCGAAACATGGTGGATACGCCGCTGGTACTTCCTATATATAAGTGTTTCTGACTTGTTGCCAAGCTCCGTACAACGCGTCATGCGAAGGTCGTGGGTTTGCGGTATCTATGTGAATCTTGTGAATCTTGAGTCTTAGTCTAACGTGTGTAAATCTATGTTAGTCTATGTTAAACTAGACTTATACGATCCTTTTGTCGGATCTTTAGATGTCTTCTCGAAAGCTATCCGACACTCTCAAGAGATCCAGGGAAAAGTCTCAGAAGAAGATGATGTCTTTCATGGCCGAACAGATCGCTCGAGTCGTGCGAAAGATCATCTCTGAGCTCCAAGGATCAAACACTCATCCATCCTCTGTGGACTCTAAGGCTGAGAAGCAAAAGCCTACAAAGTTCAGCTACAAACATTTCATCTCTTGCAACCCTAAGCCTTTCACGAGCAGTGATGGGGCGACTGCTATGCTCCAGTGGTTCGACAGCATCGAAGTTACCTTCATTAACAACGAATGTCCAGATCATCTAAAGACTAGGAGTGCGACTGGAATGTTCCAAAGAGAAACATCCGTTCTAATGAAGAAGCCTATGCTCTTCCATGGGCTGAGGTGCAAGAACCAATGATGCTTGAGTTATGCCCTCCCCATGAGCAGCTGAAGCTTGAAGAAGAGTTTTGGCACTTGAAGCAGATTGGTGACGATAATCTGGCTTATACTACTCGCTTTAAGCAGCTTAGTCTAATCGTTCCTCACTTGGTTTGTACTACCAAGCGGATGATAACCAAGTACACCAATGGTCTACCTCCTGCAATGCGCGATTCTATTGAAGCAGCTTGGCTCGACACAATTGAGGAAGTCTACTGTCTCGCAGCTAGTCTCAACAACAACCGTATCCGTGATAAACAGTTTGCTACTCCTGCTACTTCGAAGTCTGCAAATCAAGTCACCCAGCAGCCAAGTGGCAGCAAGAACAAGAAAAGGAAATCTCAGGGTTCAGGATGCAATGCTATTACTCCTGCTGCAAACCCTGCTGCTAAACCTGCTCCTGTTACTACTGCTGCGAACCCTGGTGCCCCAGAAGTTAAGAAACAATACACTGGGTCTTACCCCAAGTGTACGACTTGCAACTTTCATCACCCTACTACTTCTGCATGTCGTCTGTGTACCAACTATAACCGCTATGGTCACACGACTCCCTACTGTTGTCAAGCTAACCATGCACAGCCAGCTCAGCAAGCCCCAACTCAGGCAGTTCAAGCAGCTCTCCCAGCTCCTCTACAGAATCCCAAACCGGTCAATGTTGTTCGGGCGTGCTTCCAATGTCGAGATACTACGCATCTCCGTAATCGTTGCCCCCAGCTGAACCAAGATCAACAAGTAGCCGCTCGTGGACGAGCATTCAATCTCAATGCTAATCAGGCTCGCAACAACAATGATGTGGTGAATGGTATGTTTCTCATTAATAATCTTTACGCTTCGATCTTATTTCATGCTGGTGCCGATAAAAGCTTTGTGTCCATGGAATTTGAGACTTTGATAAATTTTACACGCTTTAAGTTAACTGAGTCGTTCTCTGTTGAGGTTGCCAATGGTAAGTTGATTCTGGTTAATTCTATTGTGCGTGATTGTTCCCTTGTCACACCCCTTCCTAAGGTGGAAGCACGAGGTGTGATCATGAAAGGTTTTCATTGCATACGATTGGTAAAAATACTACATGCTCATAAAATAATTTCAAATGCCAAACATTACATAATGGAAAACATAGTTTGAGTGTTTACATCACGAGACAACATATTGTCTTAAAGGTTTACAACTTTATTCAATGATAAACATAGCGACATCCAAGAGCATGAGTAAGACCGCGCACACATCCACTTTTAGTTACCTGAAATACATGTGAGTTTTGGAAAAACGTCAACATATGTTGGTGTGAATTCATGCAGTTCTTGTATTGTACGTTTGTATACTTTATATGAAAAACATGGTATGTATCTTGTGTAAATCAAGTGTTCATGTATATATCAAGTGTTCTTGTATAAATCAGGTATTCTTGTATAACTCAAGTATTCATGTATGTATCAAGTTGTTAATGGTTGCAAGATCATTAACAAGTGACACGACATAGGAAGCAACCAATCCATAGGCATTTTTCTAGTTGTCGATCACGACGGAGATACAAAAATACTACTCGGTACTAGTTATCACCAAGAGTGGGACTGCCCTAGTACCCATTAGATCTAACCTTTTGTTCTGCGGTCTAAGTATGTACACGATTAATGGTGCTTATGGTACCCTATTCGTGACACGATTTCTCGTATCATTCCTTAAAACGCATCATACTTGGTGTGACAACTCGAACTTTAGACTTACTTTGATGTACGTTACGTGCTTGTGAGAACTGAATTATACGATTTAATGAATGATGTGTTACGTGCATTGTGTATATTATATGTATGTATGCTTTTGACTCGAACCGCACAACACATACACACAACAATCGCACAAGCCCATGTTGGGCTACTTCACTCGCACACGGCCCGAGGGCAGCCCAAGCAAGGGCCGGCCCACCCCTTTTATTCGTACAAACACCTAAGTGGTGGGTTGTTTCTCACAACTAGCAAACACACAACACACACAAGAACCCTAGACGACTTCTCTTTCTCTCGTTTTGCTTGAACCCGACGGCAAGACCATTCCATACTTGGATCACCCTTGCTTCTTCTCTAATCCGGTTAGTACTTGATATGTTTGTTATTGTTTGTGTGTTGATGTTTCCGGATATGTTTGCTTGATACCCGAGGATTCTTGTTAACATGTTGTTTATGATAATAGTTAATAATGATTGTGAATCGGCTCACATGTATGGTTACTATGATTGATTATGTTATTACATCATGATTAGGATGGAAAAGATGTAATCGGCTGAAATATGTTGAACTTGAATGATACACTTAGGTGATATGATTGATCCGTATGAATGCTATAGTGATGTTCTTGTTGATGTTTGATTCGGTTAGGGTTTATATGAGTTCATGATAGGTTGGCTTGTTTGATCGATGATATGTTGCTTGATTTGTTGAAAAACTGTTAATTGATTTAATAAACATGGAAACCGATTAATTGTGATTAATTGTGTAAAATTTGGAAACTGTGAAGCTGTAACCGAATGCATGATTTCCGGATATTCAAACCAATCACACAAGTGCCTATCGCACAAGATAATCAAATCATACAAGGTTCACTAAACGCATAAGACCTCTGATCGTACATGAGGCCCGAGCGCACAAACAGACCTGATCGCACAACACCTGGTGGGTCGCACAAGCTAGTGTGGGTCGCACAAGGTGTTGGGCCATGCACACAAGTTATATGTTGTACCTAACTGTTGGGCCGGACAGGCCCAAAGACCGATCGCACAACCTTATCAGTCGCACAAAGTTTACTGACCGCACAAGATTTGTTATTTGATTAATGATTTGGGCTGATATGTTATTGGGTTGTTATATGTTAGTTAACTTTGGGCCGTAGGTAGTTATTGGGTTGGGCTAGCTTATATCGCACAACTCGGCCGGATCGCACAACCTGATCCGGGCCGCACAAGTCATTTATGTGTTAAATATATTATGGGCCGCTTATGCTGTTGGATCACATATACTATTTGGGCCGATTACTTTGGGCTAATGATTTAATCGCACATGTATGATTCCATTATACTCGTGACTGTTTACATGCTATGTGTTAACTTGTATGTCTTATGCGTGTATTACGTGAAGTCAAAACCTGACTCGTGTGGTAACCCTGTTAGGACGAGGTTGACCATTTTAGTTCAAGAACCTTTTATTGTGTATCTGCCGAGCAAACCAAGGTGAGTTCACACAGCCAAGGCATGGGATTCCCGGGTTGGGAATTGGGTTGGATTGTTAAGGTTGAATAGACTCATTCAGATACCATTACTAGACTACCATACCATCGTCCTCGGTTGTGCAGGACACGTACGTAAAACCTACGTACACTTATGCTACTCGCTATCCTCGGTTGTGAAGGATACTCACGTAAAACCTGCGTGAACGGATACTCACTACTGCCTCGGTTGTGTCAGGCACTTACGTAAAACCTACGTAAACCCCCACGTACCCTATCCTCGGTTGTGAAGGATACTTACGTAAATCCTGCGTAAACTTGTACGTATTACTGTTCTCGGTTGTGAAGAACACATATGGTTACGCATAGTCTAGTGGATTATTAACATGGGAAGCCCCCACCAATAGAAACCTATACTGGCCCATTTGAGCCACTTGATACTCATGAACTTACTATTACGCATTTACTTTCCGTGAACTCGCTCAACTAGTTGTTGACTCTCTGCTGCATGCCTTGCAGGACCTTAGGTACTAATGGAGCTTGCACAAGGAGGAACAGGTCGTTGTGGGCAGATGGATCGTGATTACTTTTAAACACTTATGATATTACAAACATTAATACTTATGATGGGTTTTACATTAATGCTTCCGCTACACTTAATTATGTTGGTTTGTGATAAACACCTTTCGTATTGATGGATATTTATTTCTATTTATTACATGTTCAATATGATTGGTGGCTTGATCCTGGTCAGTCACGCTCCCAAGCGGTGATACTCCGCATGTGGATTTTGGGGGTGTGACAGATTGGTATCAGAGCCATTGGTTATAGAGAACTTGGTCTTAATATGGGAAAACGTTTTATTAAAACCAGACTATAACCAGAACAGTGCTCTCAACGATCCACAACGACGCTTCGCTCCACGTGCAAGACTCGACATACTAGGTAATAAGGTTTATGTTTATTGCCTGTTTGTTAGAACTGCTTAGAACTTGCTCGCATTACTCTTAGATACACATGACTTTATTACATGAGAATCCCTACGTGCTTACACTTTCCTGTCATCGCCCTACTCGCGAACCACTCTCACTTACGTTACTTTTATTATGAAGATCATGTCTGGACGAATCAATATGACTCAAGCCCAGCTAGAGGCTCTCGTTCAAGCTCAAGTTGCTGCGGCACTTGCAGCTGCTCAAGCAGGTAGTATATCCTGTAGTCAAAACTTACACTAGGATCTTTAGATCCTACATTCCTAAACTAGCCCTTGTATTTAAAACTTTGCCCTATTCGTACACAATAGGTCAACCAGCGCAGCAAGTTTGCACCTTTAAGAACTTCATGGACTGTCGTCCAAGTACCTTTAGTGGCACAGAAGGAGCAGTTGGACTCCTCCACTGGTTTGAGAAGCTCGAGTCAGTTTTCGAAATGTGTGAATGCCCTGAGGCTCGCAGGGTGAAATACGCCACTGGCACGCTAGAAGGAATAACACTAACTTGGTGGAACGCCCAAGTTCAGATCTTAGGGTTGGCAGCTGCTAACGCCACACCCTGGAACGAATTCAAGGAACTGATCAAGGGGGAGTATTGTACTCGGGAAGACATCCATAAGCTGGAGGATGAGTTTTACCATCTGAAGATGACTGGATCAGAGATTGAAGCTTACACCAAAAGGTCAAACGAACTGGCCGTGCTGTGTCCAACTATGGTGGACCCTCCAATTAAGCGCATTGAATTGTATCTCAAAGAGTTGGCGCCAGAGATCCAGAGCCACGTTACTTCGGCTAATCTCGATAACATCCAGGAGATTCAACGCCTCGCTCACCGCATCACAGACCAGGCAGTAGATCAGAACAAACTGCCTAAACGCATCAGCGCTATTGCTACCGCTACTACTTCAGCTACTCCTGCTACTCCCAGTGACAGTAAGAGAAAATGGGATGGGGATTCCAGCAGGGGATCAGCTTCAGTTCAGTCTCAGGCCCAGCAGCGAAAGACTGACAGTCATCAGAGTCCCAGCCAGCATTCTTCAGGTAGTCACAGGCAGGGCGGATATCGGGGGAACCTCCCAAAGTGCAACAACTGCGGTAGACACCACGGTGGCCAGTGTACCAAGGGTCGCTGTCAAAGATGCCTCAAGATGGGTCATGAGGCTAAGGATTGTAGAAGCCCTCGTCCTGCGAACCAGAACCAGCAGCAACCACCAGCACAGCAGAATCAGCAGCAGGGCAACAAAGTATGTTTTCAGTGCGGGGAAGAAGGCCACTTCAAGAGGCACTGTCCTCAGCTAAACAGGAACCAGAACAACAACCATAACAACCAGGGCAATGGCAATAACAACAACGGTGGGAACAACAACAATAATGGCAACAAGGCTAGGGGACGCGCATTCGTACTAGGTCGAGGCGACGCAGTGAACGATCCCAACGTAGTTATGGGTAAGTTTCTCCTCGACAATATTTACGTTACTGTTTTGTTTGATTCGGGTGCGGATACAAGCTATATGTCTGTGAAAATGTGTCAACTACTAAAACGTGCACCAACACTTTTACCCACCAAGCATGTAGTAGAGTTAGCTAACGGTAAAAGTCTAGAAGCCACGCACGTAGTTCAGGGTTGTAATCTTATCCTAGCTGGTCAAGTTTTCTCTATCGATCTCATTCCCATAGTTTTGGGTAGCTTCGACGTCGTGATTGGGATGGATTGGCTATCCCAACACCAGGCAGAAATTCTATGCAGTGAGAAGATCATTCGTATTCCACATTCTGGTCAAGAACCTCTTGAAGTTCAAGGCGACAAGAGTGGTGCAGTGGTTGGCATCATCTCTTTCTTGAAGGCTCAGAAGTGCCTGCGGAAGGGTCACACCGCAATCTTGGCACTCGTTACAGACGTATCAGCAAAAGAAAAGAAATTGGAGGATATTCCAATTGTACGCGATTACCCTCAGGTGTTTCCTGAAGACTTACCTTGCTTACCGCCTCATCGTCAGGTCGAATTTCAAATCGAGCTCGCTCCAGGAGCAGCACCCATAGCTCGCGCACCATATCGTCTAGCTCCATCAGAATTGGAGGAACTGTCAAAGCAGCTACAAGAGCTCTTGGAAAAGGGCTTCATTCGTCCAAGCTCTTCGCCTTGGGGAGCTCCAGTACTATTTGTGAAAAAGAAAGACGGTACGTTCAGAATGTGCATAGACTACAGGGAACTCAACAAGGTGACGGTGAAGAACCGTTATCCTCTTCCACGCATAGACGACTTATTCGACCAGTTGCAAGGGTCGTGTTACTATTCAAAGATAGACTTGAGGTCTGGTTATCATCAGCTGAGAGTCCGGGATGAGGACGTCTCCAAGACTGCATTCAGAACTCGTTATGGCCACTACGAGTTTCTTGTCATCCCGTTCGGATTAACGAACGCGCCTGCCGTATTTATGGATCTTATGAACAGGGTGTGCAAACCCTATCTTGACAAGTTCGTCATTGTTTTCATCGACGACATTCTGATCTACTCCAAGAGTCAGGAGGAACACGAGTAGTATCTTCGCCTTATTTTGGAACTCCTTCGGAAGGAACAGCTATACGCTAAGTTTTCGAAATGCGACTTCTGGCTTCGTGAAGTCCATTTCTTAGGCCACGTAGTAAACAAGGATGGGATCCATGTCGATCCATCCAAGGTAGACTCGATCAGGAACTGGCCTGCACCACGAACGCCAACGGAAATACGCCAATTCTTGGGTTTGGCGGGTTACTATAGACGGTTTATCAAGGATTTCTCAAAGATTGCTCAGCCGCTTACGATACTGACGCAGAAGGGTGTCACCTACCGTTGGGGAGACCCCCAGGAAACTGCTTTTCAGCACCTAAAGGATAGACTTTGCAGTGCACCTATCCTTTCTTTGCCAGAGGGCACAGATGACTTCGTGGTTTATTGTGATGCATCCATTCGGGGACTTGGATGTGTGTTAATGCAGCGCGACAAGGTTATTGCTTACGCTTCACGTCAACTCAAGGTTCACGAACGGAACTACACGACGCACGATTTAGAGCTGGGAGCTGTTGTTTTCGCGCTTAAGATATGGCGACACTACCTGTACGGTACCAGGTGCACGATTTACACCGATCACAGGAGTCTCGAGCATATCCTTAAGCAGAAGGATTTGAACATGCGTCAACGACGATGGGTCGAGTTACTGAACGACTACGAATGCGCTATCAAGTATCATCCAGGCAAGGCCAATGTTGTGGCTGATGCCCTTAGCCGGAAAGACACTCTACCACGGCGCGTGCGAGCGCTACAACTTACGATTCAGTCTAGCCTTCCTACACAGATACGAAATGCTCAGGTAGAAGCATTGAAACCAGAAAACGTTAAGGCAGAAGCCCTACGCGGCTCACGACAGCGGTTAGAACAGAAGGCAGACGGCGCCTACTATGTAACGGGGCGTATTTGGGTCCCACTTTATGGCGGTCTACGCGAGCTAGTAATGGATGAAGCTCACAAGTCTCTCTATTCGGTACATCCAGGATCGGATAAAATGTACCATGACATTAGAACTACCTATTGGTGGCCTAGCATGAAGGCCCACATCGCTACGTACGTTGGAAAATGCTTGACCTGTGCAAGAGTCAAGGTTGAATATCAGAAACCAGCTGGCCTACTTCAGCAGCCTAAGATACCTCAATGGAAATGGGAAGAAATTTCCATGGATTTCGTTACAGGCCTACCTAGATCCCAGCGGGGGAATGACACTATATGGGTGATCGTGGATCGACTCACCAAGTCTGCACACTTCCTAGCTATAAAGGAAACGGATAAGTTCTCCACTCTCGCAGACATCTACCTTAAGGAAGTTGTTTCGAGACACGGAGTGCCCACTTCCATCATTTCGGATCGGGATGCACGATTCACGTCAGAACTATGGCAAGCGATGCATAAATCTTTCGGCTCACGATTAGACATGAGCACAGCATATCACCCTCAGACGGATGGGCAGTCTGAGCGAACAATTCAAACACTTGAAGATATGCTTAGGGCATGCGTTATAGACTTCGGCAACGGCTGGGAAAAGCACCTCCCTTTAGTGGAGTTCTCGTATAATAATAGTTATCACACCAGCATTCAAGCCGCTCCATTCGAGGCATTGTACGGGCGTAAATGCCGGTCACCTCTTTGTTGGGCAGAGGTGGGGGATAGTCAGATTACGGGTCCAGAGATTGTAGTGGACGCCACGGAAAAGATTGCACAGATACGACAGCGCATGGCGGCAACACGCGACCGTCAGAAAGCCTACGCGGACAAGCGTAGAAAGCCTTTGGAATTTCAGGTCGGGGACCGGGTTTTATTAAAAGTCTCGCCCTGGAAGGGTGTGGTACGTTTTGGCAAACGGGGCAAACTGAATCCGCGATACGTCGGACCATTCGAAATCATAGAAAAGATTGGCAAGGTAGCCTACAAGTTGAACCTACCAGCTGAACTCGGTGCAGTTCACAATGTCTTTCATGTGTCGAATCTGAAGAAGTGCCTGTCAGATGAGACCCTTATCATTCCTTTTAAGGAACTCACTATCGACGAGCGGTTGCAGTTCGTCGAGGAACCAGTTGAAATCACGGACCGGGATGTGAAGGTCCTCAAAAACAAGAGAATCCCTCTTGTTCGAGTACGTTGGAACTCCAAACGTGGCCCAGAGTACACCTGGGAACGCGAAGATAGGATGACAGAAAAGTACCCCCAATTGTTCGCGAACAGTACAACCACTGCTGAAGCTGAAGCTACTACTTCGGAATTTCGGGACGAAATTCCAGATCAACGGGGGGAGGATGTGACACCCCAGGAAAATCAGTGAACAATACAGTTTACCTAGCTTCCTCAGTGAGTGCATACCAAATTTCGAGACGAAATTTCCAATTAGTTGGGGATAAAGTGACAACTCGAACTTTAGACTTACTCTGATGTACGTTACGTGCTTGTGAGAACTGAATTATACGATTTAATGAATGATGTGTTACGTGCATTTTGTATATTATATGTATGTATGCTTTTGACTCGAACCGCACAACACATACACACAACAATCGCACAAGCCCATGTTGGGCTACTTCACTCGCACACGGCCCGAGGGCAGCCCAACCAAGGGCCGGCCCACCCCTTTTATTCGTACAAACACACAAGTGGTGGGTTGTTTCTCACAACTAGCAAACACACAACACACACAAGAACCCTAGACGACTTCTCTTTCTCTCGTTTTGCTTGAACCCGACGGCAAGATCATTCCATACTTGGATCACCCTTGCTTCTTCTCTAATCCGGTTAGTACTTGATATGTTTGTTATTGTTTGTGTGTTGATGTTTCCGGATATGTTTGCTTGATACCCGAGGATTCTTGTTAACATGTTGTTTATGATAATAGTTAATAATGATTGTGAATCGGCTCACATGTATGGTTACTATGATTGATTATGTTATTACATCATGATTAGGATGGAAAAGATGTAATCGGCTGAAATATGTTGAACTTGAATGATACACTTAGGTGATATGATTGATCCGTATGAATGCTATAGTGATGTTCTTGTTGATGTTTGATTCGGTTAGGGTTTATATGAGTTCATGATAGGTTGGCTTGTTTGATCGATGATATGTTGCTTGATTTGTTGAAAAACTGTTAATTGATTTAATAAACATGGAAACCGATTAATTGTGATTAATTGTGTAAAAGTTGGAAACTGTGAAGCTGTAACCGAATGCATGATTTCCGGATATTCAAACCAATCACACAAGTGCCTATCGCACAAGATAATCAAATCATACAAGGTTCACTAAACACATAAGACCTCTGATCGTACATGAGGCCCGAGCGCACAAACAGACCTGATCGCACAACACCTGGTGGGTCGCACAAGCTAGTGTGGGTCGCACAAGGTGTTGGGCCATGCACACAAGTTATATGTTGTACCTAACTGTTGGGCCGGACAGGCCCAAAGACCGATCGCACAACCTTATCAGTCGCACAAAGTTTACTGACCGCACAAGATTTGTTACTTGATTAATGATTTGGGCTGATATGTTATTGGGTTGTTATATGTTAGTTAACTTTGGGCCGTAGGTAGTTATTGGGTTGGGCTAGCTTATATCGCACAACTCGGCCGGATCTCACAACCTGATCCAGGCCGCACAAGTCATTTATGTGTTAAATATATTATGGGCCGCTTATGCTGTTGGATCACATATACTATTTGGGCCGATTAATTTGGGCTAATGATTTAATCGCACATGTATGATTCCATTATACTCGTGACTGTTTACATGCTATGTGTTAACTTGTATGTCTTATGCGTGCATTACTTGAAGTCAAAACCTGACTCGTGTGGTAACCCTGTTAGGACGAGGTTGACCATTTTAGTTCAAGAACCTTTTATTGTGTATCTGCTGAGCAAACCAAGGTGAGTTCACACAGCCAAGGCATGGGATTCCCGGGTTGGGAATTGGGTTGGATTGTTAAGGTTGAATAGACTCATTCAGATACCATTACTAGACTACCATACCATCGTCCTCGGTTGTGCAGGACACGTACGTAAAACCTACATACACTTATGCTACTCGCTATCCTCGGTTGTGAAGGATACTCACGTAAAACCTGCGTGAACGGATACTCACTACTGCCTCGGTTGTGTCAGGCACTTACGTAAAACCTACGTAAACCCCCACGTACCCTATCCTCGGTTGTGAAGGATACTTACGTAAATCCTGCGTAAACTTGTACGTATTACTGTTCTCGGTTGTGAAGAACACATATGGTTACGCATAGTCTAGTGGATTATTAACATGGGAAGCCCCCACCAATAGAAACCTATACTGGCCCATTTGAGCCACTTGATACTCATGAACTTACTATTACGCATTTACTTTCCGTGAACTCGCTCAACTAGTTGTTGACTCTCTGCTGCATGCCTTGCAGGACCTTAGGTACTAATGGAGCTTGCACAAGGAGGAGCAGGTCGTTGTGGGCAGATGGATCGTGATTACTTTTAAACACTTATGATATTACAAACATTAATACTTATGATGGGTTTTACATTAATGCTTCCGCTACACTTAATTATGTTGGTTTGTGATAAACACCTTTCGTATTGATGGATATTTATTTCTATTTATTACATGTTCAATATGATTGGTGGCTTGATCCTGGTCAGTCACGCTCCCAAGCGGTGATACTCCGCAGGTGGATTTTGGGGGTGTGACACTTGGTACTAGTTATCACCAAGAGTGCTTCTTGATTTTGTATCCATCATACCATTTATAAATATTGTAACGTTTGTAACATGTATTTCACCCCCGAACTTATAAAACCAAAAACAGTTAAAGAAAAGGGGGAGCATGAACTCAGAACTTTGCGTTCCTTGCGTCGTAAACTTCACCGGATTTGCTTATAGTGTGTCGTGACCTAAACGTGTTTTATTATCGTTAGTCCCTAGACTTGTATCGTACAAGCACAAGTCACTATCTTTTGTATATATATTGTTGTGTTAAAAATATTTTATATTTTTAACTATGCATCTTACTTATATTATTTTCTCAAAAATTAATATAAGTATCTTGTATTTTGCACTTTGCACCCGAATTATGTATCTTTGTTCAAAACTTCATTTTATGTCCATAACTTGTCCAAGTTTTTTATTCTATCAACTAATATATTTTCACAAATATATTTTCTTGTATTTGTCTAAGTATGTTGTATGTGTATTTTTGTGTTTTTACTTCTCAAGAGTATTTAGTGTATTTTCAAGTCCTAATACACTAGCACGTATAATACATACTACATACACTTAGCACAAAGTTTGGTGATAAAATAATATATATATTTTTCTCAAAAATATACATACTTAATGTCAATGTTTAACCTTGACGAAATCATCGTTTCTTAACTCAAAAATTAGGGAAACCTTGGTATACATTTTTAGGGAATAAGTTTCTCAAAACTTATATATTTTTCTAAGTGTCAAAATTTATAAAAATTTTGACAGAGTTTCCCCTAAAAATGGTGGTTTCCCATGTTTTCAAAACATGTGTTTATTTTCTTTTAAATCATCAACAACATCAACAACAATCATCAACAATATACACTAATTTTTCTATTTCATGAACTTGAAAATTTATAAAAATGTGTAGTAACTTACTAGGGTATTTAGTAAGTCTTATTACTCTTTAAAGTGTGTTTGTTTCTTCAAAAGCTTCATTTTTAAAGAATTTAGTTCTTTACAACTTGTGACCATATTTTCTAAAAATACTACTTCTTGTATTTTTCTTGTTACACATGTGTATTTTTCTTGTTACACATGTGTATTTTTACTTTATTAACCACCAAAAATAAGGTTTATTTGTTTAAGAACCAAGATTAAGTAAAACTTGTATTTTTAACTTGGTTCTTTTGAAAAACCACTCATGGATATTTAGATCTACAAGATTATAACTCATTTTGATCTTTATTTTACAAGAAAACATTTATTGTGACAACTCGTAATTCGGACCTACCTTGTGTAACGTATGTGAACGTGTTGTGATTATGGGAAGGTTTAATGTAACGTGATATTATTTAATGTGATGTGAATGTGTCTTGTGATGTTTGTATACTTATAAATGATCCGATCGCACAACACTACACACAACCACACAAGCCGATTGGGCTTTGCATTACACACAACCACACAAGCCGATTGGGCTTTGCATTACACACAACCACACAAGCCGATTGGGCTTTGCATTAGTAATCGGACAAGGGGCAGCCCAAGTGAGGGCCGGCCCACTCCTCTTGTGCGTACAAACACCCATCTCTAGGGTAGTTTCCCCATTTGTTGTTACAACACTCATTTACACAAAACCCTAGTGCTTATTCTCTCTCTCAACACACGACGGCAACACTCTTGGCAAGCGAAGATCTTGTTCACCAATCGGACCACTCTCTTCCCTTGTTTGATTCTAACCGGTTAGTGTTTTGTTATGCTTACTTGACTGAATGATGTTATGATTCCACGTTTTGTCTTAGCCGGTTAGAGTTGATTGTATGAATCGTTTACATGTTGTGTAATATGATCGGATTGAGTGTATGATTGTTAATTTGTTGCTATGTGATGATCTTGTTAGTGATTAGGGCTCTCATTAGTTGTTATTATCATATGTTACGCACGGAATCATGATGAAATAATAAGTAATCGGCCGCATGTTCATCGATAGAATAGTGTTCATGATATGATATGATTAGGGTTATGTGAATTGGTTGTAACAAACCTTGTTTGATCGAAATCTAGTAAGCCTTGAAACTGAAAGTTGTTAATTGATTTCAAAATTGGAAACTGATAAAGAATTGTAACCGGTTGCTTAAATCATGGAAATAACAAAACTAATCACACAAAGGGGGCCTGATCGCACAAAGCGGTTCCCGATCGCACAAGGCTTACCTAATGGGGCCCGTGTTCATAGCCCATGTTGAACTGTTGTTACTGGGCCGGACTGCCCAAAACCCCACTCGCACAAGGCCTCCTGTCGTACAAGAGGTCCTGATCGCACAACTGGCCTGGTCGCACAACTCAATTCAATCGCACAAGGCCACTGTTGGGCCGAGCTTGCTGTTGTGTCGCACAAGCTGAATTGTTGTTCAACCGATTGGGCTTTCAAGCCCAAACCTGATCGCACAAGTCCATCCGATCGCACATGATGTCTGGATCGCACAAGTTGTATTATCTTGATAGCTGTTGGGCCGCACTTGTATGCTAAACGTTTATATATTGGGCCGGGCTTATTGGACCGCACAACATGCTGTGGATCGCACAAGGATGTGCCGATCGCACAACATGTTGGGCCGGATGTTATTGGGCTGAATTAATGGATTGTATGACTGTTAAGTGTTGCCATGATCTACGTGCTCATAACGTGTTAATTTATGTGAAACATACGTACAATACTTGAACCCAACCTGACTTGTACGGTAATCCTGTTAGGACGTGATTGACCACTTTTAATTCAAGTAACTTTGGTATAATCTGCCGAGCAAACCAAGGTGAGTTCATTGCATTTTCTCAAGCATGCGTCCCGGTGGTTTGGGACAACTGGCAAACATTTGGAAGGGAAACTTGGGGTAAACAACTGAAACATAGAAACAATCATCTACCGGATTGCCTGTTAGGCAATGGGGTAATTAGTTGATAGCGCTATTAGGTTTGGCACCCTCACACCGGGCCGTAAGGACGGGCGTGAACTAATTACTGGGACAACTTGTAACACGGATATAAGACCTCCTACAGCTTGTCAAGGTTGTTTGATACCTTGACTTTGACCAATGCCTGTAAGGCATTGGGGTTAGGCATTCCCATCATTGACGCTGCATACGGTACAATAAACGAATTAACAACGATATCAGAACCAAACAACGAGTTGATTTAACTAATATCTGGTAACTTCACACGTAAGCAACACCTTGAACTCACCAGCGTAGTCTGACACACTTGTTTGCATGCTTGTAGGTCGTTAACTTTGGAACATGGACTTGCTATCTGGGCGTGCTGAAGGGGTCATGGATCGAAGCTGCTGGATTATTTATAATTGATACATTGGTTTTAAGTTTATTTTGAAACGATTACTAAACGACTTATCATTTGCTTCCGCTACATAACTCTTGGAAATTAATATTGTGTTTGACATCTAATCTTGACGATTAATGACATGTTTTATTTAAGTATCTACTATTAGTTCAATGTGATTGGTGGCTCAGACTCTGATGTGTAACACGCCTCACGGGGTTTCCGCAGGTGGTATTTTGGGGGTGTTACAGTTTGGTATCAGAGCCACTGGTTATAGTGAACTAGGTTTTAAAACGTTTTGTAAAACCAGACTATAACCGAACAACTTCGAAAATCGATCATGACACTCAGCACCAGATTGCAAGGTTCGTTTCTCTCTCACTTTATACAGTATTTGCTTAGCAGTCACACACCCACAACGTATATGAACTGAAAGGTTTAACACCATAGTGACTTGATAGTGTGACACTACTCTTCGACTCATGTAAACCATAGAACTGTGATATCATCTGTTGTGTTGTTTGAACGGGGGAAACTTCGAGCGCAAGCTAAGAGGCACTGAGATAAGCATGCAAATTGCCTTATTATTATGGGTGCACACTTAATAATAACGCGGGGTGCATGCAAGTCCCAGTGAGGCTTATCGAGCGTGAGAAGGGTTCTGCCTTACTATGTGTGAACTTGGTAGTACGTGAATACCAGTATGATACTTGACTCCTGTTCTGTTTCGATTTCTAAATCGGTTTATTCCCCACTATAGAAACATGAGTGGACGAGGACACGGACGTGGCAACATCAACATGACTCAGGCTGAGTTGACTGACCTAATCAATACCCGCGTGGCTGAGGCCCTAGCAGCCTATCAAGCTGGTACGGAATGTACCAAGTACTCTTTACTCTTATACCACGTACACGTCTTTTCATTCCTGTAATGTGTTTCCTCCCGTTATTTAGGTCAACAAGCGCAACCTCAACCTAACCAGCCTGCGTGTACGTTCAAAATGTTTATGGACTGCAGGCCACAGACCTTCACCGGGACTGAAGGGGCTGTGGGACTCCTAAGATGGTTCGAAAAAGCAGAGTCCGTGTTTGCTATCTGTAACTGTCCCGCTGGGGGACAGGGTGAAATATGCTGCGGGTACCTTGGCTGATGGTGCCCTAACATGGTGGAACGCCCAAGTGCAGCTGTTGGGCATTGAGGCAGCGAATGCCACAACTTGGGAAGATTTTAAAGAACTGATCAGGGAGGAGTACTGTCCTCGGGACGAGGTCCAGAAGTTGGAAAACGAATACTACGACTTGAAGATGGTTGGATCTGAAGTCGAAGCGTATGTGAAGCGATCATATGAACTGGCCGACATGTGCCCAAACTTGTCCCGGCCTATGTCTCGGAGGATTGAGTTATTCATCAAAGGGTTGCCTCCGCGTGTGAAGAGCTTGGTCACTGCAGCCCACCTCAATGATTTGACACAGATCGTTCGTCTGACTCACAAGATTGTGGATCAAGAGGTGGAAAGCGATTCGTTACCCCCGCGTATTTCGGCCACTAAAGCTGCTACACCCACTGCCACTGCGTCCGCTAATGATAACAAGCGGAAGTGGAGTGATTATGACAAGGCATCCAGTGCTGGCCAGACTCAGAAAAGGCCAGACAACAGCAACCGCAACATCAGCCAGTCGTCTTCTGTCAATCAAGGCCAGGGAAGTGGTCAAAGTCAGGGCTCGTATGCAGGGAAGAAACCACAGTGTAATAAGTGTGGCTACCATCATTTCGGGCCATGTAGTCGCACATGTCGCAGGTGTGGTAAAGTGGGCCATGAGGCCAAGGATTGTAGGGCCTCACAGCCCAAACACCAGCAGCAACAGAACCAGCAGAATCAGAGACAACAGGGACAACCACCACAGCAGAACCAGGGTTTCAGGAAGGGGTGCTTTCAGTGTGGTGATGAGGGCCACTTTAAGCGGGATTGTCCTCAGTTAAACCAGAACGCCAACGACAACAACCGCCCGAATAACAACAATGCTGGAAACAACAACAACAACGGCAACAACGGGGGTAATGGTGCTCGGGGCAGAGTGTTTCAGCTTGGAGCAGGGGATGCCAGGAATGACGGCAACGTTGTAACCGGTACGTTTCCTGTTAACGATCGTATTGTTTCTGTATTATTTGATTCGGGTGCCGATTGGAGTTACGTGTCCCTAGAGTTTAGTCAACGATTAGGGATAACCCCAACACCTTTAGAGGTTAGACAAATAGTGGAACTAGCAGATGGTAAGACGATAGAAGCCTCAAATGTCCTTTTTGGATGCAAACTAGATCTCGTGGGTCAGGTGTTTGACATTGACCTCCTTCCCGTTACGCTCGGTAGTTTTGACATAGTGGTAGGCATGGATTGGTTGTCCAAGCACCAAGCAGAAATTCTATGTAAGGAGAAGATTGTGCGTATTCCTCTCCCTGATGGAGAGCCACTGTTAGTTCAAGGACATCGTAGTGGGACGATGGTTGGGATTATCACGGCCATGCGTGCACAACAGTATCTACAAAAGGGGTATCCTGCACTATTAGCGTTAGTTACCAACGCTCAGTCTGAAGAGAGTAAGATCGAGGATCTACCGGTGGTGCGAGAATTCGCTGATGTGTTCCCAGAGGAACTACCAGGGTTACCTCCTCACCGTCAAGTAGAATTTCAGATTGATCTTGCACCGGGAGCGGCCCCAATTGCTCGAGCTCCTTACCGTTTAGCACCTAGAGAGTTACAGGAACTGTCCAATAAATTGCAGGAGTTGTTGGATAGGGGTTTCATTCGACCCAGTTCTTCGCCTTGGGGAGCCCCAGTTCTGTTCGTAAAGAAGAAAGACGGGTCATTCCGTATGTGTATCGACTATCGAGAACTCAACAAGGTGACCATTAAGAACCGCTATCCGTTACCACGCATCGACGACTTGTTCGACCAGTTGCAAGGGTCAAGCTTCTATTCAAAGATCGACTTAAGGTCGGGTTATCACCAGGTAAGGGTTAGGGAAGAGGATGTTCCCAAGACAGCCTTTCGAACGCGCTACGGACACTATGAGTTTTTGGTCATGCCGTTTGGATTGACCAATGCACCAGCAGTTTTCATGGATCTCATGAACCGCGTATGCAAGCCATATCTCGACGAGTTTGTTATAGTGTTTATTGACGACATCTTAGTCTATTCCAAGAACAAGGAAGATCACGAGCGTCACCTACGTCTCATCTTGGAACTCTTGAGAAGGGAACAGCTGTATGCGAAGTTTTCTAAGTGCGACTTTTGGATTCGGGAAGTGCATTTCCTTGGGCACGTTGTTAACGAGAAAGGGATACATGTGGACCCTGCGAAGGTGGATGCAGTTAAGAATTGGGCGGCACCAAAGACTCCGTCTGAGGTGCATCAATTTCTTGGTCTCGCTGGATACTATCGAAGGTTTATTAAAGACTTCTCGAAAATCGCGCAACCTCTCACCTCACTGACACAGAAGAACACGGCATACTCTTGGGGAACGAAGCAGGAAGAGGCCTTCCAGTTGTTAAAGCAGAAACTTTGCAGTGCACCGATCTTGTCATTACCAGAGGGTACCGAAGATTTTGTGGTATATTGTGACGCGTCAATTCAGGGTCTCGGTTGCGTGTTGATGCAACGCGAGAAGGTAATCGCTTATGCTTCTCGTCAGCTGAAGGTGCACGAGAAGAACTACACGACACACGACTTGGAGCTAGGAGCGGTGGTATTTGCGTTGAAGATTTGGAGGCACTATCTGTACGGTACCAAATGCACCATCTACACCGACCATAGGAGTCTCCAGCACATCTTCGACCAGAAAGAGTTGAATATGCGACAACGGCGATGGGTGGAGTTATTGAACGATTATGAATGCGCCATCAAGTATCATCCGGGCAAGGCGAACGTTGTAGCTGACGCCCTCAGCAGAAAGGATAATGCACCTAGGCGTGTACGAGCATTGCAACTCACAATCCAGTCCAACCTTCCTTCCCAGATACGAGACGCTCAGTTAGAAGCGTTAAAACCAGAGAATGTTCGAGCTGAAGCTTTGCATGGCTCGAGACAACGACTAGAACAAAAGGGAGACGGCGCTTATTACGTAACTGGACGCATTTGGGTCCCACTCTTTGGCAACTTACGAGAACTTGTAATGGAGGAGGCACACAAATCACGCTACTCTGTACATCCTGGATCAGATAAGATGTACCATGACTTGAAAACTACCTACTGGTGGCCCAGCATGAAGGCTCATATAGCAACCTACGTCAGCAAATGTTTGACTTGTGCTAAAGTCAAAGCAGAACATCAAAAGCCCCCAGGTCTACTGCAGCAACCAGAGATACCCACATGGAAGTGGGAGCAGATCGCTATGGATTTCGTGACAGGACTACCAAGAACTCAGGCTGGGAACGACACTATTTGGGTGATTGTTGATCGCCTCACGAAATCAGCACACTTCCTAGCAATCAAGGAAACAGACAAGTTTTCTCAGCTGGCAGCAGTGTATCTTAAGGAAGTGGTTTCTAGGCATGGAGTGCCAACTTCTATCATTTCGGACCGTGATCCGCGTTTCACTTCAGAGTTATGGCAGTCAATGCATAAATCGTTTGGTTCCCAACTCGACATGAGTACCGCTTATCACCCACAGACGGATGGTCAAAGCGAGCGCACCATCCAGACACTTGAAGATATGTTTCGGGCATGCGTACTCGACTTTGGAAAAGGATGGGAAAAGCACCTACCGTTGATAGAATTCTCCTACAACAACAGCTACCATTCAAGTATTAAGGCAGCTCCGTTCGAAGCACTGTACGGACGGAAATGTCGTTCACCCCTCTGTTGGCATGAGGTGGGTGATAGCCAGATCACAGGCCCTGAGTTTGTCCTTGAAGCATCGGAAAGCATTGTGCAGATCAGAAACCGTATGGCCGCAGCTCGCGACCGTCAGAAAAGCTACGCTGACAAGCGTAGTAAACCGCTGGAATTCGAAGTTAATGACCGCGTTATGTTAAAGGTTTCACCCTGGAAGGGTGTGGTACGTTTTGGGAAACGCGGCAAACTAAACCCTCGTTATGTAGGACCATTCAAAATTTTAGAACGGATTGGAAAGGTGGCCTACAGGTTGGAATTACCTGCTGAGTTGGGTAATGTCCATGATGTATTTCACGTATCGCAGCTAAAGAAGTGTTTGGTTGATGAAACACTAGTAGTACCATTTCAAGAGCTGAAGATAGACGACAAATTGCAGTTTGTCGAAGAACCCATTGAAATTATGGATCGGGAAGTTAAAGTTCGTAAGCACAGCCGCATACCGATTGTGAGAGTTCGTTGGAACTCAAGACGGGGTCCAGAGTTCACGTGGGAACGCGAGGACCAGATGAAACTTAAGTATCCACATTTGTTCCCCACAGATCAGGCAGAACCTAGCAAACTTAATGTTGATGCAACTAGTGAATTTCGGGACGAAATTCCCATTCAAGTGGGGGATGATGTGACACCCCAAGAAAACTAGTGATCCATATAGCTTACGTTAGTGAGTGCGTACCAAATTTCGGGACGAAATTTCCTTTTAGTTGGGGATACTGTGACAACTCGTAATTCGGACCTACCTTGTGTAACGTATGTGAACGTGTTGTGATTATGGGAAGGTTTAATGTAACGTGATATTATTTAATGTGATGTGAATGTGTCTTGTGATGTTTGTATACTTATAAATGATCCGATCGCACAACACTACACACAACCACACAAGCCGATTGGGCTTTGCATTACACACAACCACACAAGCCGATTGGGCTTTGCATTACACACAACCACACAAGCCGATTGGGCTTTGCATTAGTAATCGGACAAGGGGCAGCCCAAGTGAGGGCCGGCCCACTCCTCTTGTGCGTACAAACACCCATCTCTAGGGTAGTTTCCCCATTTGTTGTTACAACACTGATTTACACAAAACCCTAGTGCTTATTCTCTCTCTCAACACACGACGGCAACACTCTTGGCAAGCGAAGATCTTGTTCACCAATCGGACCACTCTCTTCCCTTGTTTGATTCTAACCGGTTAGTGTTTTGTTATGCTTACTTGACTGAATGATGTTATGATTCCACGTTTTGTCTTAGCCGGTTAGAGTTGATTGTATGAATCGTTTACATGTTGTGTAATATGATCGGATTGAGTGTATGATTGTTAATCTGTTGCTATGTGATGATCTTGTTAGTGATTAGGGCTCTCATTAGTTGTTATTATCATATGTTACGCACGGAATCATGATGAAATAATAAGTAATCGGCCGCATGTTCATCGATAGAATAGTGTTCATGATATGATATGATTAGGGTTATGTGAATTGGTTGTAACAAACCTTGTTTGATCGAAATCTAGTAAGCCTTGAAACTGAAAGTTGTTAATTGATTTCAAAATTGGAAACTGATAAAGAATTGTAACCGGTTGCTTAAATCATGGAAATAACAAAACTAATCACACAAAGGGGGCCTGATCGCACAAAGCGGTTCCCGATCGCACAAGGCTTGCCTAATCGGGCCCGTGTTCATAGCCCATGTTGAACTGTTGTTACTGGGCCGGACTGCCCAAAACCCCACTCGCACAAGGCCTCCTGTCGTACAAGAGGTCCTGATCGCACAACTGGTCGGGTCGCACAACTCAATTCAATCGCACAAGGCCACTGTTGGGCCGAGCTTGCTGTTGTGTCGCACAAGCTGAATTGTTGTTCAACCGATTGGGCTTTCAAGCCCAAACCTGATCGCACAAGTCCATCCGATCGCACATGATGTCTGGATCGCACAAGTTGTATTATCTTTATAGCTGTTGGGCCGCACTTGTATGCTAAACGTTTATATATTGGGCCGGGCTTATTGGACCGCACAACATGCTGTGGATCGCACAAGGATGTGCCGATCGCACAACATGTTGGGCCGGATGTTATTGGGCTGAATTAATGGATTGTATGACTGTTAAGTGTTGCCATGATCTACGTGCTCATAACGTGTTAATTTATGTGAAACATACGTACAATACTTGAACCCAACCTGACTTGTACGGTAATCCTGTTAGGACGTGATTGACCACTTTTAATTCAAGTAACTTTGGTATAATCTGCCGAGCAAACCAAGGTGAGTTCATTGCATTTTCTCAAGCATGCGTCCCGGTGGTTTGGGACAACTGGCAAACATTTGGAAGGGAAATTTGGGGTAAACAACTGAAACATAGAAACAATCATCTACCGGATTGCCTGTTAGGCAATGGGGTAATTAGTTGATAGCGCTATTAGGTTTGGCACCCTCACACAGGGCCGTAAGGACGGGCGTGAACTAATTACTGGGACAACTTGTAACACGGATATAAGACCTCCTACAGCTTGTCAAGGTTGTTTGATACCTTGACTTTGACCAATGCCTGTAAGGCATTGGGGTTAGGCATTCCCATCATTGACGCTGCATACGGTACAATAAACGAATTAACAACGATATCAGAACCAAACAACGAGTTGATTTAACTAATATCTGGTAACTTCACACGTAAGCAACACCTTGAACTCACCAGCGTAGTCTGACACACTTGTTTGCATGCTTGTAGGTCGTTAACTTTGGAACATGGACTTGCTATCTGGGCGTGCTGAAGGGGTCATGGATCGAAGCTGCTGGATTATTTATAATTGATACATTGGTTTTAAGTTTATTTTGAAACGATTACTAAACGACTTATCATTTGCTTCCGCTACATAACTCTTGGAAATTAATATTGTGTTTGACATCTAATCTTGACGATTAATGACATGTTTTATTTAAGTATCTACTATTGGTTCAATGTGATTGGTGGCTCAGACTCTGATGTGTAACACGCCTCGCGGGGTTTCCGCAGGTGGTATTTTGGGGGTGTTACAGTTTGGTATCAAACAACCTTGACAAGCTGTAGGAGGTCTTATATCCGTGTTACAAGTTGTCCCAGTAGGTGGTATTTTGGGGGTGTTACATTTATTTTCATTCAAGTTCATGACTTTAGTGAGGATGATCAACATCATTTCTACCAACACACAATAACCAACATTCATAAGCAAAACAACACAATAACAACTTAGTTTCTTCATAACCCATGCTTATGTTCAAGTTTACTTCTTATGTATCTTAGTGTTTTTCATGATTAACCTTATGAATCTTCTTTTAACCACTTAAAATAGAAGTAAAATGGAAAGACCAAGACTCTTACCACTAGCACAAGGCTAGGGATGATCAAGAGGACAAATGAAGTGGATAAAAGAAAATAAGAGAGGTTCTTGAACTTCTGAAAGCACCTAGCTTCTTTGTATGACCTTTCACACCTTTATATGAGCTTGAAATATATGAGAATGGATGGATGATGGTGGTTATAGGTGGTGGTGAGGTCGGCCGAGAGCACAAGGGGGAGAAGGGAAGTTGTGTGTTTTTCTAGTGTGTGTAAGAATGAGTTTTAACCCTACATGTTTACTTATAAACCAAATTTGGGTGTTAACTCTTGGGTAAGATGTTCCATGGACTAGTGACAAGATTTAATAAAATATGAAATTAAAATCCCATGTGGGATTATGTCTCCCAAACGTCCAACATAAGGGGGGGGGGGGGTAAGTGTAATATTTCCAACTATTAGTTACATATTTTAGTTGAAATGTAATGGTAATAGTTAGGAAATTTGTGTATTTAGTGTTTAGGAGGTGTAATATGATGTTCGGTGATCCTAACTAGCTTGGAAATATTAAAATGGTATTTCTAATATTATTTTGATGTTCCGGGTAATGCCCGGTTGTTTGGTTAAATACCGGTTCGTTAAAGTGCTAAATTGCACCGTTTAGTGTCTTTTAAGTATCCTTTTGTAACCCTTTCAATTCCCAACACTTGGGGAAGTATTCTGGATAATAAAACGTAATTTCTGCATGACATTCATGTGTTAAAAGCTGATTTATTGCTGATTTGTATAAAATTCTGCACTTAAAGTGCGTTTCGGGTGCTCTTTAGTGCGTATTTTAGTCTCCGGACAGTCTATATGTTAACCCTTGTATGTACTCTTGGGTTTTAATGTATTCTTGTCGTTGGACCTACACCTAGGCCCTAATTCAATTGTCTGACTGCTTTCTGCAGTTCTGTTGACACATTGTGTCTTACTAGTAAGTTTACTAGTATTTTTAACGCAATGCTTGTTCATTAATGCATAAAGTAATTCTTGTAGTATACAACGTGCATGAATTCACTTGTATTGTATCTAATTAGATAATGTTGACATTTAAGCACATAATTGTATTCATTAAATAATAATTAAAGTGTACGGAAATTACCAGTTTGGTGCCAGTTGTCACAGTCTCCCCCCGTTAAAAGAATTTCGTCCCGAAATTCAGGCCGAACTAGCTTTGGCAGGAGTCTTCTTGAACAGGTGGGGATACTTCTTTTTGAACTGGTCTTCACGTTCCCACGTGTACTCGGGTCCGTTCTTAGAGTTCTAACGTACTTTGACAAGCTTGACACTGCTCCTCCTGGTCTTGTTGACTTTCCAGTCGGTAACCTCGACGGGTTGTTCTATAAATCGGAGGGCATCATCAATGTGCACTTCATCCGCAGGGATGATCACGTTTTCTTGTGTTGGACTCTTCTTGAGATTGGATACATGAAACGTATCATGTCCTCCATTAAGTTCTTCCGGTAATTCCAACTTGTATGCTACCGTACCAATTCTCTCTAAGATCTTGAATGGTCCGATGTATCGTGGATTCAGCTTTCCACATTTTCGGAATCGCACTAAACCCTTCCAGGGTGAGACTTTTAACAACACTTTGTCTCCCACCTCGAACTCTAATGGTTTTCGTCTTCGATCCGCGTAGCTCTTTTGTCGATCTCGAGCCGCCATAATGCGCTCTCGGATCTGCGTAATCTTGTCGGTTGTCTCTTGTACTTATTCAGGACCAAATGCGTTTATCTCCGGTGTCTGCCCAACATAAGGGCGAGCGGCACTTGCGGCCATACAGAGCTTCGAATGGTGCGGCTTTTATACTCGTATGATAACTGTTATTGTAGGAAAACTCAACCAAAGGTAGGTGAGTATCCCAGCTGCCGCCTAGGTCCATGACACATGCACGAAGCATATCTTCTAATGTTTGTATAGTCCGTTCGCTCTGGCCGTCTGTTTGAGGATGGAATGTCGTGCTTAGATCTAGCTGAGATCCAAAGGCTTCCTGGAAGGATTGCCAGAACCTTGAGACAAAGCATCCATCTCTGTCTGAAATGATTGAGATAGGCACCCCATGTCGCGTCACAATTTCTTTTAGGTATATCTCAGCAAGCTTTCCAGTGTTATCCTTCTCCCGGATTGGTAGGAAATGCGTAGACTTTGTTAACCGATCGACTATTACCCATATCATGTCGTGCCCTCTAGGGGTCTTGGGTAATTTCGTTATGAAGTCTATCGAGATATGCTCCCACTTCCACATGGGAATCTCTGGTTGTTGTAGTAGGCTGGACGGTTTCTGATATTCAGTCTTAACCTTAGCACAGGTTAGGCATTTTCCAACATAAACAGCAACGTCGCTCTTGAGTCTCGGCCACTAATAGTATTCTTTCAAGTCTTGACTCATCTTGTCCGATCCTGGATGGATCGAGTATCTCGATTTATGTGCTTCATCAAGGATGACTTCTCGTAGGCCACCATAGAGCGGAACCCATATACGTTTCTCAAAGAATAAAGCTCCCTCTTCATTTGGCACCATATATTTCAATGCACCATGGAGGTATTCAGCTTTACGGTTTTCTATTTTAAGGGCTTCTTGTTGTGCGTCACGAATACGTGCAGTGAGGTTCGTTCGAATAGTCATTTCCAATGCTCGAACCCTTAGGGTCTTAACCCTTTCATTTCGACTTAATGCGTCCGCTACAACGTTTGCCTTTCCAGGATGGTACTTAATCTCACAGTCGTAATCATTTAGCAGCTCTACCCATCGTCGCTGGCGCATGTTCAATTCCTTCTGATCAAGTATGTGTTGCAGGATTTTGTGATCTGTGAAGATTGTACATCGAGTACCATACAGATAGTGTTGCCAGATCTTCAAGGCAAATACCACCGCACCCAGTTCCAAGTCGTGCGTGGTGTAGTTCCTTTCATGTACTTTCAATTGTCTTGAAGCGTAAGCGATGACTTTTTGGCGTTGCATAAGCACGCAACCCGAACCTTGTCGCGAAGCGTCGCAGTATACCACGAAGTCTTTAGTGTCTTCGGGTAATGATAGTATTGGTGCATTGCATAGCTTGTTTTTGAGTAGTTGGAAGGCTTCTTCCTGCTTGTCACCCCAGTCGTATTTCTTGTCTTTCTGCGTAAGGGTCGTTAGCAGTTGAGCTATTTTTGAGAAATTCTCAATAAACCGTCGATAATAGCCCGCTAGGCCCAAAAATTGCCGAACTTCAGTTGAGGTTTTGGGGGCTTCCCAATTCTTTATGGCTTCAATCTTGGATGGGTCTATGTGAATGCCCTTCTCATTCACCACGTGACCAAGAAATTGAACTTCGCGAATCCAGCTTTGAGAATTTTGCTTAGAGTTTCTCTTTCTTCAGTAGTTCCAATATGGTTCTGAGGTGTTGCTCGTGCTCTTCTTTCGTCCGTGAGTAGATCAGGATATCATCGATAAATACAATCACGAATTTATTGAGATATGGTTTGCATACGCGGTTCATCAGATCCATAAATACCGTTGGCGCGTTCGTCAGTCCGAATGGCATCACAAGAAACTCATAATGCCCATAGGGTGTTCTGAATGCAGTCTTTGGTACGCTTTCCTCTTGTATCCTTAGCTGATGGTATCCAGATCGAAGATCGATCTTGGAATAGTAGGTTGATCCTTGCAACTGATCAAATAAGTCATCAATCCTCGGTAGTGGGTACCGATTCTTGATAGTGAGCTTGTTCAGTTCTCTATAATCGATACACATCCACAGATTTCCATCCTTTTTCTTCACGAACAATACTGGAGCTCCCCAGGGCGAGAAGCTTGGCCTTATAAATCCTTTATCCAACAACTCCTGAAGTTGTGTAGATAATTCTTGCATTTCGGATGGCGCAAGCCGATAGGGTGCCTTGGCTACAGGAGCGGCTCCTGGAACCAAGTCTATACGGAATTCGACTTGTCGTTGTGAAGGTAGTCCTGGCAGATCTTCGGGAAAGACATCCGGAATTCTCTCACCACAGGAATGTCTTCGATTTTCAGCTCCACAACCTTCTTATCTACAACGTGCGCTAGGAAAGCGACACATCCTTTCCTTAAGCACTTTTGTGCCTTCATACAACTGATAATTCGTAGAGGCGCGTCTCGTTTTTCTCCATGTACGATGAGAGTTTCATCATTCGCCAAAGGGATGCGAATAATTTTCTCATGACAAATAACTTCAGCTTTGTTCTTGGACAACCAATCCATTCCGACTACTACATCGAAGCTACCCAATTGAATAGGTAAGAGGTCGATGCTAAATCTTCGCTCACCAAGTTCTAGTGTGCAGCCCCTAACGACTTCACCTGATTCAATAAGTTTACCATTTGCTAGCTCTATGGAGTAAGGAATATCCAATCTACTAGACTCTATCCCAAGCATACGTTTAAATTCCACAGACATGAAACTATAATCGGCACCAGTATCAAATAGTATGGATGCAAAGTGATTGTTAATGAGAAACGTACCGGTGACCTCGTTAGGGTCCTCGTGTGCGTTCCTTGCTCCAATCATAAATGCTCGTGCCTGAGCATTGTTTCCTTTTGGGCAGTCCTTCATGAAATGTTCATTGCTTCCACAACTGAAGCATCCTTGGTTTCGCCCAGCTTCATTCCCAGTTCGGTTACCATTGCCATTTCCGTTTCCCCCATTGTTTCCAGCACTGTTGCGGTTTCCATTCCCGTTCATGTTTCCCTTACCCCAACAGTCCTCCGTGCGGTGACCCAGTTTTCCACACTTGTCGCATTTTGGGATGCGACAGACTCCTTCGTGATGACGCTTGCACCGATTGCATTTGGGCAAAGTGCCCAGGTATCCCTTAGCTGGAGCGTCATTCATGGCTGCAAGAGATTTCGCCTCCTGAGGCGGGTTGGTGTCACGCTTCTTGTTGGAACCCTTATTGTTACGAGTAGCTTGATTCAGGTTTGCATGTTTCCTTTTCTTGTCGCCGGACGACTCAGCATGCGTCTCGGTCTTTTCTGTTGGGTTCAGTGATAGCTTCTTCATACGAACAGCATCTTCAGTAAGGCTGATAGCCAGAGTTACAACCTCGATGATTGTTGCGGGTTTGGCCGAAGTTACCAAACTACGAAACTCTGGGGCCAATCCCCAGATGTAGCATTCAACGCGCTTAAATTCAGGTGTTACCATGTAGGGGATCACCCTAGACAAATCGTGGAACCTTCGAGTATACCCAGTGATGTCAGCACCTACCATAGTCAAGTGCCAGAACTCCGTCTCCAACCTTTGGAGTTCGGCACGAGAGCAGTACTTCTCTCTCATTTTCTCTTTCAGTTCATCCCAAGTCATGCCATACGCGACATCATCACCCAAAGTTTGAACTTGCAAGTTCCACCAAGTCAGAGCCTCATCGATAAACAACCCAGTAGCAAAAGTGACTTGTTGATCCGCGACACACTTGCTCATGCAGATAGTGGCTTCAGTCTTTTCCGTCCAGCGTACAAACGCCACTGCTCCTCTAGTGCCATCGTAGTTCAGGGGTTTGCAGTCGAGGAACTGCTTGAAGGTGCAGCCTGTAATTGATCCAGCCAATTCACTTGTCAGCAATCGAATAAATAATGAAGCAAGGACCGTTCATAAATTTCTCCATGCTTAGCAAATTGTCTTAAGGTTACCTTGAGCTGCGTTACCTCCAGACGAATCTCCATGTCCGTTACGTCTAGCATTGCTTGGTCCTCCACTGTCTTCGGTGCGGTTCGCCTCATACTGGGCGATAGCTGTGGAGATCCTTTCTTCCAGTAGAGCGTTCAGCTCTTCAGCAGACTTTGGGAGTGGGGGAGGAGGAGGTTAATCACGAGCGTTCACAGCTCTTCTGGGTGCCATATTCTGACAGAACATAACACAATAGGGTTAGACATTTGTTTGATATTGTCTTATGAGACAGTAGTAGTATATATATACAAGCATATACCACATAAGTGACATCAAACAATTCTTACTCTAGCAGAGTATTTAGTAGGCTGGGTGAGGGGTGTTCATGTTTGACCTTTTCTTGCACTGAGGAAAGCTATACGTGACAAGACTTGCTGTGATTTCTGTGCACTGAATTACATAATTATGTATGCATCCATAATTACGTAACTCCTTGCACAGTCCGCACAGTTCATTCCATCCTCGTATCACTTCCTTCAGATAGGCCATTGTTTTCAGGTAAAGTCACGTATACTTGTGACATTCTACTTTTAGTATATGCATATATCAATTATCACACATAATTGCAAGTAATTCTTAATCACAGACAAGTGCTACCCCAGTGCACCCTAAGTCTCGTAGTGTCTTTTCTAGACTCTTGTGAACAGTTTCAGGTAGTGGATGTCGCGGAACGTTTTATGCAATGAAAACTTTTTGAAAAATTATTTTCGTGATAGGATCCTAGAGATTGTAGACTAGACTCGAGAAGGAATCCTGGTTCACTACAATCGCAGCTCTGATACCAATCTGTCACACCCCTTTCTAAGGCGGAAGCACGAGGTGTGATCATGAAAGGTTTTCATTGCATACGATTGGTAAACATACAACATGCTCATAAAATAATTTCAAATGCCAAACATTACATAACGGAAAACATAGTTTGAGTGTTTACATCACGAGACAACATATTGTATTAAAGGTTTACAACTTTATTCAATGATAAACATAACGACATCCAAGAGCATGAGTAAGACATCGCGCACATCCACTTTTCGTTACCTGAAATACATGTGAGTTTGGAAAAACGTCAACATAATGTTGGTGTGAATTCATGCAGTTCTTGTATTGTACGTTTGTGTACTTTGTATGAAAAACATGGTATGTATCTTGTGTAAATCAAGTGTTCATGTATAAATCAAGTGTTCTTGTATAAATCAGGTATTCTTGTATAACTCAAGTATTCCTGTATGTATCAAGTTGTTAATGGGTTGCAAGGCCATTAACATGTGACATGACATAGGAAGCAACTAATCCATAGGCATTTTTTTAGTTGTCGATTCACGACGGAGACACAAAAACACTACTCGGTACTAGTTATCACCAAGAGTGGGGCTGCTCTAGTACCCATTAGATCTAACCTTTTGTTCTGCGGTTTAAGTATGTACACGATTAATGGTTCTTATGGTACCCTATTCGTGACACGATTTCTCCTATCATTCCTTAAAACGCATCATACTTGGTACTAGTTATCACCAAGAGTGCTTCTTGTTTTTGTATCCATCATACCATTTATTAATATTGTAACGTTTGTAACATGTATTTCACCCCCGAAGTTATAAAACCAAAAACAGTTAAAGAAAAGGGGGAGCATGAACTCACAACTTTGCGTTCCTTGCGTCGTAAACTTCACCGGATTTGCTTATAGTGCGTCGTGACCTAAACGTATTTTATTATCGTTAGTCCCTAGACTTGTATCGTACAAGCACAAGTCACTATCTTTTGTATATATATTGTTGTGTTAAAAGTATTTTATATTTTTAACTATGCATCTTACTTATATTATTTTCTCAAAAATTAATATAAGTATCTTGTATTTTGCAGTTTGCACCCGAATTATGTATCTTTGTTCAAAACTTCATTTTATGTCCATAACTTGTCCAAGTTATTTATTCTATCAACTAATATATTTTCACAAATATATTTTCTTGTATTTGTCTAAGTATGTTGTATGTGTATTTTTGTGTTTTTACTTCTCAAGAGTATTTAGTATATTTTCAAGTCCTAATACACTAGCACGTATAATACATACTACATACACTTAGCACAAAGTTTGGTGATAAAATAATATATATATTTTTCTCAAAAATATACATACTTAATGTCAATGTTTAACCTTGACGAAATCATCGTTTCTTAACTCAAAAATTAGGGAAACCTTGGTATACATTTTTAGGGAATAAGTTTCTCAAAACTTATATATCTTTTTCTTATATCTCTTAATTAACATAAAGTCTATTTATTTTTTTATTTTCATATTTTTATTAAATTTCTTATTTCACATAAAATCTACTTGTTACACCAGTATTTTTTTAAATAGATTTTTTAAATAAAATCTACTAGCTATATAGTTTTACGTAAATTAAATTTCTTACTAATTTTAAATAATGTAAACCTTACTTGTTTTCAATTTTGGATATATATGATTGATAATAATAATAATAAATATCTTTCATGTAAAAAAAATTAAGCCATTTTTAACTTGTTTTTTTGTTCATTTACATTTTACTATTTTAGAAAGATATTTAATTTACATAAAATCTACTAGTTGCACCAGTAAAAAAAAGGCTTAATTTTTTTTGTTTTATATAAAATACCTAGCTATATAGTTTTATCTAAAATATCTAGCTATATAATTTTATGTAAATTAAATATCTTTCTAAAATAGTAAAATGTAAATGAAAAAAAACGAGTTACAAAAAGGCTTAATTTTTTTTACATGAAAGATATTTATTATTATCAATCATTTCAATCCAAAATTGAAAACGAGTAAGGTTTACATTATTTAAAACGAGTAAGAAATTTAATTTACATAAAACTATATAGCTAGTAGATTTTATTTAAAAAAAATATTGGTGTAACAAATAGATTTTATGTTAAATAAGAAATTTAATAAAAATATGAAAATATGAAAATAAAAAAAATAAATAGAGTATGTTAATTAAGAGATATAATAAAAAGATGAAAATAAAAAAAAAATTAGATTTTATAAAATTGATTTAAACTTAAATAAAATTAGGTATTAGTACCCAAATGTGTTACATTGATAAACTTAAAAAAAATGCAAGGGTATTTTAGTCATTAATTAACTAATTTTGGTGTTAGTACCCAAAGGTGTTACAAAATTGAAACCACAGAACCTAAACCTGTTAAAAAATAAAGTTAGTACCCAAAGGCGAGATTAAGTATAAACCACAGGACCCATTTGTGTAATTAACTCATATATTTTTCTCAAAAATATACATACTTAATGTCAATGTTTAACCTTGACGAAATCATCGTTTCTTAACTCAAAAATTAGGGAAACCTTGGTATACATTTTTAGGGAATAAGTTTCTCAAAACTTATATATTTTTCTAAGTGTCAAACTTTATAAAAATTTTGACAGAGTTTCCCCTAAAAATGGAGGTTTCCCATGCTTTTAAAACATGTGTTTATTTCCTTTTAAATCATCAACAACATCAACAACAATCATCAACAATATACACTAATTTTTCTATTTCATGAACTTGAAAATTTATAAAAATGTGTAGTAACTTACTAGGGTATTTAGTAAGTCTTGTTACTCTTTAAAGTGTGTTTGTTTCTTTAAAAGCTTCATTTTTAAAGAATTTAGTTCTTTACAACTTGTGACCATATTTTCTAAAAATACTACTTCTTGTATTTTTCTTGTTACACATGTGTATCTTTACTTTATTAACCACCAAAAATAAGGTTTATTTGTTTAAGAACCAAGATTAAGTAAAACGTGTATTTTTAACTTGGTTCTTTTGAAAAACCACTCATGGATATTTAGATCTACAAGATTATAACTCATTTTGATCTTTATTTTACAAGAAAACATTTATTTTCATTCAAGTTCATGACTTTAGTGAGGATGATCCATAACCTTTAACATGTTCATCCTCTCATCTTGCTAGATTATGTTTCTAATCATGATCTAGCAAGATTACATGATGATCAACATCATTTCTACCAACACACAATAACCAACAATCATAAGCAAAACAACACAATAACAACTTAGTTTCTTCATAACCCATGCTTATGTTCAAGTTTACTTCTTATGTATCTTAGTGTTTTTCATGATTAACCTTATGAATCTTCTTTTAACCACTTAAAATAGAAGTAAAATGGAAAGATCAAGACTCTTGCCACTAGCACAAGGCTAGGGATGATCAAGAGGACAAATGAAGTGGATAAAAGCAAATAAGAGAGGTTCTTGAACTTCCGAAAGCACCTAGCTTCTTTGTATGACCTTTCACACCTTTGTATGAGCTTGAAATATATGAGAATGGATGGATGATGGTGGTTGTAGGTGGTGGTGAGGTCGGCCGAGAGCACAAGAGGGAGAAGGGAAGTTGTGTGTTTTTCTAGTGTGTGTAAGAATGAGTTTTAACCCTACATGTTTACTTATAAACCAAATTTGGGTGTTAACTCTTGGGTAAGATGTTCCATGGACTAGTGACAAGATTTAATAAAATATGAAATTAAAATCCCATGTGGGATTATGTCTCCCAACCGTCCAACATAAGGGGGGGGGGGGTAAGTGTAATATTTCCAACTATTAGTTACATATTTTAGTTGAAATGTAATGGTATTAGTTAGGAAATTTGTGTATTTAGTGTTTTGGAGGTGTAATATGATGTTCGGTGATCCTAACTAGCTTGGAAATATTAAAATGGTGCTTCTAATATTATTTTGATGTTCCGGGTAATGCCCGGTTGTTTGGTTAAATACCGGTTCGTTAAAGTGCTAAATTGCACCGTTTAGTGTCTTTTAAGTATCCTTTTGTAACCCTTTCAATTCCCAACACTTGGGGAAGTATTCTGGATAATAAAACGTAATTTCTGCATGACATTCATGTGTTAAAAGCTGATTTATTGCTGATTTGTATAAAATTCTGCACTTAAAGTGCGTTTCGGGTGCTTTTTAGTGCGTATTTTAGTCTCCGGAGAGTCTATATGTTAACCCTTGTATGTACACTTGGGTTTTAATGTATTCTTGTCGTTGGACCTACACCTAGGCCCTAATTCAATTGTCTGACTGCTTTCTGCAGTTCTGTTGACACATTGTGTCTTACTGGTGAGTTTACTAGTATTTCTGGCGCAACGCTTGTTCATTAATGCATAAAGTAATTCTTGTAGTATACAACGTGCATGAATTCACTTGTATTATATGTAATTAGATAATGTTGACATTTAAGCACATAATTGTAGTCATTAAATAATAATTAAAGTGTACGGAAATTACCGGTTTGGTGCTAGTTGTCACATCCCTAACTCTTAACGATCATGTTTTCTCTATTGATCTCGTACCCATGCATTTGGGTAGTTTTGATGTCATTTTCGGTATGGATTGGTTGCGTAAGAACCATGCCGAGACTGTTTGTCACGAGAAGCTCGTTCGTCTTCCTCTTCCGTCTGGTGATACTTTGAATGTCTATGGGGACCGACCTTCAAAAGGACTGAGACTGATGTCATGCACACAAGCGAGCAGATGCTTACGTAAACAGAACTTTGCCTTCTTGGCCCACGTGGTAGGACAAAAGGGCAAGGGGAAGAACATAAGCGACGTTCCAGTGGTGTGTGATTTTACTGATGTCTTTCCTGAAGATCTTCTTGGTCTTCCTCCTCCTAGATCTGTTGACTTTCGTATTGATCTCGTACCTGGAGCGACTCCTGTCGCCAAGGCTCCTTACCGTCTTGCACCTTCCGAGATGCAAGAGTTATCCAGCCAACTACAGGAATTACTCGATAAGGGTTTCATTCGTCCAAGTACCTCTCCATGGGGTGCTCCCGTTTTATTTCTCAAGAAGAAGGATGGTTCCTTTCGTATGTGTATCGACTACTGTGAACATAATAAGCTTACTATGAAGAATCGTTATCCCCTACCTCGCATTGATGATCTATTTGACCAACTACAAGGTGCGTCCAGCTTCTCTAAGATCGATCTTCGATCAGGATATCATCAGTTGCGTGTTCTAGAAGATGATATTCCTAAAACGGTGTTTCGTACTCGATATGGGCACCCCGAGTTCGTAGTCATGCCTTTTGGCTTGACCAACGCACCTGCGGTGTTCATGGACCTTATGAATCGTGTGTGTAAACCTTATTTGGATCGTTTTGTGATAGTTTTTATTGATGATATTCTTATATATTCTAAGTCTAAAGCTGATCATGCTCACCATCTACGTCTTATGCTTGAACTTCTACGTGGTGAACATCTATATGCTAAATTTTCTAAGTGTGAGTTTTAGATCGATGAAGTGCAGTTTCTTGGTCACGTTGTTAGTAGTCGAGGTATTCGTGTTGACCCTTATAAAATCGAAGCAGTGAAGAATTGGTGTACGCCTAAATCCGTGTCTGAGATTCGTTCTTTTCTAGGATTGGCAGGTTATTACCGTCGATTCATCGCAGATTTTTCAAAAATCGTTGTTCCTCTTACTACTCTAACCCAAAAGGAGAAACCTTTTGTTTGGGGTCCTGAACAAGAGGAATCCTTCCAGACTCTTAAGGACATGCTATGCAACGCTCCTGTTTTGACTCTGCCTGATGGCAATGACGATTTTGTGGTATATTGTGATGCCTCGAACCGTGGATTGGGCTTTGTGCTCATGCAGCGGGACAAGGTTACTGCCTATGCCTCTCGTCAGCTCAAGGTACATGAGAAAAACTATATTACTCACGATCTGGAGCTTGGTGCGGTTATTTTTGCGTTAAAGATTTGGCGACACTACCTGCATGGTACGAAGTGCATGGTTTTCACTGACCACAGGAGTCTTCAACATATCTTTGAACAAAAGGAGCTGAACATGCGACAGAGACGTTGGGTGGAATTACTAAACGACTACAACTGCGAAATTTGCTATCATCCTGGCAAGGCGAATGTAGTGGCCGACGCTCTTAGTCGTAAAACTCATTTTAAGGCTATTCGTATCTCTAGTGACTTGCATGCTTGTATTCATGAAGCTCAGTATTCGTCAGCTAACGAAGGGAGTCTATCTGTTGAAGTTCTTGGCACTAAGGTTAACCAGCTCGAAACTAAATCTGATGGTCTTCAGTACTATCTTAATCGCATCTGGGCGCCAGATCGCGATAATCTCCGTGAGCTCATTATGAATGAGGCTCACAAATCTTGCTACTCTATTCATCCAGGTGTCGATAAGATGTACCAGGATCTGCGTACGACTTACTGGTGGCCTGACATAAAGAAGGACATTGCTTTATATGTTGGTAAGTGCCTTACTTGTTCGAAGGTTAAGGCCAAACATCAGCGTCCTTTTGGACTTTTGGAGCAACCTAAGATCCCAGTTTGGAAATGGGATAGCATTGTTATGGACTTTATTACCAAACTACCCTGTACGCCTTTTGGTCACGATAGTATCTGCGTGATAGTTGATCGTTTGACCAAATCGGCCCAGTTTCTTCCTATTCGTGAGGATTATAAAGTGGAGAAGCTTGCTCGAATCTATACTGATGAGATTATATACCGCGATGGCATACCTCTTGACATAATCTCTGACCGTGGTGGTCGTTTTACTTCGCGTCTTTGGCAAGCGTTTCAGTCCGCTATGGGTTCGCACTTGAATCTTAGCACGACCTTTCATCCTCAGACGGATGGACAGACTGAGCGTACTCTTCAAACCCTAGAGGATATGCTCCGTTCTTGTGTCATTGACTTTGGTGGTAACTGGGATGTACATCTACCATTGATTGAGTTCCCGTACAACAACAGCTATCATTCCAGTATTCAGATGGCTCCTTTCGAAGCTTTGTATGGCCGCAAGTGTCGATCTCCTCTCAGCTGGCATGAGATTGGTGACAAGCAGTTTACTGGCCCTGAAATCATTCAAGAGACAACGGATAAGATTCTTCATATCCATGATAACTTGATCAAGGCTAGGAGGAGACAAAAGAGCTATGCTGATGATAGGCGTAAGCCTCTGGAATTTGATGTTAGTGACCGAGTCCTTCTCAAGGTATCTCCCTAGAAGGGAGTAGTTCGTTTTGGAAAGAAGGGAAAGCTCTCCCCTCGCTATGTGGGTCCTTTCAAGATACTCGAAAGGATTGGCAAGGTGGCGTACAGACTCGACTTGCCACAAGAACTAAACAACATGCATCCAGTGTTCCACGTATCTAACCTACGGAAATGCCTAGCCGACGAGGAACTACATGTTCCCCTCGAAGACTTGCAAATAAACGAAGTTGTACACTTCATGGAGAAACCGGTTGAAATCATGGACCAAAATGTCAAGCGATTGAGGCACAGCAAAATCCCCATTGTTAAGGTTCGATGGGAAGGAAAGCGCGGCGCCGAATTCACTTGGGAATTGAAAAGTGAGATGAAGGCCAAGTATCCGCAGCTCTTCGAGCAGTCTTCTTCTAAGATTTCAGGGACGAAATCTCCTAAAGGAGGGGAGACTGTAACGCCCAGCGTCCCTAAACTTTAGGCTTTTGTCAGATTTAGTCCCTAAACTTTATCTACTTGGCAAGTCTAGTACCTATACTTTAATGTGTGATACTTTGATAACTGGAATGTCTAAATCTCTATGCTTGGAATGCCTAACCCTATGTTTGGAATGTCTAAATCTATGTTAAAATGCCTAAATCTATGTTGGAATACCTAAATCTATATCTGGAATGTCTATATCTATTTGGTGCTTGACTCTTGAGACTCGTGAAACTTGATTCTTGGATGAACGAGAGACTAGAGCCTTGGCACTGGCGGAATCTATTAATCTTGGGAACTTTTAGTGTTTATGATATAATCTAGTTACTCTATTACTCAATAATACGCAACGCTCAATCTAATTCGCAAAACGAATGAAAGACGGGAACGCGGAAAGGATGGGATTGACCAAGTGGCAATCCGATCGGACGGCCATCCGATCGGATGACCACTCGATCGACCAGCCACCCGATCCGCGCACACCGCCTTTGTCTCCCTCACACACTATAAATAGGCCTGTCACATCACCAT
The DNA here is from genome assembly GCF_002127325.2 of Helianthus annuus. NCBI lineage: Eukaryota > Viridiplantae > Streptophyta > Magnoliopsida > Asterales > Asteraceae > Helianthus > Helianthus annuus. Next base: position 64,118,888 of record NC_035435.2, read on the forward strand.
ATTCCTGATGTGACAGTCCCACCGGACCAGACGCACGTCTCTCTTATTTCTTCGATTTCTTGGCGATTTCGGTACGTTCGAAGCTAGATCCTTGTACTTTCTTAATCTACAATCCATTCTCTACTTGATTCATCTTTGAAATCACACTTTCCACCGTGAAATCCCCGAGATTTGAGCCCTCGAAGGTGATGTCATCATGGCGGTTTGTACAAACTGTTGAGTGATGTCATTTCTGCCAAGATCTAGCTCAGGTCTAAGGAATTTCATATGTTTTTAGACTAAATCTAAGCTAAATCTAGACTTTTCATATAAAACTTGAGTTATCTTCATCTTTTCTTCAAACGTTTGCCTTATACGGGGGAATCCGGCTCGGAACGGGCTGTAGACTTGATGATTAATCTAGAGCCAGCTTAGAGATGGATTTCTACCGGAAAATGATGGCTGGAGTACGGATTCTGCCATTAACACAATCGCGGACAGTTAACAGATCGGATTGGGGTGGTTCCCATCTGATCAGAACGACTGTGTGCCGATGGGTCTACCGTTGTCTCAATACATGCCCTGCTGACATCATTAATCCAGAAATTTAGAAATTTTACAAAAAAGTGAACGGACCAAGGACCGCCCGATCGAACGGCAACCCGATCGGATAGCCACCCGATCGGACAACCACTCGATCAGGAGACACTTGTCCTTTAGCCTTGAAGCCTTTCAACAATTAGAAACTTTTTTCTGAAATTTAGAAACTTTGGAAATCTTGATCGAGTGGCAACCCGATCAGATAGCCATCCGATCGGGCAGCCATCCGATCGAGGTAACCAAAGCACTTAAGCAACAACTGTGAAATTGGCACTTGGATCGAGTGGTAATCCGATCGGACAGCCGCCCGTCCCCTCACACATAAATCACCCGATCGAATGGTGATCAGATCGAATAGCCATCCGATCGGACAGCCATCCGATCCAGTGACTGCTACAACACTTTGCGCAATCTCGTTATTCTGCTCGACTCTTATCTGTTGTAATCTAATCAGGCTAACCCTAAAAAGAGCTCCCTTTGATCCAGTAATAGTTTATACTGATAAACAATCATTGTGAGTATACTCGATCCCTTTTTGCTTTTAACTTTGGGATGTAACATGTATTCTATAAACCACGAAACATGTGATTTTGCAAGCTAAACTCTATCCTACGTGTATGTGAAACTTGTGCATTCTAGTATTCTATTTTGTGCTATGTGACATTTAATCCAGGGTGTGTAGTTCCGCCTTAACAATAGTAGCGCTATAGGAGATGCACATCTCCTATTATTCTCGGGGGGTATTGTTAGGAGGATTCTAGTTTACCTTAAGTCTTGGGTAAACACTAAAGCATCGGGATACTTGGGCTATCACTGCGTGGACTGCGACACTAGCACGGCTGATAACTATTTTATTCTACTTACATTGTGGATATGAGTTGTTTTAATCTATTATTCTATTACCAAACTTGTAGACTCGCCAATACTTTTGTATTGATATTTTAATACATGTTGCAGGCTGATAGGTTGCTATGGGAACTCATGGAAATCAAGCTAGGACGATGCCTAGAAACGTCACGTAGCTAATAAAACTTTGAACAATATTTGGTTTGATGTAATTTGGTACTTGTGGTATTGGATATTCGTTTTAGACTATTAAGCATGAAATCAATTTAAATTCTATTGAAATATCTAGTGTTATGGAACTTCATGAGCAATCTGAACGCTTAGTGCTCGCACCCCGATGTTTCCGCCATCGGTTGGGGTGTGACAGATTGGTATCAGAGCCATAACTATAGGGAATTAGGATAAGTAGGAATACTTGCCCTAGTCTATAGTTCTAGGAATTTTAACTCTTATTTGTTGTTTAAGAACCAGATGATTGTTAACTTACCCTTTGGTGGTTTGTTAATACGAGTTGAACGATGGACGAGTTACAAAGGTTTGAATGTATTCCGTGAGACGACCAAAAGTCATTTTCACAATTAAAACGAGAACGATTTGAACGATTGAATGATTTTAAACGATTGAAACGAATGAACGATTTGAACGATTTAAACAATTTAAACGAATTGAACGAACGATTAGTTTTTGGTTTGTGTTTAGAAAACGGGACGGGTGTAATGCGATAAAAGTATGGTAGATACGCCGTTGGTACTTTTTATATATAAGTGTTTTTATCATATTACATTCCGTAGCGTTATTTAGTTCACTTGGACGAACGATTTTCAAACGATACACGCAACGATGTTTACTAAACGATATAAACCATAAGAGTTTTATTACGAGAACGATTTACAATCTGGTTTACTTAAACAAATGTTTTGGGTTAAGATTCATGGCATCGAGGTTTTATAAACTACAATCAACATGTTTGATTTTATTAATCATATTACAATACAAACATTTTACAAAATAAGGTTTTCTAATATCGATTAATGAAGTTGTACGAATCTTACTATATTTATCTTAAATACTCTAACTCTAATTAATACATCATTCATGATTGAATATACAATTTCAACATGTAAACGAGCCATGAATCCGACACTCTCACAAAACCTATGTGGTCGCCGGCATTTTTATGCTGACTTTATTTTCACGTATGTTTCAGGTGGTGTTGAATGATGTTGATTGCGACTAGGATGCATGCTCACTTAGGACTGGACGAGGCCTTAGTGACTTAATAATGATGATAGTCGATATGTGAACTTGTTTGTTTTTAACTTTAAGACAATGTCAATGGTTAATATTTAAATAAAACGAAACTTTTTGATCCATGGTTGTGAAACAATAATTTTGTCGCTCCACTCCCCGACGTTTCCGCCGCAGTTTTGGTGTTTTACGCGGTTGGGGTGTGACATCCTAGGCCTGTTTTGGGTCCAGATTCCACCAAGTTGAGTAGAAAAGTTAAGAAAGTTGAAAAAGAAAGAGTTTTGTTTGAGAAAATGCTTAGATTTGTCAAGATTCATGTTAAAACGTGTAAAAATCCTTAAGACCTGGTCCATTCTCGGTAAGATGACATCATTCCACCGGTGACATAAGAACATAGTGATGATCATTGTTGTAAAACAAGGTTTCCAAGGCCGAGTACTCCCCGAGTAGTCGCTACAAGGTAGGCTGCCGAGGCGACTTTCTTCGACTCCGCCTAATTACTCGGAGTCGGTCAAACGCGGTCAACCTTGGCCAAAATTGGATCTAGTAGGTCAACTCGGGCCTAGTTTGACTTAAATAATAATAAAAGATAATTTCTATGCCTATCATATTAAGGAATGAATATCATTTTCATATATTTTGTTATAAATATTAGTAAATTTATGTTATTTGACATATATTTAATCTCCAAAAGTAATTTCTTTATAATTTAACATGTCCGAGTACTCCCCGAGTACTCTCCGCCTAGATCGAGTACTCTCAACTCCCCGGTCGACTGACTAGGGAGCGCCTAGCGACTTTTGCAACCATGGTGATGATGTCACCTTCAAAGGTCTAAATCAGACGATTTTATGGAAGAAAACAACGATTTTGGTGGAGAAAATGGTGAGGATTTGTGTAATGATGATAGAAGTACAAGATTCATGGAGAAAACTTACAAGAATCGCTTGAAATCGAAAGACTAGTGCCTTAGAACGAGTTGGAAGCTCCTGGGTCGGACGAGGCTGTCACATCAGTGAATAGTGATGTGACAGCGGGTATTTATAGTGGGAGAGGAAGAGTAAGGCGGTGGAGCATGGATCGGATGACTGCTGATCGAACGACTATCTGATCAAATGGTCATCCGATCGGATGGTCATCCGATCAGATGTCCATTCGGACAACCAATACTCATTTGCTAGATCTCTGATTTCGGTTCATTTTGCGAGCTAGATTAAGTGTTGCGTTGCATATTATATCATCACATGATAAGATTGTATAACTAACACAAAAGTTTCCGTGTTTCAAGTCTACATATAAGCTAGCTAGTAAGGGTCAAGTTTCAAGTTTCTTGTTTAACAAAGTATCAAAGTTACTTGTTCAATTCAAGTTTCTCGTTCCAAAAGTACCAAGAATTTCATTCAATAAGTATCAAGAGTCAAGTATCAAGTAATAAGTATCAAGTTTCAAGTATCGAGTATCAAGTTTCAAGTTCCCCGTTCACATTGTTTCACATATCACAAGAGTCAAGTTTCAAGTATCAAGATTCATAACGTTTGATAAATATCAAGCATCAAGAGTCAAGTTTCAAAGTATCACAAAGTTTCACAAATGTTTCACATAGTTTATCATAGTTAAGACTCAAAGAGTATCACTAGGAACCGCAAGGACTAAACTTAACAAAAAGATAAAAGTCTAGGGACGCAGGGCGTTACAATCACAGCCCAATATATTAAAGTGTGCGGCCCACTGGTCAGTGTGCGGTCAGGCATAATAGGTTTTGTACATCGTGCAACTATGGTTTGTACATGGGAATGTGCGGTTCTAAGGAGTGTGTGACATAGCATGTCCTGCCTTTACTTTGTGCAGTTCATAGTTGTACATTTGGATAGTGTGTGACTATGCCTTTTGTACTTTGTATGTTGTGCATCAAGGATTGTACAGCCAAGGAGTGCAGTCACTAAGAGTGTGCGGTGTCCGTATCATGAGTGTTTAATATGCAGATTGTGTTGTACATTTCTAAGTGTGCGGGTTCACAAACAAAAAAAATTACTCATTTCAGGTTTACCAAATCATTCAGACAAAACACACATTCTTATCAGGTATCATGCCTCCTAGTACAAAAGTCATTTGGACAACTTGTGAAACACTGATTTATCAAACCATTCACTAACATGGATCTAGGTGAAAATCCTATTGCAAGCAATTTATGATTAACACATTTATGAACAACAATCCACTAGAATCTAACATTTAGGAACCCATCGATATTCATCAAGCATTTTGTAAATACCTCATCATTCATGAGTCATCATCAAAACATATATCTTTAAGTAATGAAATCAAAATAGTGAAGGTCATGATTCAAAACAGTGAACAGTTCGAAATCATTATCTAACCATAATCATCTGAACGATTTGTAGACAACATAAAATACCAGATCTTTATTTTCTTGCAACATACAAGAACCCTAGTTCATCTATAAAAACCTGCGAAAATTATTATGTAAAAAAAGAATTTGTATGTTTTTTTGGCTTTTTTAATTAGTTTTCGAGTTTTCACAATAACTAGTGGTTTTATATATATATATATATATATGTGACACCTGTGTCACCACGAACACCAAACAAATGCCAAACCTATGAAACATTGTGTTTCATACCTGGGATTTGTATAAATATGTGTATCCTTTGCACATATCAATTCTTGTTCAATTCCGAGCTTTAAATCGCTTTCTAGAAAGTAATACGCGCACTGGTGCGTAAACGTAATCAGTTTAGCGCGACAAACACTCCGGAATAGTTAAATAGGCTTAACATACCTTAAATGACCTTTACATAACTTAGAAATAAGTTTTGGAAGGTTTGGTATGGCGAAAACAAGTTTATTCGATCGTAGGGACTATTTGCGTCAAACTGCGAAACTATACCGATTCATAAGGTAACAAATAGTCCGGAACTTGATCATAAGCTAAACATACCATGTATAACCTAAACATAGCTTAGAAATAAGCTTTGATAGGTTCGGTGTGCGAAAACATGCTTATATGATCTTACAGGGGCTAAAAGTGTCAAAAACGACATAAGTTTGCATTTTCGCGCATATCTTACATTCTGACCACATCTGGACATCCAAAATTTTTGTACACACTAAAATATTTTTATTTTAGTGATCGGCATGCAAAAATTCCGTTCGTCGCTTAATTTGGATCGATTTTGCGTTCGTTACGACTTCCGTCGTAATTAACCGAACAACGCGATTGTACGATCAAACGAACCGACATCCGAGATATTTTTGAGCATGTTTTGAGTCCCCTATACTTTAACTTCATTTTAGAGCCTTGAAATGAGGTTAACGGGGTTTAAACGCATCGAAAAAGGCTTTAAACACGTGCAGGGACCAAAACTGTAATTATTTGAAACTTGCTGAATCAGACACATGGTAGCGTAGCGCGACCATCCTCTGCCTATGCCGTCGCGCTACGCGACGATCACATCTGGGCAGAAAGTCTGTTTTCAGCAACAGTTTGCAAATTTAGGGGCTGTTTTGGTAAATTCTTGGTGTGTTAAGCAAGTTTAAGTGGTCACCAAGGCTTTGTACCTGCTTGTGACAATTGGAGGGTCAAGATTTCTTGCTTAATGGCTAAACAAACCACTTGGAATGATCCTAGAGCCTCACCACAACTATAAATAGCCCACTCCTCTCATTGTTTCATTGCTCATTCTCATTTTCTCTTCTTCACATCTGACTTGGGAGCTCTCTCAAGCATTTGGGACTTTGTCTTCTTTGTTGAAAAGATAGCAAGGACCCTTAGTGAGCATTCTTTCATTCTTTTTATTGCTTTTTCCTTATGTAGTGCAGAAAGTCAAACGTTTGGCCAACAGTTTGACTTTCGGTTTTGACCATCAATTGGTCAAGTCAAAGTTCAATTGAACTTTGAAACGTGATTGTAATCACGATAGTTATAATCCTTCGTGATTATAGCCGCTGATTACCACGTTAACTAGTTGTAGTGTCGAGTCAAAGTTTCGGTCAAAATGCGTTTTAGCACGCATTTTGCAACGAAACTACTTTAGGGTATCAAAACGCTTTGTTTTGATACCAAATCAGTAGGTTAGACATGTTTTGACATGTTTAACTCGACACTATTAGTTTAGTGCTTGTTTAGGGTCGCAAGGTAGGCGGTCTAAACAACCGCTAAGCCTTTCGAACCCGACCCGTTTGGTCGATCTTTAGGATCCGACCAAGCTTAGTTAGTGATCATAGTTATATAGGGAATAACCACTGAGGTTATACCTTATGATCACCTAGGATTGGTTAGTCGTATGCTAGTTAGCTTGTATGCCCATAGGAAATGACCAAAATGCCCTTTTGAAGCTAAAATCCGTATTTTGACTATGTGAACATATTTTTGACATATAATCTGAATTAGTAACATGTTTAGGGATAATTGGGCATGTAAGACTTGACATAGCACATAGTTAACCATCCGAACCTAGTTTTACGCAAACAACGCATTATAGTGGCTTATACTACCGTAATGGGTCGAAACGGGTCAAAAGCACTTAGGTAGACTTCCAAATCAGAATGTTAGCTCTATTAAATCATGCCATATGAGTTGCAATACTCATTTGATTTATAGAACTTCATTCTATCCTACCTCCCGACTTAGGATCCGATTGTTTAACATAGTGATCCATTCTAGGTGCCACTTGATTCCTTGATTTCCCGAGCTTTGTTAGGACACTTAATCAAGGATACTCGCAATCTCAAGTGAGTACATAGTCCCCTCTTTTACGGTTTTCAATTGTTTTGGGGTGAAACATATATGCCTGTCTGTTATTTTCCTGATTTTAAACTATATGATTACACATGCTTAATACATATTCTTTTGACAAATTAAACAACAACCTATGGTTTAAACACTGATTTTCCAAAACTTAATAAACAAATTGTTGGATTGTACCATTTTTATACATTCACCCAGCCGATTGGTAGTATGATATAGCGCTATAGGACTAGACACCCCATTCCTGTTGTATGGAATGTCAGAAACCAAATTTAAACCAAATAGAAATTGCCTTCGTGGTATTTCTATAGTCTCCAAAGTGTAGTTTGATACACTAAGGCTTGGTTGAATACCAAATCACACTCTCTTTGTATATGTTGATATACTACAAAAGTACAGTTTGATGTGCTCTCAAATGTGATCTACCAAAGTATATTTTGATATACTATGTACAAAAATCCAACATATGTTTTAACATACTACTTTGTTATTTTAAACTAAAGTATATTTTGATATACTATCCAAAGCATAGTTTGATATGCTACTGTTTACCAAAGTATAGTTTGATATACTACCTACTTTGTTATTTCATAAACTAAAGTATAATTTGATATACTACCAAAGCATAACTGATATGCTATTTTTAAACCAAAGCATATTTGATATGCTATTTTCAAACCGAAGTATAATTTGATATACTACCAACACTTTTATCCTTAAACCAAAGTATATTTGAGATATACTACCAAAACTATTATTTTAATTACTAAAGTATATTTCTATATACTATCCATTTAACAATTTCAAAACTAAAGTATACTTTGTTATACTATTTATACAAGCTTTTCAAAACCAAAGTATATTTTTGTCTATACTATAAACTTTTTTCCAAAACGACACGTTTTCAGAAACAAAACTTTTACATTAGATTCATGGCTATTTTGAAAACATAAAACCTTTTCTCACATTATCCAAAGCCATGAATCTAATACACAAAATCTTATGTTACTCACAGGCATTTTTATGCTGACGTACCTATTTTCATATATGTTTCAGGTACTGCTATGTGATGATTGTTGATGCATGCTACACATAGGATGGACTCGTGCCTTAGTGACTATAAAACTGAGAAACAATTATTTATATTTATCTGAATTGTACAAAAACAATGAGTTCAATAATTCAATAAAACAAAACTATTTGATCCATGGTTGTGAAACAATGATTCTGTTACAACACTCCCCGACGTTTCCGCCACGATTTGTTGTTTTACTGTCACACCCCCAAAATCCACATGCGGAACACCACCGCTTGGAGGCGTGACTGACCAGGATCCAGCCACCAATTATACTGAGCGTTGAATTAATAGTAGAAATATTTAATATCCAGAGTAGTTAGCAACATTGCAGTTTAAGTTCGATGATTAGTTTAACAAAACAGCGGAAGCATAAACCAAAGTAGTTTTAAAGACCATATTACTCTTGCTATTCCAAAGATGGATGAGGAGGGGTATATAACTGAACGTGTAAAGGTTGAATATGAATGGAAACCCCTTCGGTGTGCGACATGTTGTTTGTTTGGGCATGATGAGAATACGTGCAGTAAGGTGGATAGGGGTAAATCCAAACAAGTAGTCGTTGATGATGAAGGTTTTGTTACGGATAGGAGGAGGGTAGCGAAGCATTCAATCCCGCAAAAGAAACAAAAACCTAAAGTGATTTATCGACCGAAGCTGAACAAGAATGGGGCAAGTACATCGGGCACAAAGGAGGGCAAAATAGAAAATGCTGGTCCAACTTCTTCAGGCACAAAAGGGTCGAGTACGTTCAATGTTAAAACTTCGAATGCTTTTGATGTCCTTGATTCAGCAGAAGGGGATGGGTATGAGCGTAATCCGGGTAACCTACATAACAAGGATAAAAAGGGTGGTAATACGGTGCATGGAATAGATGAGATTCTAGATGAGATACCGACGGAAATGGGTAAGTTTATGTCGAATGATCAACATGTTAATGTTTCTGAGGGGGCAAGCACTCCCGGTGTGACGGGTTTTAATGGGTAGTTTAATGACTTGGAATATTAGGGGCTTGAACCGGCCTCTGAAACAAAGTGAGGTTCGTACTATTGTTGCGGAAAATAAGTTAGAGTTATGTGCTATCCTTGAGTCGCATGTGAATGTTGGGAATCTGGCTAAAGTCTGTAAGTTTGTGTTTCGGAATTGGAACTGGACTTCGAATGGGGGTGTATGTAGCCGTGGTACAAGAATCATTTTGGGATGGAATGCGGATAATCTAGATGTTATGGTTCTTCATCAATCGGATCAAATTATGCATACTCAGGTTATGTTTAAGGCTACCAAGAGAGTTCTGTTTTGTTCTTTTGTTTATGCGGAGAACAAGTATTTAGATCGAAGATCGCTTTGGGCTGATTTAAGTAAACATAAGATGTTTTGTCGTGATAAACCATGGGTGGTGATGGGAGACTTTAATTCAGCTCTCAATGCTGAAGATTCGTTATGTGGGGTGTCTAAGCAATCGATTGGCATGCGGGAATTTCAGGATTGTATCCAACAAACTGAGTTGATGGATATAAATGCGCATGGGCTGCAATATACTTGGACTCAAAAGCCTAAGAGTGGAGTTGGCTTGTTGAAAAAGATAGATCGTATAATGGGTAATATTACGTTTTTGGACCAGTTTCCTTCTGCTTATGCGATATTTCATCCATTTCGAGTTTCGGATCACACGCCTTGCATTCTAAAAATTCTCGGATCTAGTGGTTTTCACCCAAAGCCTTTTAAGTTTCCAAATTTTATTGCCACTAAACCAGAATTTAAGGAGATTGTTAAACTTGAATGGACGAAGACGGTGGAGGGTATTGCTATGCTTTCGGTTGTAAAAAAGTTGAGGAACTTAAAACCGAGGTTGAGAAAGCTATTATTTAATCAGGGAAACTTGCATGAAAAAGTCAATAATCTGAGGAAGGAGCTAGATGAGATTCAAGGTCAGGTTGATAGTAACCCGTGGAATGGCCAGTTGCGTCAACGGGAAGCTAAATGCCTTAAAGAATTTCAAACAGCTGCTTATGACGAGGAATGTTTTTTGAAACAGAAGTCTAAGGTAGAATGGCTTTGTGCAGGGGATTCGAACACAAAATATTTTCATAACATTGTAAAATCTAGGAATGCTAGAGCAAGGATTTACAGTGTTACGGATCTTATGGGTGTTAGACATGAAGGAGAGAATGTGGCTGATGCTATGGTTCTTCATTACTCAAGTTTTTTAGGCATGGAACATCCGGTCGAGACAATGAATATGGGAAACTTATTTTCGAATGTGCTTAGTAATGAAGATGCGGAGATTATGATTCGACCGGTTACGTCTGATGAGGTGAAGAATGCTATGTTTAGTATTGGGGAGGACAAGGCCCCTGGTCCGGATGGGTATACGTCGAGTTTTTTCAAGAAAGCATGGGAGATTGTAGGGAACGAAGTTACTAATGCGGTTCTTCAGTTTTTTGAAAACGGTAAACTTCTTAAACAGATTAATCATACTATTCTTGCTTTGCTCCCGAAAAAAGACATTCCGGATTCGGTGTTGGACTATCGACCGATATCATGTTGCAATGTTTTATACAAATGTATAAGCAAAATCATCACTGATCGTTTGAAAGGGAGTTTGGGATCTCTTGTTAGTGTTAACCAATCAGCCTTTGTGCCGGGTCGGAAGATTTCGGATAATATACTCCTCACTCAGGAATTGATGCACAATTATCATTTGAATAGGGGACCGTCCAGGTGTGCTTTTAAGATAGTTATTTAGAAAGCATATGACACGGTCAACTGGAATTTTTTGGAGAATGTGCTGGTTTGGTTTGGGTTTCATCATAAAATGGTGAAATGGATCATGACGTGCGTGTCCACCGTCTCGTACTCGTTATGCATTAATGGTAGTCTGCATGGTTATTTCAGGGGTAAGCGGGGTTTAAGGCAAGGTGATCCTATGTCTCCTTACTTATTTACGCTAGTTATGGAGGTTCTATCGCTTCTGCTTAAGCGAGCTGCTAGTATGCCATTTAAATATCATGCTCAATGCGCCAAGGAGAAGATAATTAATTTGTCGTTCGCTGATGATTTATTTATCTTTGTGCATGGAGATGTGGTTTCTGTGAAGAAAGTAAAAGAAGCGCTGGAGACTTTTACTAACATTTCAGGTCTTGCACTTAGTCCAGCTAAGAGTACGGTGTTCTTTTGCAATGTGCCTCTTGCGGTTCGGCAGGAAATTCTGAATATTATGCCTTATCAGGAGGGTATCCTTCCTGTCCGCTATCTTGGGGTTCCTCTGATTTCAACAAGACTCTTATATAAAGATTGCAAGATTCTTATAGAACGTATGGAGAATAAGATTGTGAATTGGGCAACCAAAAAGCTTTATCGTTTGCTGGTAGGTTACAGCTTATTAAGTCGGTCCTCTCATCGATGCATATCTATTGGGCTTCAGTGTTCATTATTCCGACTAGGGTCATTAATGAGCTTGAAAAGCGGATTCGCAGATTTTTGTGGAATGCGGGATCGGAGGGTAGAGTTCGTGCAAAGGTGGCTTGGAATGATGTGTGTCTGCCGAAGAATGAGGGTGGATTGGGCATTAGAAGCATGGCTGATGTCAATAAATCGCTCATGGCAAACCATATTTGGAGTATTATCACGAAGCGGGAGTCTATTTGGGTGCGTTGGATTCACGATTATAAGCTTAAAGGTCGAAATTTTTGGGATGTTCCGTGTCGTGGGAGCATCAGTTGGGGATGGCGTAAGATCTTATCTATTCGTCATATCATTCGACCTCACATTTGGTCGTCTATTCAGAGTGGGTCTCAAACAAATGTTTGGAGTGATATGTGGTGCTCACTAAGTCCGCTTAGTTCCTTTATAACACCTCGGGCCATTGCTAATGCAGGTTTTTCGTTACAATCTACGGTTGCAGACGTTATTGACCAAAACGGGAATTGGAAGTGGCCGCAAGCGTGGTAGGACCTGTATCCGGTATTATTTACGATTTCGGTTCCGAATATTGTCCCTAATTCTTGTGATCGGTTGGTGTGGAAAGGTTTGGATGGGAAAATTGATGAGTTCCAATCGGCTCAGGTGTGGAACACAATTCGGAATAGGGAGAATCAGGCGATGTGGGCGAACATGGTTTGGTTTTCTCAATGTATACCGAGGCATTCGTTTCATTTGTGGCTAGCGTTTCGGAATAAATTAAAAACTCAGGACCGGTTGACAGTTTGGGAAGCAGGGAGCCTTACGAATTTAAAGTTGATGTGTTGTCCGCTATGTTACTCGGACCGTTATAGTCGGGATCATCTATTCTTCAGATGCCCTTTTGCGGAGCATGTGTGGAGTAATATCAAGATGTTAGGTCAGTTGAGAAGCGTAAACAATACGTGGGAATCGGTTTTAGGTTGGGTGGATCATCATTCAAGCTCTAAACAAGCGGATCATGTCATTTGTAAGTTGCTGATTGCGGCATCGGCGTACTACATATGGCAAGAGAGGAATAACAGAATGTTTAAAAATCTTAAGAGGTCGGAAGCCCAAGTAGTTGAGGTGATAAAGAACACGGTTCGAATGCGTATCATGGGCTTCAGGTTTCGATTGGAGTCAACGAAGAAAAGGATTTTCAAGTTGTGGAAGATTGAAGAGAATGAGAATAATGTAGCGAAGCCAGGCTAGCGTAGCTTTGTGTGTGTCTAGGTTTCGTTGGTTGTGTTTGTTTGGTTGTTTTTGTTTTGGTCGTTTGGTTGGTTGTTTTTCTTGTTTGCCTAGGCTTGGTCTGTCAAGTCTAGTTGGTGTGTCGTTTTTGATACACCCTTGTACTTAATCAGTTATTTATAAAATTCATCGGGGTAACCCTTTACCCAAAAAAAAGTAGTTTTAAAGATAGTCCTTAGTTCAAGATAGTAAAACCCAACACACGGGTCTGACGAACACTACACATCCCCAAGCAGCAGCTCCTCAGCCACGGGTTACCTGCAAAGCATGCAGTAAAGGGGTCAACAATAATGCTGAGTGAGTTCACTAGTTTCAGTTTTAGTTTACCAAAAACTTAGGTTGTTTAGATAAAGCATTTATAATCACGTTATGGGGAGCTACCCCATCTGTAAGCTCACTAAACTGTAGATACCGAAACTGTTGACGGAATATTATCGTGCCCCGAGTCAATGTCTATCGTCATTGACCATGTTGCAAGGTCTACTAGTTCACGCCCGTTCCCCCCGGTCACGGTGTGAGGTTGTCAAACCTAATAGCGCTATCAACTAATAACCCGTTCGCCCCCGGCGATTAATCGGTACTGTAAGCAGGGACTTAAAGTGATAGAGTTTCGTTTAGCATGGCTAGTTGTGATTTATAAATAGTATCCAAACGTATCTCCCCCGGAGATAGTAATTACCCATTCTGTTTTCCCCCGGAGTAATGGGTCAAAAGTGTTTTTCCCAAAGTTGGTAGTTTGGTCCGTGTCCCTCCGCGGGACGCATGCTTTTAGTGTGTGAACTCACCTTAGGTTGCTCGGCAGATTAGGTCACTTGTCAAACACGCTGGTCACCACGTCCTAGCATGGTTACCGGTATAGGTCAGGTTCGGTGTACAAGCATTCACGTAAAAACTTACACATTCCTACCACGTATCATGCATACAAGTAAACAGTGGGTTATTGGGCCGGCCCTAACATTTACACAGTCAAACAGCAACACACAGTCCAGTCAACAGGTAGCCCATGTTACACACATTATGGCCCAATAACCGAAGGGAACAGCCCAGTCGCAACCAGGTGATCTCGAGTCGCAACCAGGAGGTCTCGGCTTGTCACGCTGTGGTTGCGAGTCGCAACCGTGTGGTCTCGAGTTGTCATGCTGTGGTTGCGAGTCGCAACCGTCGTAGTCTCGAGTCGCAATCGTGTGGTTTCGAGTTGTCATGCTATGGTTGCGAGTCGCAACTGTATGGTTGCGAGTCGTAATGCTGTCCTTTTCATGTTCACGTGTTGATTCAGATACATCAGTCCAATATGTACTATGAAATCAGGCCCAAATCAGGAAACAACCAATAGGATTTCACTAACAAGTTTTCCTAATCAGTCTATTAGTAAAAATGGATCAAACAGTTAGGTTTTTCAAATATTCACTTTAACATTCAACCATCTTCATCACATATTCATCATTCTAGGGTTTTCTCATTCACACAAAGTAATTATAAATATGCATTTTATGAGTCCCAACACATGTTTTAACAAGATCATTAAGCAAGAAAACAAGAGAAATATACTTTTGTAACATTAAACATGAATTTGGTTGATTTATCATAATTCCTAAAATATCATTCTAGCCATTTTGAATCATGTTATCAAATGTTATCACATAATGATTTACACACATCATCAAGCCCACAAATCACTTCAAAGATCATGCATAACATTTTTAACTCTCATCTTTCTAGCATTCAAAGTAGGCATCATAGTTCACATAACATTTAGTAAATCTCAAAACTAACCGGTCGAGAAGAAGGAGCCGAAAACAAAGAAAAGGAACCGAGAAGATGGAGTGTCCGAGTGATGATCTTGACCGAGTTTCTTGTCCGAGATCCTTGTGCGATCCGAGCTTGGTCCGAAAGTTGGAAGAGGTTGGGGTGTTGTTGAGAGTTTTCTAGTGAGAGAGAAATAGTAGGAGTGTGTGGATATGTTTGTGTAAAAGTGAAGGAAAGTGGGGAAGGTTAGGATTTTATACAAGGTTCAACATAGGCTAAGGGGTTTCGGCCCAAACCGGTTACGGCCCAAGAGGCCCACTCGAAACCGAGTGGCCCACTCGCAACCGAGTGGTTGCGAGTCATGGTCTCGACTCACTAGATTATACGTGTATACTTATATATATAATACATACACAACACATATCAAGCAAAAAGATCACGTTTTCATTTAATAACATATATATACACAAAATATTACAAGGTGTTCGTTCGGAAAAACCTAGAGTGTCACATTATCCCTAAGTTTTAAGAACTTTCGTCCCGAAAGTTAAGGCAGCCACTGCCAAGCTAGCGTGTTTCAACGGGGTGTCACATCATCCCCCCGTTAGTTTGGGATTTCGTCCCGAAATTCGGTTGTAGCTTCAGTGCTGGGGTTTTCGTTTGGGAACAACTGGGGATACTTGGACTTCATCTGGTCTTCCCGCTCCCAGGTAAACTCTGGGCCACGTCGTGAGTTCCAACGAACTCGCACGAGAGGTATCTGGCTACGTTTGAGGGTTTTGATCTCTCGATCCGTGATCTCAATCGGTTCCTCAGTAAAGTGTAGCTGTTCATCAATAGTGAGTTCCTTGAAAGGAATTATGAGTGTTTCATCCGACAGACACTTCTTCAGATTAGACACGTGAAAGACATTGTGCACTGCACTCAGCTCTGCAGGCAGGTTCAATCTATAAGCAACCTTACCGATTTTCTCGGTAATTTCGAATGGTCCAACATATCGCGGATTCAGCTTGCCTCGTTTACCGAAACGAACCACACCCTTCCAGGGTGAGACTTTAAGTAGAACCCGGTCCCCGACCTGGAATTCTAGCGGTTTCCTACGCTTATCAGCGTAGCTTTTCTGACGGTCACGAGCTGCCGCCATGCGTTGTCTGATCTGGGTAATCTTTTCCGTTGTGTCTACCACCAGTTCTGGGCCTGTGAGTTGACGCCCAACAAAGAGGTGATCGGCATTTACGACCGTACAATGCCTCAAAAGGTGCCGCCTGAATACTAGTGTGGTAGCTGTTGTTGTAGGAGAATTCTACTAGCGGTAGATGCTTCTCCCAGTTCTTGCCAAAATCGATCACACATGCTCTAAGCATGTCTTCCAGAGTTTGGATGGTGCGTTCAGACTGCCCATCCGTTTGTGGGTGATAAGCGGTGCTCATGTCCAAACGTGAGCCAAAGGATTTGTGCATAGCTTGCCACAACTCGGAAGTAAAACGAGCGTCTCGGTCGGAAATAATAGAAGTTGGCACCCCGTGCCTCGAAACTACTTCCTTTAAGTAAATTTCCGCCAAGGTAGAAAACTTGTCTGTTTCCTTAATAGCCAGAAAGTGCGCGGACTTGGTCAATCGATCTACTATCACCCAAATAGTGTCATTCCCGCGTTGGGATCTAGGTAGCCCCGTAACAAAATCCATGGAAATTTGCTCCCATTTCCACTTCGGGATTTCGGGTTGCTGGAGTAGTCCTGCTGGTTTTTGATACTCAGTCTTGACTCTTGCGCAGGTCAAACATTTGCTAACGTATGCAGCTATGTGGGCTTTCATGCCAGGCCACCAATAAGTGGTCCTTAAGTCGTGGTACATCTTATCTGAACCAGGATGTACTGAATAACGGGACTTATGGGCTTCGTCCATCACAAGCTCTCGTAGATCTCCGTAAAGTGGGACCCAAATGCGTCCTGCCACATAGTAGGCGCCGTCTTCTTTTTGCTCTAGTCGTTGTCTCGATCCTCGCAGGGACTCAGCCTTGATGTTTTCCGGTTTCAGAGCTTCAATCTGAGCATTTCGAATCTGGGTAGGGAGGTTAGACTGGATGGTAAGTTGTAACGCTCGCACGCGCTTGGGCGTAGTGTCTTTTCGGCTGAGGGCGTCTGCCACGACATTAGCCTTGCCCGGATGATACTTGATGGCGCATTCATAATCATTCAAGAGTTCGACCCATCGACGTTGTCGCATGTTTAATTCTTTTTGCCTAAAGATATGCTCGAGGCTCCTGTGATCGGTGTAAATGATGCACTTGGGTACCGTACAGGTAATGTCTCCATATCTTAAGCGCAAAGATCACCGCTCCTAGTTCCAAGTCGTGCGTAGTGTAGTTCCTTTCGGGCGTCTTAAGTTGTCGAGAGGCGTAAGCAATAACTTTGTCGTGTTGCATTAACACACAACCGAGCCCATGGATGGATGCATCGCAGTAGACCACAAAGTCGTCCGTTCCTTCAGGTAACGATAGAATAGGAGCACTACAGAGGTTATCCTTTAGTTTCTGAAATGCGGTTTCCTGAGCTTCACCCCATTTGTAAACCATACCCTTCTGAGTAAGAGCCGTGAGAGGCTGAGCGATCTTTGAGAATCCCATGATAAATCTTCGATAGTACCCTGCTAGTCCCAAGAATTGGCGGACTTCGGTCGGAGTCTTAGGAGTAGGCCAATTCTTTATAGAGTCGATCTTTGCAAGGTCGACGTGAATTCCATCCTTGTTAACCACGTGTCCAAGGAAATGGACTTCTCGAAGCCAGAAGTCGCATTTCGAGAACTTGGCATATAGTTGCTCATTGCGAAGGAGTTCGAGGATAAGGCGTAGGTGCTATTCATGCTCTTCTTGACTTTTCGAGTAGATCAGGATGTCGTCGATAAACACGATCACGAATTTGTCGAGGTAAGATTTGCACACTCGGTTCATGAGATCCATGAATACCGCAGGCGCGTTGGTCATTCCAAAGGGCATAACAAGGAATTCATAATGACCATAGCGAGTTCTGAATGCCGTTTTGGAGATGTCTTCATTACGGACCCTTAGCTGATGATAGCCTGATCGCAGGTCGATCTTAGAGTAGTAGCTCGATCCTTGCAACTGATCGAATAGGTCGTCAATTCGCGGGAGAGGGTAACGATTCTTGATGGTAACCTTGTTCAGCTCAATAGTCAATGCACATCCGGAACGTGCCATCCTTCTTTTTAACAAAGAGTACCGGTGCTCCCCAGGGTGATGAACTAGGGCGGATAAACCCTTTATCCAATAGTTCCTGTAGTTGTGTAGAGAGTTCCTTCAATTCTGCGGGGGCTAGTCGATAAGGTGCACGAGCTATTGGCGCTGCTCCGGGAGCTAGCTCGATTTGGAATTCAACCTGACGGTGGGGAGGGAGTCCAGGTAGTTCCTCAGGAAATACCTCGGGATAGTCACGTACTACCGGAAAATCTTCAATCCACTTTTCCTTTTCGTGGGTGTCGGTGACGAGTGCTAAGATAGCGGTGTGCCCTTTTCGTAAACACTTCTGGGCTTTCAAGAACGAGATAAAGCCGGAGATTTCTCCGCCTTTGCCACCTTGTACAATGAGGGGTTTGCCAGAACGGCGGGGAATACGAACTGCTTTCTCTTGACAGAGGATCTCAGCGCGATGTTTGGATAACCAGTCCATGCCGATAACGACGTCGAAGCTTCCAAGTGTAACAGGGAAAAGATCGATACTAAATGTCTGACCAGACAATTCTAGCTTGCAGCCGTTGATAACATGTGAGGCCTCGATGTTTCTACCATTAGCCAACTCGACGATATGATGAGAACTTAGTAACGAAAGCGGACGCTTAAGCTTCTTACTAATACGTAGGGACACATAACTAGCATCGGCTCCAGAATCAAATAATACAGAAACATAACGATCATCGAGTAGGAACTTACCCGCCACGACATTGGGGTCATTCCTCGCTTCACCAGCTCCAATCACAAAAGCCCTTCCTCTAGCACCATTCCCAGCATTGTTGTTCTGATCGTTGTTTCCAGCTCCCTGATTGTTGTTGCGGTTCTGGTTCAGTTCAGGGCAATTCTTCTTAAAGTGCCCCTCAGCTCCACACTGGAAACAACCCTTGGCATTCCCGTGATGTTGTTGCTGCTGGTTCTGCCCCACGGGACGTGGACTCCTACAGTCCTTGGCCTCATGCCCCATTTTGTTACATCGCTGACACTGACCTCTCCCACAAGGCCCACTGTGATGTCGATTGCACTTGTTGCACTTGGGGTGGTTACCGCGATAGCCACCCTGTTGTTGAGTGCCCTTGTTGTTTTCTGTTTTCCTTTGCTGTGCTGGGGCCTGAGTGGGGTTAGCATCCTTGCTTTGATTTCCTTCCCACTTACGCTTGTTGTCACTAGAAGTTCCGACAGTAGCACTGATCCTTTTGGGCAACCTGCCCTCTGCTACGGCCTGATCAGTAAGTTTGTGAGCAAGTCGAACGATCGGCTGAATGGCAGTGAGGTTGGCTGAAGTTACATGGCTTCGAATTTCTGGAGCCAAACCTTTGACGTACAACTCGATTCTTCGATACATAGGTCGAGACATGTTTGGGCAAAGAGCAGCATAGTCATTGGACAGCTTGGTGTAGGTTTCAATCTCTGACCCAACCATCTTAAGCGCATAGTACTCGTTCTCAAGTTTGTGGATGTCATCCCGGTGACAGTACTCCTCCTTAATCATGTCCTTGAAATCCTCCCACGCAGTAGCATTAGCAGTTTCTAACCCAAACATCTGAATTTGCGCCTTCCACCAGGAAAGCGCGCTTCCTTCAAGCGTAGCAGTAGCAAACTTCACCCAATTCGCAGGGGGACACTCACAGATAGCAAAGACAGCTTCAACTTTCTCAATCCAGTGCAGAAGACCTATGGCACCCTCAGTGCCGTTGAAAGGGAGAGGCTTGCAATCCATGAAAGTTTTGAAAGTACACACGGGTGGTTGCGCAGGTGCATGCTGACCTGTTCGTGAGAAGCGAAGCGCACAGATTTAGGGATAAAAGGCGATGTGGTGGTAGGACCTAAAGCATCCTAGGGTATCGAGTTTACCTCCAGGGTGAGCTGCGAAAGCTGCTGCCACCGTGTTAAGCAGGTTAGTGAATTGAGCCTGAGTCATGTTGATGTTTCCTCTGCCGCGTCCACTCATTGTCTTCATAACCAGAAAACACAGTATGAGTGTGATGTTGTAATGTAGCGAGAATGAGATAGAAGAAAGAGGTGTATCTATCTAATTTAGGCACACTAGTACGTATAGCAGAACAGGAAACATAAGGTAAGCAAACAAGTAAGCACTGGTCCGAGCTATGAGGTCAAAAGAGTTGAGCCTTGCACTTGGAGTGTAGTGTCGTCGCGAGTCACAGGTTATAGTCTGGTTTTTCCCA
This sequence comes from Helianthus annuus, assembly GCF_002127325.2. Classification (NCBI taxonomy): domain Eukaryota; kingdom Viridiplantae; phylum Streptophyta; class Magnoliopsida; order Asterales; family Asteraceae; genus Helianthus; species Helianthus annuus. The sequence goes on from NC_035435.2 coordinate 64,139,271, forward strand.
AAAAGATTTTCCCCTTTTTAAAACCAAGTTCACTATAACCAATGGCTCTGATACCAATCTGTCACACCCCCAAAATCCACATGCGGAACACCACCGCTTGGAGGCGTGACTGACCAGGATCCAGCCACCAATTATACTGAGCGTTGAATTAATAGTAGAAATATTTAATATCCAGAGTAGTTAGCAACATTGCAGTTTAAGTTCGATGATTAGTTTAACAAAACAGCGGAAGCATAAACCAAAGTAGTTTTAAAGATAGTCCTTAGTTCAAGATAGTAAAACCCAACACACGGGTCTGACGAACACTACACATCCCCAAGCAGCAGCTCCTCAGTCACGGGTTACCTGCAAAGCATGCAGTAAAGGGGTCAACAATAATGCTGAGTGAGTTCACTAGTTTCAGTTTTAGTTTACCAAAAACTTAGGTTGTTTAGATAAAGCATTTATAATCACGTTATGGGGAGCTACCCCATCTGTAAGCTCACTAAACTGTAGATACCGAAACTGTTGACGGAATATTATCGTGCCCCGAGTCAATGTCTATCGTCATTGACCATGTTGCAAGGTCTACTAGTTCACGCCCGATCCCCCCGGTCACGGTGTGAGGTTGTCAAACCTAATAGCGCTATCAACTAATAACCCGTTCGCCCCCGGCGATTAATCGGTACTGTAAGCAGGGACTTAAAGTGATAGAGTTTCGTTTAGCATGGCTAGTTGTGATTTATAAATAGTATCCAAACGTATCTCCCCCGGAGATAGTAATTACCCATTCTGTTTTCCCCCGGAGTAATGGGTCAAAAGTGTTTTTCCCAAAGTTGGTAGTTTGGTCCGTGTCCCTCCGCGGGACGCATGCTTTTGTTGTGTGAACTCACCTTAGGTTGCTCGGCAGATTAGGTCACTTGTCAAACACGCTGGTCACCACGTCCTAGCATGGTTACCGGTATAGGTCAGGTTCGGTGTACAAGCATTCACGTAAAAACTTACACATTCCTACCACGTATCATGCATACAAGTAAACAGTGGGTTATTGGGCCGGCCCTAACATTTACACAGTCAAACAGCAACACACAGTCCAGTCAACAGGTAGCCCATGTTACACACATTATGGCCCAATAACCGAAGGGAACAGCCCAGTCGCAACCAGGTGATCTCGAGTCGCAACCAGGAGGTCTCGGCTTGTCACGCTGTGGTTGCGAGTCGCAACCGTGTGGTCTCGAGTTGTCATGCTGTGGTTGCGAGTCGCAACCGTCGTAGTCTCGAGTCGCAATCGTGTGGTTTCGAGTTGTCATGCTATGGTTGCGAGTCGCAACTGTATGGTTGCGAGTCGTAATGCTGTCCTTTTCATGTTCACGTGTTGATTCAGATACATCAGTCCAATATGTACTATGAAATCAGGCCCAAATCAGGAAACAACCAATAGGATTTCACTAACAAGTTTTCCTAATCAGTCTATTAGTAAAAATGGATCAAACAGTTAGGTTTTTCAAATATTCACTTTAACATTCAACCATCTTCATCACATATTCATCATTCTAGGGTTTTCTCATTCACACAAAGTAATAATAAATATGCATTTTATGAGTCCCAACACATGTTTTAACAAGATCATTAAGCAAGAAAACAAGAGAAATATACTTTTGTAACATTAAACATGAATTTGGTTGATTTATCATAATTCCTAAAATATCATTCTAGCCATTTTGAATCATGTTATCAAATGTTATCACATAATGATTTACACACATCATCAAGCCCACAAATCACTTCAAAGATCATGCATAACATTTTTAACTCTCATCTTTCTAGCATTCAAAGTAGGCATCATAGTTCACATAACATTTAGTAAATCTCAAAACTAACCGGTCGAGAAGAAGGAGCCGAAAACAAAGAAAAGGAACCGAGAAGATGGAGTGTCCGAGTGATGATCTTGACCGAGTTTCTTGTCCGAGATCCTTGTGCGATCCGAGCTTGGTCCGAAAGTTGGAAGAGGTTGGGGTGTTGTTGAGAGTTTTCTAGTGAGAGAAAAATAGTAGGAGTGTGTGGATATGTTTGTGTAAAAGTGAAGGAAAGTGGGGAAGGTTAGGATTTTATACAAGGTTCAACATAGGCTAAGGGGTTTCGGCCCAAACCGGTTACGGCCCAAGAGGCCCACTCGAAACCGAGTGGCCCACTCGCAACCGAGTGGTTGCGAGTCATGGTCTCGACTCACTAGATTATACGTGTATACTTATATATATAATACATACACAACACATATCAAGCAAAAAGATCACGTTTTCATTTAATAACATATATATACACAAAATATTACAAGGTGTTCGTTCGGAAAAACCTAGAGTGTCACAACGTGGTCGGGGTGTGACAGAAAAGTTGGTATCAGAGCCAATGGATATAGGGAATTAGGTTATTAGTAATGCTTTGACCTAGACTATAACCTTACTAGGACCCTAACACAAATTATCTTGTGTTTAGTCTTAAAACAATACACTTCACCTATCCTTAGGTGATTAACAAAAACAAAACACAATTCATTCTCTCGAGTCAAAAGTTTTCAAAACATCACAAGAAGTCATCTATCCTTAGATGATTTGTTTTTAGGCTTTTAAGCCTTTGGTGTTTTCAAAATCTCGTCAAAGTTTGGGTCTAAATAATGTGAACACGTGCAAACTGGAAGGGTGAATGCCTGTACCCTGAGTTTTCTGTCTAAGGCTAGAGTGTTCGTACAAATCCGCAGTATCGGACCAGTCACTCTTACCTGGGAACTCTTGGGGTGAGTGTTCACTTATAGGTGAGCATGTCTTCAGTGATACATTATATTGACCTATTTACTTTGATTTGTCACAGTGTCATTTGTTTGTTTTAAGTAACGAACGAATGATCACAATCCTTATGCTCTGTCGATATTCTTAAACATCTAGTTTTGAATATCCAATGACATCTCACTCGTTTTTCCCTCATGTTTCTTTGCCCTTTTAGAATATGCCTCCTCGACGTGATCAAGCTCAGGATGCCGCCTTGGCAGCCTTAATCGCTCAGCAATTCGCTGCTGTACTCCCGAACCTTATCACCCAGATAAATCAGGCAAACAATAACAATGTTCAGTGCACCTTTAAGACATTCAACTCAGCTAAGCCACTCGCATTTACTGGGTCTGAAGGGGCCACGGGGCTCCTACAGTGGTTTGAGAGTCTCGAAAGCACGTTTCGTCATGTACAATGCCCAAACGAGCGAAAAGTTGAGTTTGCGTCGAGTGTATTCCAGAAAAGAGCACTCACATGGTGGAATGGCATAATGAGGGATCGAGGTGCCGATGTAGCAATGGCACAAACCTGGGAAGAGCTTCGGGCTCTAATGATGAAGGAATTCTGTCCTCGTCATGAGCTTTGGGCTTTAGAACGGGAATTTGATGATCTCAAACAAGACAGCGGTGAACATCGAGCATACACTGATCGTTACGAGGAATTGAGTCTGTTATGTCCTACCATGGTTACGCCTTTGGATAAGGCAATTGAAAGATACATCGATGGCCTTCCTGATCCAGTTCAGGATATTGTTACTGGTAGCAACCCTACTACCGTCAGACAAGCCATTGAACTATCTGCCACCCTGACTGAATCTCAAATCAGGAAGGGTAAGCTTTTCCGAAAAGGCGATCCGAGACCGTCTGACAAGACAACACAAGATAAACCAAAGGATAAACAGACCGAGTCCTCTAAGAAGTCGAAGAAGCGTAAGGCTTCACAAAACTTCGCTGTAGTCGCTCAGAATGATCAGGTTGCACCAAATCAGCCAGCACAGCCTCGTGCTAGGAAGAACTATATTGGTACTGCACCCTTGTGCAACAAATGCAACCGTCATCATGTGAATCAAACACCATGTCTCAAGTGTACCCACTGTGGGCGATTGGGACATTTGGTCAAAACCTGCCGTCATGTTATCCAAAACCAAAATGCTGTAAATCCTGCTGTTGTTCGAGCACAGTTTCCACCTGGATCGTGCTATAACTGTGGTGATCTTACTCACTACCGGAACAATTGCCCAAGACTTGCTAATGCAAATCCAGCACGCGGACGAGTATTTAACATAAACGAGGCAAATGCAAATGACAATGCAGTAGTGAACAATTAGACTTTTGTATTTCCTTCGTTTATTATCTTTTGACATTTGAGACAATTCAGTTACTATAAGCAAAATGGTTGTTCCAATTTTATTTCCAAAACTGATACGATTGTGTGTGTGTTGACATACCCCTACAATATCGACACCAAAGAACCATGTTCTTTTCAAAACAAACTTCTCGTGTGATTCCTTTATTCTATGATCATTTGTGATCTCCCCAAAAATCCTAAGTACTAGTTTTTTTTTTTAAGAAACAAAGTACAGGTGCAATTCTTAATCAGATACTTGAAGTACCATTTCAAATCTTTGATTTGATAAAGGTACTGTCGTAAGTCCTTGATTGGATTCTTTATGTGTCCTAATATGAATGTTATAACACGACAGAAACAAATTCCAAATCCTTATAAGATCTTCCTATCTTCATAGTTAGATTCTTGAGGATATTTTAAAGTACTAATTGAAGTCCGTGATTGGATTTCTAGTGTACTTCAAATTCACAAACGAGCTAATAATTAAATTAACGAATACATAATTTGGTGATTTTGTGTTTATGTGTAACTCCAAAGCTCGTTATCTAAGTCCTGGTGGAATCTTCCGTATTTTCATATGTTAGATTCTCAGAAGGATACTCGAAGTACTGTCTTAAATCCTTAAGGGGCTTCTATGCAAATAGTAAGAACCTTGGATTCCAAAGTGCTGATTCAAAACGATTATTTGGTTCCGAGTTATAAAGATCCCTTAGATGGTCTATTTAAAGAGATCATACGACGATCTAGATAAGGAGATCATGTGTTGATCTAGTTAAAAAGATCGTTCGTTGATTTAATTAAAAAGATCTTTTGGTGATCTAGTCAAGTCATTTCATGTTTGTTCGATTGATTTTACCCCACACATTATGAAATGAACTGTGCGGACTGTGCAAGGAATTACGTAATTATGGATGCATACGTAATTATAGAATTCAGTGCACAGAAACCACAGCAAGTTTTGTCATGTGTTAAGACCTATAGTGATGAGAATAACGAGATGGGAGCAATGTAAAAGGGCATGGTGGATACGCCGCTGGTACTTCCTATATATAAGTGTTCCTTTTTACATTGCGAAAGTAGCGTTATTTAAATTGCTAGAAGTCCTGGAACTTGACCAATGTCATTCTATTTTGGAATCTCCGACTTTGATTTCGAGCACACACAAGTTTCCTATAATAGTCTTCATAGGAAACATCCTCCTATCCGTCGTTCAAAACCCCATGTTTTTGGTACTACAACAACGACATTTTGGCAGTTAACAGATTCGCTAAGAATCCAAACGTGACCTAGAGTTCTACTTGGGAAACGAAGGATTCATTTGAAAGCGAAACGATCACAGTTGTCTTCACAAGTTTCCTCTAGAATTAAATTTCGGGACGAAATTTCCAAAAGTAGGGGAGACTGTGACACCTGTGCCACCACGAACACCAAACACATGCCAAACCTATGAAACATTGTGTTTCATACCTGGGATTTGTATAAATATGTGTATCCTTTGCACATATCAATTCTTGTTCAATTCCGAGCTTTAAATCGCTTTCTAGAAAGTAATACGCGCACTGGTGCGTAAACGTAATCAGTTTAGCGCGACAAACACTCCGGAATAGTGAAATAGGCTTAACATACCTTAAATGACCTTTACATAACTTAGAAATAAGTTTTGGAAGGTTTGGTATGGCGAAAACAAGTTTATTCGATCGTAGGGACTATTTGCGTCAAACTGCGAAACTATACCGATTCATAAGGTTACAAATAGTCCGGAACTTGATCATAAGCTAAACATACCATGTATAACCTAAACATAGCTTAGAAATAAGCTTTGATAGGTTCGGTGTGCGAAAACATGCTTATATGATCTTACAGGGGCTAAAAGTGTCAAAAACGACATAAGTTTGCATTTTCGCGCATATCTTACATTCTGACCACATCTGGACATCCAAAATTTTTGTACACACTAAAATATTTTTATTTTAGTGATCGGCATGCAAAAATTCCATTCGTCGCTTAATTTGGATCGATTTTGCGTTCGTTACGACTTCCGTCGTAGTTAACCGAACAACGCGATTGTACGATCAAACGAACCGACATCCGAGATATTTTTGAGCATGTTTTGAGTCCCCTATACTTTAACTTCATTTTAGAGCCTTGAAATGAGGTTAACGGGGTTTAAACGCATCGAAAAAGGCTTTAAACACGTGCAGGGACCAAAACTGTAATTATTTGAAACTTGCTGAATCAGACACATGGTAGCGTAGCGCGACCATCCTCTGCCTATGCCGTCGCGCTACGCGACGATCACATCTGGGCAGAAAGTCTGTATTCAGCAACAGTTTGCAAATTCAGGGGTTGTTTTGGTAAATTCTTGGTGTGTTAAGCAAGTTTAAGTGGTCACCAAGGCTTTGTACCTGCTTGTGACAATTGGAGGGTCAAGATTTCTTGCTTAATGGCTAAACAAACCACTTGGAATGATCCTAGAGCCTCACCACAACTATAAATAGCCCACTCCTCTCATTGTTTCATTGCTCATTCTCATTTTCTCTTCTTCACATCTGACTTGGGAGCTCTCTCAAGCATTTGGGACTTTGTCTTCTTTGTTGAAAAGATAGCAAGGACCCTTAGTGAGCATTCTTTCATTCTTTTTATTGCTTTTTCCTTATGTAGTGCAGAAAGTCAAACGTTTGGCCAACAGTTTGACTTTCGGTTTTGACCATCAATTGGTCAAGTCAAAGTTCAATTGAACTTTGAAACGTGATTGTAATCACGATAGTTATAATCCTTCGTGATTATAGCCGCTGATTACCACGTTAACTAGTTGTAGTGTCGAGTCAAAGTTTCGGTCAAAATGCGTTTTAGCACGCATTTTGCAACGGAACTACTTTAGGGTATCAAAACGCTTTGTTTTGATACCAAATCAGTAGGTTAGACATGTTTTGACGTGTTTAACTCGACACTATTAGTTTAGTGCTTGTTTAGGGTCGCAAGGTAGGCGGTCTAAACAACCGCTAAGCCTTTCGAACCCGACCCGTTTGGTCGATCTTTAGGATCCGACCAAGCTTAGTTAGTGATCATAGTTGTATAGGGAATAACCACTGAGGTTATACCTTATGATCACCTAGGATTGGTTAGTCGTAAGCTAGTTAGCTTGTATGCCCATAGGAAATGACCAAAATGCCCTTTTGAAGCTAAAGTCCGTATTTTGACTATGTGAACATATTTTTGACATATAATCTGAATTAGTAACATGTTTAGGGATAATTGGGCATGTAAGACTTGACATAGCACATAGTTAACCATCCGAACCTAGTTTTACGCAAACGACGCATTATAGTGGCTTATACTACCGTAATGGGTCGAAACGGGTCAAAAGCACTTAGGTAGACTTCCAAATCAGAATGTTAGCTCTATTAAATCATGCCATATGAGTTGCAATACTCATTTGATTTATAGAACTTCATTCTATCCTACCTCCCGACTTAGGATCCGATTGTTTAACATAGTGACCCATTCTAGGTGCCACTTGATTCCTTGATTTCCCGAGCTTTGTTAGGACACTTAATCAAGGATACTCGCAATCTCAAGTGAGTACATAGTCCCCTCTTTTACGGTTTTCAATTGTTTTGGGGTGAAACATATATGCCTATCTGTTATTTTCCTGATTTTAAACTATATGATTACACATGCTTAATACATATTCTTTTGACAAATTAAACAACAACCTATGGTTTAAACACTGATTTTCCAAAACTTAATAAACAAATTGTTGGATTGTACCATTTTTATACATTCACCCAGCCGATTGGTAGTATGATATAGCGCTATAGGACTAGACACCCCATTCCTGTTGTATGGAATGTCAGAAACCAAATTTAAACCAAATAGAAATTGCCTTCGTGGTATTTCTATAGTCTCCAAAGTGTAGTTTGATACACTAAGGCTTGGTTGAATACCAAATCACACTCTCTTTGTATATGTTGATATACTACAAAAGTACAGTTTGATGTGCTCTCAAATGTGATCTACCAAAGTATATTTTGATATACTATGTACAAAAATCCAACATATGTTTTAACATACTACTTTGTTATTTTAAACTAAAGTATATTTTGATATACTATCCAAAGCATAGTTTGATATGCTACTGTTTACCAAAGTATAGTTTGATATACTACCTACTTTGTTATTTCATAAACTAAAGTATAATTTGATATACTACCAAAGCATAACTGATATGCTATTTTTAAACCAAAGCATATTTGATATGCTATTTTCAAACCGAAGTATAATTTGATATACTACCAACACTTTTATCCTTAAACCAAAGTATATTTGAGATATACTACCAAAACTATTATTTTAATTACTAAAGTATATTTCTATATACTATCCATTTAACCATTTCAAAACTAAAGTATACTTTGTTATACTATTTATACAAGCTTTTCAAAACCAAAGTATATTTTTGTCTATACTATAAACTTTTTTCCAAAATGACACGTTTTCAGAAACAAAACTTTTACATTAGATTCATGGCTGTTTTGAAAACATAAAACCTTTTCTCACATTATCCAAAGCCATGAATCTAATACACAAAATCTTATGTTACTCACAAGCATTTTTATGCTGACGTACCTATTTTCATATATGTTTCAGGTACTGCTATGTGATGATTGTTGATGCATGCTACACATAGGATGGACTCGTGCCTTAGTGACTATAAAACTGAGAAACAATTATTTATATTTATCTGAATTGTACAAAAACAATGAGTTCAATAATTCAATAAAACAAAACTATTTGATCCATGGTTGTGAAACAATGATTCTGTTACAACACTCCCCGACGTTTCCGCCACGATTTGTTGTTTTACGTGGTCGGGGTGTGACAATATATATATATATATATATATATATATATATATATATATATATATATATATATATATATATATATATATATATATATATATATATATATATATATATATATATATATATATATATATATATATATATAGTGAAAGTGTAAAATACAATATCCCTTAACGTACAATACGTACGATATTCTGAAATCACACGTTGGTTTTTTTGTTGCAATTTCGCATGTTGGTATTTTTGATGAAATCGCATGTTGTTTTTTTTTGTAGCTATTTCGCATATTGGTAAATATGATGAAATCGCATGTTGGTATATAAAGCAATTTCGCATGTTGGTTTTTCAGCACAAATCGCATGTTCAAAAGTGAATTGGCACTAGATTGGACGACTGAGATGATCGCGTACATATTGTACGATAAGGGCTATTGTACGTTAACTTAACCCTATATATATATATATATATATATATATATATATATATATATATATATATATATATATATATATATATATATATATATAGGGTAAGGTTCATTTGAAAACCACCCTTATTGCGAGAACCGCGAGAACCAATGTGAACACAAAATAAAATCTAAAAAAAATCAAAAAACACTCAACTTTTTTAAATATTTAAAAAAACCGCTATATTTCGTTACCAAAAAAAAACTTTTTTTTTTCGAGTAACAGTTATCCATGCACATGTGCATATGTATCATTACTTCGACAAATTCTGCAATAAGTTATCAGTAATAGACAATTGCACTTTAATTTACAATACCATCTGTAATACACTACTTTTTACCTTACGCATATTCAAAATGCACTTGTGCATCATTAGGTATGACCATGATACAACGTGTTTTGGTACAAAAAGGTTGTGATTTTGAATGGAGAAGTAAGCCGATATTCATGTTTTTTGGTTAGTTATATCTAGTGGTTGATGGTTTGGTTATAGTTGTCAATTTATGATGTAATATGTTGATTGGATGGTATAAATGGTGTTTATATACATGTAATAAAGTGAAAATATTGGTAATGGTATTGTATTATGGATGGTAGGAGGTGATGGTAGTGTATTATGGATGGTATGATAGAAGAAAGGGAAAGTGTATTCAAAGTAGTGTACCAAAACACCTTATTTCATGTTGATACATATAGATGCACATATGCATTTCTAATATTGGTAATGTAAAAAGTATTGTATTACATATGGTAGTGTAAATGAAAGTGCAATTGTCTAATATTTGTAATGAATTACGGAATTTGTCAAAGAAATGACACAAATGCACATGTGCATGCTTGTGTATTATGGATGGAATGATAGATGAAAGAGAAAGTGTATTCAAAGTAGTGTACCAAAACACCATATTTCATGTTGATACATATAGATGCACATGTGCATTTCTAATATTGTTAACGTAAAAAGTAGTGTATTACACGTGCTAGTGTAAATGAAAGTGCAATTGTTAAATATTTGTAATGAATTACGGAATTTGTCAAAGAAATGATACATATGCACATGTACATGGATAACTGTTACTCGAAATTTTTTTTTTGATTTTTTTTATTATCTACGAAATATAGCGATTTTTCCAAAAAAAAATAATAAAAAAAATTTTGGGTGGTTTTTAGATTTTTTTAGGTATTACTGTTTGTGTTCACACTGTTTCTCGCGGTTCTCGCAATAAAGGGTGGTTCCTAACGGATCCTTCTCCTATATATATATATATATACATATATATATATATATATATACATATATATATATATAGGGTCAGGATTTAAAGAAAACGGTGAAAAGTGTGAGAACGGAGAGAACGGTTATGGATCGTCAGCTTAAAACAATCTACGGACTAGATGACGCGGTGACGTTTTTGTAAATAACATAAGTTTTATTACTGTGGCGCGCTTCATTAAGGGTAAAAACGTCTTTTGACTTCTCTACACAAAACACCATCACATGAAATAAAACTCCATTAAAATACCACCTTAACCTACAATAGCACACACCATCATAATCTAAAAAAACGTCATTAGATATACAACGCCAAAATTAATAATAATAAAATCCTGTCTAAAAAAACCGCCAAAAACATCCTATATATACAACATCTCAGACCTTCCATTAAAACACACAAAAACCCAAACGCCGTATTTAATATATACCATTCTACTTAGAAACGCCAAAAACCTAAACATCAAATATCCTCTAAACCAAAACATTCATTTAAAATTCAGTTTGGTTGTCTGTAAGGTTTCGCTCAATGTAATAGACAAAATCCTTAAGTGAGGATATTGTCCATTTCATTGAGTAAAATATTATTGACTTTATCTTCAACTTCCATCCAATTTATAACGCCAAAATATACAAAAACATTATTGAGGTTTGTTGTCAATAAAGTTTAGCTGTATGGGATGGATAACATTGTCAGACATCTTTCTTAAATGAGGATTAACAATGTTGTACATCACCATACAGCAAAACATTATTGATTTACCATGATCAAATTTAGAGTTTTAAGGTGCATTTATTTAGTGGCATTCTTTTTCTCGGTAAAACGCCAAAAAGTTAAAAAATCAAACATCGTTCATTGGAAATTCAAAGATTGTTGGTTGAAGGGTGTAAACTCAATAACATTTTGTTGCATGAGATGGAAAAATATTCAAGAAAAAGAGGCTGATTTCAGACTTTGTGCTTCCACATGGCGACAAAAAAACTACTTAAAAAAACAAAAATAAAAAAAAATCATACAAAAGTCGAAACAACCAGTGAAGATGCTTCAAAAGAAGAAAGAGACTGGTGACAGTGAAGATTTGGAAGATCAATTGTTTATATATATATATATATATATATATATATATATATATATATATATATATATATATATATATATATATATATATATATATATATATATATATATATATATATATCTTAATTTTCTTTTTCAGTTGATTATTATATAATAACAACGCCATATGTAATAAAAACGCCACACAGCCAAATGCTTGTCAAAACGCCAACATGCCATAAAACGCCCCAAAAACCACCAACCCATAATAAAATTACTTTGGACAAGTATTATAAAAAAACCCAAAAAATCAAAAAAAATAAAAAAAAAAATAAAAAACAAACTTGAAAATGTAACTAGAAACAGTAACTACAAAACAGTAAAACTGAAGAGACGGAAAATTTATTATATTAGAATCTAAAAAGCCAAACTTGAAAGATGGGACGTGTTACAGACTTCATAGATAAAGCTTATCAAAAACAATAATTACAAAACAGTAACTGAAATGACGAATACTTTATTATAATAATGCATCACCTAACCTACGCGCTAAAAAGACATTCTTATAAAATGATGCGTCTCAGCAACTTTAATTTTTTCAAACAAAAAAAAAAACAAACGCCAATACTACTAAATACCAATCACTGTAAAACGCCAAAAATTAAAAAAATCAAAGATGGCTAATATGCTTTCTTGTATATTCAGTATTGTTCTTCGTGAAGTTTCACTAAATGGATTGTTAGGTGAGGGGAGTAACTCAGTAAGATTTTGCTGCATGAGATGGACAAATATTCAAGAAAAAGATACTGATGACAGTCATATGTCATTTTGTGTTCTTTGTTCTTGAAGAAGGCTTGGATGAGGAGTAGAGATCAATGACACTGAAGAGTGGGATGATTATAAAGATGAAGATCAAGTTGAAGAACAAAGCGAAAAACCCACCCATACGTCATACATCTATGTCCTCAAACATCCACAAAAAGCCAATTCTACAGACGAGCAGACAAAATAATCAAACCAATGGGTTTTTTAAGTTTTACATAAACACCATATATTTGGTGACAGCTCTTGTAGTATTAAAGAAGAGAGAGACCGATGACAGTGAAAATTGTGAAGTGAGATCCGATTAGGATTTTTAATTTATTTTTTACGCTTCTATTTTTTTCCCTGTGGTTGTAATATAATTTTAGAATTGTAAAATGCTAAGATACCATAACGCCAAAATGTATATAAAAAATTATAGAACAATGGGCCATCTTGTCCAAAACACTGTGAAAAACGCCATTCAGAGAGATTTGAAAAACGCCATAAACGCCATAAACGCCAAAATGTTTAATACAATGAAACCATTAAACGCCATATAATTATTGAATTTGGTTAACGCCAAAAATCTTAAATCCCAAAAATAAATGAATATTGTGAAAAGCAGAACTGGAAAAGCGGAAGATAAAATGACAAAAAAACCCCTCCGCCCTTCTTTATGCCGCGTGACATGTGTTGGGCCAGGATGCGTTCTCACCGTTCTCACACTTTTGGGCGTTTTCTCCTGCTCCCGTTTCTCTCTCTCTCTTTCTCTTTATATATATATATATATATATATATATATATATATATATATATATATATACATATATATACTATATTATAATGCATGAGGGAGAGGTATTTTAAGATATCCAAAAAAATAAGAACTTTTACCCCACTTTATTTATTGAAAGACCCCTAAAATGAGGGTAGTTTAGTCTATTAAACACTATTTATTTTTTAGCCCCTAAACTTATTACACTTAAATCACTAAGGTTTTAACAAAATTATAGATAATTAGTGACAATTCACCCATCCACAACAAACTTATATTTTTTTACGTATTTTTGACATATCTTATAAACTATACTGTTTAAAAAAATCCAAAGATAGCATGACAACCTACACATTTTTGTCAACGTTTCGGTAGTTGTCTTGTTCAATATCGACGCACGAATTAAAAGGTACAAGTCGATAATGCTTTAATGTACAAGCAATTAATACTTGTGATCTAATGAGCCTAATCTACAAAGATGGGCTCCATCTATGAAAACAAAAACAAAAAGAATTAAAAGTACCGTAACATAAAATGAAGATATTATGTGTCACATTTTATTTTATTAAAACTACCTAATATTTGTACTTAGATATATCTTATAAACACTTAAAACTAACTACAACAAACTTCCTAAATAAAGGGGTGTCAAATCTAAAATTAAACCCTAATGCACTTCTATAGTTACTACTATAAATACATAGCAGGACACCCCTATATCTATTTCTAAACAAAGTTAAAAAAAATAGATCCAATTCTGAATTCAATTGTTGCGAAAAACCAAGCATGCGAGATTCAAAATTCTAAGGTCAGTTCTGTTATATCGCAGCAGTGAATAATTGTTTTCTTTTATTTACTTTTATGTGAATGTTAACTTATTTGTTTTTCAGATTCAGTTGCATGATGAACATGCCAATTTAAACAACCCATTTGTCGAACAGGCTTCTAAGGTAGTGATTTTGCTGGTTTTTAAGTATTATTTTTGCGTATATCTTTCATATTAACATGTTCGTTATGTTATTATATGTGTGCTTTATTGCAGGATGATGGTGATAAAAGTGTTGATATTATTTCTTATGGTGCAATGTTTAGTCCATACAAGTCTAACCTTTTAACGTGAATTTAGTGAAGAGGTAATTTTAAGGTTTATTTAATCTTTTTTTAACTTTTGTATTCAATTTTTGTCTTTTTTAAGGATTTAAAGTTTGAGACTCAAAGGAAGTGATCCAAGAGACTCTCTGAATGGAAATGGAGTGAGCTTATTAATTTAGACGATTCTGAGGACAATGACAAAGAAGAGGAATTAGAAGATACTACCTATTCAAGCACAAACCAGAAAACCCGATTAAAAATACCTCGAGTGTCAATTCAGAAGCGGAACAGATTTCATGTAGTCTAATATGAAATATATCAAGTGTTTTTATGTTTTTTTTTTTCATTTTCAGCTATTATGTTTGATCTAGACGTATGAATAAACTTTATTTTATATTTGAACATAATTTTTGGTGTTAATATAATGCAGCTATTGACCATATTAATAAAGTTCCAAATAAAGTTAGTATCCTAAATTTACAAGTCAACTAAACTTATATAAGCTAATATCCTAAAGTTGCAATAAATAGATATTGCAGTTAGATATAATCAAGCTGAAATTATAAAATATTGCAGTTATTCTTGGATATTAATATAATAATTTGTATTTCTTAATTAAAAAATAATAAAGTAATAAACATTAAAACTAAACAAAAAAACTGAACTCTTAACATCCTATTTTTTTTACAAAAACTGTTTTTAAAATTTTATAAATATATAATTTTTTTATATATATAAAAATGAAATTTAACAATTAAAGTTAAAGGTGTAAAACGTATTTACGAGTCAACTACTATTTTTTTATATTTATAAAAACCAAAAATTTAAACTTAAAGTTTATTGGATGAGTACCATGTTGATATATAAAAAAAACTTATGAATTTTAAAAAATAAACTATAAACTTTATCATTTAACCAACAAAATCTTACTTTACAACTATAACAACTTATCTTCTATTTTTTGTCATTTGATTATCATCTTAAAAAAAACGAAACTTTACATGTGTAATGTAACACCCCAAAAACATAAACCCGTATATTATAAAGTTCAAAGAATAGATAAACAAGAGTTTACCAACTAGGAATTTAACCTAGTTAAATTCCAAGTCTTGAATTAATGCATGTTATGGTTAAAATAATTAAAACTAAAGAAAAATCATAGTTAAAGGGACTAAACTTGTCAAAAACTCAAGTTATGTTACTAATAGTAACAAAATTAAACCAAACCTCCCAAATTAGGGAGTCTGGTAGATCAAGAGAGGAGGGGGGGCGAACAGGAGCTCTCCAAACCCTAATTTCACAACTAAAATCTGCAAATTGAAGCCTCAATCTCGTTCCAAATCAAGCTCTAAACACGAATTAGCAAACCCCTTGTTGTAAGGATCAAAGAGGTATGTAAAATCTTGGCATTTTGATCCATCACAATTCTAGGTTAACTTTGAAAAACTGAAATTTAGCCTAGATATGTAATGCATGGATGAATCTTGAAGTAATTTGATGTCTAGGATTAAACCCTATGTGATTTCTTGTCAAAACTTTGCATCATGTTTGTAAGGTTTGGGGATTTACATGTGGGGAACAAATGGACTTGAGGGAAACTTGGTGAATACTAGAGATTTGACTCTTGTTCTAACAAAATCTGAATTTGTGAAATGATTCAGAAATATAGATGACAAGATGTATGTAAAAACTTGTTAAATAAAGTGAAATTAGATGTTAAATTTCATGCCACGAACTTGGTAACGATTGTAGGAAAATCTGACCCGCTAGGTGTTTGTTGAAATGCCTAAGTGAGGACTTAAATGTTAAAATTTGGATAAAAACGCAGATTTGATAATGGTCCATAATGATGTGATTATAGTCATGAAAAGAGTTCTAAACATGTTGTGAAAACTGAATTTTCTAGGCAAAGAGTCCGGTTCATCTAGCGGACAAGCCGAGGGGAATTCACGAGGAAAAGGCGCGCTCTAAAGGTACGAAATTTATTGTTTCGTTACATTATACCTTATTGTTAGTTTTATGTAGTCAATTTTGAAACACGACAACCAAGATTTACCAATACGTCACGAATATGACTAGTGTCTTAAACAAGTAAATGGGTCAAAACAAGTGAAAATGCATGAAATCTTACTTATCCGTAATGGTGTGTAAGTTTAACACCCAAACGGGTCAAACAAGTTTTGGTAATAAGCACGAAGCATGACACTATTAAATAATGCGTGAATTACATGACGAGTATGCCGTGTAACGAACACCATACCCAAATTAAGAAACCTTGTTCTTGATATAGGAGCTAAGGTGCAGATCCGATGCATGAAAATAGTATAAACAATTAAATAATAAGTCTTGTAATCTAGTGTGTAAGTCGATTTCGTAAGCATGCCCGCTCAAGAATAGTTGAGTAATGTTATAAACAAAACACAAGTATGAAGTACTAGCCCAGCCGCTCAGTAATTTATGCGAATTGGTGCTGTTTCGACTTATAACGAATCAGCAAGAAAACTGCATTTTAAACAAGGGAGTGATGTGCAGGGTCTACCGTAAATTACGGTAGTACCGTAATTTACGGTGGCCTGCAATTCTTTACGGTGAATTCCTACTGTGTTACGGTAGGCCCCAAATGTCCAGAAGCCACCGTAATTTACGGTGACACCGTAAATTACGGTGGAGCCCTGTTTGACAAAATTTGTTTGATCATTTTCTCGAACCAGTGTTCGGACCTGATTTCGAATACGTAAATTTCCAAGAGTGATAGTACTAATGCTTGTTTAAAATGTTAGTTCTCAGGTACCCAAGTAAAGGATGAAGATCAAGCAATCGATTCGAACCGAACACCTAACGTTACGCTTCCGCACTTGATCCATGTTTTGTTATATTATAAACAATAGTAGTTTAATTTGGAACATTGTTAGTAGGTTAAACAAGTATATATTTTGTTAATGACCTTCGAATATTGAAAGATTTTGTAAAGACTACTTTTAGCTTATTATGTAAAGCTTAATTGCTGTTAAGAACGAGTATTTTAAACTGGGTCTTACAAGTTGGTAATCAGAGCTTAAGGTTGCCAATAAGTGTTCGGTTCTAGCTTGATCAACATCCGGTAAGAGTAATTGCTTAAGTAAAATTTAAGGAGTATAGAAATAATTCACGAACAAATATGCATGGAAAAGAGTGTGTAAACACACTCAAACACAAGAAAAGCATGAAACAAGAATAATAGAATCAAGAGTGTGTAAGCACACTCAAACACAAGAAAGGCATGAAACAAGAATGATTGAGTCAAGTTACGAACTTGACCAAATCAAAACGAGTAAAACATGTATTACAAATGAAATGTTTAACAATGTATGTAAACATTTCAGTATCAAAGATGGCAAGCGGAGGTGATGGTGATGCGGTGCCAAGAGTCACCGAACAAATGAGAATAGTGATTGCCGAAGAAGTTGGAAAGGCGATCGAAAACAGTTTGTCGAACTTCATTGATAAAATCCAAAATACAGTTTTATCAGTGGTAGAAGAGAGAATCAAGAAGCTAGAAGATAATTCAAATCTAGCAAAGGAAAAATCTGGGGAACGAAAACCTTGTTCATACAAGGAATTCATAGCTTGTAAACCACCTATATATAATGGGGAGGTTGATCCAATCGTGTGTCAGCGATGGATAGGCGATATCGAGGGAGTATTCGAGAGAACCCATTGTGACGAAAATGACTACGTAGCTTATGGCACGGGTCAGTTAAGAGGTCAAGCGAAAGACTGGTGGGATAATAAAAAGAAGGAAATTGGAAGCGAAGCGGCCAAGGCCATGACGTGGGAGGAGTTTAAGACACCGTTTCTTAAACACCATAGCCCCAAAGCGGTTATAAACAAGATCAAGGAAGAGTTCATGCAACTCAGACACAAGGGTGAATCCATAGACAAGATCACGGGGGTGTTTATGGACAAAATGAAATTCTGTGACGATCTGATAACGAACGAAGAACAAAAAGTTTATTACTACCATAACATGCTGAGCGCAGAATATAGGGAGTTCATAACCCCTTCAAAGTATGAGACCCTTACCGAGATTGTCAATGCTGCTTGGGAAAGGGAGATTGAGTTGAAAAAGAGTATAGAGCGGGGTGAACGAAGGGCACAGGATATAAATCCAAGCCCTACCAAGAAAGCAAGAACGAATGAAACGACGAAGAAATCAGATGCGAAGGGCGGTACATCACGTTGCAAAATCTGCGGCAAGAATCATAAGGGTGAATGTCGCTTCAAAGATAAGCCTTGTCCTATATGTCGAAAAACGGGACATATGGCTATATCATGCCCGGAAAAAGTGACTGTTTGTTACAACTGTTACCGAACGGGTCATAAAAGATCGGAGTGCCCAAAATTGGCGGGAAAGAAAGAAGGGCAAGACTCAAAAGGTGAAGCCGCAAAAGCCAAAGCAAGATCCTTTCAATTGACCGCTGCTGAAGCAAAGGTCGAACCTGACGTGGTCTCAGGTATATTCACTATAAATTCAATTCCCGCACGTGTGTTATTTGATACTGGTGCGAATAAATCCTTTGTTTCATATGGGTTTATTCGACACCCTTCATTTGTTCTAACAAAATTACCTATGCCTTTAGAGGTAGAGATAGGTAATAATAAAAGCTTTATTGTCTGTGATGTATGTGAAAACTGCACGATGAATATTGATGACGAGGAATATGCAATAGACTTGATCCCGATGTCGATGGGAGAATTCCAAGTGGTAGTGGGAATGGATTGGCTATCCCGTTACCACGCAAAAGTGGTTTGTTTCCGAAAGGAAATAAAACTAACGTCTCCTAGCGGAAAGCAAGTTACGATATATGGAGAAAAGGGAGGTAACCCGGTGATATGCACAATGCTAGAAGCTCGCAAACTCATGAAACATGGATGCAAGGCCTTTATGGTATATGCGAGCGAAACGGAAAAGGAACTCCTCAAAATTGGGGATGTACCGGTCGTGCGAGATTATGAAGACGTGTTTCCGGAAGAACTACCGGGGATACCGCCAGAACGGGAGGTAGAGTTCGGAATCGAGTTGATTCTGGGCGCGAAACCCGTGGCCAAGGCGCCATACCGACTTGCACCGTCGGAGTTACAAGAATTGATGTCTCAAATTCAGGAATTTCTTGACAAGGGATTTATCCGACCGAGTGTGTCTCCGTGGGGCGCACCAGTCTTATTCGTGAAAAAGAAAGTTGGCAGTATGCGCATGTGTATCGATTACCGGGAGTTAAACAAACTCACGGTGAAGAATCGATACCCACTTCCAAGAATTGACGATTTATTCGACCAACTGCAAGGAGCAAGTTGGTTTTCCAAAATTGATCTCCGATCCGGTTATCACCAATTGAAAGTCAAGGAGGAGGACGTACCCAAAACGGCTTTCCGTACGAGGTACGGGCATTATGAATTCCTCGTAATGCCTTTCGGATTGACCAATGCGCCCGCGGCTTTCATGGACCTCATGAACCGGGTTTGCAAACCCATGCTAGATAAGTCGGTAATTGTATTTATCGACGACATTCTGGTATATTCAAAGAGTGAAGCCGAGCACGTGTGTCATTTGCGGGAAATATTAGACACACTCAGACGAGAGAAGCTGTATGCAAAATTCACGAAGTGTGCTTTCTGGTTACGGGAAGTACAGTTTCTTGGGCATCTTATTAGTGCTGATGGAGTACTAGTAGATCCGTCAAAGATAGAAGCTGTGACGAAATGGAGCCCTCCAAGAAATCCCTCGGAAATCCGAAGCTTTTTAGGGCTTGCGGGATATTATCGGAGATTCATACAGGATTTCTCCAAAATTGCCTTACCATTGACCAAATTAACTCGTAAGGAGGAAAAATTCGTGTGGGGCATTAAGCAAGAGGAAGCTTTCCAAACACTCAAGGAAAAGTTGACCCACGCTCCGGTACTGACCTTACCGGAAGGGACTGAAGACATGGTGGTTTACTCGGACGCTTCTCAATTGGGGCTCGGATGCGTGTTAATGCAACGAGGCAAGGTCATCGCCTACGCCTCGAGGCAATTGAAGATTCATGAAAATAAATATCCGGTTCACGACTTAGAATTGGCAGCGGTGGTGTTTGCCTTAAAGATATAGAGACATTACTTGTACGGAGTAAAGTTTACAATCTTTACCGACCATAAAAGCTTGAAATATTTCTTCGACCAGAAGGAATTAAACATGCGGCAAAGGCGGTGGTTAGAAACCGTCAAGGACTTTGATTGCGAAATACATTACCACCCCGGTAAGGCCAATGTAGTTGCCGATGCGCTGAGTCGCAAAACAGATTATACCCCGATACGGGTACGATCAATGCAACTGGTCGTGACTTCAAGTTTACTAGAACGAATTCGAGAAGCACGGAACGAAGCTGTAAAGGCGGAAAACTGGAAAAAGGAAAGAATTATTGGCCAAGTTAAGGACCTTGAGGTGGGCAGTCACGGCCTAAAAACTCGTTTTAATAGAATCTGGGTTCCTAACACATGTGGGGTTAAGAAGCTTCTACTTGATGAAGCTCATAAATCCCGTTATTCCATTCACCCGGGAGCGACCAAAATGTATCATGACTTGAAGCAAAACTATTGGTGGCCCGGAATGAAGCGAGACACTGTGAAATACGTGGAAAAATGCTTGACATGCCTACAAGTCAAGGCGGAACACCAAAAGCCGTATGGTAAACTCCAACCGTTAGAAATTCCGGTTTGGAAATGGGAGCAAATCACGATGGACCTATTGACCAAACTACCTAAAACAAGTCGTGGTTTTGATGCTATTTGTGTCACACCCGTTCATTAGCGGAAGCGCGCGGTGTGAACTTGATTAGTTCTCATTGCATACGATATAAGTAAACAACTACATGAATAAAAACTTACGATGTTCATCCATTGACATAGTAAAATATTACACATCATAAGTTTGTTTAAAATGCCAAACGGCATAAGTTATAAGTTTTACAAAAGACGAGTTCAACACAAGTTTAAGACATAAGGCTTTGCATCCTATATCTCATTGAAGATGAGATATATGGACCAAACCCTCCAAAAGGGATGACATCGATGACTTGTACTCCAAAAGCTTCATAGTAAACACCAGCACCCAAGTTTCATTAGTTTCCTGAAATACATGCGAGTTTGAAAATATCAACAAAAGTTGAGCGAGTTCATGTGTTTTATGTGTAATGCGCATCAAATGAATCTCAAAAACATTTGAAAGTTTAGATTATAAGTAGGTATGTAAAGCGTCTATGAACATGTTGATCATTAATGTTTTGCAAGGACATTAATATATGTGACGACATAGGAGGTACTCAACCCGCGTAGGCAATTTAAGTGTCGAACTCTCGACGATGGACACAACAGCACTCTAGTGGTCACTCCTGGACCGTGAGTGGGGCTCGCCCGTACCCATTAGATCTAACCTTTGTTCCTTGGTCCTCAAAAGGATTAATGGCACCTCAGTTACAGCCTATGCTCACATGATCTAAGAGTTCATTCCATAACTTAATCATACCTATGTTTGACATGTATTTCCCCCCGAAAGTTGTAAACCAAAACGTTAAAAGAAAAGGGGGACATGAACTCACAGCTTTGCGTTCCTGAGAGAGAGAGAGGTATTCAACCAACGTTTTCCGTAACGCGAGTCAACCTACAAGGGTTCTAACTCATTAGACACGTCAGCCTTTCCTAGACCTTGTACTCGTTGTTCATCTTGAACGTTTATTATTTTCATTTCGTTTTGGAACGCTTGTGTAATTTAATGATAATATGTTGGCATCTGTTTCTAGTATACTTTGATTCGAGACTTTATATTTGTTACACAAATATAAGTGTAAAAAGTGTTAAAAATATTTATTTTTAACGTCAAAATACGTTGTCGTATAAGTGCAACATTAGTGAGAGAGTACACTTCAATAAGTGTGTGTGCGTATATCGTCATGTACCAGAGTCTTTTATACATATACATATAATGTATGTATACTTGTATTTGTGTGCTTTATACATGTACGTATACTGTATTTATACGTGTAGGTATACCGTATTATACGTGTAGGTATACGGTATTATACGGGTAGGTATACCGTATTTATAATGTATTTTTATAATATATATTTATAAAAAATATACATGAATTTTTACCTTGGGCTTAGCCCACCATTTAGTGTTTTGGGCTTGGTTCATACCTTTTGCTATTGGGCCTTAGTCCATGACTTGAAGTTAGTGGGCTTAGTCCATTTTAATATTGTATTTGGGCTTAGCACATTTCATTTATTAGAGTGGGCTTATTTAGTATTTGTGGAATGGGCCTTTGCCCAGGTATTTAGGATATTGGGCCTAGCCCAATATTTTATAAATTGGCCCAATATTGATATTCATGCATTCTTAGTAATCTGTTACTAATTATGCTAGTAACTTTTATAATTACACTTAGTGTCATTTTCGCATTAAACTTTCCGGCTTTTCGTTGTCGGTATTGTATGTTAAGTGCCTTAAATATTTTATTTTAGACTTGTCATAACGTTTGGTTTATATAACTTTTGTGTTGAAATTGATCGTTTCGTCGATAAAGCAAAAGGTGTCATCCGATGTCCGTTGTTTGAGATTCGTCGTCCGATGTTCGCGCCTTGAGTTTTGGTATCACACAAGTGTATATTTTTAGTAAGCGTGAAGGTTCGCGACCGTTGTTATATTCGCAAGTATTCGTGAGGTTTTCGTCGTGGTGTAAGTGTATATTTTGCAAGTATTCTATGTATTATTTTTGGTATGTATTTCTCCTACTACTAATACATACATACATTATACAAGTAATATACACCAATAGAGTATTTAGCATATGTATATATAATTTTCCAAAAATTATATTTATTGTTTTATTTATAAACTTTACCCACTTTTATGTTATAAAAAAAATATCTTTTTGAGTTTATATAAACTCTTGGATGGTTAAGACTTAACCATCGTCATTAGGGTTTGTATAACTATGATTAAGGTCGTTAATCACAATTAAGTTTACTAATCGCGATTAACCATGTTAATCACCCTGTTAATCTCTTTTTAATCGCGATTAGTATTTTAGAAAAATTTCGCCATGGTTTCCCCTAAACTATGGCGTTTTCCCCACGTCTTAAAACGTGTTTTTAAGCATGTTTAGCACCCTTAATCATGATGAATTCAAACCAAGTTTCATTTTATCAACTTTGCATGAACACTACACATAAACATCTTCATGCTCCATGAACTTTACATATATATTTTTTTTACCATACTTTTTTATAAAAATTATGACAATTTTAGGTCTTTTAACAAGATTAATTAAACCATCATTTTTATCCTACTTATAACCTTGACCTTTTATTTAAACAACTTGTTTAACTCACTTTTCAAGACTATTATAGTTTAAATCATGGTTTTTAATCTTAAAAAAAAAAAGTTACATTTGAAATAAATCATCTTCATGTTGTAGTAAAGTTCATGGCTCATAAGAATGATGATCTTGTTTAGATTTAAACATAAAGATGTTTAAATCTTTATTTTTGTTCTTAATCATACAAGATCATCTATGTAAATAACCTATTTTAACAAGATCTACATATGTAAAGCATTATCTAGCACATAATCAACATAATCCACATAATATACACCATATTTAGTAGACTTTTATGGTGGGGTTAGGGTTTTAATCTTTGATTTTTGTTTTGTTCAAGATGATCAACATACATTATATATTCTATAAAAAGCTTAAAAAGTATGGAATGATGTCTTACAACTTTGCAAGAATCTAGTAGATGAAGATGATAAAGGTGTAAAGCTCCAAAATGATCCCTAATGCTCCTCCATGGCTGCTACACTCTTGTATCACCTTAGAAGAGGCTTTAGATGCTTAAAATGAAGTGTTTAAAAATTTAAAAGGGGTGTTTGGGATCCGTAGATGAGAGAGGGACAAGGAGGTATGATGTGTTTTTTTTTTTTTTTTTTAATGTGGAAGATGATGAGGGAATGGTGGTGTTAGATGGTTATATTCTTGCAAGTAATGGTTAAGTCAAAAAAACAAATCTTGCACCATGCTTCACCAAAGATTTTTACTATCACCTCAAGTGTGTAGGGTGGCTTGTGGGACCACCCCATGACCGATTTTTGGGAGGTAAGTTGTAGGAGTTCTTTTTTTTCTTTAAACATATGCATACATATATGTATTAATATGTTATATTAGATATTTAGGTAATTAATTTAGTTAGGGTAATTTGGGTGTTAATGATAGTTTAGGGTTTTAAATAAAGTCTAATTAGTTTACTAGTTTAGTGGGTATTGGTTTTGGATGGTAAAAATACCACTAGTTCGCTCCTCGGTTCGATCTCGGGTGAAATATAAAAGACGTTATATAATACCGGGAGCGATGGTTCTATTTTACCATCGATGCTATGGCGTTTATTTAAGGCGTTTATGACGCCAAAATATCGCTAACTAGCTTGCTAGCATTCTCGTTTAGGAGATTGGACGGTACGAATATAATTTATTCGCCTATCGGCTCGAGTTTGGACAGTGTGTGAAAGTCGCGGCGTGACACCGGGAGTAAATGTTTCGGGTATCCCATCGATATCCCCAAGCTTATTTATGATGTAAAGTATTATTTACAAGTCCTACGAACCTTAAAATAATAAATTATAGCGTCGCGGAAAATTTATTTTGGTTATATTTTGGCGCAGAGCGGACAAAGTGCAATTGTAAGCGTTCACCGGAAAGTTGAGGTGTTTTAAATGTTTAGCGTCCCTAATTAGGGATTTTTATTCGTATTCCATCTACTAAGAGCGTCTGTGCCCTTCGTTGCTCGTTCCGACAGTTTTCGGAACTTGCTGGCATGAATAGTGTGCTCAGGTGGATAATGTTTTCAGCATTTTGCCAACATATTAGGACATAGTTTGCGGTTTTCTCGCGACATAGCGAATGTGTTAATATTGTTTAGCATTTTTAACCATGTCCTACGATTGCTAGAACTTATACGACCTAATCATGCAATAATTAAATCGTAAAGAGAGAAATTAACGTTAAATCAAGTGTTTAAGTTGTACGGAATTACCATTATTTTTGCCAGTTGTCACATTCTCCCCCTGTTAGAAGAATTTCGTCCCGAAATTCGAGTCGTGCTACCGGTTGCAGGGGGTCTGGAAACAGGTGAGGGTACTTGGATTTCATTTGGTCTTCACGTTCCCACGTATACTCGGGACCGTGACGTGAATTCCAATGAACTTTAACTAGCTTCCTATGATTCCTGCGTGTCTTGTGGACCTTCCAGTCCGTAACCTCAACAGGTTCTTCAGTAAATTGAAGTTTGTCGTTGACATGAATCTCATCTACTGGGATAACTACGGTTTCTTGAGTAGGACTTTTCTTGAGATTTGACACGTGAAACATGTCGTGTACACTGCTCCGTTCTTCTGGTAGTTCTAACTTGTATGCAACAGTTCCGATCTTTTCCAGGATTATGAAGGGTCCAATGTAACGTGGGTTCAACTTTCCACGTTTACCAAATCTTACTACGCCCTTCCAAGGCGAGACTTTTAACAATACCATGTCTCCGACCTCGAAAGCTAATGGTTTGCGTCGTTTGTCGGCGTAGCTCTTTTGTCTATCGCGAGCCATCTTGATACGGTCTCGTATCTGCATGATCTTGTCTGAGGTTTCCTGGACCAAATCCGGGCCAATGAATTGTTTATTCCCGGTCTCCGCCCAACATAGCATGGACCGACACTTTCGTCCATATAATGCTTCAAACGGGGCGGCCTGGATGCTAGTGTGATAACTATTATTGTACGAGAACTCCACTAAGGGCAAGTGAGTATCCCAGTTTCCACCAAAATCCATCACACAAGCACGTAACATGTCCTCCACAGTTTGTATCGTTCGTTAACTTTGGCCGTCCGTTTGAGGGTGAAAGGCCGTACTAAGATTCAGTTGTGATCCAAAGGCCTTTTGGAATGATTGCCATATTCTTGACACGAATCGACCATCGCGGTCTGATATAATAGAAACAGGCACTCCATGTCGTGCCACAATCTCCTTGATATATATTTCGGCCAGTTTCTTAGTGCTATCCTTCTCACTGATCGGTAGAAAATGTGCGGACTTTGTAAGTCGATCTACAATTACCCAAATCATATCATGGCCTCTCAAGGTTCGGGGTAACTTAGTAATGAAGTCCATTGAGATTTGTTCCCATCTCCATACGGGAATTTCAGGTTGTTGTAGCAAACCCGAAGGCTTTTGATATTCCGCCTTAACCTTGGCGCATGTAAGGCATTTCCCAACATAAGCAGCAATGTCGCTTTTAAGCTTAGGCCACCAATAAAATTCTTTTAAATCTTGGTACATCTTATCCGAACCCGGATGTATAGAGTACCTTGACTTGTGTGCTTCACCTAAAATAATTGTTCGTAGTTCACCAAAGAACGGGACCCAAATTCGTCCCATAAAGTACAGTGTTCCATCCTCCTTTGGCACTAATTGTGCCTCCATTCCTTGTAAGGATTCGGCTGGTATATTTTTTGGTTTAAGCGCCTCTTGTTGAGCATCATGAATCCGAGAAATAAGATCATTATGTACGGTCATCTCCAAGGCTCGCACCCTTAGAGGTTTAATACGTTCCTTGCGGCTCAGGGCGTCCGCCACAACGTTCGCCTTGCCCGGATGATACTTTATCTCACAATCATAATCGTTGAATAACTCGACCCATCGTCGTTGCCGCATATTTAAATCTTTCTGATCGAATATCTGCTGCAAACTCTTGTGATCTGTGAAGATTGTACAACGAGTACCATATAAGTAGTGACGCCAGATCTTTAACGCGAAAACCACCGCACCTAGCTCCAGATCGTGCGTGGTGTAATTTTTCTCATGCACCTTTAATTGACGAGATGCGTACGCAATGACTTTGTCCCGTTGCATCAACACACAACCAAGACCTTGACGCGATGCATCACAATAAACCATGAAGTCATCGGTACCGTCGGGTAAGGCTAAAATAGGCGCGTCACAAAGTTTATCCTTCAGCAGTTGAAAAGCTGCCTCTTGTTTCTCTCCCCAATCAAATTTCTTGTCCTTTTGTGTTAGGGACGTTAGCGGTTGAGCAATTTTTGAAAAGTTCTCTAGGAATCGTCTATAATAGCCCGCTAATCCCAAAAACTGTCGTATCTCGGTAGGGGTTCTAGGCGCTTCCCAATTCTTAATTGCCTCAATCTTTGCCGGGTCGACATGAATTCCCTTCTCATTTACAACATGACCTAGGAATTGTACCTCGCGAATCCAAAATTCACACTTCGAAAACTTCGCATACAATTGTTCCTTTCTCAAGAGCTCCAAAATAGCTCGCAAATGTTGCTCGTGTTCCTCCTTGGTTCACGAGTATATTAGGATATCGTCAATAAACACAATCACGAACTTGTCCAAATACGGCTTACACACACGGTTCATGAGGTCCATGAACACCGCAGGTGCATTGGTTAAGCCGAACGGCATAACAAGAAACTCGTAATGTCCGTAACGAGTCCTAAAAGCCGTTTTGGGGATACTTTCTTCCTGTATTCCCAACTGATGGTAACCCGACCTCAGATCGATCTTGGAGTAGTAGCTTGAACCTTGTAGTTGATCGAATAAGTCGTCGATTCTCGGTAAGGGATATCGGTTCTTGATGGTCAGCTTGTTTAACTCCCTATAATCAATGCACATGCGAAAGCTGCCGTCTTTCTTTTTAACAAATAATACCGGAGCTCCCCAAGGTGAGAAACTCGGTCTAATAAATCCTTTATCTAGCAGCTCTTGCAGCTGAGTAGATAACTCCTGCATTTCAGACGGAGCTAACCGATATGGTGATTTCGCCACTGGTGCCGCTCCTGGCACCAAATCAATTCGAAACTCCACTTGACGTTGTGGAGGTAGTCCAGGCAAGTCTTCTGGGAAGACTTCTGGAAATTATTTCACGATAGGGATGTCTTCTAGCTTCGGCTCTTTGGTTTCCTTATCGACTATGTGGGCGAGGAAGGCTATACAGCCTTTTCGAATACACTTTTGCGCCTTCATGCAATTTATGATCCGTAGAGGTTCCTCGCGTTTCTCCCCATGAATTATAAGTGTTTCTTCATTCGGTAGTGGGATGCGGATGGTCTTCTCGTGACAGACCACTTCTGCCCGGTTGTCGGATAACCAATCCATTCCAACAACCGCATCAAAGCTACCCAGATCAACGGGTAAAAGATCGATAGAAAATTTTCGCTCCCCAAGCTCGAGTGTACAACCCTTGATAACCTCATCCGCTTCGACTAATTTTCCATTCGCCAATTCTATAGAATACGGGACGTCTAATTTACTCGAATCTAGACTAAGTATGTTCTTAAATTCTACAGATATAAAACTAAAGTCGGCGCCAGTGTCAAACAGAATGGATGCAACGTGTTGATTTATAGGGAACATACCCGTAACTACATTCGGGTCCTGACGCGCTTCACGTGCTCCAATCGTGAAGACTCTTCCACGGGCTTGATTTTCTTTAGGACAATCCTTCAAAAAGTGCCCTAAGTCTCCGCAGCCAAAACAACCTTGGCCTCGTCCATTACCATTTCTACCTTGGTTGTTGTTGCTATTATTTCCGCCCTGATTGTTGTTGTTGTTTCCTCCTCGGTTTGCATTTCTTCCTCCAGTTCCTACCCAACATGTTTCTTTGTTGTGCCCCTCATTTCCACATTTGTCACACTTAGCTCTCGGACATCGACCATTGTTGTGAAGCTTGCACTTATCACACTTATGCTTGGAACCCAAATACCCTTTACCACTAGCCTCATTAGTGGCTCCATAAGCTTTAGTACCACAAGTTGGGTTCACTTCCCTTCGTTTGTTCGCATTCCAGTTGTCGTTGTTTGCTTGAGTGCCTTTCTTTAAGTTTGAAAACTTTCTCTTGTTGTCGCTTGAAGACTCCACATGAGTCTCTTTTTTGTTAGAGCCTGGCTTTGAAAACTTGTTTAAACGAAGAGCCTCCTCGGTGAGGGCGACAGCCAAGTCGATCGCCTCGCTGATTGTAGGGGGCTTGGAAGAAGTAACCATGCTTAGAATTTAGGGAGCAAGTCCCTAGATAAACCTCTCAATCCGCTTAAATTCAGGGTCCACTAAGTAGGGAACAACCCTTGACAAGTCGTGGAAGTGTTGTATATACCCAGCAATATCAGATCCGATCATTCTTAAATTCCAAAACTCGGTCTCAAGTTTCTGAATCTCCACCCTAGAACAGTACTTCTTTCTCATTAGTTCCTTGAGCTCGTCCCAGCTCATAGCATACGCAGCAGTTTCTCCTTTAGTCTGAACCTGTAGGTTCCACCATGAAAGCGCCCCATCCAAGAATAGCTCGGAGATATAGGTGACCCTTTGTTCAGGAAGGCATTTGCTCATTCTTAGGACTGAGTCTGTCATCTCGGTCCAGCGCACAAACGCTACGGCACCGCCTGTGCCATCGAAGTTCAGCAGTTTGCAGTCCAAAACTGCTTGTATGTGCAACCGGCAGGGGGATTGTTTCCTGATGTACCACCGCTTTGCTCGGAGCGGTTGGCTTCGTACTGTGCAATCGCCTGAGAGATGCGATCATTCAGTTCGGCTTCTGTTCTCGGTAGGGGGTTTGTGTTGGTACTTCGCCTCGGCGGCATTGTCTTCTAATAAGAAACGTCAAGGAAGATTAGACAAATACTTTTGATTAAATATGTGTCTACTAAGGTGTATATGCATATAGATAATAGACAAATAATCATCACATCATCCAAACATGCAATCACATAAGCCACACATGCACATGTATAAGCAATAATTGTGTAATAAGGAAAACAAACTACTGAGCTTTCATATATCAGACAACTTGATACATTGTTTAGTAGAAGAAAACAAAAGGACTCGAAGCTACATCACCCCGGTCGTACAAGTTCATAATACACAAAAATAGTAAAATCTGTTTCTTCCACATTGGTCTTCAAAATCTTCAAATGTCTCCAGCTCATACTAGGTCTTCATATGTACACTGAAAGTGAGTCTGCAACTCCCAAACAGAAGTATCTGCAATAATCACCTAAGGAGTAAGAGGGGTGGGGTGTGGTGAAGGATGGATCAAGTTAAGAAGATGGACACACTCATCCTCCTGCTCGTAGATACTGCGAGAGAGGGCACTGAATTACTGTTGGAGCACCAAGTCAAGCGCTCGAACAGAAAAGTCAGGGTCGGCAGGTGCAGTATGGTGTGGTGGTGGAGGGTAGGCTGGTGGTGGCGGTGGCTAACAGTTTTTGTTTGTTTAGTTGACTAGTCTCAACCGACTCGTGATATAAATCGAATGCTAGGTGTGAACGAATGTGTGTGATCTTCCGGTGTCGTAGGGTGTTATAGTACCACCCCGGCTAGTGTTCTACCAGATAGAACTTAAGATTTTTGAATAGATAGTGATCATTAGCTTGACCCACAGATCCAATCAGGATTTCCATGCACTACAAGTTGTTATTACGTGGGCCCCCGAAATAATAAATTGCCTTGCATGGTCACCCTAATGTTCTCTCGTTCAAAGCAGATGATCAGATTGAGGGGGGGGGACACTACTGTCTTCATACTTTCAACATAGAAGGGACCTTCATGATGGTCCACGTGCTAACATCCGTTGTCATTACTCGCGAAATGGCACAACGTTAGACGAAGTAGAAATAAAGACAATTTGTAGCAATAATAGCTGGAGGGGCACCTTCAAGATGAGTACTTCATCTTCCTGGTCTAGACAAGAGTGTCGTTAATCATGATTCGTAATAGCCACAGGGACCTTGCCCCACAAATAAAGTTGTTGTCTGAGGTTGCCTCCTCCGCCTCGTCGTCGTCACTACCGAAGTCTGGCATCTTCCACATTCAAGGGAAGAACAACCATCTTCTACGGCATCAAGCTTAAGGTCTCACTTAGTAACTACATCCGCCATAAGCTCCGCAATAGATGTGAGGTCAATATTCTCATCGCGCGAGTCAAGAACAACAATAGAATTTGAAGTCGAAGGTATTTCACTTTCGGCAAAATATTCCGTACAACATGCATATATATATATATATATATATCAATAATTAATAACATTACTTATTATATATGTATGGGGAAAGTAAATGTAGCATATCACATGTGATCACATTGTCCTTGTGCGTTTCAGTTCTAATTTGGCAAGTCTATCCCGTATAGAGTATGCCCCAATTAATGTCCTCGCATTGTTTTCATGAGAAGAGTTTTGTTATCGGAGCTTGGTGCTTTTGTATATGCAATGAAAAACATTTTACAAAAACAAAATGTTTTCGTGAGAGGATCCTAGTGATTGTAGACTAGACTCGAGAAGGAATCTTAGTTCACTACAATCGAAGCTCTGATACCAATCTGTCACACCCGTTCATCAGCGGAAGCGCGCGGTGTGAACTTGATTAGTTCTCATTGCATACGATATAAGTAAACAACTACATGAATAAAAACTTACGATGTTCATCCATTGACATAGTAAAATATTACACATCATAAGTTTGTTTAAAATGCCAAACGGCATAAGTTATAAGTTTTACAAAAGACGAGTTCAACACAAGTTTAAGACATAAGGCTTTGCATCCTATATCTCATTGAAGATGAGATATATGGACCAAACCCTCCAAAAGGGATGACATCGATGACTTGTACTCCAAAAGCTTCATAGTAAACACCAGCACCCAAGTTTCATTAGTTTCCTGAAATACATGCGAGTTTGAAAATATCAACAAAAGTTGAGCGAGTTCATGTGTTTTATGTGTAATGCGCATCAAATGAATCTCAAAAACATTTGAAAGTTTAGATTATAAGTAGGTATGTAAAGCGTCTATGAACATGTTGATCATTAATGTTTTGCAAGGACATTAATATATGTGACGACATAGGAGGTACTCAACCCGCGTAGGCAATTTAAGTGTCGAACTCTCGACGATGGACACAACAGCACTCTAGTGGTCACTCCTGGACCGTGAGTGGGGCTCGCCCGTACCCATTAGATCTAACCTTTGTTCCTTGGTCCTCAAAAGGATTAATGGCACCTCAGTTACAGCCTATGCTCACATGATCTAAGAGTTCATTCCATAACTTAATCATACCTATGTTTGACATGTATTTCCCCCCGAAAGTTGTAAACCAAAACGTTAAAAGAAAAGGGGGACATGAACTCACAGCTTTGCGTTCCTGAGAGAGAGAGGTATTCAACCAACGTTTTCCGTAACGCGAGTCAACCTACAAGGGTTCTAACTCATTAGACACGTCAGCCTTTCCTAGACCTTGTACTCGTTGTTCATCTTGAACGTTTATTATTTTCATTTCGTTTTGGAACGCTTGTGTAATTTAATGATAATATGTTGGCATCTGTTTCTGGTATACTTTGATTCGAGACTTTATATTTGTTACACAAATATAAGTGTAAAAAGTGTTAAAAATATTTATTTTTAACGTCAAAATACGTTGTCGTATAAGTGCAACATTAGTGAGAGAGTACACTTCAATAAGTGTGTGTGCGTATATCGTCATGTACCAGAGTCTTTTATACATATACATATAATGTATGTATACTTGTATTTGTGTGCTTTATACATGTACGTATACTGTATTTATACGTGTAGGTATACCGTATTATACGTTTAGGTATACGGTATTATACAGGTAGGTATACCGTATTTATAATGTATTTTTATAATATATATTTATAAAAAATATACATGAATTTTTACCTTGGGCTTAGCCCACCATTTAGTGTTTTGGGCTTGGTTCATACCTTTTGCTATTGGGCCTTAGTCCATGACTTGAAGTTAGTGGGCTTAGTCCATTTTAATATTGTATTTGGGCTTAGCACATTTCATTTATTAGAGTGGGCTTATTTAGTATTTGTGGAATGGGCCTTTGCCCAGGTATTTAGGATATTGGGCCTAGCCCAATATTTTATAAATTGGCCCAATATTGATATTCATGCATTCTTAGTAATCTGTTACTAATTATGCTAGTAACTTTTATAATTACACTTAGTGTCATTTTCGCATTAAACTTTCCGGCTTTTCGTTGTCGGTATTGTATGTTAAGTGCCTTAAATATTTTATTTTAGACTTGTCATAACGTTTGGTTTATATAACTTTTGTGTTGAAATTGATCGTTTCGTCGATAAAGCAAAAGGTGTCATCCGATGTCCGTTGTTTGAGATTCGTCGTCCGATGTTCGCGCCTTGAGTTTTGGTATCACACAAGTGTATATTTTTAGTAAGCGTGAAGGTTCGCGACCGTTGTTATATTCGCAAGTATTCGTGAGGTTTTCGTCGTGGTGTAAGTGTATATTTTGCAAGTATTCTATGTATTATTTTTGGTATGTATTTCTCCTACTACTAATACATACATACATTATACAAGTAATATACACCAATAGAGTATTTAGCATATGTATATATAATTTTCCAAAAATTATATTTATTGTTTTATTTATAAACTTTACCCACTTTTATGTTATAAAAAAAATATCTTTTTGAGTTTATATAAACTCTTGGATGGTTAAGACTTAACCATCGTCATTAGGGTTTGTATAACTATGATTAAGGTCGTTAATCACAATTAAGTTTACTAATCGCGATTAACCATGTTAATCACCCTGTTAATCTCTTTTTAATCGCGATTAGTATTTTAGAAAAATTTCGCCATGGTTTCCCCTAAACTATGGCGTTTTCCCCACGTCTTAAAACGTGTTTTTAAGCATGTTTAGCACCCTTAATCATGATGAATTCAAACCAAGTTTCATTTTATCAACTTTGCATGAACACTACACATAAACATCTTCATGCTCCATGAACTTTACATATATATTTTTTTTACCATACTTTTTTATAAAAATTATGACAATTTTAGGTCTTTTAACAAGATTAATTAAACCATCATTTTTATCCTACTTATAACCTTGACCTTTTATTTAAACAACTTGTTTAACTCACTTTTCAAGACTATTATAGTTTAAATCATGGTTTTTTAATCTTAAAAAAAAAAAGTTACATTTGAAATAAATCATCTTCATGTTGTAGTAAAGTTCATGGCTCATAAGAATGATGATCTTGTTTAGATTTAAACATAAAGATGTTTAAATCTTTATTTTTGTTCTTAATCATACAAGATCATCTATGTAAATAACCTATTTTAACAAGATCTACATATGTAAAGCATTATCTAGCACATAATCAACATAATCCACATAATATACACCATATTTAGTAGACTTTTATGGTGGGGTTAGGGTTTTAATCTTTGATTTTTGTTTTGTTCAAGATGATCAACATACATTATATATTCTAAAAAGCTTAAAAAGTATGGAATGATGTCTTACAACTTTGCAAGAATCTAGTAGATGAAGATGATAAAGGTGTAAAGCTCCAAAATGATCCCTAATGCTCCTCCATGGCTGCTACACTCTTGTATCACCTTAGAAGAGGCTTTAGATGCTTAAAATGAAGTGTTTAAAAATTTAAAAGGGGTGTTTGGGATCCGTAGATGAGAGAGGGACAAGGAGGTATGATGTGTTTTTTTTTTTTTTTTTAATGTGGAAGATGATGAGGGAATGGTGGTGTTAGATGGTTATATTCTTGCAAGTAATGGTTAAGTCAAAAAAACAAATCTTGCACCATGCTTCACCAAAGATTTTTACTATCACCTCAAGTGTGTAGGGTGGCTTGTGGGACCACCCCATGACCGATTTTTGGGAGGTAAGTTGTAGGAGTTCTTTTTTTTCTTTAAACATATGCATACATATATGTATTAATATGTTATATTAGATATTTAGGTAATTAATTTAGTTAGGGTAATTTGGGTGTTAATGATAGTTTAGGGTTTTAAATAAAGTCTAATTAGTTTACTAGTTTAGTGGGTATTGGTTTTGGATGGTAAAAATACCACTAGTTCGCTCCTCGGTTCGATCTCGGGTGAAATATAAAAGACGTTATATAATACCGGGAGCGATGGTTCTATTTTACCATCGATGCTATGGCGTTTATTTAAGGCGTTTATGACGCCAAAATATCGCTAACTAGCTTGCTAGCATTCTCGTTTAGGAGATTGGACGGTACGAATATAATTTATTCGCCTATCGGCTCGAGTTTGGACAGTGTGTGAAAGTCGCGGCGTGACACCGGGAGTAAATGTTTCGGGTATCCCATCGATATCCCCAAGCTTATTTATGATGTAAAGTATTATTTACAAGTCCTACGAACCTTAAAATAATAAATTATAGCGTCGCGGAAAATTTATTTTGGTTATATTTTGGCGCAGAGCGGACAAAGTGCAATTGTAAGCGTTCACCGGAAAGTTAAGGTGTTTTAAATGTTTAGCGTCCCTAATTAGGGATTTTTATTCGTATTCCATCTACTAAGAGCGTCTGTGCCCTTCGTTGCTCGTTCCGACAGTTTTCGGAACTTGCTGGCATGAATAGTGTGCTCAGGTGGATAATGTTTTCAGCATTTTGCCAACATATTAGGACATAGTTTGCGGTTTTCTCGCGACATAGCGAATGTGTTAATATTGTTTAGCATTTTTAACCATGTCCTACGATTGCTAGAACTTATACGACCTAATCATGCAATAATTAAATCGTAAAGAGAGAAATTAACGTTAAATCAAGTGTTTAAGTTGTACGGAATTACCATTATTTTTGCCAGTTGTCACAATTTGGGTGGTCGTGGATAGGTTAACTAAAAGCGCCCACTTTATTCCGATTCGTGAAACTTATACATCTGAGAAAATGTCGGAGGTATACACCAATGAAATCATAGCAAGGCATGGGGTACCGATATCCATTGTATCAGACAGAGATACTCGGTTTACTTCGAAATTCTGGCGTGAATTCCAAGAACAGATGGGAACTAAATTGTTCCTTAGCACTGCTTATCATCCACAAACGGATGGGCAGAGCGAAAGAACAATACAAACATTGGGTGATATGCTGCGGGCTTGCATTATTGATTTTGGGGGTAGTTGGGATGTCCATTTACTCTTGGTCGAATTCGCATATAACAATAGCTATCACGCGAGTATTAAAATGGCCCCGTATGAGCTATTATATGGCAGAAAGTGTCGGACTCCGGTATGTTGGGGAGAAGTGGGTCCGCGAGGGCTAGCACCAACTGATATAATCCGAGCTACAAATGCGAAAATCGACATAGTTCGGACGCACTTGAAAGCGGCCCAAGACCGGCAAAAGGCGTACGCAGATAAAAGAAATAGGCCAATTGAGTTTCAGGTTGGCGATATGGTCATGCTAAAGGTTTCCCCATGGAAGGGTATTATCAGATTCAGAAAAAGGGGGAAGTTAAGCCCTAGATTCATTGGGCCATTTAGAATCATTGAACGAGTTGGTAAGGTAGCTTATCGACTTGAATTACCCGAAGAGTTGAGTGGGATTCATAACACATTCCACGTATCACATCTCCGGAAATGTTTGGCCGACGAGACCGCTCATGTCCACTACGATGATATCGAGGTGGATAACAGTCTCAACTATGCAGTAAAACCGATTGCGATTTTAGATCGTAAAGAGAAAAGCTTGAGAAACAAAGTGATACATCAAGTCAAGGTCAAATGGGACCACAGAAAAGGGTCAGACACTACTTGGGAACCCGAAGAGGAGATGCGGCGTCTCTACCCTACATTATTTGGTACGTAATTCGGTTTCGGGGACGAAACCCTTTTTAAGGGGGGGTGGACTTGTAACACCCCAAAAACATAAACCCGTATATTATAAAGTTCAAAGAATAGATAAACAAGAGTTTACCAACTAGGAATTTAACCTAGTTAAATTCCAAGTCTTGAATTAATGCATGTTATAGTTAAAATAATTAAAACTAAAGAAAAATCATAGTTAAAGGGACTAAACTTGTCAAAAACTCAAGTTATGCTACTAATAGTAACAAAATTAAACCAAACCTCCCAAATTAGGGAGTCTGGTCGATCAAGAGAGGAGGGGGGCGAACAGGAGCTCTCCAAACCCTAATTTCACAACTAAAATCTGCAAATTGAAGCCTCAATCTCGTTCCAAATCAAGCTCTAAACACGAATTAGCAAACCCCTTGTTGTAAAGATCAAAGAGGTATGTAAAATCTTGGCATTTTGATCCATCACAATTCTAGGTTAACTTTGAAAAACTGAAATTTAGCCTAGATATGTAATGCATGGATGAATCTTGAAGTAATTTGATGTCTAGGATTAAACCCTATGTGATTTCTTGTCAAAACTTTGCATCATGTTTGTAAGGTTTGGGGATTTACATGTGGGGAACAAATGGACTTGAGGGAAACTTGGTGAATACTAGAGATTTGACTCTTGTTCTAACAAAATCTGAATTTGTGAAATGATTCAGAAATATAGATGACAAGATGTATGTAAAAACTTGTTAAATAAAGTGAAATTAGATGTTAAATTTCATGCCACGAACTTGGTAACGATTGTAGGAAAATCTGACCCGCTAGGTGTTTGTTGAAATGCCTAAGTGAGGACTTAAATGTTAAAATTTGGATAAAAACGCAGATTTGATAATGGTCCATAATGATGTGATTATAGTCATGAAAAGAGTTCTAAACATGTTGTGAAAACTGAATTTTCTAGGCAAAGAGTCCGGTTCATCTAGCGGACAAGCCGAGGGGAATTCACGAGGAAAAGGCGCGCTCTAAAGGTACGAAATTTATTGTTTCGTTACATTATACCTTATTGTTAGTTTTATGTAGTCAATTTTGAAACACGACAACCAAGATTTACCAATACGTCACGAATATGACTAGTGTCTTAAACAAGTAAATGGGTCAAAACAAGTGAAAATGCATGAAATCTTACTTATCCGTAATGGTGTGTAAGTTTAACACCCAAACGGGTCAAACAAGTTTTGGTAATAAGCACGAAGCATGACACTATTAAATAATGCGTGAATTACATGACGAGTATGCCGTGTAACGAACACCATACCCAAATTAAGAAACCTTGTTCTTGATATAGGAGCTAAGGTGCAGATCCGATGCATGAAAATAGTATAAACAATTAAATAATAAGTCTTGTAATCTAGTGTGTAAGTCGATTTCGTAAGCATGCCCGCTCAAGAATAGTTGAGTAATGTTATAAACAAAACACAAGTATGAAGTACTAGCCCAGCCGCTCAGTAATTTATGCGAATTGGTGCTGTTTCGACTTATAACGAATCAGCAAGAAAACTGCATTTTAAACAAGGGAGTGATGTGCAGGGTCTACCGTAAATTACGGTAGTACCGTAATTTACGGTGGCCTGCAATTCTTTACGGTGAATTCCTACTGTGTTACGGTAGGCCCCAAATGTCCAGAAGCCACCGTAATTTACGGTGACACCGTAAATTACGGTGGAGCCCTGTTTGACAAAATTTGTTTGATCATTTTCTCGAACCAGTGTTCGGACCTGATTTCGAATACGTAAATTTCCAAGAGTGATAGTACTAATGCTTGTTTAAAATGTTAGTTCTCAGGTACCCAAGTAAAGGATGAAGATCAAGCAATCGATTCGAACCGAACACCTAACGTTACGCTTCCGCACTTGATCCATGTTTTGTTATATTGTAAACAATAGTAGTTTAATCTGGAACATTGTTAGTAGGTTAAACAAGTATATATTTTGTTAATGACCTTCGAATATTGAAAGTTTTTGTAAAGACTACTTTTAGCTTATTATGTAAAGCTTAATTGCTGTTAAGAACGAGTATTTTAAACTGGGTCTTACATGTAAAACAATTTTTTACTTTATTTATAAACACAAGATTTTGTTTTTATAAAAAAATGATTATTTTATAAACATTTTTTGTAACAGGTAATATAAATAAAATACTCCAGAAATTTATATCTTTACTAGATAAATACTAAATTGTGTTGCAAATTTTTAGGAATTATAAGTTTAACTATATTGTTTTTAGATAATATTAGTCAATTTTAAAAGAATTCTTTACCAACTTGACTAGATACATAGTTGATTGTGTTGCATATTTTTAGGGATTATAAGTTAAAAGTAGACTCATATAGATAAGATTAGTTAGGAACTAAAAATCTGAACTTAGTATGATACAAAGTTAATAAAGATATAACTCTTAGCATCCTATTTTTTTATAAAAACAGTTCTTGAAATTTTATAAAAATATAAATTTTTTATATCTGTAAAAAACCAAAATTTAACAATTTAAGTTAAAGCTCTAAAACGTACTTACGAGTCAAATACTATTTTTTATTTTTATAAAAACGAAAATTTTAAACTTAAAGTTTATTGGATAAGTACTATATGGATATTTTGAAAAAGTTATGAACTTTAAATAATAAAATTATACTTTATAATTTAACCAATAAAATAAACATACTTTACAATTATAACAACTTATATTTTATTTTTTGTCTTTTGATTATCAATTTTTATAAAAAAAAAACAATATTTTTTGTCTTTTGATTATTAATTTTTATAAAAAAAACAAAACTTTACATATGTGTAACACTAATGACATATATCCACCACAATAATGTTATCATAAATATTATACGAATAAGAAAACCAACAGAAACGAGTGCCGCAATCCAAAGTTTCTCCCCCGCCGCATCACGCGGGCACCCTACTAGTGTGTGTATGTATATATATATATATATATATATATATATATATATATATATATATATATATATATATATATATATATATATATATATATAGGAGAATGATCCATTAGGAACCACCTTTATTGCGAGAACCAGTGTGAACACAAACAGTATAACCTAAAAAATTCTAAAAAACACCAAATTTTTTTTACTATCTTTTTTGTAAAAATTGCTATATTTCGTTTACAAAAAAAAAATTCAAAAAAAAAAATTCAAAAAAAAAAAATTCCGAGTCACACTTATCCATGCACATGTGCATTTGTATCATTTCTTTGACAAATTTCGTAATTCATTACAAATATTAAACAATTGCACTTTCATTTACACTACCACGTGTAATACACTACTTTTTACGTTAACAATATTAGAAATGCACATTTGCATCTATATATATCAACATGAAATAAGGTGTTTTTGTACACTACTTTCTCTTTCATCTATCATTCCATCCATAATACACAAACATGTACATGTGCATTTTTGTCATTTCTTTGACAAATTCCGTAATTCATTACAACTATTAGACAATTACACTTTCATTTACACTACCATGCGTAATACAATACTTTTTAAATTACCAATATTATAAATGCACATGTGCATCTATACGTATCAACATGAAATAAGGTGTTTTGGCACACTACTTTGAATACACTTTCCCTTTCGTCTATCATACCATCCATAATACACTACCATTACCTACTACCATCCATAATACAATACCATTACCTCCTACCATCCATAATACAATAACATTACCAATATTTTGACTTTATTACATGTATGTAAACACCATTTATACCATCCAATCAACATATTACATCATAAATTGACAACTATAACCAAACCATCAACCACTAGATATAATAACCAAAAAACACGTATATGGGCCTACTTATCCATTCAAAATCACAAACTTTTTGTATCAAAACACGTTATATCATGGTTACCTAATGATGCACATGTGCATTTTAAATATTGGTAATGTAAAAAGTAGTGTATTACGAATGGTATTGTAAATTAAAGTGCAATTGTCTATTCCTGATAACGTATTACCGAATTTGTTGAAGTAATGATACATATGCACATGTGCATGGATAACTAATACTTGAAAAAAAAAAAGTTTTTTTTATGGTAACGAAATATAGCGATTTTTTTAAGAAAAATATTAAAAAAAAAATTTTGAGTGTTTTTTTGATTTTTTTTTTTAGATTTTGTTTTGTGTTCACATTGGTTCTCGCGGTTCTCGCAATAAGGGTGGTTCTCACATGAACCTTACCCTGTATATATATATATATATATATATATATATATATATATATATATATATATATATATATATATAGGGGAAGGATGTATAGAAAACCCACTTTAATTTAGAAAACCCGGGAAACTCAAAGCTCCCGATGTTTTTTTTTTTTTTTTAAATTACACATGTTATATACATGTTTTTAAGGGTTTTGGGCAAAAAAAAATCAAAAAAGCGCCGAGTAGATATTTTAAAAAAAAATAAACAAGTTTTTGTGTAACACATGTTACATTCATCTGACATATTTGTAACATGTGTTACACTAAAACTTGTTTATTTTTTTTAAAAATATCTACTCGGCGCTTTTTTTGATTTTTTTGCCCAAAACCCTTAAAAACATGTATATAACATGTGTAAATTTTTCAAAAAAAAAAAAAAAAACATCGGGAGCTTTGAGTTTCCCGGGTTTTCTAAATTAAAGTGGGTTTTCTATAGATACTTACATTATATATATATATATATATATATATATATATATATATAAGCAATGCAAATATATTTAGCACATTAAATCAGTTTCTCTAAATTACATCGTAAGGTGAAATGAAAAAGGATTATACAAGGTGAAGCGTACGAGTTGTCACAAAGAGGGTGTAATGGTGAGGCCCACTATCTTTCAACCAATCATACCTTTTTCTTTTTTTTAAATGGTTTGGGTGAAACCATTCCTTATGTTTTTTGTGCAAAAGTGGTGTATGAGAGCGGAATTAACATGACACATCATAATTGGGTGGGTGAAAATCCCCCCCCCCCCCCCAATCTCATGAAGGGTGCACCCTCTTTACCCTTACCAATTCAATCAGGTCAAAACAACATACCCATGAGAGCGGAATTAACATGACACATCATAATTTGGTGGGTAAAAATCCCCCCCCCCCCCCCCAAATCTCATGAGGGGTGCACCCCCTTTACCCTTACCAATTCAATCAGGTTAAAACAAACATACCCCAAGTCCCAACACATCATTATATTACCTTTAGAATTTTTGTATTTTAAAATCTTCCAAGGTGTTTTCTTCAACATTTTATGGGAAATATTCCCAACAACTAGTTGGAAGTTAGGGGCACCCTTAATTATTTTATGCCAGGAAAAAACTGGTGATATGCAATCATAAGGTGGAAGGAATGGGTGAATGGCTGGTTCTCACCTGAAGATATCGCAAGGGGCCTCAATGGATGACCCATCAAACAAGTCTCATTTTATTTCTTTGCGAGATACATGTAGGGAGGAGAACGACGAGGGTAGATGAGGCTTTTATTTTTAACATCTCCTGAACAATTTTGATGTTCAACTCATGTGGCATATAAATGTTACTTTTACATCTGATTTTCATAATATTGACGCATGACACCATGAGAGGGGTATACTTTCATTTTTTACACCCATTAAAACTTAAAAATTCCTAACATTATAGAGACAAATTATAATGTTCTATAAACTAGTTCAACTATGGCTAGTAGCAGTCAGTAATTACAACGTGCAAGCATTTGTCAATAATGACGCTTGATCGTCTAGAGTGGGTGCGAACGCCAGGAAACAAATTATATTAGTGGTAAAACTAGATTACAACAAACAATACTCTATAGGTTGAAACTATTGGTACACCCTTGGTGCCTATATAGACCTATAGGTGCTATATCGTAAAAGCCTATAAGTGTGATATCGTATCATATAGTGTAATATAGCTCCTCGTATAGGCCTTATATAGGCCTATAGGTGTAGTATCGTATACTATAATTCACATATAGGCCTATTAATGTAGTATCGTGTCGTATAGTGTAGTATAACTTAAGCCTCCTATAGGTCCCGTATAAGCGTATAGGTGTAGTTTCGTGTCATATCATATAGTGTAGTATAGATCCCATATAGACCTATACTAGACCTATACAATACGATACGATACGATAATATACTATAGTACACCTATAGGCGTATAAAAGACCTATACTACACCTATAATCCTATACCTAACCTATACTACAATTATACGATACGATACTATAGTATACTATACCATAATACACCTATAGGCCTATGAGGGACCTATATGAGGATTATATTATACTATACTATACGATACGATACTACATTGTACGATAATACATGATACCATATGATATATTACTATACTACACCTACAGCCCTATACGAGACATATACTACACCTATAAGCCTATACAAGACCTATACTACCCCTACAGGCATATATATGCTACAACTATACTACGATATGATGTTATAGTATCTGTACTATAATACACCTATAGGCATATACATGACATATATTACACCTATCCGATACTATACGATACGACACTATACGATACGATAAGATATGATATGATATTATACTACACCTATAGGTTTATACGAGACTTATACTACACTATATGATATGATATGATACTACATCCATAGACCTATACGAGGCCTATACGGGACCTATACGAGACTTATACTATACTATACGATACAATGCTTAACAATGTTTTTTTAAAGTACCTATTAAAGAACTTTGTTAAAACGATAAATATTGTAAAGAAATGTAAAAAAAAAATCTTTATATACGCTACATATAGGCGTATACAAAAAAGATCATTTTACCCCTGGTTTGGACTACATATAGACCCTAAACAAGGTATAGACTTGTACGCAGCGTATAGACCATAGTAGGACACAATCAGAGATTCTCTTGGAAATTGAAAAAAATTGTTGTATGCTGCGTACAGAGTACGTC
This sequence comes from Helianthus annuus, assembly GCF_002127325.2. NCBI lineage: Eukaryota > Viridiplantae > Streptophyta > Magnoliopsida > Asterales > Asteraceae > Helianthus > Helianthus annuus. The sequence continues at coordinate 64,183,538 of NC_035435.2, forward strand.
GCGTATATAAGGGTCCCACTTGGTGTGTAGATAGGCATCAAAGTATGTGAATATATACACCCTATTGTATAGGTTTAATATACACACCCTATTGTATATGTTTGTACTATTCTTTATGGAAATAATCTCGATGGAGATGTTTTTCCTATTTTTTACTAGAATATGTTTAGGAGTAAATTCAAGTTTTGTCCTTTATGTTTAAACCAAATTGCAGGCGCTGTCGTTTAGTGTAAAAGTTGACAAGTTTTGTCCTTAATGTTCTAAAATCTTGCACATTATATCCTTTACGTCAAACCCAGTTAGATTTTTTAGTTAAACATGGTGATGTGCTTTGCACATAAGGGTATTATTGTCATTTCACCTCTTTAGAGACTAAATGTGTAAAAAGAATAAAAAATAAGATATAAATAAAAAAACTAATTAAAAAAACTCCCTATCCCTCCCTCTTCTATCTCTGTCACCTGCCGGAATCACTCACACACAACATCATACAAAAATCTAGGGGTGCTAAAAAATCATTCACACACAAAAAACTCTTTAGTTGCCCTTGGCCTTGCCCCTTTGTTCATTCATAATCCACCCTCCAGACGTAGAAGATGCAGATGCAAATGCCAAACAGAAAACACGCATCTGGGCGCACCATTCTTCAGCCTTGGCCCACAATTCTCTGCCTCCTCTTTCTTTATCGCTCATATCGATTGATTTCATACAGAACCAGGTATGATTTTCAGTTCCCCACAGTTTGTGATTATCATGTTCTCCACTTTGTGAGGTGATTTATGGTGTCAATTGATTGATGTTCTTGCCTGCCTGCCTTAAGTGCTTCTTATATTTGTTCAAATTATATTTTTGTTTATGATTCCCCTTGGTATCATTGTCTTCATCTTTGCTGTCAATTTTCAGTTTCCAGGCAATCATTTTTATAGACTGTTTATGTGAAATTAGGGTTCTGGTATCAATGGAGGTAGTGGTGGTGGTGATTCAGATCTAGTGGTGGTGGGAGATGGGATGTGGCGGCGGTGGGTGTTGGTGGTGGGAGGTGGAGGTGGTGGTGGAAGGTGGTGGTAGTGGGTGAAGAGAGAGAGAGAAAGGAGAGGAGATATTGTTGAGAGAGAGAAGAGATGGAGAGAGATAGTCAGAGAGAGATATTTTAGGTTTTTAATTATTTAAATTTTATTTTTTATTTCGTACCCAATTAGTCCCTTGATTATCAGTTATTTACTTAACAGTCTTTAGGGAGGTAAAATGACAATAACGTCCTTATGTGCAAGGCAAATGACCAGATTTAACCAAAAAATCTAACTGGGTTTGGCCTAAAGGATATAACGTGCAAGATTTTGGAACATTAAGGTCAAAACTTGTCAACTTTTGCGCTAAAGGACAGCGCCTGCAATTTGGTGTAAACGTAAAGGACAAAACTTGTAATTTACTCTATGTTTAGTGATTAGGATTTAGATAAATACATAAATGGTTAATTGTTATATCAATAATATTATAAAGCTTTAAACCTGGTCCATAAAACATAGTTCCAAGGTTGTCGTCAAGGAATAAGAAATGAAATATTACTAGTGGGATTCTCAAATTAGGCATCCTTTTTCGTTTGGTATTTTTTTCGTTTGGTATTAGTTTGTTTTGTTAGGACACTAATACGGTAGACACTCATTGTAGCTTACGATATCAAAAAGCTAATCTACTATGTATACAATTTTGTTTCCAACAAAATTTCTATGAAAAAAACATCAAAAAAATTTAACACACCTGTGCATTCAATTTGATTTTAAGTTACTAAAGAAAAATCAATACGAATGAATTGATAGAGTATATTATTTAATTATAAGGTGTGAAACTGAATCTAAAAAATCCGAACGTTTGAAAGTTATCCGTTGGCAAGGGTCGAAAAACAAAAAAAAAACAAAAACAAAAAAAACAAAAACAAAAAAAAAAACAAAAAAAAAAAAACCTTAAATTAATTATAAAATCCTATTAAAATTCCATTTATTTTTAAAAAAACACAATCTTAAATCCTTTTCCAATATCTTAACAACCTTCATCTTATATAAAAAATGGATCCAAGCCGACAGAACCGCCTCCATTCTTTCTCAACACACCCGCTAATCCCTCAACCCAACCTCCACTCGTATACCCCAAGACACTAATGGATCCGTATTCGTTTGGCGGTTTTAGTCAAGCTCAAAACGCTTGAAAAATGCAATACCATCAACACCACCATGCTATGCAAATGCTATCACAACTATTAGAAATGCCACCGCCCCAACCGCTGACTCAAACCGCACCCGAGCACGATTTCGTTTCTTTAGCTGTAGTCGACGATGTGATACCGGAAACACAACCACAAACCAAGAAGGATAAGAAAGGGAAAAACCGAGCACTAGGAGGAAACCAAGCACAAGCTCAAGAAAATGGAAGTGGAAAGGCATAAAGCATTTCTTGGACTCCAGACGAGTTGGAAGTGCTTGCCTGAGTGTGGGTTAAAGCTTCTATCGGTCCAACTAAAGGTGTAATTTTTAATTTTATTTTTAAATAAAGTAACAAAATTAAGTTTTGTATTTTTATTTCTAAACAATGATTATTTTAAATTTTAATGTGTAGCCAGTAATTGAAAACGTCAAGGCTTTTATAAACAAGTTTGTAAAGAATTTTTCCAATTGATGGAACGGACCCCACATCGACTTGTCCATTTTGTTAGTTCAAAATTTAGAGAGATAAGCGGAAAAATTGGTTTGTTTGTAGGTATATATCAAAATGCATGAAACAATCATCCAAGTGGTAAAAATGATACAAGTGTTTTGTCGTTGGCTTGTCAAATACACCAAGAAACATGGACCATTGAATTACATGAGGCCGTGTGAAACATTGAGAAAATGCCCAAAGTGGAAAGTGGTGCCTAATGATGCATCACAAGTGAAAAGATCTAAAACAAGTGAGTCAGAGAGTTATAATACGGGTAGTTCCGATGCACGTTGTACTATCAATATAAACGATGACTCTGAATTCGAAGATGAAGCTCTAACTCTTGAATCGGAGCGGTCAATTTGAAGGAATCGGGTGCTAAAAAAAAAAGTCACTAAGAAGGCTTCAGGTTCAAAGGGAATGAACTCGAGTGATGTATCAAAACTTGATACAATTCTACAAAAAAAACAAGAAACTGAAGAGTTACGACTCATGAGAACCGACATCGAAAACGTACCAGAAAGAGATTGTGTGGTGATCTGAAAAATGAAGGACAAGATCACCAAGAAACGACTAGGAGGAAGTGATAGTGGGCTTTAGTTTTTTTATACTATGTTTATTTAAATTATGTTTTTATTTTCTAGGCTGTGTAATTTTGTTTAATTAACGAAAACTTTTTATGCTTTATAGAATATAGGTATATAAAAAAATGGAAGAGGGGAAGGGGAAGCACGCCTCATGTTTGGGGAGGATGATGAGATGGCAGGAACGATGATGTGGCGTTGAGGTTGAATGAATTTCCAAGAAACCTGTACAAAAATTATTTCCTTTAAATACACTATTATTGGAATTAATTAGCATGTACAAAATTGAAACTCGTACAACGGAATTAATTAGGATGTACAAAATAGAAATTTGTGTATCATAATTAATGTTGCTTATTGTTGACAATATAGACAATGGATATATAAATGCATGTGTATAGAAACCATCAAAACACAAGACATGGATTTCTTGACATACTTGCCATCATGGCTTCTTCCAGCCGTTGTAATCCTCACCATTTCATGCATCCTCATGTTATGGACGAAGCCATCCAAGGGTGCCTCTGGCCTTAACCTTCCTCCGGGCCCTCCGAGCCTTCCTCTAATCGGGAACTTGCATCAACTTATCGGAAAAAGCTTCCACGAAACGGTATACAAATTAGCCGAAAAATACGGACCCATTATGCATATCCATATGGGTTCCCAACCAGTCGTTGTGATCTCCTCTTCTGCATTGGCGACCGAAGCCTTTAAAACGCATGATCACATACTCGCTAACAGACAGTACTCCAACAATTTGAGACGACTAACGTTCGACTACAATGATATTGCTTGGGCGCCATATGGTGATCATTCAAAGCATATGCGCAGGGTTTTAGTAACCGAGTTTCTAAATTCAAGGATGAGTAAATCGTTTAAAAAGGTGCTCGATATGGAGGTGAAGAGCATGCTTGATAATCTACCGTATGGTACCGAGACAAACCTAAACAAGGTTTTTGGAAACTTTGTTTGTGACTTTACATCCAAGGTTGTTACGGGTAAGAGCTATAGAGATGTAAAGATTAGGGGTAAAACAATGAAAGAGATGCTTGATGAAATGATAATCTTGTTTAGTGGTTCCTTTTCGGAAATATTTCCAAAATACGGTTGGATTTTGGAAGATTTAAGCGGATGGACTCGTAGGGTGGACAAACATATGGCTAACTACAATGACTTGCTTGAGTTGATGATAGATGAGCATTTAGATCATACAAGTGAGGATGAAAAAGATATGATCGATGCATGTAGACCCTTGTTGAACAGGGAAGAAATGAAAGCCATTATGTCGGTAAGTATTATTTACTTGCATTCATTTGTAGAAAAGGAGAAAATTATTGGTATCACATTTTTATGACAATACAGAGATAGGGTAGGGATAGTGTACATTAATCCAGAAGTATGAGAAGTGTATTATAACAATATATATAACACTATATAACACCATATAAACACTGTATAACACTATGTAACACCATATAACACTATGTAACACTATATAGCATTATATAACAAATATAACACTATACATCTATCATAGACATGCTATTAGACAAAATATAGTCTTATAACACCATATAACACTATATAACACCATATAACAGTATGTAACACAGTCTGCAAAAAAGTGTAACACGTGCCAAAAGAAGATCTATTCATTTGGTGTTTTTTTAGTTTTCTTAACTAATATGGGTTTTCCTTTCTATCCTCCGCCTAGAACTTACACATGTGTAAGTTATGTTTAGATCATATTACCTAGAGATATATAGGTAATCGATTGGAAGTTAAAAGAACATATATGAACTAATTGGTTTACCGTTTTGTTTTTCATAAATAACATAAATATTTGTATATAAGACCTATAAGATTATAAAGCATTAGACAATTTTTATTAGATATGTTTCTTCTAATAATATATCATTTTGTAATAAATATCATCGCGTTTAGCTAAATCGTATCGTTTCAGAATGTGTACAATGGAGCGATTGATACAAGTTATCTGACATTGGTGTGGGCAATGTCTGAGATTGTTAAAAATCCTAGAGTCATGCACAAGTTGCAAGACGAAATTCGAAGCAACGCAGGAAACAAAGCTCGACTAGATGAAACAGATACATCAAAGATGACATATCTGAAATATGTGGTAAAGGAGACACTAAGACGGCATGGGCCTTCACCATTTTTGATTCCACGCGATTGCGTAAGCCATATTCAAATCGGTGGGTACGACATCCTCCCTGGGACAAAAGTGTTGATCAATGCATGGGGGATTGCAAAAGATCCGAAAGTCTGGACAGAAAACGCAAACGAGTTCCATCCTGATCGGTTTGAAAATCATGTGTTGGAGCAGTTTCACATGGTACCATTTGGAGGGGGAAGAAGGGCCTGCCCAGGGTATAACTTTGCCACTTTAAACATTGAGGTGGTGCTAGCAAACCTTCTTTACAGCATAGACTGGAAACTTCCACCAGGACTTACACTTGAAGATTTCAACATGGAAGAAGAAGGTTCCTTACTTGTTACTAAGAAAACACCTCTTTACCTTGTGCCCATCAAGCACAATACACAAGCTTAGTAATTTCATTTCATGTTTTTCCGTGTATTTGATGATGTATTTTTACTTTACCTTTATGTTTTATAGTTATATATCCTTTATGTAAATGTGTTTGTACGTACATTTACAAGTATAAGTTAAATAACATGAAAATGTTGTTGGAAAAAATAAAGAACCAAAATTGAAACTTTTTATAACTGGACCATGTTCCATTTTCATCTAAATCACTAACTCACTTAAAATGTATCATTAACTCCCATGGAGGATTTTTACAATTCTCAAACCTCATGACGATTTCGACACTTTCCCATTTATTCTTTTGTTTTTTAATTTTATAAAATTTACTTTTATCTTTAAATAAAAATAATTATAAATAAAACACATATACATATATACACACACATTTATGTATTTACACACTTATTTTTTATATTTTCTGTTTTACCTTTAAAAAAAAAATAATAATAAATGAATCATGTTTGGTTCAACGGGAGAGGCGAGTGGTACTAATGTTTAGTATGACGGGTCGACTAGGGGAGATAAGGTACGAGTGTCGAGATAGACGGGGTGGTTGAGGGGGCACTGGTGGTGGTGGTGGTGGTGGTGGTGGTGGTGGTGGTGGTGGTGGTGATGGAGGTGGATGTGAAGAAGAGAGAATTATAGAAGAGAAAGAGTGTGTATGGTGTGTGTATACAGTGCCGGAGCTTGAACGAAAACTCAGTGGGGGTGGACTTTGAAAATTCAAATCGATGGGGGCCGAACTCTTAAAAAAGATAATATTTTACACTTAAAATAATCATAAGTTTGGTAAAATTATCATTACGAGCGAAAAATCGATGGGGGCCGGAGATAAAGCTTCGGCAATCTGTGTATATATATTTAATTATAATTGGGTGTGTATATGTATATATATTATACTTAATTTATTACTTTTTTTTTTGTTTTTAAAGGTACAAAAAAAAATTAAACATACAGGACGAACTGTTAAAAAGTTATCTGGCCTCCAACCGAAAAGGAAAAGATCATTCCAACTGCCCCTAAATTTCCAAAGGGAGTTCTCAAGAACTTCAAATTCAGGGTATATGATCCAAAGATGGGTGAAGCCATAACTGTGACTGAGGAAACTCCATATTGTCTAGCTGATACTTTGGATCTAATAAGTTTTCATGAAGAAGATTTAGATGTCTTGAGCAGGAATCAGATACGTACAAATGAGAAATATGAGATATGTGTGAAGTCATGAACGAGTGCAGTGGCAAATGTGATTGGTGCTAAGTTGTACGTGGATGCAGTTGATCAACCAGGAGCAGATACAGCTGTTGGATCTTTTACTTGAAGAACAATAATGTTATAAACCTAGGGGGAGATTATTGGGCCCTTGAAGGTTTATATATTATTAGTATTTAGTGATTTGGGCTAAATTGTTAGTTAAGTGTTTTGGGCTTGTAACTTGGGCTTGGGGGATAGGGTTTAGGGGGAGTGTTGGGCTTAGCTCCCCTATAAATACATGTCTTAGCATACTTTTTTAGGTTGTTGATTCTGTTGTGTTTTGCTGAAACTTGTATTAGACAGTTCATATTGTATGCCAGTTGAAGTTTTGATTATCTTGATCATCTCCATTATTTTACCTCTTGTTCTAGAATTAAGTTTGATTGTATGATTCCACCATTCAATCAAACTAGTTGTGATATTGTTGAATTGATCCGTTTTCGGGACTTACAAAGTCGGGTATTGTATCCGCGAGAAACATTGTTGTTTTTTATAGACTAACTCACTAACCCGTTACACTCTTACTTTAAGTATAACCCCCCCCCCCCCACACACACACACTTTAATTATACTCGTGAATCTACAAATATGTCTACCATGAAGACTTGAACTCTTAGCTTTAAGACAAAGGACACCTTGGCTTCACACCTTGATACTACTAAATTACAAGATCTTTGGTAATCGTTTGGTTAGCAAAACAAGTTTTGTTTGATTGTAAAAATAAGAGTTAATTACTGTTTTCTTCCCTGTGGTTTGTCAAAAATCACTATTTCAGTCCATTAGTTTAAAAATTGCGATTTCAGTCCCTGTGGTTTTACTTTCGTAACCATTTCAGTCCACCTCGTAACCATTTCAGTCCCTGTACTAACAGAATAAATGGATTGAAATGGTTATGAAAGTGAAACCACATGGACTAAAATGGTTACGAAAGTGAAACCACATGGACTGAAATCGCAATTTTTAAATTAGTGGATTGAAATAGTGATTTTTGACAAACCACTGGGACGAAAACAGTAATTAACTCTGAAAATAAAAATTCGAAAGGTGTTTCTGAACTAAACTACTGTGAACCTAATTCACAATTTAACTACAAAACAAGAAATAAACATAACTCAAGAATACTGTGAACCGATTTTAGGCTTGATAACATAACAAGTACAACTCGTAATGAAACGATCCATACTAATCCACTATGCTGGCATAACTTCTTTATAGGCACTAACAGGCAATTGTTCAATTGTTCGTTTCCCTAAATAAAGTATCTTAGGTTGGAATTGATACACTTGTGTGATTGTCATGATTCTTTTTTTTTTTTCTTCAAACAATGTAAACACAAAACTCATTATAAACAAGTTTAAGTATTCTATCAAACAATTATATGTTTGACTAAATTTAATACACATGACATTAATCTATACTTCCAGTTCTAACCATAAGGTCTTGGGGTGTAATCTAACTTCATTGGGGTTAAAGATGATATGACAAATTAACATGTCTTTCAAACCACTTCTTCCCTATGTTAAGGGGTGTTAAACCTCTCTTGGTTAACATGTAAACTTAGAAAAAAAAAGAATAAGAAATTAATATTTTTTTATTATCAATGTTTATTTTAGCTAACAAGTATATTATTGTTATTTGTTTTGTATTTTATTTAAATATTTATTATTTAATATTAAAATAATTAAAAAAATAGTGGATGATGTAGAGTTATAAAGGTTAAACCATTTTCTTTGAATAAGGTGAAGTAAAAAGGGAAAAAACAGGTAATGCAACGCTTATATAGAGTTACAAAAGATTAAGGTATACTTTATGGTCTAATATCTCCTTTCTTTTATTATTATAGTTAATTAGTTTTTTTTCTTTTAAAAAAAATTAGTTTTTTTTCTTTCGGTTTCCTACCTGGCAGCCCAAGTTCACTTAAAACCTAGCCCATCAACTTATGAACTTTCTATTGTTTTAATCCATGTGCAGTCTTCTGCCCTTCTCAATTCAATTACCTAAATACATAAAAACAAAGTTGTTTGAGTCCAAGATCAAAAAGTTTAACGCTCCGAGTCCCTAACCGCTCGAATTGAAGTGTTTGGTATCTAATTTCGCAGCTTTCTCGTTGAATCGCGGAAACCCTAATGTATGCGTACCATTGGTAAGATCAGGGGCTATCCAGGGGTATCCAACTTAAAGCAAAAACCCTAATCGATCCGAATTTCTCGGGCGATCCACGGCGGCATGGATTCAGAAGAATGGGAACAACCACGTAATCGGAAAGGGAAACGTAATGATCGTCAGGCTCAAGGTAATAATAAGGTTTTATCGAAGTTTTTCGTTTCAAATCTTCCCCCGAAGTGTTCTTCGCAAGATTTAAAAGAGGTGCTGGGTAGTTTTGGTCGTTATGAAGGTTCCTATATCGCTAGAAAGCTGGATAAATGGGGTAAGAGGTTTGCTTTCGTATCGTTTTCCGATGTGAAAGATGTCAAACGGTTGGGAGACGAGTTATCGGATGTATGGATCGGGTCGTATAAGTTGTTTATTGCGATTGCTCGGTTTGTGGATGGTGAGAAAGTAGATAGGCCGGATTCTGTTAATAGGAGGACGGCGACGTCGGCTCCTGTCAATAGCCATGCTAACCCTAGTGGTCATGAAAATCCTGTTTCTGAAGGATCCGATGGGAATGGAGGTGTTAATGCTTCAGTTGGTAACGGGCGCTCCTTTGTCGATTCTTTGTTAAATCGGAATAAAGTGGATGTGATTAAGGTGGATGATTCGGTGGAACGGTTTTCTCATTGGAGGGATTGTGCTCTTACGGGTAGGGTGGTGAATTTTCACACGTTAACTTCCTTGAAAAAGTTGATTCGGACGTGTGGATGGAGATCTTTAGACATAAAGTATCTGGGAGGTCTTTCAGTGGTGTTGGTTTTCTACGACAGTGGGGATAGGGATGTTTTCCTGAATTATAAAGATACTTGGTCCAAATGGTTTGAGTTCTTAGACGTTTGGTCTGACAATGCAAGTGTGGAGGAGGGGAGGATTGCTTGGTTCCAAGTTTATGGGATTCCGGCTCAGTTGGCGCTAGACGGGGTGTTCGATTTGATTGGCAGCAGGTTTGGTAAGGTGGTACAATCGGCTTCTTTATCAGGTGATGACAATAACTTTTCATATGCTCTAATCGGTGTGTTGAGTAAAGAGTGCAAACGGATTGCGGATCGGGTGGACATTAATTGGAGGGGAAGAATTTTTAAAGTGTGGGTGGATGAAGATTTAGGGGAATGGATGCCGGAATGTGTAGCGGAGGATGAAGAGGATGACGGTTCGGTGTTACCAGAGGAGGATAAGTGTCATGATAATATTGTGCAGGATGATGTTAATACTGTGAACCGTGAAGAGGGAGAATGTTCTCAAGCTAACGATGTTTCAGTCGGGGATTTCGATGGTAATGGTTTGGATGGTTGTGCGAATGATATTCCTAACGAGGTGGTCAGCGAGCCTTCGAATGTACATGATTTTTCTAATGAGGTGCTGGTTGAGAATGATAATGTTGATAATATAAGTGCTCCTGTGTTGAAAGGCACGGGACGTAAGAAGTTTAGACGGAAGTCATTGGTTACTAATCGGAGTGGGGGTAGCGGTTCTAGTGAGCGACCTAAGAAGCGACCAAGGGAGAATAACGATATGTTTGATATTGATAGGCTTATTGGTGTTTTGCATGTTCCTGCGGAGGTGTCTAGGGGTAATGAGTCAGGTGATGAAGGTGTGTTCTTAACACCGGATCTTAATAAAGGGTTGTCTTCTAATACGGCGGTGGCTAGCAACATCGAGGAAGAGGCTCTGGAGCCTTCGATGACTTGTAGTGCGGTCGATCCTTTGCAACACCAAGGTCCTATTGATGTGGAGTTGGAGAAGACCACTGAATTAAGTAAGGTGTTAGGTGTTGGAATTTGCAAGATTTTGTTTCTAATGTTAAAGAGGTTCTTGTTTCCGAAGGTTATCAAGTAGGTGTTCAATGAATGTTTTGTCATTGAACATTCGTGGGTTAGGGGTTTCAAGCAAAGCTGATTGGATTCGTGGTCTTCGGGTCCATCATGAGGTTAGTTTTATTGTTTTACAAGAGACGCAATATGTTTCTATGGATTCGGTGGATGTGGGGCGGTTCTGGGGTTATGGTGACCATTCTTTTGATTGGGTTCCGTCGTCTGGAAGGTCGGGTGGGTTACTATCGATCTGGGATTCTCAAGTCTTTACTATGGAAAGGGTGGTCAAGAATAATAATTGGCTTTTAGTGTCGGGAACTGTGAAAGGAAAGAGTAGTTTGTTTCATTTTCTAAATGTTTATTCTCCTCAGAATTTAGTCTCTAAACGAGCGCTTTGGAGGGAAATTTGTAGCCTGATCGGGGAGGGTAATGGGAGGTGGATTGTGGCAGGTGATTTTAATTCGGTTAGGTGTGCCGAGGATAGGCGGAATTCTGTGTTTAATGTGGGCGAGGCTAATGAGTTTAACGATTTTATTGATGAATCAAATCTTCATGAGTACTCCTTGAAAGGGAGGCGTTTTACGTTTGTTGCAGGGAATAAATTGAGCCGCATTGACTGAATTTTTGTTAATTGGGAGTTCTTTATGGATTGGCCGTGTTCGGAATATATTGCTCTCGAAAGGAACAAGCCGGATCATAGCCCGTTGGTTTTGAAAATCGGACCTACCAAGAATTTTGGACCCAAACCGTTTAGGTTTTTCAACTCTTGGCTTGGTAGAGAAGACTTTGGGACGTTGGTTAAGAAGACGATTGATGATGGCTCGTTTCATGGGACTCCGGACGCGAGGTTATTGTCTAAATTCAAGGTATTGCGAGATGCTATCTCTAGATGGGTGATTGACTGTAAAGCCAAAGAAAAGGTGGAAAGGGTTATATTGGAGCAAGAGATGAGAGTTTTGGATCAAACTATGGAGGATCGGGATTTGCTGGAAGAAGAGGCTTGGTCATTAAGCGAAGTCAAAAGACGGCTAGGCAAGTTGGATAATCTTGGTTATCGGGACTTGAAGCAAAAGGCGCGGTGTGTCACACCCCCAAAATCCACCCGCGGAGTACTACCGCTTGGAGGCGTGACTGACCAGGATCCAGCCACCAATCATACTGAACAAGCATATAAACAGTTATAAAAGTTTAACCAATACGATTGGTGTTTCAAACAAACAAAGTTTAAGTTGCAAGCGGAAGCATAAGTTTAAAGTTATAACATAAGTTCAAATGTTTCTCAAATAGGACATGGCACGCAGCAATCCGTGTCCCACAACGACTCTCCTTTATGCAAGCTCCAGCTGAGTACCTATGGTCCTGCAAAGCATGTAGTAACGAGTCAACAACTAGTTGAGTGAGTTCACAGTGGGTGTTCGTTTTAGTTGTTTCGAAAACGGTTTCCTTTATCCGGCATCCTGCCGTGGGGGTTACCCCATAGTTTAAAAACGTGACTTGTTCATTCCCAGTTACTCCGGCACTCCAGCCGTGGGGGCTACCCCATGTTAGTTATCAGGCATTTCGGCCGTGGGGGCTACCCCATGCGTACACTAGACTCGTTACCATATCGACTGCTGACTGTAGTCATGTTTATGTGCCCTGAAAACCATCAATGTCTATCATCATTGACGTGCCCCAGATCCATTAGTTCACGCCCGTCCTCTGCGGCACGGTGTGAGGTTTGTCAGACCTAAATAGCGCTATCTAACTAATGACCCGCTCGCCATTGGCCCGGCGATTAAGTCGATACAAAAAGGAGGGACTTCGTGATAGAGTTTTAGTCTAGTACGAGTTATCCGTCCATCCGGACGAGGAATCACATTCCTGAACCATAGCCGTCCTACCCAAGGAGGACGAGGAATCCACGTTCCTTTACCCCGTTCCCAACCCAGGGAATCCCATGCTTTGTAGAGGGTGTGAACTCACCTTGGTTTGCTCGGTAGTAACACAGAAAGTCAATCAAATTGCAGGTAATCAATTAGGTCCTATCACAGATATTATTCGTATCAGATTCAAGCCAAGCAGTGCACGAATGTTCAACACGTATGGCAAACACGTTTAACAGCTCACAGTATTTTCAATTAACAGTAGTACATTCGGCTCATAAGTTCAGTCCAACTACTTAAGCCCAAAACACGTAATAGCAGTTAACACAGAAGTCCACAAGGCCGGCCCATTAACCATGGCCCGTAACTAAGCAAGTCCAATAAGCGTGGTCTCGAGTCGCAACCGGACTCGCAAGCATGGTCTCGAGTCATGCTGTTTGTGTTGATCATGGATGGTTGCGAGTCGCAACCTATGTCGCAACCGTGGTCTCGGCTGATCATGCTAAGGTCTCGAGTCGCAACGGGACTCGTAACCTGTGTCGCAACCTGTGGTCTCGGCTTGTCATGTTATGGTTGCGAGTCGTAACCAGGTGTTCTCGACTCGCAACTGGTGTCGCAACGTGGAGGTTTCGAGTCGCAACCAGGGGTCTCGACTCCCCAACAGTTGCTGATTCTGCACAGTTGTACTATCCAATAGAATTTGAATGTCATGCAACACAAATATTGTACTATCCACTAAAACATGTTTTGTTGTCTAACAATTCATGAAATCAGATCAAACAAGCAGAATTCAAACATTCAAGGCACATTCAAGTTGTTCTTCATGTTCTCCAAACATTCAAACACATATTCACCATGTTCAACCCTTGTTCAAGCAAAAATCATGGACTAAAACTCACTAATATGCACCCTATTATAACAAGCATATTCATTTGATGGTTTCAATCCTCACACATGCAAACCGATTTCATAAATTCCCTTATTCAAACACTATCATGAACACAACCTTCTAGCATAAACAAGTCATTCGGATTTAAACCCATACAAAGCCGATTATAATATTTCATCATCTCACAATATCATTATTTGACAACAAACAACTATTTTCTATCTAGCAAACATCTTTATCATAGATAGACAATCATCAAGCCAACACATATTATCATTCAACCTCATTACACATCAACAACAAACCGAAATACACTATGAGTCACTAACCGGTTAAGAGGTAGGAAAGGTGAACTCTAATGTCGATTTCCAAGCTTGAACCGAAGATCCTAGTGCCAACCGATTGGATCCGAGAATGGGGGAGTGTGCTTGTGTTCTTAGGGTTTTAGTAGGAGAGTGTGTAGAGGAGGGTGAGTGTGTTTGTCCAAAGAGTGGTAAGGTTGACAAGGAGTATGGTATATATACTAGTTCCACATGATTCACCCTAAAGGGCTTACAAAACCGGTTAAAGGAGGTCACGGCCCAAAGGCCCAAGTCGGTCACTATTCACTCGAGACCTCATGGTCTCGAGTCGGGTCCTTGTCCTCTCGAGTTGGGTTTTCGGCTTACATATACACATACATATATGCATACAAACACAACACATAATCACATAAACTTCACATTTATTATTAAGTTAACCAGTTAGCTAGTCACATAGCGTTCAAGCATGTTACATCAAGACACAACGAAAGGTTCTAAGTTTCGGGTTGTCACATCATCCCCAAGTTGAAAGAAATTTCGTCCCGAAATTTGATGGCACTCACTAAGGAAGCTAGTTAAGTTGTATGGTTTTCCCGGTTATCCTGGGGTGTCACATCCACCCCCCGTTGATCTGGAATTTCGTCCCGAAATTCCGTAGCTTCAGCCTCAGTAGCGGTTGTACTGTTCTCAAACAGTTGGGGATACTTTTGTTTCATCCGATCTTCGCGCTCCCAGGTGAACTCTGGGCCGCGACGTGAGTTCCAACGAACTCGAACGAGAGGTATTCTAGTGCTCTTGAGGACCTTAACATCCCGGTCCGTGATTTCGACTGGTTCTTCGACGAATTTCAACTGTTCGTCGATCGTGAGTTCCTTCAGAGGAACTACGTGGGTCTCATCTGACAGACACTTCTTCAGATTCGACACATGGAAAACGTTGTGAACTGCACCGAGTTCTGCTGGTAGGTTCAGTCTGTAGGCCACCTTGCCTATTTTCTCAATGATTTCAAAAGGTCCAACGTATCGTGGGTTGATTTTGCCTCGTTTACCAAAACGAACCACACCCTTCCAGGGTGAAACTTTGAGTAATACCCGCTCCCCAACCTGGAGCTCAAGTGGTTTCCTGCCCTTATCGGCGTAGGCCTTCTGACGGTCTCGAGCGGCCGCCATGCGTTGTCGTATTTGAGCAATCCGCTCAGTAGTGTCTACCACATGTTCTGGACCAGTGATTTGACTATCCCCCACCTCTGCCCAACAGAGAGGTGACCGGCATTTACGTCCGTACAATGCCTCGAACGGAGCAGCTTTAATGCTGGTGTGGTAGCTGTTATTATACGAAAATTCCACGAGTGGCAGATGCCTTTCCCAGCTGTTGCCAAAGTCGATTACACAAGCGCGAAGCATGTCTTCTAAGGTCTGGATAGTGCGTTCGGACTGCCCGTCCGTCTGTGGGTGATACGCTGTGCTCATATCTAGACGTGAGCCAAAAGACTTGTGCATTGCCTGCCACAGTTCCGAAGTAAAACGTGCATCTCGGTCAGAGATGATAGAGGTGGGCACCCCGTGCCTCGAAACAACTTCCTTGAGGTATATTTCCGCTAAAGTGGAGAATTTATCTGTTTCCTTAATTGCCAAGAAGTGTGCGGACTTCGTGAGTCGATCCACGATCACCCAGATAGTATCGTTTCCGCGCTGTGATCTAGGTAGGCCAGTAACGAAATCCATGGAAATTTGCTCCCATTTCCATTGTGGTATCTCTGGTTGTTGGAGTAGGCCTGAGGGTTTCTGATATTCCGTCTTGACTCGCGCACAAGTCAAACACTTGCTGACATAAGTTGCTATGTGGGCCTTCATGCTAGGCCACCAATACGTAGTTTTAATATCGTGGTACATCTTGTCCGAACCAGGGTGTACCGAGTAGCGAGATTTGTGTGCTTCATCCATCACAAGTTCTCGTAAGTCGCCATAGAGTGGGACCCAAATGCGTCCTGTTACGTAGTAAGCACCGTCTTCCTTCTGTTCTAAGCGTTGTCTTGACCCGCGTAGGGCTTCAGCTCTAACGTTTTCTGGTTTCAGTGCTTCTATCTGAGCAGCTCGTATTTGCGAAGGTAGACTAGAATGGATCGTGAGTTGTAGAGCTCTTACGCGCTTAGGCGCAGTGTCCTTTCGACTTAGGGCGTCAGCCACAACATTGGCCTTGCCCGGGTGATACCTGATGGAGCACTCGTAGTCGTTCAGTAATTCGACCCATCGTCGTTGCCGCATATTCAGTTCCTTCTGCTTGAATATGTGCTCTAGGCTCCTGTGGTCGGTGTAGATGGCGCACTTGGTTCCGTACAGGTAATGCCGCCATAGTTTAAGTGCGAAAACAACAGCTCCCAGCTCCAAATCGTGTGTAGTGTAGTTCTTCTCATGAACCTTGAGTTGTCGTGAGGCGTAAGCTATGACCTTATCTCGTTGCATCAATACACAACCAAGACCTTGAATTGATGCATCACAATAAACCACAAAATCTTCTGTGCCCTCTGGCAGTGAAAGGATAGGTGCACTACAAAGTCTATCCTTTAGATGCTGAAAAGCTAACTCTTGTGCATCTCCCCAATGATAGGCAACGCCTTTCTGTGTCAGCGAGGTGAGAGGCTGTGCGATCTTAGAAAAATCCTTAATGAATCTCCTGTAGTAACCTGCCAATCCCAAGAATTGGCGAATTTCCTTTGGTGTACGAGGCGCAGGCCAGTTCCTAATAGAATCCACTTTGGATGGATCAACGTGAATCCCATCCTTGTTCACCACATGGCCTAGGAAATGGACCTCTCGAAGCCAGAAGTCGCATTTCGAGAATTTTGCGTAAAGCTGTTCCTTCCGAAGTAGTTCCAGAATAAGCCGCAGATGCTGTTCGTGCTCCTCTTTACTCTTAGAATAGATCAGGATGTCGTCGATGAAGACTATAACGAATTTGTCCAGGTAAGGCTTGCACACACGGTTCATCAAATCCATGAAAACTGCGGGTGCGTTCGTCAGCCCAAACGGCATGACCAAAAACTCATAGTGCCCATATCAAGTTCTAAAGGCTGTCTTAGAGACATCCTCTTCTCGAACTCTCAATTGGTGATATCCCGATCTCAGATCGATCTTTGAATAGTAGCTCGACCCCTGCAACTGGTCGAACAAGTCGTCAATGCGCGGTAGAGGATAACGATTCTTCACAGTTACCTTGTTGAGTTCACGATAGTCGATACACATTCTGAAGGTACCGTCCTTCTTCTTCACAAATAGTACTGGAGCTCCCCAGGGCGATGAGCTAGGACGAATGAAACCCTTGTCCAAGAGTTCTTGTAGTTGCGTGGAGAGTTCTTCCAACTCTGATGGAGCTAAACGATAAGGTGCACGGGCTACAGGCGCAGCTCCAGGAGCTAGTTCAATCTGAAACTCGACTTGGCGATGGGGCGGAAGACCAGGTAATTCCTCAGGGAATACCTCAGGATAGTCACGTACAACTGGAAAATCTTCTAGCTTCTTCTCTTTCTCTGTGGTATCAGTAACTAGAGCCAAAATCGCAGTGTGGCCCTTCCGTAAGCACTTCTGGGCCTTAAGAAGGGAGATGATGTTCTCAACAGCACTTCTCTTGTCGCCACGAATCATGAGAGGTTCACTACCTAAACCAGGAATACGAACGATCTTCTCGTTGCAAAGAATCTCTGCTCGGTGTTGGGATAACCAATCCATCCCAATAACAACGTCGAAACTACCCAAGACGATAGGAATAAGGTCAATAGGGAAGGTCTGGTTAGCGAGAATAAGTGGGCAACCCTTGACTACGTGCGAGGCCTCCAAGCTCTTACCATTGGCTAGCTCTACTGTGTGCTTGTTGCTCAGGGGTGTTGGAATATGCTTAAGCATCTTACTAACTTCTAGTGACACATAGCTAGTATCGGCACCCGAATCAAATAAGACTGTAACATAAAAGTCGTCGAGAAGGAACTTACCCGTCACCACGTTGGGATCATTCCTTGCTTCACCTTGACCAATCACGAACACTCGTCCCCTAGCACCATTGTTGTTGTTGTGGTTCCCATTGTTACCATTCCCCTGATTGTTGTTGTTGTTGTTCTGGTTCAGTTGGGGACAATCTTTCTTGAAGTGGCCTTCAGCTCCACACTGAAAGCATCCTTTGTTGTTACCCTGTTGCTGTCGCTGGTTCTGTTGAGGTTGCTGACGATTCTGATTGGCGGGGTATGCGCTCCTGCAATCCTTTGCAACATGACCAGGCTTGTTGCACCGATGACAGTTGCCCCTGGTGCATGGTCCACTTTGGTGTAGGTTGCAACGATTGCATTTGGGGTGATTCCCCCTGTACCCACCATGACTTTGACCACCAGACGATTGCTGACTGGGGCTCTTGTGGTCGTCAGTCTTTCTCTGCTGAGACTGAGATTGCACAGAAGTTGAACCCTTGCTTGAAGTTCCATCCCATTTCCGTTTGTCCCCACTAGAAGTACCAGAAGTAGTTGCAGCACCTATGCGCTTGGGTAACTTGTTCTGCTCCACCGCTTGATCAGTGAGACGGTGAGCCAATTGAACAACCTGCTGGATAGTAGTCAAGTTTGCTGAAGTCACATGGCTTTGGATCTCTGGCACCAAGCCCTTGAGATAAAGTTCAATTCGCTTATACGGAGGGTCCACCATAGTAGGACACAACAGGGCAAGCTCATGCGATCTCTTAGTGTACGCCTCAATTTCTGACCCCGTCATCTTGAGATTGTAGAACTCATCTTCCAGCTTATGGATGTCATCGCGACTGCAGTATTCCTCCCTGATCATTTCCTTGAAATTCTCCCATGGGGTGGCGTTGGCAGCAACCAACCCCAACATCTGCACTTGAGCATTCCACCACGTGAGGGCCAAACCCTCGAGAGTGCCAGTAGCATACTTCACCCTGCGCGCTTCAGGGCATTCGCACATTTCGAACACAGACTCTAGTTTCTCAAACCAGTGTAGGAGACCTACTGCTCCTTCAGTTCCGCTAAAAGTAGTGGGTCGGCAGTCCATAAAGGTCTTAAAAGTGCACACCGGTGCCTGAGCATATTGACCTAAGGTAGGTGAAAGAAAGACAGAGTTTAACACAAAGGTTGGTTCACGAGAGTAGGATCCAAATGATCCTAGAACAAATTCGGACTGCAGGATATACCTCCTGCGTTTGCAGCTGCAAGCGCTGCGGCAACTCGTTCGTTGATCAAAGCCGTCAACTGGGCTTGTGTCATGTTAACGCGTCCAGACATGATTCTTCATAACAAGAGTAATACAAGTGAGAGAGGTTCGCAAAAGTAAGATAGTAGGATAGAGCAAGCACGCACGTGTTCAAGCAACAGTAGTTGTACTAATCAAGCATACCATGGGCAATGTACTATGTATCTAACAAGTAGGCAATATACACAGATCATATCACCTAGAATGTCGAGCCTTGCATGTGGAGTGGAGCGTCGTTGTGGACCGTTGAGCACTGTACCGGTTATAGTCTGGTTTTAACAAAAACGTTTCTCTTTTATTAAAACCAAGTTCACTATAACCAATGGCTCTGATACCAATCTGTCACACCCCCAAAATCCACCCGCGGAGTACTACCGCTTGGAGGCGTGACTGACCAGGATCCAGCCACCAATCATACTGAACAAGCATATAAACAGTTATAAAAGTTTAACCAATACGATTGGTGTTTCAAACAAACAAAGTTTAAGTTGCAAGCGGAAGCATAAGTTTAAAGTTATAACATAAGTTCAAATGTTTCTCAAATAGGACATGGCACGCAGCAATCCGTGTCCCACAACGACTCTCCTTTATGCAAGCTCCAGCTGAGTACCTATGGTCCTGCAAAGCATGTAGTAACGAGTCAACAACTAGTTGAGTGAGTTCACAGTGGGTGTTCGTTTTAGTTGTTTCGAAAACGGTTTCCTTTATCCGGCATCCTACCGTGGGGGTTACCCCATAGTTTAAAAACGTGACTTGTTCATTCCCAGTTACTCCGGCACTCCAGCCGTGGGGGCTACCCCATGTTAGTTATCAGGCATTTCGGCCGTGGGGGCTACCCCATGCGTACACTAGACTCGTTACCATATCGACTGCTGACTGTAGTCATGTTTATGTGCCCTGAAAACCATCAATGTCTATCATCATTGACGTGCCCCAGATCCATTAGTTCACGCCCGTCCTCTGCGGCACGGTGTGAGGTTTGTCAGACCTAAATAGCGCTATCTAACTAATGACCCGCTCGCCATTGGCCCGGCGATTAAGTCGATACAAAAAGGAGGGACTTCGTGATAGAGTTTTAGTCTAGTACGAGTTATCCGTCCATCCGGACGAGGAATCACATTCCTGAACCATAGCCGTCCTACCCAAGGAGGACGAGGAATCCACGTTCCTTTACCCCGTTCCCAACCCAGGGAATCCCATGCTTTGTAGAGGGTGTGAACTCACCTTGGTTTGCTCGGTAGTAACACAGAAAGTCAATCAAATTGCAGGTAATCAATTAGGTCCTATCACAGATATTATTCGTATCAGATTCAAGCCAAGCAGTGCACGAATGTTCAACACGTATGGCAAACACGTTTAACAGCTCACAGTATTTTCAATTAACAGTAGTACATTCGGCTCATAAGTTCAGTCCAACTACTTAAGCCCAAAACACGTAATAGCAGTTAACACAGAAGTCCACAAGGCCGGCCCATTAACCATGGCCCGTAACTAAGCAAGTCCAATAAGCGTGGTCTCGAGTCGCAACCGGACTCGCAAGCATGGTCTCGAGTCATGCTGTTTGTGTTGATCATGGATGGTTGCGAGTCGCAACCTATGTCGCAACCGTGGTCTCGGCTGATCATGCTAAGGTCTCGAGTCGCAACGGGACTCGTAACCTGTGTCGCAACCTGTGGTCTCGGCTTGTCATGTTATGGTTGCGAGTCGTAACCAGGTGTTCTCGACTCGCAACTGGTGTCGCAACGTGGAGGTTTCGAGTCGCAACCAGGGGTCTCGACTCCCCAACAGTTGCTGATTCTGCACAGTTGTACTATCCAATAGAATTTGAATGTCATGCAACACAAATCCACTAAAACATGTTTTGTTGTCTAACAATTCATGAAATCAGATCAAACAAGCAGAATTCAAACATTCAAGGCACATTCAAGTTGTTCTTCATGTTCTCCAAACATTCAAACACATATTCACCATGTTCAACCCTTGTTCAAGCAAAAATCATGGACTAAAACTCACTAATATGCACCCTATTATAACAAGCATATTCATTTGATGGTTTCAATCCTCACACATGCAAACCGATTTCATAAATTCCCTTATTCAAACACTATCATGAACACAACCTTCTAGCATAAACAAGTCATTCGGATTTAAACCCATACAAAGCCGATTATAATATTTCATCATCTCACAATATCATTATTTGACAACAAACAACTATTTTCTATCTAGCAAACATCTTTATCATAGATAGACAATCATCAAGCCAACACATATTATCATTCAACCTCATTACACGTCAACAACAAACCGAAATACACTATGAGTCACTAACCGGTTAAGAGGTAGGAAAGGTGAACTCTAATGTCGATTTCCAAGCTTGAACCGAAGATCCTAGTGCCAACCGATTGGATCCGAGAATGGGGGAGTGTGCTTGTGTTCTTAGGGTTTTAGTAGGAGAGTGTGTAGAGGAGGGTGAGTGTGTTTGTCCAAAGAGTGGTAAGGTTGACAAGGAGTATGGTATATATACTAGTTCCACATGATTCACCCTAAAGGGCTTACAAAACCGGTTAAAGGAGGTCACGGCCCAAAGGCCCAAGTCGGTCACTATTCACTCGAGACCTCATGGTCTCGAGTCGGGTCCTTGTCGTCTCGAGTTGGGTTTTCGGCTTACATATACACATACATATATGCATACAAACACAACACATAATCACATAAACTTCACATTTATTATTAAGTTAACCAGTTAGCTAGTCACATAGCGTTCAAGCATGTTACATCAAGACACAACGAAAGGTTCTAAGTTTCGGGTTGTCACACGGTGTAACTGGGCGATTCATGGAGATGAAAATTCTCGATATTTTCATGGTTTCATTAATAAACGCAAAGCTTCAAATTATTTACCGGGGTTGGAAGTGAATGGTGCGTGGGAAACAAACCCGGTGTTTATTAAGAAGGAGGTGTTAAGTTTCTTTTCTGGTAAGTTTAAAGAATCTATCACACATCGGCCTCGGTTGGTTGGTTATGGATTCTCGGTGTTGTCTTTGGTGGAGGCGGATTCTTTGATTAGTGAATTTACCGCGTGTGAGATCAAGAAAGCGGTTTTTGAATGCGGTAGCGACAAAGCTCCTGGGCCGGATGGATTCAATTTTAGGTTCATTCGGTTTTTCTGGGAGTTGTTTGAGAAGGATTTTGTGGATATTCTTGGTCATTTTCATAGTTTTAAAAGATTTTGCCCGGGGGTTGGGTCTTCTTTTATCACTTTGATTCCTAAGGTAAATAATCCGTCTTCTCTGGGGGATTTTAGGCCGATTAGTCTCATTGGTTGTATATTAAAGACTGTGTCGAAGGTGTTAGTGAATCGGTTGAAAACTGTTATGAACAAGATTGTGTCAGAGCATCAGTCGGCTTTCTTATCCGGGAGATATATTCTTGATGGCCCTTTGGTGGCTAATGAGGTTATTGCTTGGGCTAAGAAGAGGGAGAGAAGAATTTTTATGTTCAAGATTGACTTCGACAAAGCCTATGATAACGTGAATTGGGAGTTCTTGTTGTCGGTTCTCGCTCAGATGGGGTTTCCTTCGGAATGGTGTGATTGGATTCGTGGTATTTTGTTGGCGACTAGATCATCAATTCTTGTTAATGGTTCTCCTACTTTCGAGTTTGGGTGTCAAAAAGGCATTCGTCAAGGTGACCCCCTTTCTCCTTTTCTTTTTATTATTCTGATGGAGGCATTTTCAGGTATGTTGAAACAAGCTTGTGATATAGGAGCGTTTCATGGTATCATTCTTCCTAATGAAGGTCCTACGTTATCCCATCTTCTATATGCGGATGATGCTATGATTATGGGAGAGTGGTCTTCTTTTAATTTTGATAACTTGAAACGTATTCTCCGCATATTTTACTTGTGTTCGGGGCTTAAGATTAATCTTCATAAATCAGTGTTATTTGGTGTTGGTGTAGAATAAGGTGAGATCGATATCCAAGCTGGGAGTATGGGATGTAAGGCGGGTAGAATTCCATTTTCTTATCTTGGGATTATGGTTGGCGCTAACATGAATAGGGTGGCTAATTGGGAACCAATTGTGTCCAAGTTCAAGAAGAGACTTTCTAAATGGAAAGTTAATTCATTATCTATTGCCGGCCGGTTAACTCTTATTAAATCGGTGTTGGATAGTCTCCCCACATATTATTTTTCGCTTTTTAAGGCTCCAAAGAAGGTTATTAATGATTTAGAAGCCTTGATGAGAAGATTTTTATGGGGTGGTTCGGATGAAGTGAGGAAGATGTCATGGGTGGCGTGGGAGGTAGTTACAAAACCTATAAAAGAAGGGGGTTTAGGTATCGCCCGTCTAGAAATTAATAATCAAGTGTTGATCACTAAATGGCTTGGGAGATTTCTAAATGATCATCAAGCAATGTGGAGACGTGTAGTGTTGTCTATTCACGGGTCCTCGCGCTGTTGGGGGCTTGCTCCGGTTAGTAATGGGGTTCCCGGGGTTTGGAAGAATTGTGTTATGTTTTGGAATAAGTACAAGGTTGATGGTGTGGGTTTCAATAGAATGATCCGGGCCACAGTTGGGAATGGTCGCCAAATTCGGTTTTGGTTGGATTTGTGGTTAGGTTCGGAGCTGCTGTTGGATAAGTTCTCGTCCTTATATGCGTTAGATAAACATAAAAATATCTTGTTAGCGGATCGCTTCGTGGTCACTGGCTCTTTACGTCGCATTGTATGGGATTGGCTTAGAGCTCCTTGTACTCAACAGGAGTTGATCGAGAAGCAAGAGCTGGAAGAACTCCTTGAAGGGGTGGTGATGGTTGACCGTGAAGATTCGTGGTCTTGGGCGGTTGGTAGTAGCAAAGAGTTCGAGGTTTCGTCGATTAAAAGATGGATGGTGCGGTCTGAGGATGGCGCTGGGGTTTTTGGTTTTCAATGGAGCGATTGGGTTCCAAAAAAATGTAATATCTTTATGTGGAGGGCGGTTTTGGATCGACTTCCAACCAAGGAGGCTTTGGCTAGACGGCATATTCAGTGTGGCGACCATAATTGCGTTTTATGTGAGAGTAACGAAGAATCGCTTGAGCACTTGTTAACCGGGTGCATCACTTCGATGGGCGTCTGGAATGCGATAGCTTCTTGGTGCAATATCCCTAGACCTTTTGTTTTCCACGTCAATGATTTGGTGGAAGTGCATAAGGTGAGTGGCGTGACGGGGAATAAAAGATCGATTATTCATGGCATTGTTATCATTACTTGTTGGAGGATTTGGCGTGCTAGGAATGAAAAGATATTTTCTGGAAAGGATACGAAGGTGGTGGAGATGGTTGCGGATATAAAATCTTTGGGTTTTCTTTGGTACAAAAATAGATCTAAGCTAGGGGTAGTGGATTGGAATAGATGGTGTCTGTTTGATGTAACGTGATTGTTGTTTTGTTTTTGGTTTTCGGCGTCTATCTCCGTCTTGGTGATAGTCGTCGGTGGTGTTTGTTTTATGAAAGTCAATTTTCAAAAAAAAAAAAAAATACATAAAAACAAAATAACATAATGTAATTTATTATAATACTCATGCATTTACTAGAGATTTAACATCTAACTTGTAATAAAAGACTTTAAATAATGACACATGTCCTTCTCCCCTTCAACCTCATAAGTTTTATTTATATTTATTTAATAAATTTCTTTTAATATTAATATTAATTAATAACCAATATATAGATATTACTTATTTTTATCCTTATCTTTATCTAAAATTAATAAATAACTTCAATTTTGCAATTTTGACCCTTTGTTTTTTTTATTTTTAACACAAAGTTTTTCATCCTTTACAATTTAATCCCAATTTTTTTTTTATTTTCAATTTTGGCCCACCATACTTTTCATTTTTCCCTAGTTTTTCTTTCGTTCTAAATTTTGTGAGTTAACGCACTGCAACGTTCAACATTTTTTCATATAGTTTTTTCCCGTTTGACTGGCCCGTTACGTCATATCTATTTTTCTGCGTTTGACAAGTTCGTCCAACACGCGGGTCCTGGATGGACTTAGGTATTTTTTCTGTGTTTTACGTTTCGGTTTAATTTCTCAGCAACGAGCGTGCGTGATTCAAAGATTTTATGTCTGCTTTTCGCTCGGCGTTATTTTTTTCCCGTTTTTATTTATTTTGTTTTTACAAGTTTTTTCCGGTGTTGGTGGTCGCTGATAATGGTATAGTATTGCTACTAGTTAATACAATTTTATGACAACCGCTGCAACGCAGGGGCTTAGTACTAGTGTAATAATATGTATATAAAATTAACCGACCATAACGGTTTAGTTTTACAATCGTTAGCGCAAGATATTATGCTTCTTTATAGTTACACTCAAACCTAGGAATGTTCTTTAGAGAGCAAGCTATTCAATGACACAAGATTAGTCTGAAATACACATGGTAATGACCTAGGTTAGCAACACAATTTATGATACATTAAGTTTTTATGTGATGGACACATCTTCTTAGTGAATATGAGGAAGTGTTACCTATAAACTTACGAGACCCTTCTAGTATCATACTAAGCAACGGATATGGTAAAAATAACTTATGTTGGGCAAGTGACGTGCAAGAGGGTTAAAAACAGAATACCGGTGAAAGTTGGATTGGAACCTTGGACCTCTCCTAGAGTGACTTAAGCACTTACCAATTACCACTATGCCATTCCTTGAGGGTTGTATTACTATATGTACTATCCCCAACAAGTCGATTCTTATAATTACCACTATGCCATTCCTTGAGGGTAAGTATATCCAGTGGTGATACAAGAATTTTTCTAGTGGATTTCTTTTAATAGATTCTCATTAATTCTCATTTTTCCAAATCATACAAGACACTCACTAATTGTTTTTTCATTTTTTCCAAAACGAGTGGGTTCTTGGGAACCACAAAACAGAGCAAGATCCGCCCTTGAGTATATCAATGTCTTTGAACATATCATTTGTCTACTGCTAACTAAAGTATGGAATGTTAGTATACACTGAGACATGAAATGCTATATACAAATGAATTTGGAATAACAGTTATTATCATGGGGCTAAATATTTGTGTTTCATTTTGTGGTTGAAAGATAAAAGCATGATGATGTTTTATTTGATCAACATCATTATGAATTATAAACTAATGCGAATGATTTAACATTTAAAAGCAGAAACAGAATGTTGAAAAGAATGGAGTATCCACCACAAAACAAATGTAGGTAAGGTTAAGCATAAATTCAGGAATATATTGCTTTCTGTATACTTTAATTCAATTTAGATGCATTAAGAATTAGAAGAACATGTACGAACTGATGTTTGATGTTTAAAGTTAAAAGAGTGAATTATATATTTTCTTTCAACAAACTTTAGTGCTTCCACTATTGAAGGCTAAACCGATTATTCTAGTTACAAATGTTCAAAATTCATTTGAGTGTGTGTATATATCTATAACAAAAGTCGTTTAGACCTGATGAAGTGGGTGCTCGAAAGTCCCTACTCAGCAAAAGCCGAAAGCAACAAGCTAAACAAAGTTACACCAGTGATTAGAAGCCGGAAGTAGTCGCACTGATGACTGACAGCTGGAAGCTCTGGTTACTGTACACACATCGGGTCTCGAACCTTCATGGTCAAACTGATGAGACATTGCCCAAAAGTGAATAAAGTAATATTGAAACACACAATCTTGTTGGATTTATATGTACGGGTTCGATAAGTCAACGCTGCTAACTGAGCTGTGACCCGTAAGAGTTACACCTTGGGCAACGAACATTAAATCCACTTAAATTGGTTAACTGGTGACCACGAATAATTAACGGGACGAAATATATAATTATCTAGAATAATTATATATCCGCGAGAAACGGGGTTTATTATTTATACGGGATATAAATAATATAACGTTTAATTACCTATTTATTTAAACTTTGTTTTTTGGGCTTTATATCGCATTTGTGCTTGTACTAGATGTGTTGGGCTTTAGTGGCCTAAAAGATGATTAGGGTTATTGTAGTTAACGTCAATATATATTAATATATATATTGTTATCAAACACATTCCTAATTGATGTATGCTTTTGCCGTAAGCAATCACAAAAGAAAAGGGTTTTCATTTTGTGAGACTATCAACAACAACAACAATATCCGTCAAACCCCAAAAAGGTTTTTTCTATTTTTTCCTTTCTGCGATTGAACTAAAAGAAAAAAAGGAGTTTTTTCTTGCTTTGTGGTTCTGTCAACAAGTGCCGCCACCATCATCTCTGGTGCTGCCACGAGACGCCTCGCTCTTCGTCTGTGTTCGTGTACTAGCATCCGTTCGTCGTATCTCGGTGTGTTCCACACGGTTAACTATTAACCACAATGGTATAATCATTCTCATTGGTAGATTAATTATTTTATGTATCGTATTTGCATGTTTGTAACCATGATCCTGTTCGGTTCACTTTTTGGTGTTGACTATTTATATTTATTCCGCTGCGTTTTTATTAATTATGTATTTAGTTAATAAAATATATCAAACCCGTTTTGATAAAAAGTAAAATTGACACCACTGACTCCCAACAGTGGTATCGGAGCCACGCTTACAACATGCAAATCGGAACTGGTCCTTTTAACCGGTTATAGATCTCAAACTTTAACTTGTTTAAAGTTTCAGATCTAAATATTTCTTGGAGAAAAATTTATTTGGTCAAAAGTTTTATTTGTTTATTTGACCAAAAGATTGCTCACTTCAATGTGATTGTGTTGAATATGTAAGTCTGGCCGACCTTATACTTGTATTTTTGTTATTGTTTTATTTTATGGTTTTTGGCCCACTTTGTGGCTCAAAGTTGTAATATATTAGGGTTTCAATTTTTGTTATATTTTATATTATAATTTAAAGTTGAAGACCTGAAGACAAAACTGAAGACATTACAGGAATCAAGGAGGTGCTAAAGACAACTAGATGCACTAGGTCCATCATTGTGGTTGTTTGTTACCCTGTGACCCAGTTTGGTCTTGCTATTTGGCTCTAGCAAGAACAAACAAAATGGCCTAAAGATTTACATATTTATTTTTGCTATTATGGTTGCTTTTATCATATAAGTTGTTATATAACATGCCAACCTAATACCAAACTTTTTAAAAGGTGTTTTAAAATGTTCACAATCAATTATAACAAGTTCTAAATTGATTTTTACAACTTGTAAATATTTGTTATAAAACAAATAGTTTATTTTAAAATAAATAATAACCATTAGAGTTTTTGAAATTTAACAAGTTTTTAACTTTCTAAAACTCATAACTTAATAGTTTTAAAACTATTAACTTTAAATGGTTATACAAGTCGCGACAAACTTAGTTTTAATAGGTTATTTAAAATTAAGTGTCCTGAGAGATGAAAGGGTTCATCACGATATCACGACTAAATATGTACTAAAATTGGCTCTTACGACCCTATTTGGTAAATATTAAATTAACCCATAATTAAAATCAATAGTCTATGCCATCCTATCACAAGCTACAATTGGAACATAAAAGCGAACCATCAGTGTTTGGAGCCACAACACCACACTTGATGTCTAGCATATCCTTCCAAGGTGCAAGGGTTTCGTTGACACATTCGGCCCTTCCACACGTACCTCTTTTAGGACCACTATTACTTTTTCTTTTCTCACCACATGCTCCAGCTGTCTCGAAAGTAAAAAGTCGGCATAGATGAGGCTAAACGTATCAATGCATAGACAAGAGTTGTCTTAGCGGCCTCATACTCGAGAGTTGTGCAATTCTCACAATTGACACTCGTTGTCAGTCTGCCTAGTCACTTACTAAAGTGCATGCCACAGCTGCCTTTACTACTGACATAGCCAGATTCTCATTCCTTGTTCTAATTACTGTAATGGGTCATTAATTAAATAAGGAAATATACATCGAAAATACTAATTAAAATCTCTTTGCTTATGTAACAGATGTCTAATGAAAACAACTCCTTTGTTCTCAAGTCTATACTTGAAAAGGAAAAACTTAATAACACCAACTTTCTCGAATGGCACCGCAATCTGAGAATAGTTCTCAAGATGGCTAAAAAGCTATACATCTTTGATGGCCCAGTCCCTACCGAGCCTGAAAGTAACACTACTGCTGCTCGTAAGGCACTGGAAAAGCATAACGAGGATGCCATTGAGGTAGCCTGCCTTATGCAAGCCACCATGTCTCCTGAACTTCAGAAGAACATGGAAGATAAAGATGCTTATGACATGATCCATCAACTAAAAGGCATGTTTCAGAAACAAGCCCGACAGGAGCGATATGACACCATGAAGCAGCTCATAAGCTGTAAAATGCAAGAAGGATCATGTGTCAGTACTCATGTGCTTAAGATGAAAGGGTACATTGACCAGATGAACAAACTTGGTTATCCCCTGCAAGATGAAATGGCAGCGGACTTCATCTTGAACTCTCTCCCTAGCTCGTATGACTAGTTCATTATGAACTATAATATGAATGCTTGGGTGAAGACTGTGCCTGAGCTACATGGTATGCTCAAAACGGCCGAGATGAACATTCTACATAAAACCAACCAAGTTCTGATGGTCAAGTTTGGTGGTGTTAAGAAGCCCAACAACAAGAAAAGGGCTCATAACAGCAAAGGCAAGAAAATGGCTGTTGTTGCTGCCAAATCTGCCACCAACAACAAGCAGGTTGCTAAACCACCCCCTCCCCAGGAGCGTTAGTACTTTGAATGCAACCGAATGGGGCACTGGAAAAGGAACTGCCCGCAGCATCTAGCCAAGCTGAAGGAGAACAAGGCCAATAACGTTGGCACTTCTTCAGGTATTCTCATTTATGTTATTGAGCTTTTTACTGTCTCTAGCAACACATGGGTATTTGATACCGGGTGTGGTTACCACATCACTAATGTTTTGCAGGAGCCTGAAAAGTGGAGGAAGCTGAAACAAGGCGACATGGAACTCATTGTTGGTGATGGGAAAAGAGTGCCCGTTCTTGCAACCGGCACATTTCATTTTTCATGTCCTTCTGGCCTTGTAGTTAATTTAAACAATTGTTTGTTTGCACCTGGTATAATCAGAAACATTATTTCAGTTTCCCTTTTGTTTGAACAAGGTTTCAAGTACGTTTTTAATGGTATTTCTATTTCTGCCTACTTGAATGATGTCTTTTATTTTGAGGCTAAACCTCGAAATGGTATTTATGAGATTGATGTTCAAACATGTAATAACAAAGTTGGTATTAATGAAACCTTTCTATGGCATTGTAGACTTGGCCACATAAGTAAGGCACGCATAAAATGGCTCCAATCCGAGGGGATTCTTGAATCCACTGGACAGGACTCCTTTAATGATTGCGAATCTTGCTTAGCTGGCAAACTCACAAAGCGTCCCTTCACTGGTGTTGGTGAACGGGCCAATGGTCTGCTAGGACTCATTCACACTGATGTATGTGGCCCTTTCAGAACCATCACAAGAAACCATGAAAGATACTTCGTTACTTTCATCGACGATTATAGTCGATATGCTTATGTCTATCTTATGAAGCATAAGCATGAAACTTTTGAAAAGTTCAAAGAGTTTCAAAATGAAGTAGAAAACCAACTTACTAGAAAGATAAAAATACTTCGATCAGATCGAGGTGGCGAATACCTCAGCTTAGGGTTCCTCAATCATCTCAAAGAGTGTGGAATAATTTCAGAACCCACTCCACCTGGCACACCCCAACTTATTGGCGTGAGCGAGAGGAGAAATCGAACCCTACTTAATATGGTTCGATCGATGATGTGTAGAACTGTAGGATCGTGTGCGTGACCCGAACAAGTCGTTCAGAGAAGTTTTGATCAATTTCAGAGGCAGAAACTAAGAAACTGACTTAGAAACAACTTGTACTTCACTTAAAACACCTTTTATATTGATATAACACTGATTACACGCAAGAATCAAACCGGCAGCACCTCAGTATGATTTTTAGGAACTGTTACAAATGATTTCGCTCCAACGACTATTTATAGACAACTGATTCCACTTGAAACAGCTCAAGCGGAATACCTATCCAAGCGAAATCACCTCATTTGTCTACTCAAGCGGAATAACAACTCTTGATTTCGCTTGAAAGTGTACATATCACTTTCAAGCGGAATTACATCAAATAAGCCTAAAACCTCCTATTTTCTCGTACAACGTGCCCTGATCTAACATATCTATTACAAAACTCGATACAAGACGAAGACGACAGATGAATGCACTAACAGACTCCCCCTCAGATGTTGACGAGTCGTAAGTGTCGAGTCTTCTCATCTTCACTCTTTATCAGTCTTTGGGCTTCACTCTTTCTATCAGCATCAACATACTCCCCCTAACAATGTGCTGGCATTCCTTAAGTTCATCAGCATCATCTGCTTCAGGATCGTAATCTGGCTTTCACAGGTTCAAAATCGTTGCCTGACTCAAACTTTGTCCATAGAGTCCTCAGGTATCGGAATCTGGCACTCTAAACACAAGCTTCTCAGGATCGATCAACCTGGCTCTACTAATGTTGTTCCAAGATCGTGCCCTGGCTCTCATCCAGCTCAGAATCTTTTATCCCAGCTCTTACTCAAACCTGTGCAATCTCTCAAAATAAATTTCACACATTTAAACATTTCAAATTTAGGTATTCAGACTCCTCCTCAAGTTTAATTAGACTCCTGATGAACCACTTATAGATTTGATCACAACACATTTGTTTCCAAACACAGACTCCCCCTCACAAAAATGTCATCATGTTTAGCACTTGGAATTTTGAAAATCAGCTTTTCAACACCAGTTGTCAAAAATCTTTTTGAATTTTTTTAAAAGTTTATGCTAAAACACACTAAAAATCCTTTTGGATTTTTGATTGTAAAGAAATGCAATGCAGTAAAGAAATACTTACAGACACTATTTTTGTGAGTTTGTGTAAGAGGATCATATCAGTTTATGAGACAAATCACCACCACCGTTAAGCTTCATTTCATTTTAAGTTCTAAACAATTCACTTAGATTGTCAGTATATTGGACCACTAAAATTTTCACACAAAATTCAACTGTTTCGAGATACGATATTAATGTCTTAAACACTTAAACTTATGCGTGTGTCCCATTACATGAATATACTCCCGTATCCAGATCCCAATATTCAGTCTTACAGGTGAGTATACCACAGATGATATCTGTAAAGGGGTTAGATGCGAAACCGTGAGAGCTCAGGTCAGAACTTCCGTTCAGCAGAGAGATGACGGTTCGACTTTAGGTGTGTCCCCTTTAGAGGATCTTTTCTTCAACAGCACATGATTAGCATTTTCAATGTTTCATCATTTTTTGTACTGAGGGCGGTGCTATATTTCAAGCATTTGCAGAAAGTATTATACGAGGACTAGGTCAGAATTTCCATTCAGCAAAAGTCCCGGGATAATACCCCAGATATCATTGAGCATAAAGACCTAGTATCTCAGAAAGAGGGACATTTCAAACAAGATTTCAGGGGTTACCTATATATCCAAGAAACGTTACCCACGATATAAGCAAGTTTGAATTTAGGTTTATATCTCGTCACAATTTACTAAATGTGTAAAAACCTACTAGCATATCATCAGTGAGATTGTTTATCATATTTTAACTTTCCATACCTTTAGCATGTTGTGACAGTCCACTGATGTACTATCATTTCCTCTTTTTCACAACAAAACTCGTTTTTGATTTTATCATGTTTTTGGCTTTTTCAACATGTTTTTGGCTTTTTCAAATTTTCTATTGTTTTTGGATTTTCTGAAAGATTTTTCTGAAATTTATTTTTACTCCCCCTAAAATGCAAACACATTTAAAGAAATTTGAAAACAAACTGTACAAGTAAATTGACAACCGATATCGAATCACTTCAATTCGCCATCCACTTGGCATAAACAATCAGAATTCCCCTTTTCAACAAACTATTTTCTCATTTAGATTTCAAAACACTTAAGTTTGTTTTAATCAAAATGATTTTTCCGGAAAATAAGTTTGTTTTTACCACTTGTAGGGACGGGGATCAATTCATCACCTTGTTTTTCAACCACTTATAGGATTACATCAAGTTCAAATTAATGACCTTGAATAATCACTTTGTCAGTACAAACCTCTGTACCACTTGGAAATAAAAACTTGTAGGAATATCACATCTACACAAAATCATTCTACCAATAAAGATGCTGATTCCTGCTTCACACTTACCAACCTGGAAGCTCCGGCAATTCCTGTAGTGTAAAATTTTTCAACATTAAAATTCATTTACAAAATCTATTTTAACAAGAATGATGCCGATTCCTGATCCACGATTACAAACTTGGGATCTCCGGCAAGTCCAGATGTTTCAGTGGAAAAGAATTTCCACCCAAGTCTTACCAACTTTGGGTGTTTTTAGCTCTTGTTCAGTAGGGTTATAAGTTGCTTTCTTTGTCGCATAAAAATCTTTAACCCTTTTGGCCTTTCCCTCAACCATTTTTCCAAAAATGTTCTTAGCATTCCCATTGAATGCTTTCTCAACATCAAATTCCTTCTGATCAGAATAGAATTGATTCGAGATCTCAACCTTACCAACCTTTTGCTTAACACTTTCAACCTTCATGGATGGAATTTTAACATCATCCACTGAAGATACTGATTTTACTTCTTTTTCCTCAACCTGTGGCTCCTCTGATTTTATGGAATCAGGTTCATCGCCGACTTTCTCTGAAAACTTCTTAACAACTCACATCTGGTTGTG
Source organism: Helianthus annuus (assembly GCF_002127325.2). Taxonomy (NCBI): domain Eukaryota; kingdom Viridiplantae; phylum Streptophyta; class Magnoliopsida; order Asterales; family Asteraceae; genus Helianthus; species Helianthus annuus. The sequence continues at coordinate 64,217,651 of NC_035435.2, forward strand.
TTTTGCTCTTTTTTGTAAAAAATTTTCTTTGAACATTAACCAACTTCATAAGTGGAATTTTCAAATATTTTGAATTTCTCAGTTGGTGGTTCATCATTTTCAACAACTTTTTCTTTAAGTTTTTCCGAAACTCCCTGTTTTGTCTTATTATTCGTCGGACAATTCCATGCAATGTGACCAGCTTCATTGCATTTAAAACAGGTTCTAGTCTCTTTTGGATGAAAAACTCCAGTTCCTGTTCTCTTCTTCTCAGCAAGAAACTCCTGGTTTTATTGTCTCCAGAAAGGTTTCTTCTGTTCCTCTTCAGCACTTCCTCCTGAAATAAATTTTGTTTTTGTAATAGAATTTTTATCATTTTTATAATTTTCAGGTGGAATTAAACATAAACCTTTCTTTTTGAAATTACCATTATGGTTTGGTTTCTTTTGAGAACCAGAACCAGAATTGTAACCCTTTTTCTTGTTTAACCTTTGTTGAACTCTTGAAGTATATTTTTTAGGTTTTCCAGTAAGATTTAAATCTTTTATATCAGAAATATTAATTTCTGTCATTTTGAAAACCTTTTTGATCATTTCAAATCTAACACTTCTTATTGGAAACTCTTTGTCAGAATATAATTTGTCAGAATCATTCAAAGTGTATGCTACTTCAAATGTTTCATCATTCAAATTCGATTTTGATAATAAAAACTCTTTACTGTATGCCCTTTTAACCATCGGTTTTGAACTGTTGCTGACGAACTTGAACCTCCAGACTCAGACTTTGACTCAGACTCCTCATCAGTATCCAACACCTGATCGACCACCTTTTTAATTAACTCAGACTCATGATCAGTGTCAGACGATGTGAAAGTAACGTCAATGTTTTCTGGTAATTCATCAGTTATGTCGGTTTTTAACTTTATATTGACTGCCTTTTTGACTTGCTCCTCATTTGGTTTTCTGGGAGAATAACCTTCCCAGATCGGAGGCGGACACTTGTTATAGCTAACAGTCGATTTCTTACCAGTATCTTTCTTCTTTGGCATGTCATCCAGAAAAGCTTCGAAACCTGCAACAGTTGGATAAATTCGATCAATAAGATAATCAGAACTAGAATAACTTTGTAATAAACGTCTGATTCTCTCATTCTCAATTTTCTCGGTCTCCAACTCTTGTTTCCACTTTGCACTTTCTTCGATATAGAAATTTATAGCCTTTTATTTTGTCATCATCACAGCATTCATCATGGTTAATGCTTGTTCTCTTTCAGAGTTTGTCTTTTGAAGACCAGTTACTATTCTATTCAATACATCATAAGACTCTTTCACGTAGTTGAGATTGAACAGTAATTGTTCTTTCATCTTCTCATACTCAGCCAGCTTTTCATCTTTTGTTGCACATTCTTTACAAGGTTCAAAACACTTTGAGTAAGGTTTGATGACTTCCACAATCTTTTCTACTACGATGATTTTCTCAACTTCAACAACTCTTTCAGCTTCTTGCATCTTTTCTGTTTCAACAATCTCTTCAGCAACACTTTTACCTTCTTCATTTTGAACAATCTCATCTTTTTGAGCAACCTTTTCAGACTTCATTTGCTTTTGTTCTTTTGTTCCTCGTCTCTCCTTTAGCTTTTCCAAACGATCTGCAAAATAAAAGTGAAAACTTTCAGGAGAGAGATGAGATTTTGCAACATTAATATGTTTTTCTTCTTCATCATCACTACTGTCATCAGTTGGTGATTGATTGAACTCAATTGACTTTTCAGAATTTTCATCCGAATAACCAGAATCAGATGGTGTTTGATCAAAAACAGCTTCTCTTTCTGAACTTTCATCACTTTGTAAACTTTCATCTGAACTCTGTGAGCATTCTTCTGATGAAACAGATTTTTCATCTTCATTTTTCACACTGACTCCAATAGATTTCATCCATTCTGTAAACATATCTGGTTCTTTCACTATCTTGGCAATGAAAGCTTTAAATTCTCCTTTCTCATCCACAAACATATCCCAGCTAAAGCCTTCAGGTAACCTTTCATCATCTTGACTGATTAGGCATGCTTTGCTGTCGGATGAAATGTATTTGTTCCAGTTAAAATTTTCTTGATCTTGATTCACCAAACAGGCTCTCTTTGAATCCTCTATCACTTTTCTACCACGAGCCACTTGTGGTTCTTGTTGTTGTTGTTGACCAACTTGTTGATATATGGCTTTCCGGTAGTAATCATCTTTTCCGAATGGATTCTTTGCTTCACTAGCCTCCCTGTTCTTGCATTCCCTGCTGAAAAGATCTTTCTCCCTGCATCGGAAACAAGTAACTTTAGATTTATCAAAACCCAAAGTTGAAACATGTGCATCAAGAAAGTCATTTCTTCCAGTAATCAGTTTGAATTTTTCAGCTCTTCTCAGAACACTAGCTAGACACCATTTGATGTCCATGAGCTCCATCTCTTCAGCGTCTATCTGATCGTAATCCTCTTTTGTCAGCATAGGATTCCCGATCCTCCCTGCAACCAAGCCTTCATAGGATAGTAGCACGGAACCAAGTAATGCCATGTGATCTTTTGCAACTTCTTCAGAGAAACTTTGACCATCAGGAAGATTCAAAGCAATGTTACATTGTATCACATAACCATTTCCACTTTTAGAACTTTGATGCTGAAAGTTTGATGTTAAACTCTTTGCATTCACACTTGGGTATGAAGAGAAACCACTGCTTTTGTTTGAATCTTGATCAACATTCTCAGATGAGTTTCCAACACTAAAAGCAGTTTATATTTTAGGACTTCTTTCAGCTTCAGGAACACTTCCTTTGTAATACATTTTCACGTCTTGTTGACCACTCGGATTATTCATCCTTGCAATCTTTTGTTGTTCTAGATCTTGACCCTCAATCTTCTCAATAAACTGAGAAATCGTCAAACCATTGTAAACTCCAATGTTCTTCAAGATCATCAAGTACGTACCCCACTCTTTTTGCGGTAAAGCGTCAGCTAACTTGTCGACCCATTCTTCACGATCTTTGGTTATGCTTAGCATTGATATGGATCGCACTAAGTGGCAATATCGTTCAATTAGCTTCTTTGTATCTTCCTCGGGCAAACTAGTAAATAGATCAAATTCTTTTCTTAAGCAGTGCCTTTTTACTCTTAATCATATTCTCACTACCCTCAAACTTGACTTTAAGAGCATCCCAGATTGATTTTGAGGTCTTGTCATGTTGAAGTAACACAAAGATGTTTTCTTTGATGGCTTGCTGAAGCAAACTAATCATCTTCTTTTCAGCTTTGTACATGTCTCGCTCTGTGTCAGTAAATTCTGAGATTTCTTTTATAACTTGCAGATCTGTACGTGGTAGAACATACTTCTTCAAAATACATTCCCATGACCTCAAATGGTTAGCTTGAACCCAGTTTTCAAACCTATCTTTCCATCCGTAATATCTTCGATACTCGTTAGCTTCGGGGGCTTTTGTAAAGTTCCGGTCTCATTTTCCAAATTCATGTTCTGAGCAATGGAAGCCGGAGTAGTCGGGGATGTTGCAAACGCGTTGTAGAATTCTTCACTCATGATGAAATCAAGTTTAAGCGAAATAACCCAAGTTAGATTCAAGCGGAATACCAAACTACCTTTTCAAGCGAAATATCCAATCAACAATTTCAAGCGAAATATCAATCCACACTTTCAAGAGGAATACCGATTGAAGCGGAATCCCTGAAGCGAAATCAACTTTTGGAGTGGAATCACCAACAAACCTTCAAGCGGAATCTGATTGAAACAAATGTACTGATTTCGCTTGAAACTTTTTAAGCAGAATACTGGTTTTGAAGCGGAATCAGGATAATTCAAGCGGAATCAACCAAGTTGAATCTCAAACTCAAGCGGAATCACAGAAGTTCGTTCGAGGGGAATCAGGTATTTGGTCCATTTCAGTCACTTTTAATGTGAATTTTAAGCTGAAACTTTCAAGGCTTTGTTACAATGTAGTTTTACACAATCTGTGAGAAATTAAGCTGATTTTAACCGTGAAAATTTGTTCTATTGATGAAAGAAGGTGTAGAAGTCAGAAAACACAATGAAATCCAGCTGAATTTTGCAGAACTTCTCCCCTGGAGCTTTGATACCAATTGTAGGATCGTGTGCGTGACCCGAATGAGTCGTTCAGAGAAGTTTTGATCAGTTTCAGAGGCGGAAACTAAGAAACTAACTTAGAAACAGCTTGTACTTCACTTAAAACACCTTTTATATTGATATAACACTGATTACACACAAGAATCAAACCGGCAACACCTCAGTATGATTTTCAGGAACTGTTACAAATGATTTCGCTCCAACGAATATTTATAGACAACTGATTCTGCTTGAAACAGCTCAAGCGGAATACCTATCCAAGCGAAATCACCTCATTTGTCTACTCAAGCGGAATAACAACTCTTGATTTCGCTTGAAAGTGTACATATCACTTTCAAGCGGAATTACATCAAATAAGCCTAAAACCTCCTATTTTCTCGTACAACGTGCCCTGATCTAACATATCTATTACAAAACTCGATACAAGACGGAGACGACAGATGAATGCACTAACAAGAACTAACTTGCCTCACTCCTTTTGGGGTCATGCTCTTATAATTGCCGCCCGCATTGTCAATCTGGCTCCGACTAAAAAAGGTAAACAAAACCCCGATATGGCATGGGCGTAAACCCGATTTGGAATACCTAAAAGTATGGGGATGTAATGCATACATCACAAGTGATGCTGATGATAAGCTCGATCCTCGATGCGAAAAGGTTGTTTTCGTCGGATACTATAAAAGAAGCGGATATTATTTCTACCATCCTGATGCAAATGTTATTTCCATCAAAAGGAAGGGGCACTTTCTCGAGGAAGAACTTCTTAATCGAGGAACTGGAAATAATGTGGTTGATCTTGAAGAAATTCGAGAACCAACAACAACCGCTGATGAAGTCGGAACGTCTGAACAACAAGAAATTGTTGCTGATGAATCAGACATGAACACAGGCGTTCGCAGAAGTAGCAGGACTCGTAAAGAACCTGACAGATACCTTTGGCATCTCGAAGGTGCTGAAGTCTTGGTAGTAGATGAGTCTAACGACGAACCTACTAGCTACAAATCTGCTATCTCAGATCCTGAATCTGCAAAATGGCTGGAAGCCATGAACACTGAGATGCAATCTATGCGTGATAATCAAGTCTGGGACTTGGTTGAGCTACCCCCCGAATCTCGGGCAGTAGGGAGCAAATAGGTTTTCAAGAGAAAAACCGATATGCATGGAAATGTACACACCTTTAAAGCACGGGTAGTTGCGAAGGGTTTCACTCAAACTTAGGGTATTGACTATGATGAAACCTTCTTGCCCGTTGCTATGATCAAACCGATCAGGATATTGCTTGGCATAGCCGCATACTATGACTACGAGATATGGCAAATGGATATCAAAACCGCTTTTCTGAATGGGCATCTCTCTGAAGATGTCTATATGGTTCATCCAGACGGTTTTATTGATCCAAAATATCCTAATAGGGTGTGCAAGCTGAATAAGTCCATTTATGGACTCAAGCAGGCGTCTCGTAGCTGGAATCTTCGTTTTGACCAAAAAATCAAAGAGTTTGGTTTTGTCAAAAATGAAGATGAGCCTTGTGTTTACAGAAAGGCTAGTGGGAGCACTATATCATTCCTCATCCTGTATATGGATGATATACTGATAATTGGAAACAACATCCCTATGCTTAACGAAGTTAAACACTAGTTGGGAACTTGTTTCGCAATGAAAGATCTTGGAGAAGCAACTTATATTCTAGGAATCAAGATCTATAGGGATAGATCAAAGCGGCTTCTTGGGCTAAGTCAAAGTACATACATTGACAAAATGATGACACGCTTTAAGATGGAAAACTCCAAGAAAGGAGGTGTTCCTATGATTAAAGGGACTGTGTTGAACAAATCACAATCTCCTTCAACGGACATTGAAATTAAGCGAATGGAAGGAGTTCTATATGCTTCAGCGATTGGTTCTATCATGTATGCTATGTTATGTACTAGACCTGACATCTCACATGCTTTAAACATGACTAGTCGTTATCAGCAAGCCCCTGGCATCGCCCATTGGACTACTGTCAAGAACATTCTGAAGTATCTGAGAAGAACTAAAGATATGTTCTTAATGTTTGGAGGAGTGGAAGAAGAGCTCACTGTAAGATGTTACACTGATGCCAGTTTTAAAGTTCCACTACATACGGGAAATTGTGGAACGTGGAGACATCGTGATAAGCAAAGTGGACACAGATCAAAACCTAGCAAACCCGTTTACTAAGCCCATGACTCAGGACAAGCATGATCAGCACATGGGTGCTATCGGGCTTAGATTAGCTAGCAGTATGTTTTGATTTAGTATTTGGATGTACGAACTTTTAATAGTTGTACTTTTGAATTCATTATTGATTTACTAGTTAAATGCAATTCTGAATCTTATAACTGTGTTCGATTTTAATACGTTTAATCCGTGAATCTTGCATTCTAAACTATCCGTAGTCGGTCAGACTCGTGGGAACGATTCTGAATTAAGACTACTCTGACTTTGGACTCAAGGAGCTGACTTCCAAATTCACAGACCTCATTAAGAATGACGTTGGATGTAACTCGCATCAAATCATCTTCATGGATCTTAGTCATAAGATCCTTTGATATTGGTATACTCATTTACTATCCTTTGACCTGAGATACATATTAGAACTTCCGTTTACCAAGGATTATTCTTTGATTACTGTCAACCGCTGTCGCGTAACTGCCAGTCATAAAGGCTTTAATTGGGAATAGTTCCGAAGTTCAGTGGGATTTGTATGTAGTCGATATAGGATTCGGTACTCTTACATGATATGTAACAGTTAGATATTGTGGCGCCCTCGTTGATTCAAACTAGTGAAGTGTAAGGCCTTACCCAAACTTACTGTGTGTTTGTTCGGACCACTTTGACTCTTGATCGAGAACAATAATAATTGAACACCATATGAGAATGAACTTAATCCATGTCTCATTGATTCAATTTATATCTTTTACAGACAGAAAGGATGAATGACAACAACTACCATACGTCTATTGTCTTGCAATAGTAAGTTGTTACTAATAGCAAGGTGTTTTGGTTAATGACTTTAAAGTGTCATACCTTGTTAGGGGCAGTCATGTGCAGCTAGAGCGCCGCTGACTGTCTGCGTTGAGGATTTTATCGAAGGCCGTCCAAGTGGGAGATTGTTGGATTTATATGTATGGGTTTGATAAGTCAACAACGCTGCTAACCGAGCTGTGACCCGTAAGAGTTACACCTTGGGCAACGAACATTAAATCCACTTAACTTGGTTAACTGGTGACCACGAACAATTAACGGGATGAAATATATAATTATCTAGAATAATTATATATCCACGAGAAACGGGATTTATTATTTGTACGGGTTATAAATAATCTAACGTTTAATTACCTATTTATTTAAACTTTGTTTTTTGGGCTTTGTATCGCATTTGGGCTTGTACTAGATGTGTTGGGCTTTAGTGGCCTAAGAGATAATTAGGGTTATTGTAGTTAACCTCAATATATATTAATATATATATTGTTATCAAACACATCCCTAATTGATGTATGCTTTTGCCGTAAGCAATCACAAAAGAAAAGGGTTTTCATTTTGTGAGACTATCAACAACAACAATAGCCGTCAAAACCCCAAAAAGGTTTTTTCCATTTTTCCTTTCTGCGATTGAACTAAAAGAAAAAAAAAAGGAGTTTTTTTTGCTTTGTGGTTCTGTCCACAAGTGCCGCCACCATCATCTCCGGTGCCGCCACGAGACGCCTCGCTCTTCGTCTGTGTTCGTGTACTAGCATCCGTTCGTTGTACCTCGGTGTCTCACACGGTTAATTATTAACCACAAGGGTATAATCTTTCTCATCGGTAGATTAATTATTTTATGTATCGTATTTGCATGTTTGTTACCATGATCCTGTTCGGTTCACTTTTTGGTGTTGACTGTTTATATTTATTCCGCTGCGTTTTTATTAATTATGTATTTAGTTAATAAAATATATCAAACCCGTTTTGATAAAAAGTAAAATTGACACCACTGAATCCCAACAAATCTAACAGTTACCAAAGAGGAAAGGCCACTCATGCAAACAACATCACCAGAGGATAAGGTTTACTACAAATAGAAGGTATGAGTTGTAAAGGATACTTCCCAGGGCAAAGACCTCTGTGTATAAAAGGGAGTCTCCTACAACTACAATGGTATTGATTCTCATCTCGGATTCCAATCACGGGAGGCGACCTCTTGCGTTAAGGCTAAGGGTGCTCTTTTTGTGTAGATTTCGATCAAGAAGCTATCTGCCGGAGTGGAACCTAGACCTTCCCCCTACCATACTCTTGTTTTTTTTACAAGTGGCACCCATCGTGGGGCTGCGCTACTTATAACAGAATTTTTGGTAGTTCAGTCCCTGTTCCTAAGTTACCATCTCTCTTATGGCCAGAAAGGATCCTCTTCCGAAAGATATTCCTAAGAGTTCACTACCTGCCTCTGGCTCTCCAGCTACACCAGGGGTAGGTAGTTGTTTTACAAGAACGGATAGACCCGATGTCGAACCGTCGTCCCAAGATGTTCTACAACTTCAAACACTTCCTCTTACATGAGTAATCCCATCTTTACCGAGTGAAGTACTCTTCGCGATAGAAACAATGGAGATAACTCAAGAAGGAGCGAAGAAACAATTTCATACAACTACAGGAGCTTTTGAATGGGTATATCAAGGAAGAACGAAACAAAGGGGTGAGAGTTTGCTTGTCTTATGATGAACCAGAGGTCACACTGCCACCCATGCCTCAACCTTTGTGTGGAACCACTTCCTCGAGTGTTAGCCGTAACACAACAAACCCAAATCCAATTCCTTACCTTATGCTAGATGCTTCTCTTTGGCAAGGGAGTACACACCATGGCCCCCCATGTCCCACCAAGAAGCCCATAGTTCACTGTTGAACAACTTCTTTTGCTAAGCCAGTCCACATTGCCTCTGGCACAAACCTCCTTTGGAGAAGCTCTCAGGTCGCTAACTCTAGCTAATAGTGCGGTGGCTGCGAGTTTGTCACCACATCCTCACACCACCCTAGGCTCCCCCACACCAAACATACCCCTGCCTCACATGACTGCCTTAGACTAGCTTAACCCATGTACAGTCGGGGCAGGGACAATCCTTAATGTTCCTTCCATGCCTTACAAGATGAGCTCTTTATCATGCTTCTCTAATGAGATAGCTAATTATGTCTTCCAAACCAAGATAAAGATGCATTCGAATGTCAAAACAAATGACGGCATGGAAGATCCTGAAGATCACCTCAAGTGTTCACTAGAGCTGCTACCATTGAACGATGGAACAACGCTGAGTGTTGTCACTTGTTCATGCATACTCTAATTGAACCTACCCATCTATGGTTATGTGGGTTACCCCTAAGGAGCATAACCTCATTTAACGATTTATACAAAACCTTCCTCACCAACTTCACCACTAAAAATATTCCTCAAACCATCGAGGAAGTTTTCGAAAGGTCAAAATCCTTTTTGAAGGGTGAAGAAGCCTTGAAAAGCAAGCTGCTAAGAAAGGAGAGCAAGGAAGTTGGAGGGAACATGCGCCTTCAACAAGAAGACCCAAATTCCAACCCTTTGTGGATAGAAGACCATTTAGGCCCTATGAAGGTAGAAGGTCCAATGAAGGAAGAAGGTCGCCACATCCAAACAAGGGATATGAGATAGACAAGCACATCTTCGCTGCCCTGACCAAGATACCTTAAAAAGTATTGTCAACCGAGTAGGTCATGTATAGCTTCAGACCTCTAAGACTCCTTATGAAACCCTCAAGCAGAAGACACACAAGCAAGTTCTATGTTGTCCACAACGACACCAGACACCACACCAACTATTGCTTCCAATTGAAGAAAAGAATAGAGGAATCTGTAAAAACGGGCGAGTTGGCTCACTTGGTGAAAGATACCAAAGAAAAGAAGGAGGGAAAGAAAGACATTGGTGTCAACATGGTATGGCAAAAAGATGGGCAAGAAGAAAAAAGAATACGAACATCATCTTGGAACCAACAATGCATATTGTCACACCCGCTCGTAACGGAAGCGCGAGGTGTGATCTGATTGGTTCTCATTGCATAATCAATATAAGTGAACAAACTAAATGAATAAAACAAGCTCCAATGCCATTGCCATAATTGTTTCAAAAGATGCGCAACATAAGTTAAGTGTATTGGTTACAAACCATCAACTGAACATAAACTGTCATAGTTTCATACATCAAAATGCAAGTTCTAAAATGTTAAGGCTTTGACCACTATATCACTGCAAAGAGGCGGTATATAACGGGCAAACCCTTCAAATGGTGGCATGGAGTCTTGATAATTGCTTTCTTGTCTGAAATATCTGCATGGTCCGCTAATTCCCTGAAATACATGTTAAGATGAAAACATCAACAAAAGTTGGCAAGTTCATGCAGTTTAGTTGTATAAGATGTATCTTGTAAAATGTGAGTTGTATAAAATGTATCTGTAAAATGTGAGTTGTATGAGATGAAAACCAGTACGTAAAGATGTAGTATGTAAAGCGTCAATGGAATCGTTGATCATTAATTTTTTGCAAGGACATTGATATGTGTGACGAAAAGGAAGCAATCCAAACCTAGACGATTTTGTGTCGACTAACTTCGACTGGGACACAAACGCACTCTTCTGTATGGGTCCACGACCAAGAGTGGGGCTCGCCAAAACCCATTAGATCTAACCCTTTGTACCTAGGTCCAAACTGGATTAATGGTGCTTAGTTGTATAACCCTATTCGCACATGATCTAAGGTGTTTCATTCCTCGACTTAACATACTATTGAACATGTATTTTCCCTGATAGTTGTAAAGTTGTAAAGCATATAAAATGAAGAGGGGGCATGAACTCACAGACTTGTGTTCCGTAAACTGTATATAACTGCAACCTCACGTGCAGTTGTCTTGAATTGTATCACGACCTACAAAGGTCCTAGATTTGTTAGACACTTCGGTCTTTGTATTGACTTATGTACAAGTCTTCTATCTTGATTATGTATTAAGGTTTGTATGGAATTGTTATTCATTGAATTTGTATATTAGATGTATTAATTGATAATCTGTTCAATATATATTTCGCCAAATGTATATATTCTTGTATCTTGTGAGTTGTATAATCGGGTTAAGTCTTCTTGACTTCGTGTTTCGTATGAATAAATTGTATATGTATACTTCTTGACTTCGTGTCTCGTATGAATAAACTGTATATGTATAAATGTGTCTCGTATGAGTAAACTGTATGTGTATGAACGTGTCTCGTATGAGTAAACTGTATGTGTATGTGATGTAGCATGTGTTACGAAAACGAAGATCAAACACGTTGATTTGCGAATACCCGTGTAGTTCTTCCCCAACCCCCAAAATTCAACCCAAAGGGCATAGAATTTGAAATGAAAATGAGTTAATTCAAAATTCAAGTCTGCTCTTTCAAATTACTAGAGAAACATATAAACAGGAACATAAATTCGAAATGGGCCTCAAAAAGACAATGGGTTAAACACAAGCCCAAAAACAAAATGCCCAAACCCCTTCAAAAAACATAAAAACATAAATAACTAATAGAAATAAGCATTTTTTGGTGAACCTCGTCCGTCGGGATGATATCCGTCTCTTGCGTTGGACTCTTCTTAAGATTCAACACATGAAACGTGTCGTGCACACTACTAAGTTCGTCTGGTAACTTCAGCTTATAGGCAACGGTGCCAATCTTTTCTAGGATCTCAAATGGTCCTACATATCGAGGGTTAAGCTTTCCACGCTTACCGAATCTCGCTACGCCCTTCCAAGGCGGGACTTTCAACGCCCTTCCGAAAGAGGGTGAGCACCTCACATCAAACCTACTCCACAAGCACAAAGCAAGAAGCTAGAAGCTTGTGTGCAATATACCATACAGAAAACATAAGTTATGGACTAGAAAAGAAATATGACAAAATAATTGCATCATTTCTTTCCTAAAATAATTAATTCAAGATGTATGCAACATCTAGCTTTAATTTGATAGAAAAGACATTGCAAACACAAATAACCAAACTAAGGAGGCTAAGCGTAGCTTCCCCCGATCAATGCCAAAAAAGTCTTGCAAAACACACCAAATACAAGAAAAATAAACAAAAATCACAAACAATAGGAAGCCAAGTGTAACTTCCAAACGTCGAAACAATGCAAGTATTTGAAAAAACATAAACAAAAAGAAAATGCAAAACCAAAAGCATAAAAAAGCTAAACACCCATCAGGGTGGCTTCCATTCCATTAAAAAGTTAACGAAGTCCATACAAACGAAAAGCCCTTAAGGGGCATAGAAACTAATATACCTTCACAAAAGGCCAAAATCAAGTTAACACAACAACCACAAAGTCATTAAACAAACAACAAAAGACATGATAAAAACCAACAAAGACCTTCAAATAGAGCATGAGCCCCCAACACCTTCATCAACAACTACTTCACACCGAGGAACAGTAGATGATCCAGGAAGGGCATCGTATAAATCATTCAAGCCATCTGATCCTTCATCTTCAACAACAAGAGGAGTAGTCTCAACTTTTGCAAAAGACAACAGAGTAACATCGATAGGAATGGTTTTTCCAGCTCATCGCTTATCTTTAGCTTTATCGACGAAGGTCCAGCATCACCACCTTCCTCATCACTAGTCTCGAACAAAGCTCTCTTAGAAGGAGCAGTAACAAGTACCTGCTCACATAAACTCTTGTTCAGACCTGCGGGCTCAACAACTTCAATCTCAGAGATAGGCTGATCCATCGTTTGGGACAAGGTCAACATAGGGATATGAGAGCATCTGCATCTACTTTACAACACTTACAAACTCTGGAAGGGAAATCCAGTTTAAAGGCAAGTAGATTCTCTATAGCTTCACCTCTAGCAGCAACATTAAAACATACAACCAAACCTATGTGTCTACCGTGAGCCATGGATTTAGAATACATCCCTGCAAAAGGAGTGTTAAACTCCATACTATGAAGGAGATAAGTAACAAAGTACCTAATGCTAGACTCGATCAATCATCTCTTCTCATTCTTCAACTTTACAACATGCTGCCTTAGCTCTTCCGTATATGCGTCATTGATAGCCTTTTCCAACTTGTACTTACTTCGCTCCAAACCGAAGTCCGACCTCTCCTTTGCAAGCATATCATTGAACTCGGACGATGCGAATAGGTGTCAAGCTTCTTAATCTCTACATCTACCTTAACCCGGGAAGCAGCAAGTTGGTCGACAAGCTCACCTTCCTTGGCTTTAGAATCAGCGAACTTCTTCATTGAAACTTTGAGCTCTGCTTCTTTCTTACCAAGAGAAGCCTTAAGATCATCAGCTTCATGACGAAGATCAACCCATCGCTCTATTCCCTAGGGAAAGAACATAATCAACCTAGCAACCTAGGTAATGATCCTACCGGCAACGTCTTCATCGGTAGAATTCTTCAACGGTTGCTTCTCAGCAGGAGTAGCCACATTCATAAGAAGCTCTCTAGACACTACCCCGCCCTCAGTAGTGTCTGTTGGATGAACTCGCCACTTGGGCACAAACAGAACCGGCTCATCAATAGAAGCCTCAACGTCAACCACACCTTTGTCGTTTTCAACCACCCTTTATGACTTCTCAACAACCTCCGCCACCTCTTCAGCAATAGGCTTCGACGAACCTACCTTACCCTTACCCTTCTTCTTCACACTTTCCTTGGATTTCTTAGAGCCACTAACAACCTCCTTAGTCACCTTCTTCTATGTCTCCTTCACAACAGTTAGCTTACCTTCATTCAACTTCCTCAAAACAGCAGAAATATCGGCTTTTGAAGGACCGGTAGAAGCACCCCCCACATCACAAACGACTACTAGAACAACCTCCGTCTTCACCAATTTTATACCAGTCATAGATGCTATAACATTCACATCATCCTCATCCCTACTATTAACAAAGATAGGGTCGGAAGACTGAGATGTGGCACAAACAAAGGAAGTTCCCCGGGTAGACCTCCTAACTGAGTGAGGAGCCTTCTTCCCCGCAGAAGCGTCAATAACTGGCTGAACTTGAACATTACTGAGATCACCCTCAGTGTGAACATGCTTTGTGCGACGAATGATAGAGGGATGACTAGCAGGAACCTTCTTTGATTCCACATCAACAATAGAGGGATCCTCAAGCATAATAAAGACCAAAGCACTCATCTCTGAAAATTAAAACAACAAAGGTCAGAAGCATAATAGGAAAGCACAAGAAGCATAAGAAAGGGGTATACCCTTCCTGTCTACAACAAAAGATGGTTCAAATTCTAGATCATTCCAATTTTCACTAACGCCTAGTAACACAAGAAGTTCCTCCGGGTAGGGATGGGATTGGTATAGTACCCGTACCCGTACCCATACCCATGTCGGTACCGAAAATACCGGTACCGAATTTGATCTAAACTGGGTACCAAATACCGTACCAAATATATAGGTACGGTACGGGTACGAGTACGGGTACTGGTACAGGTATTTTTGGTACAGTACCCGCTTTGTACCATTTTTATATTTAGTTTTTGAGCATTTGTACGAGTACTAAATAGGTAAAATTGACATCAGTACCAATATAGTACGAGTACCGAATAGGTAAAATTGGTACGAGTACCAATAGGATACGGGTACCAATAGGATACGGGTACCATATAGGTAAAAATCAATACGAGTACTATTAATACCATAATACGAAATAAAACATAATGCAAAAATTTTTTTAAAGGTCTACATAAAATTCGGTACCAGTACCCGTTTTTACCCATTCCCATACCCGTACCAATTCCGAAAGTACCGAATACCAAAATCAATAAAACTAGGTACCGATACATGTACCAAATACCTAAAATCGGTACAGGTACAGTACGTTATGGTACGGGTATGGGTACGGGTATTTGGGAAAAAAGCCCATCCCTACCTCCGGCTAAGCTCTGAGTTGGAGCGAGAGGAACGAAGTTCCAACAACAACTCCTGCTCAAGCTCACTAGCCTTAGGCTCTTTCTCATTCAAACCCTGAACAAACTTACGAGGAATGGTTAAGAAAGGGAGAAGATTCTCAGAGATAAAAAAGAACCTATACTTCCAGGCGTAAGCATTACCAAGAGTGCTAGTTATCAAAAAAGTTTCACACTGTGTCTTCTCTATGGTGAACCAGTCCCCATTGCAAGCCAGACAGAGAAAAAAGACGGAACATAATCAAAGAAGGCTCGTAACTGACAGCATGAGAAAGTATCTGAAAATGCATAATTCAAGTAACTCCGACAGGGCTAATTGACTTACAGACAATCGATAATACAAGAAGAGCTCTATGAAAAAGTTTGTGAAATGGTAACGAAGGTTTGGTTGTTCCAGAATACGGGTATAAAACTGATCAACGTTAATTTGGGTAAGTTTTGAAAACTGAATATTTGTAGGATCGCGTGCTGACCCAAACGAGTCAATCGGAAGAGCTCTAATCCGTTTCAGATGTGGAAAATAAGAAACGGACTTGAAAAACAGCTTGATATACTAAATTCTGCCTTGTATTGATGATATTACACTGGTTACTGGTTACAGTCAAACGGCACTTCGGCAGCAGTTCGGTACCGGAAACAAGAGTATCGTTGATGATTTCGCTCAGAGACACCTATATATAGGGTAAGGGTTTCGCTCGAAAGGACACCGGAACCATTTGGAGCGAAATCAGAAACATGTTGATTTCGCTCGAAACCATTTCGGGCGAAATCACATGCTTGTGATGCTTCGAGCGAAATCAGCATCTACACAACCTAAACATTGACATTTTCTCGTACAACGTGCCCTGATCTAACATTCTTAGTCTAAGATTTGATACAAGACGAAGTCGACAGATGTATGCACTAACAGACTCCCCCTCAGATGTTGACGAGTCTTCAGTGTCGAGTCTTCTCAAACTTCAGTCTTTATTAGTCTTTGGGCATCCAAAATCGTTCTCGAACTCTTTGTTCCACTCTAATTCTCTTGATCAGCTCTTTTGATTTTTAAGTTCATTAGCATCTGTACTTTTAGGATCAGAACCTGGCTTTTGTCAATCCGACTCCCCCTCAACTTGTGCTGGGATCGTAGTCTAGCTACCAGATTCACTTGCAGAATCAAAATTGCAACCTGGCTTGCTACTCTCAATCAGAATCTCAGGCATCGGAACCTGACTCTCATCCAGCTCAGGTCATCCTGCACATCCTCTACCCAAAACATAAGATTCATAAAAATAAGATATTTGACAAATTTAAAATTGTATGCACCAACACTGACTCTCTTTCTTTCAACTGTACAATTAGAATAACAGTGAAAATCATTTTTACGATAAATTTCATTTTTCTCTGAAAAACTTTTCAATCAAACTCTCCCAAACCAGTTCATCATGTTCAGCACTTGGAATTTTGAAAATCAGCTCTTTAATATCAGTTGTCGAAAATCTTTTTGGATTTTTGATTTAATAACAGAAATGAAATGCAGTAAAGAAATATTTACATACAATGTTTTTGTGAGTTTGTGTAAGAGGATCATATCAGTTTCTTGAGACAAATCACCAACACCGTTAAGCTTTAATCATTTTAAGTTTTAAACGATTCACTTAGATTGTCAGTATACTGATCCACTTAAATGTTCACACAAAGTTCAACTGTTTCGAGATACGAGATTAATGTCTTAGAGACTTAAACTGATTCGCGTGTCCCACCTCAGAATATACTCCCTTATCCAGATCCCAATATTCAGTCTTACAGGTGAGTATACCTAAATGATATCTGTAAGGGGTTAGATGCGAAACCGTGAGAGCTCAGGTCAGAACTTCCGTTCAGCAGAGAGATGACGGCTCGACTTTTGGTGGGTCCCCTTTAGAGGATCTTTTTTACAACAGCAATGACTATCAATTTTATTGTTTCATCGATTTGCTGAGGGCGGCGCTTTATCAAGCATTTGCGGAAAGTATTCTCCAGGGACTAGGTCAGTATTTCCATACAGTAGAAGTCCCGGGATAATACCCCAGATATCACTAAGCATAAAGACATAGTATCTCAGAATAAGGGATCCTTCAAACAAGATTTCGGGGGTTACCCATATATCCGAGAGATGTTACCCATGAATTAAGCAAGTTTGAAATTTAGGTTTATATCTCGTCACAATCTATTAAATGTGCAAAAACCTACTGACACATCATCAGTGAGACCGTTTATCACTTTTTAACTTTCCAATTCTTTAGCATGCCGTGATCGTCCACTGATGTACTATCATTTCCTCTTTTATACAACAAAACTCATTTTTGATTTTATCATGTTTTTGGCTTTTTCAAATTTTCTAATGTTTTTGGATTTTCTGAGAAATTTTTACTCCGCGTAAAATGCAAACACATTAAAAGGAAAAATTTGAAAACAAATTGTACAGACAAATTGACTACTGATATCAAAACACTTCAAATCGCTATCCTCTTGGCATGAACAATCAGAACTCCCCCTCACAACAAACTATTTTCCCATTGTGATTTCAAAACACTTAAGTTTGTTTTAATCAAATGGTTTTTCTGGAAAATTAGTTTTGTTGATTTTCAAGCCACTTGTAGTTTAGGGGATAAACTCATCATTTGTTCTCCAAAATACCACTTGTAAGTATGGTCCAATCAAGTTCAACTTAATTACCTTGATTAACCACTTGTTAATGAAAACCTCTTTCAATCACTTACAGGTTCACTCACCAACCATAATCACTTGTAAATCAAAATATAACAATTTTAAAGATATCACCTGTAGATTTACCAAACAAACATTTCAAGAATGATGCCGATTCCTGCTCCACTCTTACCAACCTGGGAGCTCCGGTAAGTCACAACTTGTAAAATTTAACACTTTTAAGATTCTTTTACTCACACAGATTTTAAGAAAGATGCCGATTCCTGATCCAAGATTAAAAACTTGGGATCTCTGGCAAGTCAGGTGTTTACTCAAACATAATGTCCACCCAAGCCTGACCAGCCTTGGGTGATTTTGGAACACATCTTTCCCACCAACATTTTGATTTGTAAAATTCTTTAGCACCCTTTACCTTTCTGTCGACCATCTTACCAAAAATATGTGTGACTTTCCCGTTGAAAGCTTTCTCAACATCAAATTCTCCCTTATCAGCGAAGAATTGATTTGAGATCTCTACCTTTCCCACTTTTGACATCAGATTTTCCTTTGACAATTTTGGAAAATTCTCATCGTTCACTTTTGGAACGGAACTCACAATCTTTTTCTCAACCAAAGACTCCTCTGATTTTATGGAATCAGATTCATTGTCAGAACTGTTTTCAGCTTTTACAACCCATTTTTGTTTGCTTAGATCACCTCTTCTCTTGTAAAAATGTTTTGAACTTTCACCTTTATCAGAACTAGAATTTCAAACATTTTATCCTTTTTCAAAGATAGTTCTGTTTTATCAACAAATTTCCTTCTTGAATCAAAGTTAGAAGAAACTTCCTGTTTTTTGTAGTTGGATTTAGGACAATTCCAAGCAATATGTCCAACTTCTTGGCATTTGAAGCAAGTTCTTCGATCAACTCTTTGAGCAAACTTTTTCACATTCTTCTTCACTTCAGCAAGAAACTCTTGATTCGACTGTTTCCAGAACGGTTTCTTCTGCTCATCTTCAGAACTCCCGCCTGAAACAAATTTTGTTTTTGGTTTATAAGTTTTCTGATTTTTATAATTTTCTGACGAATTAAAACCAAGACCTTTCTTTTTGAGATTACAGTTATGGTTTGATTTCTTTTGGAAATTATAACCACAACCATAACCCATTTTCTTGTTTACTCTTTGTTGAATCCTTGAAGTGTAAGGTTTAGGTTTTCCAGAAAGATTTAAATCTTTTATTTCAGAAATATTAATTTATGTTAATGTGAAAACCCTTTTAATCTTCTCAGTTTTAACACTTCTTATTGGGAATTCCTCATCAGAATATAATTTGTCTGAATCATTCAATGTATATGCTACTTTGACTGATCCGTCATTCAAATTAGATTTTGATAAAAGGAATTCTTTATCGTAAACCCTCTTGACCGGTGAACTCGGAATCTTCTCAGACGAACTCAAACTGTCTGACTTAGACTCCGACTTTGACTCTTCATCCATATCCAACACCTGATCGACAACTTTCTTAACTAACTCAGACTCATGATCAGTGTCAGACGCTATGAATGTGACATCAATATTGTCTGGTAATTCATCAGTGATTTCAGACTTTAATTTGATGTTTAGAGCCTTGTCTACCCGTTCCTCATTTGGTTTCCTGGGGGAATAACTCTCAAAGATAGGAGGCAGACATCTGTTATATTTGACACTTTTTGTCTTACCAGCATCCTCTTCTTTTTCTTTCTTCTTGAAAGCTTCAAGACCTGCAACAGTAGGATAAACACGATCAATCAAATAATCGCAAGTAGTATAACTCAAAAGTAATCGGTTAATCCTTTCACTCTCGATTTTCTCAAGTTCCAACTCCTTCTTCAAATTAGCACAGTCTTCAATATAATCATTGATGACGCTTTTCTTTGTCATTAAGGTTGCACTCATTTTGTTGTTAGCTTTCTCAATCTCTGCATTCGTTCTTTTCAAACTATCAACTGTCCTATTCAGCACATCGTACGATTCCTTCACATACTTTACATCGGACAGTAAATCTTTTTTAATCTTTTCCAACTCAGCAATCTTTTTATCTTTTTCCTCACAAACTTTGTAGAATTCTGAACATTTCTCACAAGGCTTGGTGACCTCAACTACCTTTTCGACTATCTTTTCAACTTCGACAATCTTTTCAACTTCAACAAATTTCTCGACTTCAACAATCTTTTCTATTTCAACAATTTTTTCAACAACTTTTTCAACTTCCACAAGTTTCTCAACTTCGACGATTTTCTCTACCACTTTCTCTACTTCAACAATCTTTTCTATCACATTCTCAGTAACTGCTTCAACTTTTGTTTCTCCAGCTTCTGTCTTCGCCTTTTCATCAGCGAGTAACTTTGCTGCTTCAAGCTCCCTCTTCAACTGGGCAATCTTCTTCTGATTCAGCATCTCAACTTTATCTGCATAGAAAAAATTAAAACCGTCAGGATCAATACTTTTTCTACATTTGTTAAGATACTCTTCCTCATCATCAGTATCAACATCACTTCCAAGATCTGGAAAAATTGGAATTCTTTTCTGATAATCTTCATTGTCACCCAAAATTCTTGTAACAAGAGCCACATCAGGTCTAGTATCACCAGGTATATACTTGTCCCAACTAAATCCCTCTGCAACAAACTCATCCCCTTGATCTATTAAACCATAATAAGCTTTCTTGTTTGCTTCTTCGATCATTTTCCCATGAGCAGTTTTCTGATCCTTTTGCTGAGGTTGTTGATCGATCTGATGAAAGATTGATTTCTGATAATAATTGTTCTTATCTTGACTTCCAGTTGACTCTTGGTTCTTACACTCCCGTTTAAAATGACCTTTTCCTTTACATCGGAAACAGGTAACCTTTGATTTGTCAAAACCAAGTGGAGATGTAGCCATTCCTTGAAACTCATCTCTGCCAGTAATTTGCTGAAACTTTTCAGCTCTCCTGCAGGCACTAGCTAAACACCACTTCACATCCATCAGCTCAAGCTCTTCTGCATCGATTTGGTCGTAATCTTCTTTTGTGAGCATCGGATTACCAATTCTTCCTGCAATCAAGCTTTCATACGACTCTAACATGGCTACAAGTGATGCCATGTGTTTCTTAGCCACTTCAGGAGATAGATTTTGACCATTCTGAATGTTCAAGGTCACATTGCACTGCAGATTTGTTGAATTTTGCTTTTGAGGGCTAGGTGTGTTGCTGTTTGGATCAAAGCTTGAAAATGATGAAGTGTATCCACCACTTTGAGTTGTAGTGTTAGCATTTGGACTTGCAGAACCATCAGCACTGAATGCAGTACTAGTCTTTGGACTTTGACTGGGAGTAGCCTCAAACTTGTTCCCTCGGTAGTACAGACTGACATCTTGTTTGGTGTTTGGATTTGTCATGATAGTTGTCTTTTGAATATCTAGCTCCTGTTCTTCAATATTCTGGATAAACTGAGCCAAGTTCATGCTCTCAGTCTTCCTCATGAGTTTCACAACCATCAAATAAGTTCCCCATTTGTGTTGTGGCAAAGCTTCAGCTAGCTTATCAACCCACTCATCATCATCTTTCTGAATGTCTAATCTTCCCATTTCCAGAACCAGATGACAGTATCTATCAATAGCCTGTTTAGTTGTTTCATGATCAAACGCAGTAAACATGTCAAACGATTTCTTCAATAAGGCTTTTTTGTTTTTGATCATATCAGCACTACCTCTGAATTTCTGAAGCAAAGCCTCCCAGATTGATCTAGCTGTTCCGTTATGTTGAAGTAACACAAAAATATCTTCTTTAACTGCTTGCTGTAGAATGCTGATCATCATCTTTTCACTAGTATATTTCAGCTTGTCAGCTTCTGTAAAGTCATTAAAACCCTTTTCTAACCCGCGTTCATTCTTTGGTTTCTCATAATATTTTAGCAATGAGCACCATGCATCGAATCTGTAGGCTTGAACCCAGTTCTCAAATCGGTTTTTCCAACCCTGAAAATCCTCAATATACATCAGCTTCGGTGGTTTCTGATGAGTACCCGTCTCATTCTCACTGTATACTGTTTCAGCAGCAGTCATCGGAGCAACAGGTGTCGCTAATGCATTGTAAAACTCTTCAGCCATGTTTCGGTAACACGTTTTTCAAAGACATATTATTTCGAGCGAAATAACAAGTAACTTTTCGGAGGGAAATTAGATCTGGTATCTTGGAGCGAAATCTCAAATGTACTTTGGAGCGGAATCTCAAACTATGCTTTTCGAGCGAAATCAGAGAAGTATCTGGAGCGGAATCAGCAAATTGGCAGTCTGGAGCGAAATCACCGTCAACTTTTGGAGCGAAATCAGATCGAGAGTTGGAGCGGAATCTCAATTTTGTCACACTGGAGCGAAATCAAAGACTAAGTTGGAGCGAAATCAGACCAATCTCGAGCGAAATCAGGCACCCTCGAGCGAAATCAGAATATGTCTTTTCGAGTGAAATCACTTCACGAGTCCATTTGTACTATTTTAGTCCGAAATTTGCAATGAAACTTTCAAGGATTTGTCTATGTTCAATTTTAAACAATCTGTGAAAATTTGGTCCGATTTTAACCGTGAAATCTTGTTCAGATTCAAAAAGAAGGTGTAGAATACAGAAAATGAGGCTGTTTTGGCAAGAACTCCTCGTCCTGAGCTCTGATACCACTTGTAGGATCGTGTGCTGACCCAAACGAGTCAATCGGAAGAGCTCTAATCCGTTTCAGATGCAGAAAATAAGAAACAGACTTGAAAAACAGCTTGATATACTAAATTCTGCCTTGTATTGATGATATTACACTGGTTACTGGTTACAGTCAAACGGCACTTCGGCAGCAGTTCGGTACCGGAAACAAGAGTATCATTGCTGATTTCGCTCAGAGACACCTATATATAGGGTCGGGGTTTCGCTCGAAAGGACACCGGAACCATTTGGAGCGAAATCAGAAACATGTTGATTTCGCTCGAAACCGTTTCGGGTGAAATCACATGCTTGTGATGCTTCGAGCGAAATCAGCATCTACACAACCTAAACATTGACATTTTCTCGTACAACGTGCCCTGATCTAACATTCTAAGTCTAAGACTCGATACAAGACGAAGTCGACAGATGTATGCACTAACAATATTGATGCTATTTTTAATCCTAGACGCCATTCAAACAAAGAGAAGGAAAGGAAACACTTACTGATTTATAAGGAATAATTTTGTATCACCGGAAACGAGAAGAAGTCATCAGTTACCCAATGTATTTTGAAAGAAAGTGCAAAAGAAAGGAGATGAAGATATGAAGGCAGTTACATGGTTATAAAGGAGGGTCGTAAATTCATATTTTGAAATCCCCAAAATCTAGGACAGGTGGATGGCGAGGTTCAAAACTACCACCAGCTGGAAGGCTAGGGTAAGGATACCCTTCCCTGTGGCGTTGTCCCATCTAATAAATCCTCGTCGTCGGGTACAGCTTGCAGATGCAAGTGGACAAGTGGATTCGGACAAAGGAAAAAAAGCAAAAAAGGAAACGTTTCAGACACCTATATAGCTAGTAGCTTCCGCCACAAAGCTCCTAACCACATCTCAAAAAATTGAACTAATAGCTTCTAGTTTGCCCGTACATTACTTAACGGCTTCCCACATATCACATAAAGCTAATAATCTAAAATACGTCACAACAAGAAGCTATTCCTTTGATGAGGAAAAATACAAAAAGCACAGTGTTCTAGCCATGATGTTTTTAGTGTTTTTTAATTAAAATAAAATCAGACATAAAATGAACATTATACCCTTCATTTAATAAGGAAAAAGACAAAAAGGACAGTAGTAACAGAAATTTCTAATTCAATTTGCCACTTATATGGAAATGGTAACAAAAATGAAATCTCATGGACCCATGTACAAAATGTTTTATTTTTGTACTGATGTGATAATAGTGACCTAAACTCAGGTACCATTTTGACATTTTACTCTTTTTGTTTATTTATTTATTTTTTTTTTAAATGGCAAGCTTCTACACATTACACCATTTATAACACTCTTTGCCTTAGGTACCATTTTGACATTTTACTCTTTTTATTTATTTATTTATTTTTTTTTTTTTTGAATGGCAAGCTCCTACACATTACACCATTTATAACACTCTTTGCTTTTTTAACCTGCAATCTCATGTTTAAAACACATATGTCTCTACCAACCAAATGTGATACACAAGGCTCTATTTGTATTCATTTTTTTCTCTTTATTCAGAACCCACTCCTCTCTTAATCTCGCTATTGGATTTTCTATTTATCTTTTTGTTTTTCTATTGTATTTTCACAAATTAGATGTGAATAAGCAATATAGGTTTTAACTTCGTTTTAAGGTTTTTGTCAAGCAGAGCAAATAATTAGTAAAGTTGGAAAGGTTGTTTTTTTTTTATTTTTCTTTTTTTGCAAAAAAAACTCACTCACTCCAACAATATTTGTGATTTTGTGCCTTTACTATACACAAAATAGATATGTGTCATCATATAATATGCTCACTTGTTAGACCCTAAGCAAACTTCGTTTTTTTCTTTTTACAAAAAACCGTCGACTTTAGATATGGCTTAGGGCCCTCAAAAAGTTTGAGCTGGAAATGTTTAAAAACAAGTGTCTTGATCGTATTTATACATGATAAACTAATTTTCCGCCACTCCTTCGCTCATATTTGTATCAATTTGTTTTGTTACTTTAGGAATATAGAATGAGAAAGATGCAGTGTAATACTTTCTCATAATGCGCGTATAATGCGTGTATTAACGACTATTCGACTTCTTTTTGTTGTATATTTGGACATAAGGGGATACGGTGTGGGTGCGAGATCGAAGCGGCAAAGCCGTTTGCCGCGCGGCAAACACCGCCGCCGACCAACATTGGTCGCGGCAAAAGTTTAAATGCGGTGATCCATTACCGAAGCGAGAAAGGAGAAAGGAAAGAGAGAGGGGGGTGTGGGGTGGGGTCCATTCCAATCTCAACCAATCACACCTTTTTCCTTTTTTTAAAAAAAAATAGTTTACCACTTACCAAGTGTTTAAACCATTGCCAACATTTTTCACCAAAGTTTAAACACTTTTGCCTAATTGACATGGCGCGCTCTCATTGGTCGGTTTTTTGGTTTGCCACTTTAAAGTGTTTAACCACTCCTTATACCCTAAGGGTATACGGTGTGGTTGAGAGGTTGGGGCGGTAAAGCAGTTTGCCGCGCGGCAAACACCGCCGCCAACCAAGATGGCATGCGGCAAAACAAGCAACTCGGTGACCCTATGCCGACGCGAGAAGAAGAAAGGGAAAAGGGGGGGGCCCACTCCAACGGTCATATGACCGTTTAAAATAAAAAAAAAATAATTTTTTTTTTAAAAAATTAAACTCTATATACATATCACACACCATTTAACCATATACTTTCCAAATACTCATACAAACCAATTCCTTCTCTCTACACTCTTAAAAAAATACATCTTTCTCTCTACACTCTCTCAATCTATTCTACACTTTGAAAAATATGGAAGGCTCAAAGAAGGGTGAAGGCAAGAAGAAAATGGTAGGATCCGGTTCAAAGTCGAAGCCTCAAGATAAACGTGGTTCGGGTGGTAGTAGTGTCCCGTTTAATCCGCAACTTGGGTTTGCGAGTCACACCCAACCTCCATTTTATTTTAACCAACCCATGCATCAACCTTTCGGTTATGATACCCAACCCACCCAAAATTGGATGCAATACGGTCCGAGGATGACTCAAGCCGGTTATTATGATTACTCCCAAGACGCGCAAAATGCTTTTGACCCGTTTGCTTTTCAAAACCCAATGTCACAAACACCAACCGAAGACGAAGAAGATGATGCCGATGAGGAGTTCGTGCCGGAAACACAAGAACATGAGTTACATGATATTGATGAAGATGTTGCGGATGATGAAGATGTTGCGGATGAACCGGAAAAAAAAGCAAAGGCCAAACGGGAAAATTGGTCGCCTAGACAAGAAGAGGCGTTGGCAAAGGCTTTTGTTCATTGCACTTTGAATAAAAGAAAAGGCAATCAACAAAAGAAGGATAGCTTTTGGAAGAAAGTTCTAACCCACTTTAACGAAACGGTCGGCGGAAGTAATCGAACCCACCACCAAGTTCGATCAAAATGGGTGACGATGCAAACAAAAATTAACACATTCAACGGTCTATATCATCAAGCGGTAATTTTTTTATACGATTTATTTTTTTATACGGTTTATTTTTTTACACGATTTATTTTTTTTATACGGTTTATTTTTTTATACGTTTTTATTTTTTTATACGGTTTATAGGATCGTTTACGTCCTAGCGGGAGTGACGACGCATATGTAATGAAACAAGCGTTAAAGGATTACAAAAGCAAAGAAAATATTGACTTCGCTCATGTTGCGGCTTGGGAGGTTGTTAGAACTAGTGAAAAGTGGTCGCCGGTACCTTTGTTGAATGAAGAAAGCTCCGGTTCGGGTCTAAAAAGAAAGTCTTCGGATTCGGGAAATTATGCCCGAGGATCACCGAATGTCGAAATCTCAAGCGGTTTCACTATTCCCGACATAAACGAGGATCCTTCACCACCACCACCAAGACGACAAACGAGAAAGGAGAAAAAGGACAAAGGGCCGTCTTCAAAAAACGAAGATCCAAGAGATATAACAAGCAAATTCGAAGAGTACAAGGCCATGAAAAAAGAGATAATGGAAATTAAACGTGCACGAGAAGAAAAATATATGACCTTGGCCGATGAGCAACGAGAGGCGTTGCGACAATCAATGTACGAGAAGGACTTTGAGTGGTATAATCGGCCTACCGACGACCTTAACCCGGCGATGTTGGAAGTCGCACTCGCTAGAAAACGGGAGATCGCAAAAAAATATGGATGGCCTTGTGATTTTTAGTTTTTTTTTAAGTTAGATTTTATTAGAAATGTAATGTTTTATTTTTATTTAAGATGTAATGCTTTATTTTTAATTAAAATGTAATGGTTTATTTTTATTTTTAAAAAGTTTATGTTTTTTCCATTTTATCATAAATATAAAAAAAAAATAAAAAAAATAAAGTTTGCCACTCAGCAAGTGTTTAAACCAATGCCAACACTTTTCAGCAAAGTTTAAACACTTTTGCCAAATTGACATGGCACGCTCTGATTGGTCGGTTCAATGTTTTGCCACTCTAAACTGTTTAACCACTCCTTATACCCTAAAGATTCTTTGATTAACTATGTCAAGGAATAGATTAGAAAAAGTGGGTAAACAAGTAGCATCTTGTGCCTTTTAGTTTCAGATTATAAAACTTGTTTCCATGTAAGAATAGGTTCTTCAATGAATTAGTGCAGGTAATTCTACCATCATTTGTCTTCTAAATGACTAGATTATGGAAGTCAAATGTCGGACATGTGACAGAATAACTAATCCAATTATTTTGGCACGAGTAAAGACAATAAATTAAATCACAATAACATTTTCACTTTCTGTTAATCTTCAGTTTTAAAACCTATAAATGATATGGCGTTTGTATATATTCATGATTTTAAATTTGGTGTCGGTAAATGTTAGCAAAAGGAGTTTCTATTTATAATAATTTTTGGAAACACATGACATTTATAAAAAAAATGGTATATGTTGATTGAAAAAAAAAATGTTTATGGAAACACATGACATAAATATGTCACTCACCAAAGCAAAGTAATAAATCTATGTTAATGTGTAAGATTAATTTGTTCTACTTTATAAAAGTTGTTCACGTTATCATATTTGTTTTGAACTAGATTTTGTCCCGCCCGCGTTGCGGGGCACTAAGCCGAATATTTCTCTCTCATAACATGTACGTCTATGTTTCGGTTACTTGTATATACCACTCATAACACGATCTCAAAAAAATTACATTGAGTCAACCAATTAAATTAAACCCCTATCATTCTTTTGCTTAAGAAAAACAAAAACGATAAAAAATAAACAATAATTTTAAACAGGGGGCAAAATTGTAATTTTTCAGGATAAATGAACATGTTCCAGGCAGCCCCCTAGCACGAATAAAATTACACCGAGTCAAACAATTAAAACAAAGCACTTCTATAATTTTGTCAAAAAAAAAAAAACTAAAACGATAGCATGGCTGTAATTTTACACCGGGGCAAAATGGTAATTTAACTAGGAAAGAAAAGGAAAACGATGGCAAAAAATGTAAATTTAAATTGAGGGCAAAATCGTAATTTGGCTGGGTGGGGAAAAACAAAACTAATGGAAAAACTGTAAATTTAAACGGGTCCAAATCGTAATTTTGAACCGAGGGCAAAATGATAATTTTTAGATGGGAGCAAAAGAATAATTTTATTTTGAACTGGGGTTAAAAATGTAACTTTGAAATGATGGCAAAATCATAATTTTTAAGCGGGGATAAAATTGTAAATTGGTTGGGCCAATGGGGGAGTGACAGCCAGCTTCCTGACACTATTCCCCCATTTTGTGTCTGTAGTTATACCCTGGGGGCAAAATCGTAATTTTACTGGGAAAGCAAACAAAAACGATGACAAAAATATAAATTTAAATTGAGAGCAAAATTGTAATTTAGCTGGGAGGAACAAAAGAAAACTAATGGCGAAATTGTAAATTTAAACGGAGCAAAATCGTAATTTTGAATTGAGGACAAAATTTTAATTTTTAACTGGGGGCAAAAACATAATTTTATTTTGAACTGGAGGTAAAAACGTAATTTTAAACTGATGACAGAATCGTAATTTTAAAGCGAGGATAAAATCGTAAATTGATTGGGCCAAAACAGGTGAACTACTGTTCACCAAACTTCATTAATGTTATAGAGGTAATGTTATAGAGGTAATATTGATAAAGGGGTGAATGTGATTATGTTGTTAGTAATGGTTATTGAAACAAGTGTTGTCTCTTGCTTACTTTTAGAATACCTGGTGCTGAGCATTGAAATCTGGTATGGAGGTAGATCACGCCGCACAAATCACCTGGTCCATGGTGTTGTCGACGGCATTGTACGTGGGCTATAGAATGTACATCAGCGTTGAGGGCAAACGGGAAACGACGTGACAACTCAGTGTTGGTAGGTAGTTTGACTAAAATTTTTTTAAACTTAAAAAAAAACCCTGTTCACTCCCATCAAGCTTCTTCGTCGTCGTCTAAGCTTGAAAACTTTCACAACTTTTACCCCCATTTAAAAAAAACAAACACCAAATCAATCCAATTCTCTCTTTCCAATTATATATTCACTCCCATCAAGCTTCTTCTTCGTCGTCGTCGTCTAAGCTTGAAAACTTTCTTTTATTCTCGTCCGATGATGAGGGACCGACGCCCATAATTAAAGCGGTTCAAAAAGTGGTTGAAACTATAATAGAAGACGAAGGGTGCTCCTTGGAACCCAATAAGAGGAAATACATAGTACACGACCGAATCAGTGCACATGATTTGTTGGTAAGTGATTTATGTTGGAAATTTGTGAAAATAGCACTTTTCACAAATATAGGAAAATGATTTTTTTCCTATTTTGGACTAGAAATAAATATAAGAAAATGAGCGGGTTTTAAATATTATTTGTGGGTTTGTGTTCTATGTTGGAAGAGCTTCGCAACGAACTAAACCACATCCAAAACGGAGCTAAGATTAATGAGATATCGATGCTCAAAGTTTGGTGTTTGAAACTTGAATGCTGAAAAAAGTGGGAAAGTAGCACATTGTCCCACATCGGATGAGAGATGAAACTTAAAGGGGTATTTAAGTGGGAACTCTCCATCCTTATTGTTTCATGGAAGCACTCACTCAGTGTACTCGCGAAGGGTGCGGAGCACTCGCACTCGCACACGCGCGCGTGGCATGGGCGATGAGGCGCAATGTGGCGCTTTGATGGCGCACTTTGCACTTCGCATCGCCGTTTGAGAGCCGCCTTTGTATTTTTGACCACGTGCACGTGGTGGATCACAGAGGCTGCAAGGACCAAGTGGTGAAGTGGCGTGCAGGTTCGAGGCGCATGACGTGGCAGTCCGCGCGCGAGTACACATGTGTCACGAAGGCGCGCGGTTGCGCGCATGGTGCATGGACCCTGATGTGACGTGCGCGACTGTGTGGCGTGCTCGTATAGGCTCACAAGTGACGTGGCACACGCGCGCAGGCGCGCATGGACCTGGGTCAGTGTGGCGCACGCGCGCATGGCAGTGAGCCAAAAGGACGCAGCGCGCATGAGGGTGCAGACCTGCACGCGCGCAGAAGCTTCCAGCAGCAGTTAATGTTGTGCAATTACGTTTCAGCATTCGAAACTGACGAAGTTAATGCGTTTGACTGAGAATTAAGTGACGAATTAAAGTGCATTAAAGACGTTTAATGCGGTTTAATTCACCAATTCGTTTTCCAGTTTTGACTCAGATTTGCAGTATAAATAGGAGGTTCCTATGGCAGATCAAATACACCGAAAATTCACAGCTTACAATCTTCTTCTCTCACAGAATTTTTCTCTCATCTTCAAGCAGCGAGGTACACCTTCGGGTTGGAGTCAAGACCGACAGTGCAACTGCTTGCGGCTGTTGTATCCTGGAAACAGATGTGTTCTCCTAGGAGACACGAAATTTGTTTTAAGGGACCCGTGTCTAACACGATCCTCAGCCAAGAACAGATTTCTGTTCAAATTTTTTGTTCTTATTTTCCTTTTTCAGTTGTAATCGTAATTTATTTTCAGCATCATTTTGTTCCACTTTGTTATTCAAGTTAATAAAAGAATTTTATTTAATTTTGCATGAACGGATTCCTACAATCTTAAAACAAATTTTTTAAAACATCGTTCGTGTAGAATCACAAACATATTCTGCTGTGAATTCGAACCAGTTTTGAATTCATACAGTTGTGTTTTAAAAAACATATTTTTTTTCTCTGTTTTGATTCAAAGTAACGACTTTGTCAAAACAGAACTCTGCTTCTACTCCTTTCTACTTTTGAGTTCTAAAAACCTACTGTTGTAGTCTTCAAAGTTGAACTTAGAAGCTACACGGCTGGTTTTGCGCAATCATAAAAATAATAAATTAGCACATTTATTATTTTGAAAACAGTTGCATTAACTTGTTTTCTTAGAACTTTTCAGAATGTCGACTGAAAACGTGAACACCAGCAACACTAATGTTGTCGTTGGAACCCCTGCCAACACTGTGGGAGCGTCCACAGTGGCGAATCATGTTGAACGACCCGAGAAGTTTTCAGATCTCCACTTCAAAAGGTGGCAACAGAAGATGTTCTTCTACTTGACCACCATGAACCTTGCGAGGTTCTTGACTGAAACCGCTCCCCAACCCGCGGAAGGGGTGACCAACGCTCAGGCTCTGAGCGCGGTAGAGGCTTAGAAGCACTCGGATTTCATATGTCGAGGCTATGTACTCAACGTGTCACACCCTAGCTTTGCGGAAGCGTGGTTTATTTGGTGTGACTTCTTAATACCATAGCTTAATCACAACAAAGCTATATGAATGTAAAACCATGCAGAATCATCCATTATAGTCTTAAAAAAAACAAAAGTAACAACATTGTCTCAAAGCGTTGACACATGCAACGGAAATTACAACCTAACAACATAAAACATTGTTTGAAAGACACAACCACAAACTTAAAATAAACACCGTTTAAGACTTGCGACTCGTCCAGGTAAAAGTCGCAATCCCTAAACGTGGATGATCCCATAACTTTGACGCAGCGTGAAAACGTAGCATACCGTTCCAGAATCCTTAGTTCCCTAAAATACATGTAAGTTGGAAAAATCAAAAAAATTGTTGAGCGAGTTCATGTGTAGTGAGTAAGTAAAACCTTTGTATGTATAAAAACCCTGGTATGTAGCAAATAAGGAAATAAAGAGATCACCAATGGTTTGCAAGGCCATTGATATGTGTGATGTGTAGTAGGAAGACTCAAACCTAGCGGATTTTGCATTGGGCACAAAGTCACCCCGAGGTCCATTCTGCTGGGCCTGGGGCTGGGCTCGCTACACCCAGATAGATCTACCGCTACTGTCCCTCGGTCCTACTCTGAGGATTAATGGCCTTCAGTTCACGCCTACCCACTCACATGATCTAAGTAGTAACCCTCCTTACGCTAACCATACCGTGTAAAAAGTACTTGTAATCATAGTAACATGTATTTCACCCCCGCAGTTTAGAAAACTGAAAATAGTTAAGAGAAAAGGGGGACATGAACTCACAGAAGTGCGTCTCTAACAAGAAGTCTCCGGGTCAACCTGCTGTGCGACGAACTACACGTACTAACTTCTATTTGACGGACGGCCGTGCCTTAGTTTAAGGTTTAATGTCTTTGGGAAATAGTTAGGCAACTATTTCGTAATTACACTTCATAATTAAGTAATGATTATATTTCCTTCCCAAGGATGGGGGTTTTAATACATGTGCGTTCGTATAACTTCGAAATATATTATTAAGTCTCACTTAATAAAATATATTTTATTCCATTTATCCAAAATACTTTACTTCCAAAATATAAATATTTTTCCCAAAAATATATATTTTATTCCATATAATTTTACCCAAAATAACACTTGTCAAAATACACACTTATGAGTATTTTCTAAAAATGCGTAAGTTACGTTGTAAGGTTCGGGTGGTATTAATAGTACTGTTGTAACTTAAATATTTATTGAAGGCGTTCGTATTATTTTGGAGCCGTTAACATTCAGTAATATTATTTTTACCCTAAAAATAATATTTACGTAGTTCACAAAATAATCATAAAAATCTCACAAGTGTTGTTATGTAAAATATATACTAAATATATATTTTATCAAGTTTTATTTTGTGAAAATCTCACCTCCGACACTTGCTTATTTTGTAATAAAAATCGTGGCGAAATTTATATTTTGAAAACAAGTTAAAAATATAGTTATAGACACCTGTCACCAAAAATATTTCCGAGTGTTTATATTTCTGTTAAAATTTCGCCAGAGTTTCCCCTGTAACTGGAGGTGGCCACGCTTTCAAGCGTATCATTTTCTTTTATAAATTCAAACAACAATGTTCCCAACATTAATCAACCAAGTTTCATCATCAAAATAGTCAAAATAGATGTAAATCGCAAAACACATGAACTTGTGGTTTGTGTAAAATATGTAGTAACTTTCCCCATCTTTTTAGTAGATCTTTCTATAAATAAAATCAGTTTCTTGCGAGTCTTGTTTTTAAAGAAGACACGTCTTTACAACTTCTTGTCAAAAATTACAAAAATAATTCTTAGTTAAAACTTTTTGTTACACAAGTGTCTACACACTTGTGTGTTCACAAAAATCACTTTTGTTTAGGGAAAGATCCGGCTTTAAAAATATGATTTCACTTGACACTTGGTTCTTCGAAAATACCACTTGTAGATCTTTAGATCCACTAGTTTAGAACTCTATTTCATAAGAAAAATTGTTTTACACAATTTCATGTTTATGTTTGGAAGGGTTCGTCATCTAATAACTTTACGACTTAACATAAGGCTAGTTCATGTTTCGTGAACATGATCTAGCGGGGTTTGATGACGATCCATTCCCACACTAGCAATCAACAACCATAAATAATCATAACAACACTAGTTTTATAAGTTTTACACCATTACATTGCTTTTATCCAACAAGTTCATCATTTTAGTAGACTTTTAGTAGGTGATCTTGTATGTTCATGATTTTCCACCGACAAAGTTAATATTAACCACTTTAGAATAGATCAAGAAGGTGTTTAGAGCCACTTACTACTAGCTTGAGGCTAGGGAAGAAACTTGGCGAAAAATGGGTGGTTAATAGCAACGTAGTGAGGTCCTTAGCAGTCCGTGAGCACCGGGCTTCCTCGTATGAGATCCTTCACACTTGTGGATGCTTGGAATGGCTTGATCAAAATCGAAAATGGATGGTGGGTGGTGCTATGGTTTTGGCCGTGAGGAGCAAGGAGGGAGAGAGAAGAGTGAATTTTTGTTATGTGGTTTATGAAGTTTTAGTGATCCTAGAGATTTATTTATAAACCAATCAAGCATGTTTATCCAAAGGAAATTATGTCATCTAGATATATGACATGGGGGATTAAAATAATCATGTTGTAAGTGTTTGTCCCCTTTGGGGAACCGAACTCGTTAGGGGGGGGGGTTTCCATGGTTAGATTGTAACTAATTGTTAAGTATAAGTTGTTAAGTAGGACCCTTAAGTTAGTTACTAGAGTGTAGTGTCTTGTGGCGGGTGTTAGGGTATTCGGGGACCATAACTGGCTCAGAAAAAGAAAAACAATGTTAGTGACAATATTTTTATGTCCCGGGTAAAGTCCGGTTGTTCGTTTGGATATCGATCCGTTAAAGTGCTTAACAAGCATTTAAAGTGTCGTTATTATTATGTTTAGTGACACAAAGAATTCTCGACACTTTGGAAAGTGTCTAGTATTATTTTTCCCATGTTTTTGCACTTTACTAGTTTGCTAAAAAGCTAAATTTTATATTAAAGTGCAGGATTTGTGTTAAAATCATGTTTTAGGCACATCCGGTCACTGTAACTTATACCTAGTGACACAGTTCTACAACCCTCATTTCCCTACACTCTCTACTAGTGTAGTAAACTATCCTTCGCTCATACAGGCCTAAGAGTCAGTGTCTGCCTGATGCTGGATATGTCAGCATGTTTACTGGGTTATCCGTTTATTGTGCTACTGTGCTTTTGTGCATCATGTTTGTCACTAAAGTTCTGTATGTAAATAATGGAGTGACAGTTAATAAAGTATGATACAAGTATGTGTATTTATCAGAATTTAAGTAGCAGTTTATTCACAACTGAAAGCAA
Organism: Helianthus annuus; assembly: GCF_002127325.2. Classification (NCBI taxonomy): domain Eukaryota; kingdom Viridiplantae; phylum Streptophyta; class Magnoliopsida; order Asterales; family Asteraceae; genus Helianthus; species Helianthus annuus. The sequence goes on from NC_035435.2 coordinate 64,252,248, forward strand.
GCACAGTAATTAAGCAGTAATTAAATATTAAATAAGTCGTACGGATACCTGATTTGGTGAGGGTTGTCACATTCTCCCCCCGTTAGAAAAATTCTGTCCCGAAATTTTAAGTTCTGCTTATAGTTGCAGGGTTCTTGGGAAATAAGTGGGGTACTATTCTTTCATTCGGTCCTCATGCTCCCAGATGTATTCAGGACCATGTCTTGCGTTCCAACGAACCTTGACGAGTTTGACACTGCTCCGGCGGGTTTTGTTTACTTTCCAATCCGTAACCTCAACCGGTTCTTCCACAAAATGGAGCGTGTCGTCAATATGGATCTCGTCTGCGGGAATAACAACAGTATCTTGCGTTGGACTTTTCTTTAAATTTGATACATGAAATGTATCGTGAACACCGTTCAGTTCGGCAGGTAAGTCCAGCTTGTACGCTACTAACCCAATTCTTTATAGAATCTTGAATGGACCAATATATCGCGGGTTCAACTTTCCACGCTTCCCGAAGCGTGCCACACCCTTCTAGGGTGATACTTTTAACAAAACCATATCACCTACCTCAAACTCTAGAGGTTTCCTTCTTCGGTCCGCATAACATTTTTGTCGATCACGAGCCGCCTTGATGCGATCTCGGATCTGTGCGATGTTATCTGTGGTTTCCTGGACCACATCAGGACCAACCATTTGTTTATCACCTGCATCAGACCAGCAAAGCGGTGATCTGCACTTGCTGCCATATAAAGCTTCAAATGGAGCGGCACCAATACTGGTGTGGTAGCTTTTGTTGTATGAAAATTCGACCAATGGTAAATGCTTATCCTAGCTACCGCCCAAATCCATAACACATGCTCTCAGCATATCCTCCAAAGTTTGTATCGTTCGCTCGCTTTGTCCATCGGTCTGTGGGTGAAATGTAGTGCTCAGATTCAATTGTGAGCCAAAAGCTTCTTGGAAGGATTGCCATATCCTTGACACAAACCTTCCGTCTCTATTAGAGATGATCGAGAGAGGCACTCCATGGCATGTAATGATTTCTCTCATGTAAATTTCAGCCAATTTGCTCGTGTTATCTTTCTCTCTGATAGGTAAGAAGTGTGCTGATTTCGTTAATCGGTCCACTATTACCCAAATAGTGTCATGACCTCTTGGCGTTCTTAGCAACTTTGTAATAAAGTCCATTGAAATTTGTTCCCATTTCCACTTGGGAATCTCAGGTTGTTGCAGAAGTCCTAAAGGCTTCTGGTATTCCGCTTTCACCTTAGCACACGTTAAACACTTGCTCACGTAAACAGCAACGTCGCCTTTAATTCTAGGCCACCAATAATAATCTTTAAGGTCCTGGTACATCTTATCCGCTCCTGGATGGATAGAGTACCGTGACTTATGAGCTTCATCAAAAATAACTTTCCTCAATCCACCGAACAGAGGAACCCAAATCCTTTTCATAAAACATAACGTTCCTTCCTCGTTTGGCACTAATTGCTTCTCCATCCCACGGAGATATTCTTCTTCAATGTTTCTTTCCTTAAGCGCTTCTTTCTGCGCGACACGAATGCCCAGAGAAAGATCTGTTTGGATATTCATTTCTAAAGCCCTAACCCTTATGATCCTTTCATTTCGACTTAGGGCATCGGCGACCACGTTCGCCTTCCCTGGATGATACTTATTTCGCAGTCGTAATCGTTCAGCAACTCAACCCATCGTCTTTGTCTCATATTCAGCTCTTTCTAGTTGAATATGTGCTGCAGGCGTTTATGATCTGTGAAGATTGTGCATTTCATACCATATAGGTAGTGTCTCAAGATCTTTAACGCAAATATCACTGCGCCTAGTTCCAAATCATGTGTGGTTTAATCTTTTCATGTACTTTCAACTGGCGCGAATTGTAAGCTATAACTTTCTGGCATTGCATCAACACGCAACCCAAGCCTTGACGCGAAGCGTCGCAATATACCACAAAATCATCTGTACCTTCTGGTAGTGCTAAGATTGGCGCATTGCAGAGCTTATCCTTTAACAACTGAAACGCTTCCTCCTGTTTGATTCCCCAATTAAACTTCTTATCCTTTTGTGTGAGGAGTGTCAGTGGTTGAGCGATTTTTTAAAAATCCTCAATGAACCTTCGATAGTAGCCAGCCAAACCCAAGAATTGTCGAATTTCGGTTGGCGTCTTTGGGGTTTCCCAATTCTTGATCGCTTTGATCTTTGTGGGGTCCACATGAATTCCATCTCCATTAACCACATGTCCAAGGAATTGGACTTCACGTAGCCAAAACTCGCACTTAGAGAATTTGGCATACAACCGTTCCTTTTTCAGCAGCTCCAAAATAGCTCTTAGATGTTGTTCGTGCTCAGCCTTTGTCTTTGAATAAATCAAAATATCATCGATAAACACAATCACGAACTTGTCGAGATACGGCTTGCAAACTCTATTCATCAGGTCCATGAAAACTGCAGGTGCATTTGTCAACCCAAACGGCATAACTAGGAACTCGTAGTGTCCATAGCGAGTTCTGAAGGCTGTCTTCGGGGTACTCTCCTCTTGTATCCTCAGCTGATGGTATCCAGATTGAAGATCAATCTTAGAGTAAAAGCTTGAACCTTGGAGCTGATCGAATAAGTCATCGATTCTTGGCAGAGGGTATCTATTCTTGATCGTAAGCTTATTCAACTCCCGGTAGTCGATGCACATACGAAAACTACCGTCCTTCTTCTTGACAAACAGGACCGGAGCTCCCCAAGATGAGAAGCTTGGTCTGATGAATCCTTTGTCTAACAACTCTTGAAGTTGTGTCGACAATTCCTGCATCTCTGACGGTGCAAGTCTATAAGGTGCCCTAGCTACAGGCACGGCGCCTGGAACTAAGTCAATATGGAACTCCACTTGCCTCTGGGGCGGCAATCCTGGCAAGTCCTCTGGGAAGACTTCCGGATATTCCCTTACGACAGGGATGTCTTTGATTTTCGGCTCAGCAGCTTTCTTGTCCACGATGTGTGCCAGGAAAGCAGCACATCCCTTTTGTAAACACTTTCGCGCTTTCAGGCAGCTGATAATTCTTAAGGGCGTATCCCGCTTTTCTCCATGAATCACAATTGTTTCACCATCTTCGGTTGGGATGCGAACGACCTTTTCGTGACAAACAATTTCTGCCTTGTTACTTGATAACCAATCCATTCCTACTACCACGTCGAAACTCCCCAGCTGGACTGGTAGCAGATCCAAAGCAAACTCACTCTCTCCCAATTCGATTACACAACCTCTGACCACTTCATTAGCTTCTACTAACTTTCCATTAGCCAATTCGATTGAGTACGGGATATCTAATTTACTAGCGGCTAAACCAAGCATATTCTTAAACTCTAATGATACGAAGCTATAATCGGCACCAGTATCAAATAGAACGGATGCAAAGCGTTGGTTTACAGGGAACGTACCAGTAACAACATTGGGATCCTGGCGCGCTTCCCTTGCTTCGATATTAAACACTCTTCCACAGGCTTGGTTCAATTCTGGGCAGTTCCTCTTATAGTGCCCAATGTCACCACAGTTAAAGCAACCTGGTCTTTGCCCGTTTCCACCTCCATTCCCAGCTTGATTGTTGTTCTGATTTCGATTCACATTACCAGCTTGATTCACATTGTTGCCTCGATTCCCATTTCCTCCATTGTTCCCCTGTGGGCAATTCCTAATACCACCACGATTATTGTTTCTATTCCCAAATCCTCCTTGGCCTCCTCGGCCACCAGTAGCCCAGCAAGTATCCTTTGAGTGACCAATTTTTCCACAAGCTTCGCATACTTTTGACCCACACCGGCCAGAATGGTGACGTTGGCAGGTGTTACACTTGGGGTGGGTACCCATGTATCCCTTTCCTTTCTTCCCAGTACCAGTTGTAGCTTGGACTGGTGCGCTTGGTTCTCCTTTCTTAACAACCCCACTAGTGCCTTGTTTGAAATTCGAGAACTTTCGTTTGTTACCCCCGGATGACTCGACGTGAGTCTCCTTCTTCTTTGGCTCATCATCAGAAAACTTGTTTAGGCAGATAGCCTCCTCCGTGAGAGCTACGCTCAGATCGATTGCCTCAGTGATTGTTGTCGGCTTTGAAGAAGTCACCATACTTATGATTTGAGGAGCTAAACCCCAAATGAAGCGCTCGATTCGCTTGAATTCTGGTGTAACCATGTAAGGTACCACATGAGATAAGTCGTGAAACCTTTGAACATACTCTGCAATTTTCGGACCTTCCATCTTCAAATGCCAAAATTCAGTTTCCAACTTTTGTATCTCCGCACGTGAACAGTACTTTCTGCGTATGAGCTCTTTCAGCTCGTTCCATGTCATTGCGTATGCAGCGGCTTCACCAAGGGTTTGGACTTGTAAATTCCACCATGACAGGGCTCCGTCCAAGAATAGCCCAGAAATGTAAGTAACTTGCTGGTCTGGAGTGCATTTGCTCATGCGGAGAACTGACTCTGTCTTCTCGGCCCATCGAACAAAAGCAACAGCACCTCCGGTGCCATCAAAGTTGATAGGCTTGCAGTCTAGGAACTGCTTGTAGGTGCACCCTGCACATACGTTAGAATATTCAAATGGTATTAGCAAACTTGCTAGAGATATCCAATTGTATCATGGTATGTCTTAATGACTTAGTATTACCATGAGGCGGATTGTTGTTGCCGGTATTGCCAGAATTACTTCTGCTAGTTCCTCCTTGATAGGCGGCGTATTGCGCGATGGCGGCCGCGATGACCTGCTGAAGTTCTGCCTCATTGGTAGGCATGCGTGTTTGACGTCTTGGTGGCATCTTCTAAAAGATGTGTTCACGTTGGTCAGGTCATAGTAAAGTGTACGTATATAACGATAGTAGTAATACATAACATCTCATGTTATAAATAAACCAAACACATAGCATCCCATTTTATAAATAAATCAACCACATAACATCTCATGTTATAGAACATAAACAATCAATCAAACATCACATGTGATGAGAATACTGCGATTGCATTGCCATAAATCGAGACCACAAAGTAAAGTTTACGAGTACATATCTGTATCATACACATCAACGACTAAGGGCTACATCACCCCAGTCCAAAATATCAAATCAATGTCAACAATATCCCATATACATAACAACAAAAGTCATGATCAATATGCAGTCTCCAAAAAGCTGTGCAGTCTGTGCAATCGCCATCTTCTCAACAAAAGTCCACCCGTGTCGTACAAAATAGCCCTACGCTGATGGCGGTGGAGGAGGGGGAAAATGAGAATAGAACAGTCGGCGCATGTGAAGCCAATCCTCCTCCATGGCTCGATGAGAACGCAAAAGATACGCTAGCTGCTGCTCCTGAGTCCAAAAACGAGCAGCAGAGTCTGGAGATAACGAACGAGGAGGGTGTGATATCGCAGGGTGAGGAGGGCACTGGCATGGTGGTCGCTGAGCTCTCTCAAGCTCCTGCACACGACGAGTAAGTGCCTCCTGCTGGATCATGAATGACCTGAGAATGTCCTCTACAGAATAACCCATGTGAAAAGGATGATAAGGATCCGATGGTGGCATGATGGGTGGTGATGTCCAAAGAAAAGGCTCACTAGCTGGAGTAAAAGGTGGCACAGTAAATGGTGAAACAGGGGGAACAGCAGTATGATGAGAGATCTGTGGTACAAACTGATCTCCTCCAGGCATGAAAGGTGCATAGCCAAAAGGCTGATGAGATGACCCCTCCCCAGGACGTGGCGGAGGGATCTCCTGGAGAAATGTGATGGGCAGATCTACGCGATGCGCATCAGTGACGTGTGCAGGAAACAAAGGTGCATCAACAGGAGCTGAAGCAGGTGTAACTGGTACCAAAAAAGGTGGAAAATCATCATCGTCCTCTATCCACCCATTCCGGGTGTGCACATACTTAGGGTCGACATGAGTCGCAAAGAGTGCATGGTCGGGCTCTAGAGGCACCGGGTCAGGAAAAGGAGCAACAACAACAGGCTCAGCGGGTATATCAGCAATGTGAGGGGCATCAATACGAGCATCAGCAACAACATGATCATCCTCCAACAGTGGAGCAACAATCGGATGATCATCGACAGGTACATCCGCGATCAAAGGATCAACAATGGGTACATTAGCATGAATAGGGTCATGCTCAAACACGGGGTCTGGAGCAACTACTGGCTCGGGGGCCACAGCAGGCTCCGGGTCGTCAAACTCCATCTCGAAATCTGCAGGGTCAGCAAACGCAGGTCAACAGGATCAACTGGGTCCTCCATGGGCTGATCTAGGTGTATAAACTCAATGTCATGGTCTGGATCGAACCCAGGTGGGAAAACGGGGTCTGAATCATCACCAAAGTCATGATCGACCGCGAAACTCAGGGCAGGGGCAGGTGCAGCAGATGACGCCCTATCGGGGTCTGTATCATGTGCGTAGTGCTGCGTGCCTTTCGCGTGTGATGGTGCAGATGCCACAGACTCAAAGGAGTTCGGGACTGGTGTGTGGACGGGTGCCTCCTCTGCACGAGCATCCGCGAGTTGCAAGAGATCGCCAGCAGCTATGTGGGCCTCGCCCTCAAAATCGTCCTCTAGTGGATCCTCGTCATACAAGTCGACGTCGTCGTCAACGACTACGTCAAGGCGCATATCAAGAACAGGGTAAGATGCAAGGGGTATAGGGGCAGGGATCCCCGCAAGCGGCAAATCCCCAGCGATAGGGCCATCAGCGAGCTCAGCAACGACATCGGGCAGCGCGAATGGCTGAAAATCGTCGTCGTCTGTACTGGTGGTGTCCGAAGTATACACCTCTCGCTCTGATGACACTCTGTCGTCCGATACTATGGGCATAGGGTCAGTGGTGTCCGACTCTCCTGTGCCGGATGAAGGCATATCGTCTGTAACACAAACACACATATGCACAAATAATCAATCACATAGTCAGATAAGCACATTAGTCACCAATAAGCAATCAGATAGTTCTCCTAGTCCCACTAGCCTCCCAGCCTCTTTGACTGAATCTCCTAGTCTCTCAAACTACCTTCCCAGCCTCTCGGACTGTTCTTCCTAGTCCCACTAGCCTACTTCCTCAGCCTCTCAGACTGAGCCTCAGCCTCCCAGACCGAGCCTCAGCCTCCCAGACTGAGCCATAACTAATAAATAAAATGTGCCCAACTTTTGTTTGTAAAAACGTTTTGGATCTGGACTTAAGTGGTATGCAATGTAAAAAAAAATGTTTTCGTGAGAGCCCTAGTGATCATAGTCTAGACTCGAGAAGGAATCCTAGTTCGCTATGATCAGAGCTCTGATACCAAGCTGTCACACCCTGGCTTTGCAGAAGCGTGGTTTATTTGGTGTGACTTCTTAATACCATAGCTTAATCACAACAAAGCTATATGAATGTAAAACTGTTGGTGCACTACATCTGCTGATTACGTCTTGTATCGAGTCATAAGTCTTAGATGTTAGATCTGGGCACAATATACGAGAAATTGAGTTATTGTATAGATTTAGGTTGTTTGGATCGCTTATAGGACCATTAGGATTGTGGGCCGCTCGAACGGACATGCTGGTCCACTCGAACGGCAACTAACCTGGATCGCTCGAGTGTCCAAGTGTATGGACCGCTCATATGTCATTGTTGTGGACCGCTCGAATTACATGTTGGGCCGCTTATTGGGCCTGTCCAATAAGCAGTTCCCATTGCCTATATATACCCTTGGGGCGATCTCAGTTGTAACAGATCCTGATTCTCGTACCGAAGTGCTGCCGGATCGAGAACTAGTTGTATTTGGTGTCAAATCAATAGAAAAAGAGTTTAAAGTGAATTGTATGCTATTCCTATGTTAATTACTTGTTATTCCGCACCTTTAATTGACGAAAACGCCTCTGATCGACTCATTTGGGTCGCAATACGATCCTACAATTGGTATCAGAGCTTCAGGAGGAGGAGTTCTACAGGAAATAGCTGGAAATTGTCAAAAATTATGTCTTCTACTCATTCTTTTTCAGATTCAAACATTTTTAACGGTCGAAATTTGCTGAAAAACTCAGGGATTGTGCACGATAGTATAGAGACAAACCCTTGAAAGTTTGGTGTCGAAATTCGAAGAAATAGTGTGCCAAAATGATGTCCGAAAATGGATCGCCTATTTGAACTGTTCTGGACCGCTCAAAATTAGTTGTGTGGACCGCTTATTCGGTTATCCTTGAATCGCTCTAAATTTTCTCTATGAATCGCTCGAACAACAGTTGTGAACCGCTCGTTCGAACAGTACCTGGACCGCTCGTACTGATCTTGGTTGGACCGCTTATTTGATCTTTCTACCTGGATCGCTCATACAGTTGATTGGGCTCGCTTATTTGAATTGTGTGGACCGCTCTTTTGACAATTTAAATCTCTAGTTCGCTTTTGTGTACTATTTGTAATATTTTTCAAATATTGAAAATGGACGAGGATTTTTATAACGCATTCGCTACCCCAAGTACCTCAATCAACGCTATTCAAACCACAATGCTAGAAAACGAAACCGGAACGATGCAAAAACCTCCCAAGTTAATGAACATCGAAGAATACAAAGGTTGGGAAGGTCGGTTTGAGAATTGGGTGCAAGTGAATTATCTTGACGCTTGGGAATGCGTGGAAACAAAGTATATTCGACCATTGAATAGTGATGAAGAGCCAGTTCCAATCAAAGATCTTAGAGATGATGAGAGGAAGAAGTACAAAAATGAGAAAATGATGCTAAGTCTTCTTCAATAGGCAGTGAAAGAAGATATCATGATTCTACTACAGTATAATGGAACATCTTACTCAATCTGGAAAGCGTTACGTTCGAAGTTTAGGGGAAGTGAAGAGATGGTTAAAAGCAAGAAGTCGCTTCTAAAGAAAGAATTTGATCTTTTTCGTGGGTTGAAAAATGAGAGCACGAGAGAGATTATTGAACGATACTGTAACTTGCTTGCAAATATGAAAAGATTAAGTATTGAAAAGAGTAATGAAGAGTTAATCGACAAACTTGCTGATGCGTTGCCATATGAGAGTTGGGGCACATACTTGATGATGCTCAGAAACAAGAAAGGTTTTAGCAATCTGACGCTCAGTAAGTTCATTGAAAAGATCGAAGCTCAAGAAATGGAACAGAGAAAAGTGATTAGAATGAAAGACTTCGATGGTGAACAAGACATCGGGTTATATTATAAAACTGGGGTAAATGAGAAATCGTCGAATTCATCTCCAAAAATTGTGACTGGTGTGAGTGCCAAAAGCTTATCTGAAAGCCCATCATCTGGATCGAGCAGCAAGACCAGTTTTACTTCATTTCCATCATTTGATCCAAACATCTCAGCAACTAAGAATGGGAGAAAATTACAGTGCAACATTGTATTGAATCTTGAGAATGATCAAGATTATTCTGAGGATATTGCCAAAAACCAAATGTCTTTATTAGGAATGGTTTTGGAATCTTATACTTGTTTTGTTGCAGGTCGTATCGGCAATCCAATGCTAACCAAAGAAGACTACGACCAGATAGATGCTGAAGAGATGGAGTTGATGGATATAAAGTGGTGTCTGGCTAGTGTTTTACGGAGAGCTGAGAAGTTTAAACAAATCACGGGGAGAGATGATCTTCGTGATGCGAATGTTTCTACTTTAGGTTTTGACAAATCTAAAGTCACTTGTTTTCGGTGCAGGGAAAAATGACACTTCAAGAGAGAGTGCACAAACCGAGAAGCAAGTGGAGCTCAAAATCCGTTCAACAACAACAATGATTACTATCGCAAAGCCATTTATCATCAAGTTGGTCAATCATCTCAACAACAAAAACATCAAGCTCAAACTGCACATGGAAGAGATGTGATTGAAGATACCGGAAAGAGAGCTTGTGTAAGCAGTTATGATTGTGGAAAAAGAAAAGATGGTAGTGCTTTGATAATTGATCAAGAAGATGAAAAGCTAGCAGAAGGTTTTAGCTGGGCAAACTTCACTTGGGATGATTATGTTCCTGATCAAACCACAGCTTACACTGCATTTACAGCAAAGATTGTAGATGATAGTGATGATGATACAGAGTATTGGGCGAGAAAATACAGAGAAGATATGAAGTTGCTTGCTGAGAGTGATAGCGAAGATGAAAAAGTCAAGAAGGAGAAGAAAAAGAAGAAGATTAAAACACCGGTGAGTAGTGATGATGAAGAAGTGCCGGTGGTGAGAAGGGAAAAGATGAAAGAAGTGCCGAAGTTCAAAGTTGATGAAAGTGTTGATGCGAAAGAAGTTTCTGTTAAATGTGAAAACTGTGAGATTGTGAAAAAGCAAAACAACGAGTTGATGCACAACTTAAACCGTCTGAAGGAGTCTTATGATGTGCTGAACAAGACAATGAATCAATACAATCAAACGAGTGAAGAACAAGCTGTTGCTATGAAGACTCTTCAGGGAGCGTTTATGACTAAGCAAAAAGTTGTAAACAACTACATTGAAAAGTGTGCTGTTTTAGAACAGAAGCTTGAGCTACAACGAATAGAAACTGAAAGAGTAAATCGTTTATTGAAAAGTTACTCATGTACTTCCTATGTGATTGACAGGATTTATCCGACTGTTGAGAGCATGAAGGTCTGGGAAGAGGATGAGGTAACTGAAGAAAAAGCAGCTGAAGTCAGTATTGAAGAAAAGATTGCTCACAAGAGGAAGAGTGACAAGAAAAAGGATACTGAAAAGGCTTCATCTGGTAAGAAGAAAGGTGTTAGTTATAGCAGATGTCCACCTCCACTGGAAAACGGATATTTGCCTAGACATCCTAACGATGAAAGAGTCAAAAAGGCTACAAATTTACAGTGGGAGTCAGAGTCGTCGGTCAATCTTCCAGAAAGTATTGATATTGTGTTTACATCATCTGACACTGATCAACAGTCTCAATTGATGAAGAAAGTTGTGGATCATGTGTTAGATAGTGATGACAGTGAAGAGTCAAAGTCGGAGTCCGCGTCAGAGTCAAAATCTGAGTCAAAAACTCCGGTGCAAACAGAAAAACAGGGAAAATTAGTTTATGATAGAAAATTCTTGTTATCAAAATCTAATTTGGATGATGGGTTGTTTAAAGTGGCATACACTTTAAAGAATTCGGACAAATTATATTCTGATGAGGAATTTCCATTAAGGGGTGTCAAAACTGAATTGATAAACAAGGTTTTTAAAATCACAGAAATTAATATTTCTGAAATTAAAGACTTATGTTTTAATGAAAAACCTAAAAAATACACCTCAAGAGTTCAACAGAGATTAAACAAGAAAAAGAATTACAGTTCTGGTTCAGATTTCCAAAAGAGATCAAACCATAGCGGTAATTTCAAAAAGAAAGGTCTTGGGTTTACTCCCACAGAAAAACAGAAAAATGAGAAATATGTTTGTGATTTTAAATCCAAAATGTCCTTTGTTTCAGGTACATCAACTGATGAAGAAGAAAAGAAAAGTTTCTGGAGGGAAAAGAACAGTGAATTTTGGAAAAAGAAACAAGCTGAACTAAAGAAAGACTCGAGAACCTGTTACCGATGCAACAATGTTGGACATATCGCCAAAAATTGTTCTCAGGCGATACAATCAAAACAGGGAGTTTTTCGCAAAATCTCAGAAAAAGTGTTTGCTTTCGAATCACCACTTGATAGAACAAAATTGTTTAAAGATTCTATTTTTGAAATTGGTGAAAGTTCAAACAAGTTTTACAAAAAGAAAGCCAAATCTAAAAATCAGAAATGGGTTGTGAAGAAGGGTGGTGAAAGCTCTAGCGATGATTCTGATAGGTCGAAATCAGAGGAGCTATCTTCAGGCGATGAAACTGATTCCACAAAGTCAGTGGAGCCACAAGTTATTTCAAATTGTGAAACTGATGAAAAAGTTGAGAACTCAGTTCCGAGTGTTAGTGATGATGAGTTTCCATCACTTAGTGCTGAAAATTATAAAAAGAAAATTGGTAAAGTTGAAATTTCTAACCAATTTTATCATGATGAACAGGAATTTGATGCTGAGAAGGTCTTTAACCCCAGGGTAAAACACATTTTTGGCAAGATGATTGATCGAAAAGTCAAAGGGGTTAAGGAATTTTATGAGAAGAAAACAATGAAAGAAAAGGTTGAACCATCCCTGGTTTGTGACTGGGATGGTACATATTATGAACAGTAAGTCTCAGGACTTGCCGGAGCTCCCAGGTTGGTAAGCGTGGAGCATGAATCGGCATCTTTCTTGAATTTTATTCGGTAACGTCAATCATAAAAAATGGTAAAGAAGAGGTTTGTTTATGTTTGTTGATGTTCTACGATTGATACAGAGGTTTCTGAACTGAAAATGGTAAATCAAGGACATTAATTTGTACTTGTATTTTCCTACATTGGTCAATAGACAAGATGATGAACCACAACCCCGAACATTTGTTGGATATTCTTACAAATAGTAACCTACAATTGGTAAAATCAATCAAACTTATTTTCCGGAAAAACCATTTTGATTAAAACAAACTTAAGTGTTTTGAAATCTAAATGGGAAAATAGTTTGTTGATAGGGGGAGTTCTGATTGTTTATGCCGAGTGAATGGCGAATTGAGGAAATTCGATATCAGTTGTCATGTTCTGTACAGTTTGTTTTCAATTTTCATTAGATGTATTTGAATTTTAGGGGGAGTAAGTATTTTCAGAAAATCCAAAAACATCAGAAAATTTGTAAAAGTCAAAAACATGATAAAATCAAAAATGAGTTCTTGTTGCATAAAAGAGGAAATGATAGTACATCAGTGGACTATCACGACACGCTAAAGAATTGTAAAGATTAAAATGTGATAAACAATCTTACTGCGGATGTGTCAGTAGATTTTCGCACATTTAGTAAATTGAAACGAGATATAAACCTACATCAAACTTGCTTAATTCGTGGGTAACTATTCTTGGATATATGGGTAACCCCCGAAATCTTGTTTGAAAGGTCCCGTATTCTGAGATACTAGGTCTTTATACTCAGTGATATCTGGGGTATTATCCCGGGACTTCTGCTGTATGGAAGTACTGACCTAGTCCCCGGATAATACTTTCTGCAAATGCTTGAAAAAGCGTCGCCCTCAGCATGCTGATGAAACAATAAAATTGATAGTCGCTGCTGTTGAAATGCAAAAAGATCCTCTAAAGGGGACCCACCAAAAGTCGAAGCCGTCATCTCTCTGCGTATACGGAAGTATCGACCTGAGCTCTCACGGCCCTCGCATTTAACCCCTTTACAGATATCATCTGTGGTATACTCACCTGTAAGACTGAATATTTGGGATCTGGATACGGGAGTATATTCAAGTGGAGTGATACACAATTAAGTTTAAGTCTCTAAAACATTAATATCGTATCTCGAATCGATTGAAATTTGTGTTGAAAATTTAAGTGGACAAACATACTGACAATCTAGGTAAATTGTTTAAAGCGTAAAATGAAATCAAGCTTAACGGTGTTGGTGAGTTGTCTCATTAACTGATATGATCCTCTTGCACGAACTCACAAAAATATTGTCTGTTAATATTTTTGTTGTTTCTGCATTTTAGTTCTCTTATTCAAAAATCCAAAAAGATTTTGTGTGTGTTTTAGCATAAATTTTGAAAATTCAAAAAGATTTTCGACAACTGATGTTGAATTGCTGATTTTCAAAATTCCGAGTGCTAAACATGATGAGCAATACTTGAGGGGGAGTGTTTGTGTGAAATTAACTGTTTTCATAATATAACCTTTACAAGTGGTTCATCACAATCTGTGTTTGTGTTGATAGAGGGTGTGAACTGGTGCAGTGTTTTATGTTTGATATATATGTGAAAGAAATTTACTTTGAGGTAGAGTTTATGCAGGAAAGCCAGACAACGATCCTGAAGATGTTGCTGATGATCAAAGGAATGCCAGCAAATCGAGAGGGGGAGTCTGAAGATAAAGAGAGAAAAGCCTAAAGACTGATCAAGACTGAAGATGTGAAGACACAGCATTGGTGTGACTCGATAGTCGACTCCATCAACATCTGAGGGGGAGTCTGTTGGTGCACTACATCTGCTGATTACGTCTTGTATCGAGTCATAAGTCTTAGATGTTAGATCTGGGCACAATATACGAGAAATTGAGTTATTGTATAGATTTAGGTTGTTTGGATCGCTTATAGGACCATTAGGATTGTGGGCCGCTCGAACGGACATGCTGGTCCGCTCGAACGGCAACTAACCTGGATCGCTCAAGTGTCCAAGTGTTTGGACCGCTCATATGTCATTGTGTAACAACTGCCACTAAAATCAATAATTAGGACAATAATTAGTCAAAAAGAAAACTCTAATTGGGACACCCAAGTAATTCTGTACTAACCCTAAAATTTTCATAACAATCGGAATCAGGATCAGGGCCCCTAAAACTCAGGGGGGATAAACCCTAGTTGGTAATATCTTAACAGTTTTTACGTGGGAGCTAAGTTTCAGTCGAAACCAACTCAGCAGGCCTATACCCACAACAAGGCTACTCTAGGCTAGATAGGTTTCCCAGGCGAGTCGTGACAGAATCACTGTCATCTTACGCGACACGCGGGCGGGTTAAATTTTAGTATAAATAGAAGGGGTTGGGACTTGAATTCAGATGTTCATTCGACGTTAAAACTCATAATACACACTGAGTTAGACGTAAATTACTATCAAACACACACTAATCACGAGGTGCTGCCACAATCAGGGTAATAACTCGATCGCTATTACGATTCAACGTCCGATCGATTATAACTATCCAACGATAGTCCGGGTGCTGCTCAATTGAGCTTGTACTTTGATTATTCGTCGTGATTTCGACTTGAATATTTGAGTGCTGTTCGAATTCGGACTATACTCTGTTATTCGTTGTGAATCCGATTGAATTATCGAGTATTGCACTGATTAATCGTTGTGAGGGTTTAATCTCGTGAATTGACGTAACTGCTGTATTAGTTACTAACCTGTCTGTGTGTGCATTGTGTTAAAGTAGGTATAATCAAGGCTAATCAGTAGGCATTATCTATTTGCTCGTTAAAACTGCAATGTGAGTCATTCCCCTTTTATAAACTCTTTTCTCACAGTTTGTGAGTCATTCTTCTTTTAAACTGTTTTCTCACAGTTTGTGAGTAAGCATTACAATACCTCAAAATTATTTTCAAGGTTATAATTACAGGGATTAAGTCTTTGTAATCACCAAATTACAGCTGGTATGTGGGGTATTGTGCACATTACTATTTTATCACTCTATGTGAGTGAGTATTACTCTATGTGAGTTAAATGTCACTATTTGGGGCGACGGGACCCAATAGTGGTATGACCACAGTCACAGATCCGGTCGAGTGACAAATACCCATTCTTAATAATTGGTTGATGGAAACATTGTAATCGCTCTTAATACTGTAAATTTATAACTAACGGGTCGTTTTAGAAAATGGAATGATTCACTCAGTATTTCCCCGCTGACAAAACTTTTTCAAACATGTTTCAGGTGATCTGTGTGATCCAGGAAAAATGCAGTAAAGCACTATCAAGCTCAGGGAAGTGGCTCAGTGTAAATAAATGAATAAAACATGTTTTGGAAAATAAAGATTTCTGTGTGAAATCAACTTATTGTAAATTATGGGATTCATCCCTTAAACTTTGTGTAATATATTAAACGAGCATTTTCCGGTGAAAAGATCCTGTTGTAAAAAGACTTCCGCTGTCGCATAAATTAAATACCACGGGTACCACTGAAATCTGCCCGCGGCCCCCGACTCCGTCCAGTGTAGGGTCGGGAGCCGCGACAGAAGGTGGTATCAGAGCTAATAACTAAATTGAGCCACTGATCGAGCCACTGATTAAGCCTAAATTAAGTATTTTGTCCAAATGCTTAATTTTACTAATTGTTATTCGGTGATTATATGTTTTATTAACTGGTTATTTTTAGTTACAGTATGGGTAAGCAAAAGCTGTCTGCTATCTACCACAAACTAGATGTGGCATCTTCTTCTAGAAACCCAGTAAACCTAGAAGAAGGAATCTTTGTCCGCAAGGCAAACTATGAGAATCCTCTTTCCCCAGAGAAAAGGGATTCGATACTTAAAAAGAGTCAGGAGAAAAAGAAACCCCGAACCAAGAGAGTTAGGTTTAACCCAGAAGTCCAAGAATTGGGTAATAGTGCACCTTGGGAAGATAAAATAGACGGGAAATGGGCAAATCTCTATATGCTAGCTACTGTAGCAGAAAATGCAAATTTCTAAATAACTGATAAGTTGGGGCTAGTAAGAAAAAAATCACTATCCAGTAAATAAATAAAATCCCAGTGTGTTTATTTCTATTGTCCTTTGTATGAATTAAAATGCAATAAAACTTCAGTGTTTGTTCGTTAAACTTTGTTCCAAAGTTTTAACATTGCATTTTATTTTACATATATACTATGCAGCATGAATGAGATATCGGAAGCTTTTCAGAATCTCAACTTATATCCAGTGCCTATCGAAGTCTCTTATGACTTTACTGGTTACATTGCTGACATAGAAGAACCTGTGGAATTCCAAGCTCCACCGCTGGAAAAAGCCAAACCTAAAAAGAAAAGAAGATACGTAGGGTGGAGGAAAGTACGCCGTAGGAAACCAGCCACTAGAAGACTTCCTAAAATAGAAAATCCTGTGAGCATGAACAAGGGAAAGGAAATAGAAACTGGAGAAAGTTCGAAACCACCAGAAAAGGAAATAGGAATAGATCTTAAGCAAAAGGGAATAGAAATTGGCGAAAGCTCTAAACAGTCTGAGGAAATCACGTTCCAGGACGAAATAGACCGCCTACTGGATAATTGTGATGTTCTAGAGCCTATCAACGATAATCTTTTCTCTTATCCTGCTACAGCCCAATTCCCACTAAACCTAGGACCAGCTATTCCAGACCCACTAATTCACACCAGACCATTAGGCCAAATGGAGGAATGGTGGACTAATGACTGGCAATTCCAAAATATAGTTAATAGTCCCTATAGTTTTCTCCCACAGTTTGATCCAGAACCTATCCCTAATCCGCCAATGAGCTATGAAAATTTAGCCGAGTTACGTCAGTTTGGTGAAGAACTGATAGGCACCGGGACAAGGATCAGGGAAATGGGGGAGCAGATCTCTTGGAAGTACGACGAGAGGGAGCGTCGTTACTAAAACTGCCAATGGACCAAAAGATAGGAAGGGCTGGAAAAAGTTTGTCTATATTATAACTAATATAGTAAAACTGATTCTGTAAAATGGGCAATAAAACCTTGTAAGATATGGTGTGTACGGAGGCATATACAATATACAACAACAAAATGAAAGTCGAGAAATCGACAATTTTGGTTATGTTTGTATGTTGTAGTAAATTATGTATTCATCTGTGCTAAATTGTTATTAATAAGTTAGACACTAATAAATTCCTACTAATTAGCAGATGGAAAACGCTAACAATGAACCAATTAATGAAGTAAATCAATCTGAGCAAGAACCAGAAGATCAATATACAACCCGACAAGATATTGAGCACTTTATCGCCCAAGGGATAGCCCATGCTATTCCAGAAATTGTGGCTGCTGTTCAGAAACCTACCGAACCACGATTAATTCCTAGTAAACGTATTCCAGAAGATAACGGTAGTAACAGCATAAATGGAGGCGGCAATCATGATGATCATGATCCGCAACAGGCCCCACTCACTAAGAGAATAAAAGCTGCAACGCCTGGTTGCACTTACAAAGAATTTCTTGCTTGCAAACCCGCAGAATTTGCAGGTAATGAAGGGGCAACTGCAACACTGCGTTGGTTAGAGAAAACCGAGGCAGTAATTGCAATAAGCAAATGTGCCGAAGAGGATCAAGTGATGTATGCATCAAATCTGTTCAAGGAAGGAGCACTAGAATGGTGGAACACGGTCCTCCAGGCAAAAGGGAGAAGGATAGCCTATGCTATGAGTTGGGAAGAATTTAAGAATCTTATAGAAAGAAAATTCTGTCCTGAATATGAAAAAGACCAAATGGCAAACAAATTCCTCAGTCACCGTATGACAGGGGTAGATTGTCGGGGCTATACTTCGACATTCTTTGAATACGCAAGGGTAGTACCAACCCTGGCTTTGCCAGAACCGGTACTTATTTCCCGTTACATCTGGGGGTTAATTAGTGAAATCCGAAACATCGTTAAAGCTACGAGACCTCGTACTATTGACGATGCTGTAGAATTAGCTAACACCCTAACAGATGAATTGGTACGCACAAGAGAGGAAGATCGCAAGAAGGAATTAGCTCAAAAGATTACCCAAGGATTTCGTGTGGGTAATACCAAGAAAAGAGGAACAGGGCAATCCTCATCATCTCCCTTCTGCAAAACTTGCAAAAAGAAGCATTATGGACAATGCAATATGGTTTGCAATTTTTGCAAGACCAAGGGACATAGGGAAGAGGACTGCCGGAAGAAAACAAGAATTTGTTATAATTGCAGAGAAAGAGGTCATTTCCAATTTGAATGTCCTAAATTAGCTAAACCTGTAGCCAACCAAGTCAAACCAGCTGAGGGAGCAGTAAAGAGAAATGCGCGAGCATTCCAGCTAACCACTCAAGAGGCCGAACTCATTCCAGATGTGATAGCTGGTACGTTCCTAGTACATGACGTAATTGCAAAAGTATTATTTGACTCTGGTGCGAACCAAAGTTTTATTAATACTTCATTTTGTCAAGCTCTTAAGTTACCGTTAACCACTCTTAGGCAAATTTTCACAGTTGAGACCGCAGAAGGAAATTCTGTGAAAATAGATAAAGTCTGGCAAGAAGGAAAAATAGAACTATTAGGCCATAAGTTTTCTGCAAATTTGTTACCAATGAATTTAGCCGGATTCGATGTAGTATTAGGAATGGATTGGTTAATAGCCAACCATGCACGAATCCTATGTGACAAAAATGCAGTAGAAATTCAAACCCCTTCAGGAGAGGTAATTGTAATTACTGGAAATAAACCTCGAAAGCCACTGAAATTTATCTCAGTAATGAAATTGGCAAGTTATTCGAGAAAGCAGGAAATGGTGTATATGATTTCAGTAATCATTAACACTAAAGATAAGGAACTTCAGGATATTCCAATAGTCTCAGAATACCCAGACGTTTTTCCAGAAGAATTACCTGGATTACCACCTGATAGAGACGTAGAATTTAGAATTCATTTAATTCCAGGTACTGCACCAATAGCTAAAGCACCATATAGATTAGCACCTACCAAAATGCTAGAACTGAAAAAGCAATTAGATGAATTATTAAGCAAAGGATTCATACAACCTAGTTCATCCCCTTGGGGTGCACCAGTGTTGTTTGTGAAAAAGAAAGATGGATCGATGAGAACGTGTATCGATTATAGAGAATTGAATAAGGTTACGATTAAGAATCGATACCCATTACCTAGAATTGATGATCTTTTTGATCAATTACAAGGAGCTAGGTACTTCTCAAAGATAGATTTAAGATCCGGATACCACCAGTTGAAAGTGCAAGAAGAAGATATACCGAAAACTGCTTTCAGAACTAGGTATGGTCATTATGAGTTTACAGTCATGCCCTTTGGATTAACGAATGCCCCAGCAGCATTCATGGACATGATGAATCGAATCTGTAAACCATACTTGGACAAATTTGTAATCGTTTTCATCGACGATATACTTATTTACTCCAAAAGCCAAAACGAACATTGTGAGCATTTACATGTTCTCTTAACCTTGTTAAGAAAAGAAAAACTTTATGCCAAATTCTCGAAATGTGAATTTTGGTTGCAAGAAGTACAATTCTTAGGTCATGTGGTAAATCACGAAGGTATCCATGTAGATCCTGCTAAGATAGAAGCCATTACGAAATGGAAAGTTCCACAAAAAGCAATGGAGATAAGAAGTTTTCTAGGCTTAGCTGGATACTATCGACGATTTATCAAAGATTTCTCTAAAATAGCCATACCTTTAACTAAGTTAACCTGTAAAGCTGCTAAGTTTGAATGGGGACCTAGACAAGAAGAAGCTTTTAAGATTTTAAAACATAGGTTAACAAATGCACCAATCTTATCTTTACCCGAAGGAACAGAAGATTTTGAGGTATACTGTGATGCTTCAAAGTTAGGCTATGGATGTGTGTTGATGCAACGCAAGAAGGTAATTGCGTATGCTTCTAGGCAATTGAAAAAGCACGAGGAGAATTATACGACTCATGATCTAGAATTAGGAGCCATAATCTTTGCCCTTAAAATCTAGAGACATTATCTGTATGGAAGTAGGTTTACTGTCTATACAGATCATAAAAGTTTAAAATATATATTTGGGCAAAAAGAATTAAACATGAGGCAAAGAAGATGGATGGAGATGCTGAGCGATTACGACTGTGATATTCAATATCACGAAGGAAAGGCAAATGTAGTTGCCGATGCCTTAAGTCGTAAGTACCATGAGAAACAGAAACGAGTCCGTGCTCTGAGATTAAATCTCCAAGTAGATTTAATGGCACAAATCAAAGAGGTTCAAGAAACAGCAATCAAAGATGGTGCTGAAGGAATGAAAGGTTACCTAAAAGAACTAGAACAAGGAAATGATGGAATTTGGAAATTCCATAAGAAACGAATTTGGGTACCTAAACAAGGAGAGTTAAGAAATAAAATCTTAGAAGAAGCTCATGAATCTAGGTATACCATGCACCCAGGAAACAATAAGATGAACCAAGATTTAAGAAATAATTTTTGGTGGATAGGAATGAAAAAGGATATAGCCGAATACGTATCCAAGTGTTTAACTTGTTCACAAGTTAAGGCAGAACACCAGAAACCTTCAGGATTACTTCAACAACTAGAAATGCCTGTATAGAAATGGGAACTCATAACAATGGATTTTGTTACCAAGTTACCCAGAACCAGAAAAGGTAATGATGCAATTTGGGTAATTGTAGACCGATTAACCAAATCAGCTCATTTCTTACCAATGAAAGAAACCTTTAGCGTGGAAAGGTTAGCACAACTGTACGTGGACGAAGTAGTATCCCTACATGGAGTCCCACTCTCCATAGTATCGGATAGAGATAGTCGGTTTACTTCTCATTTCTGGAAAAGTTTTCAGAAAGCAATGGGAACTCGACTAAATCTAAGTACTGCATATCATCCACAAACAGACGGACAGAGTGAAAGGACAATACAAACTCTAGAAGACATGCTCCGAGCATGTGTAATTGACTTTGGTGGTAATTGGGATAGCCATTTGCCATTAATTGAATTCTCCTATAACAATAGTTATCATTCAAGCATCGAAACTGCACCATTCGAAGCCCTGTAGGGACGTAAATGCCGAACTCCAGTATGTTGGGCAGAAATCGGAGAAAGTCAATTATCAGGTCCTGAAATTGTACAAGAAACTACTGATAAAATAACCCAGATCAAGGAAAGACTGAAAACAGCTCGAGATCGTCAAAAGAGCTATGCAGATAATCGTCGTAAACCTTTAGAATTTCAAGTCGGAGATAAAGTACTTTTAAAAGTTTCTCCTTGGAAAGGTATAGTACGATTCGGTAAGAAAGGAAAGCTAAGTCCAAGATACGTTGGACCATTCCCTGTGATTCAACGAATAGGACCAGTAGCTTATCGGTTACAACTACCAGAAGAATTGGCTGGAGTACATGATGTATTTCATGTATCCAACCTCAAGAAATGTTTATCTGATGAATCCCTGGTAGTGCCTCTTCAAGATATAGAGGTAAACGAAAAGCTGAAATTCGTAGAGAAACCCCTACAAATAGAAGACCGGAAGATCAAGTTTCTCAAGCACAAACGACTAGTGCTAGTAAAAGTCAAATGGGAATCCAAGAGAGGACCAGAATACACTTGGGAACTGGAATCGGAAATGAAGCGAAAGTACCCTCATCTATTTCAGTAAATCTCGAGGACGAGATTTTTCTCAAGGTGGGGAGGATGTAACAACTGCCACTAAAATCAATAATTAGGACAATAATTAGTCAAGAAGAAAACTCTAATTGAGACACCCAAGTAATTCTGTACTAACCCTAAAATTTTCATAACAATCGGAATCAGGATCAGGGCCCCTAAAACTCAGGGGGGATAAACCCTAGTTGGTAATATCTTAACAGTTTTTACGTGGGAGCTAAGTTTCAGTCGAAACCAACTCAGCAGGCCTATACCCACAACAAGGCTACTCTAGGCTAGATAGGTTTCCCAGGCGAGTCGCGAAAGAATCACTGTCATCTTACGCGACACGCGGGCGGGTTAAATTTTCAGTATAAATAGAAGGGGTTGGGACTTGAATTCAGATGTTCATTCGACGTTAAAACTCATAATACACACTGAGTTAGACGTAAATTACTATCAAACACACACTAATCACGAGGTGCTGCCACAATCAGGGTAATAACTCGATCGCTATTACGATTCAACGTCCGATCGATTATAACTATCCAACGATAGTCCGGGTGCTGCTCAATTGAGCTTGTACTTTGATTATTCGTCGTGATTTCGACTTGAATATTTGAGTGCTGTTCGAATTCGGACTATACTCTGTTATTCGTTGTGAATCCGATTGAATTATCGAGTATTGCACTGATTAATCGTTGTGAGGGTTTAATCTCGTGAATTGACGTAACTGCTGTATTAGTTACTAACCTGTCTGTGTGTGCATTGTGTTAAAGTAGGTATAATCAAGGCTAATCAGTAGGCATTATCTATTTGCTCGTTAAAACTGCAATGTGAGTCATTCCCCTTTTATAAACTCTTTTCTCACAGTTTGTGAGTCATTCTTCTTTTAAACTGTTTTCTCACAGTTTGTGAGTAAGTATTACAATACCTCAAAATTATTTTCAAGGTTATAATTACAGGGATTAAGTCTTTGTAATCACCAAATTACAGCTGGTATGTGGGGTATTGTGCACATTACTATTTTATCACTCTATGTGAGTGAGTATTACTCTATGTGAGTTAAATGTCACTATTTGGGGCGACGGGACCCAATAGTGGTATGACCACAGTCACAGATCCGGTCGAGTGACAAATACCCATTCTTGATAATTGGTTGATGGAAACATTGTAATCGCTCTTAATACTGTAAATTTATAACTAACGGGTCGTTTTAGAAAATGGAATGATTCACTCAGTATTTCCCCGCTGACAAAACTTTTTCAAACATGTTTCAGGTGATCTGTGTGATCTAGGAAAAATGCAGTAAAGCACTATCAAGCTCAGGGAAGTGGCTCAGTGTAAATAAATGAATAAAACATGTTTTGGAAAATAAAGATTTCTGTGTGAAATCAACTTATTGTAAATTATGGGATTAATCCCTTAAACTTTGTGTAATATATTAAACGAGCATTTTCCGGTGAAAAGATCCTGTTGTAAAAAGACATCCGCTGTCGCATAAATTAAATACCACGGGTACCACTGAAATCTGCCCGCGGCCCCCGACTCCGTCCAGGGTAGGGTCGGGAGCCGCGACACATTGTTGTGGACCGCTCGAATTACATGTTGGGCCGCTTATTGGGCCTGTCCAATAAGCGGTTCCCATTGCCTATATATACCCTTGGGGCGATCTGAGTTGTAACAGATCCTGATTCTCGTACCGAAGTGCTGCCGGATCGAGAACTAGTTGTATTTGGTGTCAAATCAATAGAAAAAGAGTTTAAAGTGAATTGTATGCTATTCCTACGTTAATTACTTGTTATTCCGCACCTGTAATTGACGAAAACGCCTCTGATCGACTCATTTGGGTCGCAATACGATCCTACAAAAACCATGCAGAATCATCCATTATAGTCTTAAAAAAAACAAAAGTAACAACATTGTCTCAAAGCGTTGACACATGCAACGGAAATTACAACCTAACAACATAAAACATTGCTTGAAAGACACAACCACAAACTTAAAATAAACACCGTTTAAGACTTGCGACTCGTCCAGGTAAAAGTCGCAATCCCTAAACGTGGATGATCCCATAACTTTGACGCAGCGTGAAAACGTAGCATACCGTGCCAGAATCCTTAGTTCCCTGAAATACATGTAAGTTGGAAAAATCAACAAAATTGTTGAGCGAGTTCATGTGTAGTGAGTAATTAAAACCTTTGTATGTATAAAAACCCTGGTATGTAGCAAATAAGGAAATAAAGAGATCACCAATTGTTTGCAAGGCCATTGATATGTGTGATGTGCAGTAGGAAGACTCAAACCTAGCGGATTTTGCGTTGGGCACAAAGTAAACCCGAGGTCTGTTCTGCTGGGCCTGGGGCTGGGCTCGCTACACCCAGATAGATCTACCGCTACTGTCCCTCGGTCCTACTCTGAGGATTAATGGCCTTCAGTTCACGCCTACCCACTCACATGATCTAAGTAGTAACCCTCCTTACGCTAACCATACTGTGTAAAAAGTACTTGTAATCGTAGTAACATGTATTTCACCCCTGCAGTTTAGAAAACTGAAAACAGTTAAGAGAAAAGGGGGACATGAATTCACAGAAGTGCGTCTCTAACAAGAAGTCTCCGGGTCAACCTGCTGTGCGACGACCTACACGTACTAACTTCTATTAGACGGACGACCGTGCCTTAGTTTAAGGTTTAATGTCTTTGGGAAATAGTTAGGCAACTATTTCGTAATTACACTTCGTAATTAAGTAATGATTATATTTCCTTCCCAAGGATGGGGGTTTTAATACATGTGCGTTCGTATAACTTCGAAATATATTATTAAGTCTCACTTAATAAAATATATTTTATTCCATTTATCCATAATACTTTACTTCCAAAATATAAATATTTTTCCCAAAAATATTATATTTTATTCCATATAATTTTACCCAAAATAACACTTGTCAAAATACACACTTATGAGTATTTTCTAAAAATGCGTAAGTTACGTTGTAAGGTTCGGGTGGTATTAATAGTACCGTTGTAACTTAAATATTTATTGAAGGCGTTCCTATTATTTTGGAGCCGTTAATATTCAGTAATATTATTTTTACCCTAAAAATAATATTTACGTAGTTCACAAAATAATAATAAAAATCTCACAAGTGTTATGTAAAATATATACCAAATATATATTTTATCAAGTTTTATTTTGTGAAAATCCCACCTCCGACACTTGCTTATTTTGTAATAAAAATCGTGGCGAAATTTATATTTTGAAAACAAGTTAAAAATATAGTTATAGACACCTGTCACCAAAAATATTTCCAAGTGTTTATATTTCTGTAAAAATTTCGCCAGAGTTTCCCCTGTAACTGGAGGTGGCCACGCTTTCAAGCGTATCATTTTCTTTTATAAATTCAAACAACAATGTTCCCAACATTAATCAACCAAGTTTCATCATCAAAATAGTCAAAATAGATATAAATCGCAAAACACATGAACTTGTGGTTTGTGTAAAATATGTAGTAACTTTCCCCATCTTTTTAGTAGATCTTTCTATAAATAAAATCGGTTTCTTGCGAATCTTGTTTTTAAAGAAGACACGTCTTTACAACTTCTTGTCAAAAATTACAAAAATAATTCTTTGTTAAAACTTTTTGTTACACAAGTGTCTACACACTTGTGTGTTCACAAAAATCACTTTTGTTTAGGGAAAGATCCGGCTTTAAAAATATGATTTCACTTGACACTTGGTTCTTCGAAAATACCACTTGTAGATCTTTAGATCCACTAGTTTAGAACTCTATTTCATAAGAAAAATTGTTTTACACAATTTCATGTTTATGTTTGGAAGGGTTCATCATCTAATAACTTTACGACTTAACATAAGGCTTGTTCATGTTTCGTGAACATGATCTAGCGGGGTTTGATGACGATCCATTCCCACACTAGCAATCAACAACCATAAATAATCATAACAACACTAGTTTTATAAGTTTTACACCATTATATTGCTTTTATCCAACAAGTTCATCATTTTAGTAGACCTTTAGTAGGTGATCTTGTATGTTCATGATTTTCAACCGACAAAGTTCATATTAAGCACTTTAGAATAGATCAAGAAGGTGTTTAGAGCCACTTACTACTAGCTCGAGGCTAGGGAAGAAACTTGGCGAAAAACGGGTGGTTAATAGCAACGTAGTGAGGTCCTTAGCAGTCCGTGAGCACCGGGCTTCCTCGTATGAGATCCTTCACACTTGTGGATGCTTGGAGTGGCTTGATCAAAATCGAAAATGGATGGTGGGTGGTGCTATGGTTTCGGCCGTGAGGAGCAAGGAGGGAGAGAGAAGAGTGAATTTTTGTTATGTGGTTTATGAAGTGTTGGTGATCCTAGAGATTTATTTATAAACCAATCAAGCATGTTTATCCAAAGGAAATTATGTCATCTAGATATATGACATGGGGGATTAAAATAATCATGTTGTAAGTGTTTGTCCCCTTTGGGGAACCGAACTCGTTGGGGGGGTGGGGGGGGTTCCATGGTTAGATTGTAACTAATTGTTAAGTATTAGTTGTTAAGTAGGACCCTTAAGTTAGTTACTAGAGTGTAGTGTCTTGTGGCCGGTGTTAGGGTATTCAGGGACCCTAACTGGCTCAGAAAAAGAAAAACAATGTTAGTGACAATATTTTTATGTCCCGGGTAAAGTCCGGTTGTACGTTTGGATATCGATCCGTTAGAGTGCTTAACAAGCATTTAAAGTGTCGTTATTATTATTTTTAGTGACACAAAGAATTCCCGACACTTTGGAAAGTGTCTAGTATTATTTTTCCCATGTTTTTGCAGTTTACTAGTTTGCTAAAAAGCTGAATTTTATATTAAAGTGCAGGATTTGTGTTAAAATCATGTTTTAGGCACATCCGGTCACTGTAACTTATACCTAGTGACACAGTTCTACAACCCTCATTTCCCTACACTCTCTACTAGTGTAGTAAACTATCCTTGGCTCATACAGGCCTTAGAGTCAGTGTCTGCCTGATGCTGGCTATGTCAGCATGTTTACTGGGTTATCCGTTTATTGTGCTACTGTGCTTTTGTGCATCATGTTTGTCACTAAAGTTCTGTATGTAAATAATGCAGTGACAGTTAATAAAGTATGATGCAAGTATGTGTATTTATCAGAATTCAAGTAGCAGTTTATTCACAACTGAAAGCAAGCACAGTAATTAAGAAGTAATTAAATATTAATTAAGTCGTACGGATACCTGATTTGGTGAGGGTTGTCACATTCTCCCCCCGTTAGAAAAATTCCGTCCCGAAATTTTAAGTTCTGCTTCTAGTTGCAGGGTTCTTAGGAAATAAGTGGGGTACTTTTCTTTCATTCGGTCCTTACGCTCCCAGGTGTATTCAGGACCATGTCTTGCGTTCCAACGAACCTTGACGAGTTTGACACTGCTCTGGCGGGTTTTGTTTACTTTCCAATCCGTAACCTCAACCGGTTCTTCCACAAAATGGAGCGTGTCGTCAATATGGATCTCGTCTGCGGGAATAACAACAGTATCTTGCGTTGGACTTTTCTTTAAATTTGATACATGAAATGTATCGTGAACACCGTTCAGTTCGGCAGGTAAGTCCAGCTTGTACGCTACTAACCCAATTCTTTATAGAATCTTGAATGGACCAATATATCGCGGGTTCAACTTTCCACGCTTCCCGAAGCGTGCCACACCCTTCCAGGGTGATACTTTCAACAAAACCATATCACCTACCTCAAACTCTAGAGGTTTCCTTCTTCGCTCCGCATAACATTTTTGTCGATCACAAGCCGCCTTGATGCGATCTCGGATCTGTGCGATTTTATCTGTGGTTTCCTGGACCACATCAGGACCAACTAATTGTTTATCACCTGCATCAGACCAGCAAAGCGGTGATCTGCACTTGTGGCCATATAAAGCTTCAAATGGCGCGGCACCAATACTGGTGTGGTAGCTGTTGTTGTATGAAAATTCGACCAATGGTAAATGCTTATCCCAGCTACCGCCCAAATCCATAACACATGCTCTCAGCATATCCTCCAAAGTTTGTAACGTTCGCTCGCTTTGTCCATCGGTCTATGGGTGAAATGTAGTGCTCAGATTCAATTGTGAGCCAAAACCTTCTTGGAAGGATTGACATATCCTTGACACAAACCTTCCGTCTCTATCAGAGATGATCGAGAGAGGCACTCCATGGCATGTAATGATTTCCCTCATGTATATTTCAGCCAATTTGCTCGTGTTATCTTTCTCTCTGATAGGTAAGAAGTGTGCTGATTTCGTTAATCGGTCCACTATTACCCAAATAGTGTCAAGACCTCTTGGCGTTCTTGGCAACTTTGTAATAAAGTCCATTGAAATTTGTTCTCATTTCCACTTGGGAATCTCAGGTTGTTGCAGAAGTCCTGAAGGCTTCTGGTATTCCGCTTTCACCTTAGCACACGTTAAACACTTGCTCACGTAAACAGCAACGTCGCCTTTAATTCTAGGCTACCAATAGTAATCTTTAAGGTCCTGGTACATCTTATCCGCTCTTGGATGGATACAGTACCGTGATTTATGAGCTTCATCAAAAATAACTTTCCTCAATCCACCGAACAGAGGAACCCAAATCCTTTTCATAAAACATAACATTCCTTCCTCGTTTGGCACTAATTGCTTCTCCATCCCACGGAGATATTCTTCTTCAATGTTTCTTTCCTTAAGCGCTGTAAAACCCGTGAGGATCTCAATGATATCAATCTAACCTTGTGAGAGTGCGGAAATCAAACACAAGGTGATTCAAGAACTAATATTTAAGATCAAATAAGAAACAATAGATAACAAATCAAACCGAAACTTGCATTCAACTAGATCGATGACTGATACAAGATCGGATGGAACTCGGTTCCAATTGCTTTGTGTCGCCTGCCTTGCACTCGTAACCAACAACCCTTAATCAATAGATTAAGGGTGTTTATATACTAGACATGTGGACCGAATACTTGTCACACCCCCAAAAATCCACACGCGGAGTATCACCGCTTGGGAGCGTGACTGACCAGGATCAAGCCACCAATCATATAGAACAATGTATAAAGTAGAAGTAATTGCAATATAATTCAAAACAAATCCATATGAAAGGTGTTTCCAAAACATAAGTCAGTTATCAATGTTTAGCGGAAGCGTATATATAAAAATATCCAATGTAAATGTGTATCAAGTATCATATGGGTTTCATATGACGTTCACGATCCAAGTCCACAACGTCCGCGCCTCCAGTGCAAGCTCCCAGTACCTAACGATCTGCAAGGCATGTAAAAGAAAGGATCAACAAAATGGTTGAGCGAGTTCACAGTAAATAAGTACGTAACAGTAAGTACAGGTTGGCTCTACTGGGCCGATAGTAAGTTATATAGGTGGGGGCTTCCCATGTTATGTGACCACTAGACTATTCGTATTATCCCTGTTCTTCGTCCGAGAACAGTAGCGCGTATGAGGTGTGCGTAGCACGTATCCTTTGCATCGAGGATAGTAATTAGTATATGACCACGTAGGTGTTATCCCAACCTACGGAAGAAGTAAGTAATGCGTACACGTAGGTTTTACGTGCGTGCCTGACATCCGAGGCAGTAATGGCATATGACCACGTAGGTGTTATCCAACCTACGGAACCACGTAGGTGTTATCCCAACCTACGGAATTAGTATATGACCACGTAGGTGTTATCCCAACCTACGGAACCGTCCTGACATCCGAGGACTATGATAGGTGATAGTCTAGGAAAAGCGTTTGTACGTTTATGTCAATTGAAACCTTTAACCCATTCCCACGACCCGGGAATCCCATGCCTTAGTAGGAGTGTGAACTCACCTTGGTTTGCTCGGTATGCTAGGTTATGCACTCACAAGTAATTAATCACGTCCTATTGTATGCACGTATAACAAATCAGTTCATGTTCACAACGATACGCATGCAAGTTAAATGTTCACAGAACAGTCAGTTTGCATAACGGCACAACACGTAGTATTTCACATTAAATCATAAGCTATCATTCGATTCACACCACCCATCCTTCGATTCATTGCTCATCCTTCGGTCTAACAGTTATCACAATTGTCACAATTATGTTTCGACACGTCTTTCGATACACAGTTATCTTTCGGACCAAAGTTATGTTTCGAACCAATGTTATCCTTCAGTCAACCTATCTT